>NC_133652.1:238430996-239136807 GCF_009905375.1 Apium graveolens | reverse complement strand
CTTCAGGTAGACTTCGAAACATATTGCACATGATAGTTTCTGTAATAACCCCAATTTTTGGAGATTTTTGAAACCGGATGAATAGTAACTTTTGCTGACAATGCTGATTAAGAAAATTATCAGACCACGATATATAGGAGTACTGTTATGGAAATTCTAAGATCGTATTAGTATTCCATAAAGAAAATAAGTGTATGTAAAAGCTGTCGGATTTTGAAAACGAGCACTTTTATTTTTCCCCGAGATTTCCACCAGACATTAAGGGATTTAAGGAATTAATATTAAGATGAAGGATTTTAAATTCAAGGATTATAAAGGAGAATTAATTTAGGTATTAAAAATACAAGAAGATTTTATCAATAAAACCATTAAGGTATTTAACCAAACGATCAACGAGATTGAGTGATAACCGACAAATGAATAACGACTCTTGTAAATACCTTTGCAAGTGGCAAGGCAAGTGGATGGTTGATCAAACAAGAAACCAAGTGATAGTTAGGAAGGAATGGCTAGTTAATTATATAGTTAACTAGGGATGATCTCATCTCACCACAAATCACCAACACATGGCAAATGGTGAGATCATCTTCCACTAACTCCTTTGTTTATTATTAACCTAGCAAAATATCAAGACAACCCATCATTATCCACCACATTATTCCACCAACACAAGAAAGCAAAAGCATTTCCTCCCCCATTTCCATTGCTCTCGGCCAAAACGAACCAGCACACTAAAACTGCTGTATCTCCTTCATTTCTCACTCAAATATTGTGTTCTATAGCTCGTTGGAAAGGTATTGAGATGGCCTACAACTCTTGTTCACAAGTCTCGTCCAAATATCATGGTAAGACCCTCATTTTTACAGTTCTTTAAATAGGACTTTTAGAAACTTCAAAGCCTAACTTTGTGTTCTTGATTTCTTTGGAAAGATCAAGCTTGTAGGAGGCTCCCTAAGGCTTCCTAGCAACTTAACACCTCCCAAAGGAAGGTATAAACTTCAAACCCTAGCCTTTACTTTATTTTTAGTAAGTTTAATGGTTGGTTTTGTGAAATGAGAAGCATGGATTGTGATTATGTAGTTTGGTTTGATTTGGAAGTGTTTTGGTAATTGAAGCTTGATTATAGTTCATAGGTCTTGATTGTGGTTGTTTGAGTTGAAAACCTTGGAGATTATGGACTGATGTGGTATGGTTTAGGTGAAGTTTTGTTGTATTGATGGTTATGAGTTGGTTGGTGGTTAATTGGAGTAGTTTAAACATTGGTAATCGCGTAAACATAGCGTCGTAATGTCCGATTTACTTTAGACTGCTTTTGTTCATAACATTTGGACCCGAGAACTCCTGCTAGATATTACCAGCCATGTTTAGATAGTTCATGTTACGAGCTTCGTTTTGATATGTAGTTCGTTTGATTCCGATGTACGGTTTAGGAGAAACGACCGTTTTAAGTAACGGCGTTTCGCGAACGAAACTTTTCCCCTCGCCTTACTTTGAAACATAGGTTAAAGACCAAAAAGGGTTAATTAGTGTGTGAAACAATTATGGTAAGAGTGTTAGGCAGTTGGTAAGACATCGCGAAGGAATCGCCTTAAAACTTGTAATGGTTAAATTATAAAAAATGGTGGAGCCGAGGGTACTCGAGTGACTTAAGAGAATCAGTAAGCGCAAAGCGAGCGTTAGAGTCTATAGTTAGAGTATAGATTTACAAGTGACTTTGGTTTAATTCCAACTTACTTGTTGTTTATAGGTTACCAGACTCGTCCCGAGCCTTTTATCACCCCCAGTCGCTCAGGCAAGTTTTCTACCCGTTATACTGTTGTTGTGATGTATGTGTATATGCATGATCTTGTGATAAATGCATATTTGTTATTAGCAAATTCTTGCGATATATTGTAGCATGTGATATGGTATATATGCATGCCTGTTTCGTATTCTTGATTTATATATCTGTTGGTTCAAATGCTTATTCGTTGCATAATACCTATGCTAGAGATAAGCGGTATTTGCGTATACCCTTAGTATAGGGGATCAAAATGTGAACTTTTTCTAAAACCGGGAGGCGAGACTCCCGAGTATAATATATATTATATATATATATATATATATATATATAGTTTTTAAAACTATTAATCGATTAAGGTTTATTCGATAACTTTATTTTATTTAATGAATATTATTACGAATATTCATTCGAGGGCTTATGACTCCTTTATTTTATTTAATGAATATTATTACGAATATTCATTCGAGGGCTTATGACTCCTTTATTTTATTTAATGAATATTATTACGAATATTCATTCGAGGACTTATGACTTCTTTATTTTATTAAATGAATATTATTTTGAATATTCATTCGAGGGCTTATGACTTCTTTATTTTATTAAATGAATATTATTTTGAATATTCATTCGAGGGCTTATGACTTCTTTATTTTATTAAATGAATATTATTTTGAATATTCATTCGAGGACTTATGACTCCTTTTATTTTATTATTTGAATATTATTTGAATATTCATTCGAGTGCTTATGACTCCTTTATATTATTTATTGAATATTATTTGAATATTCATTCGAGGGCTTATGACTCAGTTTATATTATTTAATGAATATTATTTGAATATTCATTTGAGGATCTATGACTCCGATTATTTGCTGAGATATATTCTTTATTTTATTAAAGAATAAGGTGTCGATAATCAAACTTATCTTTGATTATTCAAATAAAGATAGTACTTTCGTATAAGTATATCTTTGGTTATTTAATACTCATTTCAAGTATAAGTTTTAAAACTTCTACTTCAATTATTTTTATAAAGATTATTCTTTATGGGAATATTATTTAAATAATAATATTCAGATATTTTCTAATATATTGGGACTGATTTATTTCATTAAATCAGCATTACTCCAAACACTCTTTAAAGTGTTTTCGAGTCTTCAAAATGATTTTTAAAAGTTAGAGCGGATCCCAAAACTCATTTTTATATTTAAGATCTTCCTTTTAAAGGGGATTTAAATACTCGTTCAAAACTTGAGGGATCCGGCTCAGTGGTGTATTTTACATTCGCAACGAGGTTGCTGTTTTGAGAAAACATCTTGATTACTTGCCCATCGTTCGGGAAGTAAGTTCATCTATTTGAGTCGGCATAAGCAACATGGGCTCAGTGGGCGTCCATGAAAGTGTAAGTGGCTCAGTGGGAGTCCATCAAATGCGTAAGTGGCTGAGTGGCAGTCCAGCATAAGGTCCTATTGCGGCCAGGGTGATGACCAGTGGGGAATTCGTCCATCTACTAGTAGAAAAGGTTACTTATTGGTATCTTTGCCTGATCAGCAAGATATCAGGTTTATGCCAAGGTTTTCTCCTTTCCAAATTCATTGGATATTGCAACTCTGTTTATAATTTTCATAACAGAGGTTTTCAAGGAGTGTATGAAATGTATATATAGGTGTATATATATCGGGATTTAATGAAGTATCTCGTAACTTCATTATTTATAATGATATTCAAAGATTGAATCTATTCAAATCTTGTCTTGTAGTCTCATCTATGTGATGAACTTTTGAACTGATTATAACTTGAACGGTGGTAGTTCAAGTAATATTTGGAAAAGATATAAGTATATTGGGGTATCTTGTAACTTCATATTTTCAACTTATATCTAGTTAATGATTATCCTATGCATATCAAAGATTTTCAGAAAAATGTTGAGACAAGGGTAGATATATGAGATCACCTTGCAACGATATTTTTATACAGTTATAAACTGGAACTCTGTGTATATTATGCATGGAAGAGGACTTCCAAGATTTTGAAAAGTATATATGTATATATACTGAATATTTTGCGACTTCATCGGATTAAGATATCAAACTTGGTTCATTTCTTTTGACCAAGACTTTCATGAGTACTATGAGAAGGCTCATATATTGTTAATCATTATACATATTATTTTGGTGGGCTTGCTGCTCACCCTTGCTTTCTTCTTTCATCACACAACAACAGATAGAAAAGATGAACAGGACCAAGCTCCCGATTCGCAAGCGATTAGAAAACGTTATGCAGTCTTCTGAAAGCGTTGATGCCGCCGTAGCTGAGGTAGGAGCTACCAATAGGCTAGGTTTTCAACTATTGATGAACCAGACTTATGTATAATATGAATTGTAATAATGGCAAGGAATATGTAATTTATTCAGAACCTTTTTAAGGTGTAACGGTTTATAATTGTGGAATATAAGGACTTGTGTTATTTTTGAGTGTTCATCTCTGAGACTATAACGTGTGGTGTATGTGTTTATTGTGGGGTCACAGTACAGAGTAGTTGATTATTTATTAAGATTGGGTGTTATTAAGGGAAATGGAACTCGTGACAACCCGGATCCCCGACCCCGGATTTTGGGGGTGTTACAGAAGTGGTATCAGAGCTAAGCGTTATAAATCTCAGAGATGATGTGACGTTAAGATAATAAGTTCACTAAGATAATAAGAACTCTTTCCAAGTTCCTAGTCGGCTACCTACCGTAGTACTGACAGTTAAAACCCTTATGGGAACCCTTATAAATATCGTGATAGAAGCGTAGTTCGTTATCGTATATGGTAGCGAGACTCCGAACCCTGAGGTTGAGGAGCAACAACGCGATGATGTTTTATTACTTATTGGAGATCAGATTATGGATCCGATAGAGCGTCCTAATGTGGGATCGGATGATGTTCATGTTGAGGATGTTGTCCTAGAAGGGATAGTTGCTGAGGAGGATCCCATGGAGGATCCTGACAAGAATGAATAAAGGGACCATTGATGAATTAATGACCATGGTTTAGGTCGACTACCAGAGGTAGAATTGGTCGGTCACTATCGGAGGTTCGTTCAAGTTTGTAAAGATAGTAGCCCCCTTTAACGCGGCTTACTCGTAAGACTGAGAAGTTTGAATGGGCAGAGAAATACGAGAATAACTTTCAAGAACTGAAGCAAAGATTGGTGACGACCCCTATGATGGCTTTACCGGATGGAAAAGGAGATTTTGTGATGTGTAGTGACGCTTCGCATAAGGAATTAGGGTGCTTCTTATACAGCACAACAAGGTAATCGCGTACGCATCAAGACAATTAAGGGAATATAAAATTTGATATCCCCACCCATGAGCTTGGGCTCGTGGCAATAGTTTTGCCCTAAATATTGGAGGCACTACTTGTATGGAGAGAAGTACGAGATTTACACAAGCCATAAGTGCTCTAGTGCATTTTCACGCAGAAAGAGCTCAACATGCGCCAAATGAGGTGGTTAGAGATAATCAAGGATTACGATTATGAGATTCTTTATCATTCGGGGAAAGCCAATGTGATGGCTGATGCCCTTAGTAAAAAGGAGAGACTCAAGATGATAATGTCTTTGAGAGAGTATATAAGAGATTTTGAGAAAATGAAAATAGAAGTGAAGGTAACCGGAGCCGATACCGAAAAGCTGTTTGAGATTGCAAGACAGACCGAATTATTGGAAAAGAACATATTGTGCCAGAAAAAGTGATGAATGAAGGCAGAGAGCCAACAAATAGATATGAGATTAATACCGAGAAAGATGATAAGGGAATAATGAGGTATTCCTATAGAATTTGGGTTCCAATGTTTAAGAGCTTAAAGATGAGATCCTAGATGAAAGTCATAGTTCAAGGAATAAGATTTAGGGTAAACCCTGAATGTGATAGTCAGGGAGGACGCCATCAAGATAGAAGGAACCCATAACATAATGAAGTGGAAAATGAGGATTTTAACGTATAAGATAACCCCAAGTATGGGAGAAGGATGAAACATTTCATACTGAGAAAATAGAAGTCGAGCAAGATAAGGAGACCCGAGACGGTACTCCTATATGGAAATTCATGGACCTGTCTAAACAGAACTTATACTTTTATTCCCAACCACCACCTTAAGGAAACAATGCGGTAGGAAATCCTTTCATGACCTTTAAGTCGCTAAGCTCTCAGAGTTCCAAGGAACAGTTTGACCCAGTCGAGGCAAGAGCCTGGCTAAACGAAATATAGGAATTATTTGAGATTCTAAATGATTGACGAAGCACAAAAGACTGTTTTTGTCACTTACCCCCGTAAGAGAGAGGCCACCCGTTGGTGAAAGGCCAAGAAAGGCACGGAGCCAGAGGTTATAATAAACTGATTAAAGTTCAGACAATTGTTTTCGAGAAAGTACTTCCCAAGGTTATGGAGGTAGTGTAAAAGCTTTAGAGCTAGAACAAAAGCGGACGAGTATGATGAATTATGAATCTAAGTTGTAAAGTTGTCAAGATTCGTTCTGAGGACACGAATCCAGAATGACGGGACGTTTGAAATCAATGCTTATGTTGTGTTGGTTCATGTAATGGTTGTAATGGAAACGAAAATAAAAGACTGAAAAGGGAAGGAGTATAAAGGGATATAAAGGAAATAGAGTTGAGAAGTGATAAGGGAGTTAGGTATGCGAAACCCTAAGAAACCCTTGCAATAAATATAGAGAAGTGTGTCATCATCAGCGCGATGGTGACTGATCATGAGATAAATTCAAGGTTTGAAGGCGTAAGCGATATGTAAAGTTAATTCCCTTGAAGTTGACAGTATTCGATGAAAATTTAAGATAGATCGATTGATTAATAAGGAAACACGGATGGACTGAGGAGACAAGAAAGTAAGAAATTAGGAAAATTGGATGAAGGAAGTGACCTTCAAGAATGTGAAGTGTAAGACCGGGGGCATGATACCCAGAAAGGGAGACGCCAGGTATGAAAGATATCCCAACATTGAGATGACTGTTGAGATAAATAAAAGAGGTAAATGAGTAGTTAGAACTAAAAGGTTCACGTTGAACACAACAAACATCTTCTAGAACATCCCTGTTATCATTACTGAATCAGGCAAGAAAAGCGGATAACCGTTCTTATCTTTTGGAGGCCATATTGATTGACCTCATTTTGAATACAGATGTTATTGTGAAATTAAGCATATACTATCGAGGTGGGAATGATTGAATAAGATACCCTTATCAGGGATATATGACTTAATTTATCCATGGAAGGATGCATGTACCTTTTAAAGGTGGAATTAAGGATAGAACATCGGTAACTTAAAATGAATCCTCGGGGAATGCATAAAGGTTGGAATTTCACCCTTAATAGGGATAGTGTGAGTTTTGACAGTATGAATTGGAAAGGATTAAGGTAATAACAACCTTTAAGAATCAGTGGAGAAATTTTTCAGAAGTATATAGACAATAATTCTGGTATTAATAAATGGTATCTTGATATGCCCTGTATCTAGGGAATACAGGAGGAACGATTGAAGGATAACCTTAGAGGTTTTACAAGGAGAAAGGTAATATTCAAAATTCTCAAAAATAGAAATGTTGATAAAAGAAATATGACGTAATTATAATGATGCCAAGTGGGGCACGTGTTAAACCACGAGAAGGTATGGATCGAACCAGTAATGGTCGAAGTTGTTCAGGGCAATTAGGACTTAAGATAAAAAGATGTTCTAATTATGATTGAGAGTCAGTCGTGACAGTGATTAACCTCTAAAGACTGAGGCAATAACTTATGGAAAAATGGTAATATTTTTTTTTACTCATCAGATTTTAAGGAAAACATCTTCACATAAGTTGTGATTGAAATAAGGTAGAAAATTTATTTGGAGGTGGTTAAAATGACATTGATTGTAAGGAAATTTTACTATCAGGAAAGGCCAAAGAGGTGGCCGACACTTTAAAGGTAAGAGGATAATTATAGGCGCTTGTGCCAAAGGAATACAGTGATGATGCTTAAAGCTATGCAGGTTGTATTATGGTTTGGAAGATTGACATTCCTTCTGATGACTGTGCAATACCCAACCGTAATAGTAGTTGGTAAAGGTTTAATTCGTGTAATCGCCATGAGCGGGCTATCTATCTCAGAAGGTACTATCTTGAGAATAATCCAGGACAATATTTCAAAAAGGACTAGACGAACCTTTGAGTTAAGTCTTCTATCGAAGGCATATGATTAAGAATGGTATTAACCTGCTATCATTGCTTTGATTGAAACTCTTCTGCAATTTTATCTGCTTCATGTCATGTATGTATGGCAGGATAAGGAGTGTTCTTCATGAATCATGAATGGTGATTATGTTACCTCCTTAGAAGGATTTGATATGACATGTATGGACTCCGTATGGTTAGATATTAAGATTTCATGGAAAGTGAATGACGATAGTAGGTCAGTGGTGGACCATAGTAATGCAGCAATGATTCTGCGAGTAATGAGCTGATTACAACCATGAGAGTTGTATTGGAATGGATGTTGAGATTGAGTACCACTAATCGGGTCGTGGTAATGTATAAGTTATCATTGATAGACTAATTAAGTAGAGTATCTACCTATTGAATATTTATTCCTTCTTATGAAAAGAGAGTCGTATTACTATATGAGGAAGGTTGCGGTGCAAGCATAGAATTCTAGTAACGATGATGTCTAGAATGAGATCCCAGATTCGATTTTCGATGTCGAGGGAGTTTCAAAGGTGATTGTGTATAAGCTCGAGGAAGAGCATGGGTCCATAGAATGATGGACGGAATGGCAAAAATATTTAGGCATGTGAAATGCGATGCTATAATACTTGATGTTGATATAAATACATATATGTTTTGTTCTCCTATGACAAACCTCTATAGTTCAGAGGTAGGTTCCAAGCCAGATATTTTGTGGCAGTATATTTTTTCATATATACAATTCTCTTCAATTCGTTCTTTTCTCTTCTTTTCATTTCATGTAAGCTGAGAAGAACAACCCTTCCAGAAAGGGGAGGTATTGCCGAATGACTATCTATCTGTGTGATAGAAGCCTAGTAGGATACCATCTATTGTTTAATTTCTTGTCAAGTACTAAAGGCTGGCCACCTTCTGTACTAACTATGTGATATAACAAGTGTTCATGATCATAGTGATCTCTCAATAAATTCTTTTACTTCTAAATGAAGGATTAAGCTTTCGAAAATAGAAACAGCTGAAAAAGGAGTAATAAAGTTGTGGTAGTATTCGGAATGGAAACACATTCGTGATACTAAGGTTAGCATGGTTATTAAAAGGTTATAGAACGCTAACGAGCAAAAGTATAACCAGTATAATATTAGGAACGGAAGGTAGTAGCGATTACGAACTGGAAAAGAATGGGTATTGAGAAGCAAAAGCTCTAATGTTAAAAGCTATAATGAGAGTCTGTGCAATAGACTTGAAAGAATTTGGAATGATCACTTAACACGGATTGAGTTTTCTTACGATAATAGATCATATGTCAGTATTGAGATATCGCCTTATGAGATCCTTGAGGGAAGACAATGTCGATCTCCCTTATGTTAGGATGAAGTTGTAGAGTGCAAGATGCTCGGACCCGCAGTAGTCCAAAGGATCAAGGATATAATAGATTTTAATCAGAGGACGGCTGGTAGTAGCCCAAGATGGGAACACGAAGTATGTTGATTTGACACGAAAGGACAAGGAATAGGAAGTGGGGGACCTAGTGTTGTTATAGGTATTCCCTTAGAAAGATAGGATGAGGTTCGGAAAGAAAGGGAAGCTAAGTCCACGAATTATTGGACCCTTGGATATATTAAGACATATTGGGAAGATAGCATATGAGCTAGCCCTACCCCCGAATATGTAGCAAGTTCATAACGTGTTCCACGTATCAATGTTAAGAAAATGTAATTCGGATGCCAGATAAATAGGGGCATATGAGCGCATAGACATGCAACCAGACGTAACCTATATGGAGCAACCAGGAAGGGTTATAGATCGAAAAGGGACAAGTGCTTAGGAGAAGGGTTATCAAACTAGTCAGAGTTTGGTGGTAGAACCATAATGTGGAAAATTGACTAGAGAGTTAGAAGGCACAATGCTAGAAAAGCATCCCCAACTGTTTTCTATCTGATTCCGGGACGAAATCCTTTTAAGGAGGGGAGACTGTAATAACCCCATTTTTTGGAGATTTTTGAAACCCGGATGAATAGTAACTTTTGCTGACAATGCTGATTAAGAAAAATTATCAGACCACGATATATAGGAGTACTGTTATGAAAATTCTAAGATCGTATTAGTATTCCATAAAGAAAATAAGTGTATGTAAAAGCTGTCGGATTTTGAAAACGAGCACTTTTATTTTTCCCCGAGATTTCCACCAGGCATTAAGGGATTTAAGGAATTAATATTAAGATGAAGGATTTTAAATTCAAGGATTATAAAGGGGAATTAATTTAGGTATTAAAAATACGTGAAGATTTTATCAATAAAACCATTAAGGTATTTAACCAAACGATCAACGAGATTGAGTGATAACCGGACAAAGAAATGAATAACGACTCTTGTAAATACCTTTGCAAGTGGCAAGGCAAGTGGATGGTTGATCAAACAAGAAACCAAGTGATAGTTAGGAAGGAATGGCTAGTTAATTATATAGTTAACTAGGGATGATCTCATCTCACCACAATTCACCAACACATGGCAAATGGTGAGATCATCTTCCACTAACTCCTTTGTTTATTATTAACCTAGAAAAATATCAAGACAACCCATCATTATCCACCACATTATTCCACCAACACAAGAAAGCAAAAGCATTTCCTCCCCCATTTCCATTGCTCTCGGCCAAAACAGAACCAGCACACTAAAACTGCTGTAGCTCCTTCATTTCTCACTCAAATATTGTGTTCTATAGCTCGTTGGAAAGGTATTGAGATGGCCTATAACTCTTGTTCACAAGTCTTGTCCAAATAATCATGTTAAGACCCTCATTTTTACAGTTCTTTAAATAGGACTTTTAGAAACTTCAAAGCCTAACTTTGTGTTCTTGATTTCTTTGGAAAGATCAAGCTTGTAGGAGGCTCCCTAAGGCTTCCTAGCAACTTAACACCTCCCAAGGAAGGTATAAACTTCAAACCCTAGCCTTTACATTATTTGTTAGTAAGTTTAATGGTTGGTTTTGTGAAATGAGAAGCATGGATTGTGATTATTAGTAGTTTGGTTTGATTTGGAAGTGTTTTGGTAATTGAAGCTTGATTATAGTTCATAGGTATTGATTGTGGTTGTTTGAGTTGAAAACCTTGGAGATTATGGACTGATGTGGTATGGTTTAGGTGAATTTTTGTTGTATTGATGGTTATGAGTTGGTTGGTGGTTAATTGGAGTAGTTTAAACATTGGTAATCGCGTAAACATAGCCGTCGTAATGTCCGATTTACTTTAGACTGTTTTTGTTCATAACATTTGGACCCGAGAACTCCCTGCTAGATTATTACCATTACCATGTTTAGATAGTTCATGTTACGAGCTTCGTTTTGATATGTAGTTCGTTTGATTCCGATGTACGGTTTAAGAGAAACGACCGTTTTAAGTAACGGCGTTTCGCGAACGAAACTTTTCCCCTCGCCTTACTTTGAAACATAGGTTAAAGACCAAAAAGGGTTAATTAGTGTATGAAACAATTATGGTAAGAGTGTTAGGCAGTTGGTAAGACACTCGCGAAGGAATCGCCTTAAAACTTGTAATGGTTAAATTATAAAAAATGGTGGAGCCGAGGGTACTCGAGTGACTTAAGAGAATCAGTAAGCGCAAAGCGAGCGTTAGGGTCTACGGTAGTTAGAGTATAGATTTACAAGTGACTTTGGTTTAATTCCAACTTACTTGTTGTTTATAGGTTACCAGACTCGTCCCGAGCCTTTTATCACCCCCAGTCGCTCAGGCAAGTTTTCTACCCGTTATACTGTTGTTGTGATGTATATGTGTATATGCATGATCTTGTGATAAATGCATATTTGTTATTAGCAAATTCTTGCGATATATTGTAGCATGTGATATGGTATATATGTATGCCTGTTTCGTATTCTTGATTTATATATTTGTTGGTTCAAATGCTTATTCGTTGCATAATACCTATGCTAGAGATAAGCGGTATTTGCGTATACCCTTAGTATAGGAGATCAAAATGTGAACTTTTTCTAAAACCGGGAGGCGAGACTCCTGAGTATAATATATATATTTATATATAAATATATATATATTGATATAGTTTTTAAAACTATTAATCGATTAAGGTTTATTCGATAACTTTATTTTATTTAATGAATATTATTACGAATATTCATTCGAGGGCTTATGACTCCTTTATTTTATTTAATGAATATTATTACGAATATTCATTCTAGGGCTTATGACTCCTTTATTTTATTTAATGAATATTATTACGAATATTCATTCGAGGACTTATGACTTCTTTATTTTATTAAATGAATATTATTTTGAATATTCATTCGAGGGCTTATGACTTCTTTATTTTATTAAATGAATATTATTTTGAATATTCATTCGAGGGCTTATGACTTCTTTATTTTATTAAATGAATATTATTTTGAATATTCATTCGAGGACTTATGACTCCTTTTATTTTATTATTTGAATATTATTTGAATATTCATTCGAGTGCTTATGACTCCTTTATATTATTTATTGAATATTAATTGAATATTCATTCGAGGGCTTATGACTCAGTTTATATTATTTAATGAATATTATTTGAATATTCATTTGAGGATCTATGACTCCGATTATTTGCTGAGATATATTCTTTATTTTATTAAAGAATAAGGTGTCGATAATCAAACTTATCTTTGATTATTCAAATAAAGATAGTACTTTCGTATAAGTATATCTTTGGTTATTTATACTCATTTCAAGTATAAGTTTTAAAACTTCTACTTCAATTATTTTTATAAAGATTATTCTTTATGGGAATATTATTTAAATAATAATATTCAGATATTTTCTAATATATTGGGACTGGTTTATTTCATTAAATCAGCATTACTCCAAACACTCTTTAAAGTATTTTCGAGTCTTCAAAATAATTTTTAAAAGTTAGAGCGGATCCCAAAACTCATTTTTATATTTAAGATCTTCCTTTTAAAGGGGATTTAAATGCTCGTTCAAAATTTGAGGGATCCGGCTCAGTGGTGTATTTTACATTCGCAACGAGGTTGCTGTTTTGAGAAAACATCTTGATTACTTGCCCATCGTTCGGGAAGTAAGTTCATATATTTGAGTCGGCATAAGCAACATGGGCTCAGTGGGCGTCCATGAAAGTGTAAGTGCCTCAGCGGGAGTCCATCAAATGCGTAAGTGGCTGAGTGGCAGTCCAGCATAAGGTCCTATTGCGGCCAGGGTGATGACCAGTGGAGAATTCGTCCATCTACTAGTAGAAAAGGTTACTTATTGGTATCTTTGCCTGATCAGCAAGATATCAGGTTTATGCCAAGGTTTTCTCCTTTCCAAATTCATTGGATATTGCAACTCTGTTTATAATTTTCATAACAGAAGTTTTCAGGGAGTATATGAAATGTATATATATAGGTGTATATATATATCGGGATTTAATGAAGTATCTCGTAACTTCATTATTTATAATGATATTCAAAGAGTGAATCTATTCAAATCTTGTCTTGTAGTCTCATCTATGTGATGAACTTTTGAACTGATTATAACTTGAATGGTGGTAGTTCAAGTAATATTTGGAAAAGATATAAGTATATTGGGGTATCTTGTAACTTCATATTTTCAACTTATATCTAGTTAATGATTATCTTATGCATATCGAAGATTTTCAGAAAAACGTTGAGACAAGGGTAGATATATGAGATCACCTTGCAACGATATTTTTATACAGTTATAAACTGGAACTCTGTGTATATTATGCATGGAAGAGGACTTCCAAGATTTTGAAAAGTATATATGTATATATACTGAATATTTTGCGACTTCATCGCATTAAGATATCAAACTTGGTTCATTTCTTTTGACCAAGACTTTCATGAGTACTATGAGAAGGCTCATATATTGTTAATCATTATACATATTATTTTGGTGGGCTTGCTGCTCACCCTTGCTTTCTTCTTTCATCACACAACAACAGATAGAAAAGATGAACAGGACCAAGCTCCCGATTCGCAAGCGGTTAGAAAACGTTATGCAGTCTTCTGAAAGCGTTGATGCCGCCGTAGCTGAGGTAGGAGCTACCAATAGGCTAGGTTTTCAACTATTGATGAACCAGACTTATGTATAATATGAATTGTAATAATGGCAAGGAATATGTAAATTTATTCAGAACCTTTTTAAGGTGTAACGGTTTATAATTGTGGAATATAAGGACTTGTGTTATTTTTGAGTGTTCATCTCTGAGACTATAACGTGTGGTGTGTGTGTTTATTGTGGGGTCACAATATAGAGTAGTTGATTATTTATTAAGATTGGGTGTTATTAAGGGAAATGGAACTCGTGACAACCCGGATCCCCGACCCCGGATTTGGGGGTGTTACAGTTTCATCATGGATAACACACTTCATATGCCTCTCATATTGGGTGACGTGTTCATAAAGATCAGTTTTGCCATTAAAGTAGGTCATCTTCGTAATTGGGTGACCAACGCTAGGAACATAGTCTCGAATATTTCTAACCAATGGCGATTTCGTTGAGTAGTCCTCGTTTCCACCTCCTCGCATCTTTCTTTCCAACTTCTCCAACTGCTCTCTTAGAATAGTTGCTTCATCGGATTGGTTATTATTGTAGCCCCTTTCATCATCATTGTTTTTCCTTGGGTAATAATCATGTCAACGATGGTAATCATCATCATCGTCTCCATAACCACCATTGTTATTGTTTCCACAACCTCCACAATTATTACCATGTTCGTCGCTCGGGCCTCCATCATTCCCTCCACCATTGCTCCTACGATCATTATTGTCATTTTGGGTTGGTGATCCGTCAGGTGCTCTATGGTGTCGATCCCTTGATCTAGATCTTCTTCTCCTTGGTGATCGGTCTGCAAGAGGTGATCGACGATCATACGACCGACCATCTGAGGGTGTTCCTCCGCCTAGGTTCTTTCGAAGTCGTTCATTGGCAAGTTCTTGTTAACAATCTTCCCAACTCTTTGATCCTCCTTTGGATTGTTTCATCACGGAGCCCTACAACCTCACGTTGTCTTCCTTCCGATGCCCCGTTCTGAGTCTCCTGACGCGCGATCGAATTTTGGTTCCAAATTTCTGCCTCTCACGGGAGTATTTTCTCTTCTTTCCTAAGTACTGAATATGCCACTCAAAGCCAAGAGGATATGGCGTGTATCCCTAGCAGGAGGTTGTTGTTCATCTTAATAACGATGACCCTCATGAGAAGCTCTGTCCAGATGGATTTGGAGGCATTCGTTGTCCACGACGATTCTAGTGATGGTAGATCTAACATGTTGAGAGGTTTCACCAACGGTAAAATTGCCGAACGGATTGTAGGTGTAGACAAGGGTCGGGTATGGTGGTTGACGAGCTATCGTTGACTGCTTTAACTGAGGTAAATCCTTTTCTCTTTTCTCTAAACGATTCCCACAGACGGCACCGAATGTTGAAGCTGTTTTTCGTCAAGGACTAAGCTTCAAGATTAAATTTATTTTGGGGTATTCGGATAGAGGTAATAAGAATAAAGATTTAAATAAATAAACACAATTAGGGTTTTGGGATTTTTGGGACTGCTCTTAAGATTAGGTTAATCAATAATGATTTTCGGATCCCTCTCAAGGTGCCTACGTACCCTTATTTATATAGATCAAGTCCACGTAGTTTTATTCGATTCTAGGGTCGTATTTCGGTTATAATTAGGCCTAGCCATGCTCTATTGATTTGGAGGTAAATAATTTCCTTATATCTGGATCCTTCTACAATTAAGTTTTCAATATATGCAATAATATTTTTCAACCGTCTTGAGTATTGGGCTCGGTTTTGTTGGTTGTTAGATCGGAACCAACATTATTATGAATAATTGATGAAGTCTTCGGAAACACAAATCAATGGATCTTTATTGAGTCGAAATAAACTTATATAAATCCAGCTTTTAGAAGTAAGCTCATAGGCACAATAAATATATATCTTGTATGAACATTAGCCTCCAACCCAAATTTGGAATTAGAAATCTTCAAACAGCTATTAATTTAGTGTATGCCAAAATTTCGGGAATTTGTTTTCGAAACTTGGATAAGATAGGTTGGAGTTTTTGTAATAACCCCAATTTTTGAGAAATTTTGAAACCCTTATGAATAGTGTTTTTGCTGAACGAGAAAACTTTTCATGCCACACTATGTAGGGGTTCTGATATGGATATTCTGAGATTTTATTAGTACTTTATATGGGATATAAGTGTATGTAAAGATCGTCAGAATCCAATTCCGAACACTTTGATTTTTCCCGGAAATCCACTAGATACGGAGAGAATTGAGTATAAGGTAACATGATTAAAAGGATTTAAATTCAAGGATTATAAGAGAGGATCATAAAAGGAATATAATGTATTGAGAAAGGTTAAGGGAACCCAAGTAATAAGATCCCGGGTATGATCCCTCAAACGATAAACGAGAACGAAAGTTAAGTGAACCGTATAACAGATCAGCGGTCATTAGCCAAGTAATTAAGAGCTAATCAAAGAGGTTAGTGATGATGATGTCACCACACCAACAAGAAGATGACAAGTGTGGGAAGATGACATAGGAGGATGACATAAGCATGACCAAAGGGAAGGTATTGTTGGTTGATTTCAAGCCACACAAATTTTACCATGGTTAAAAGGTAATTAACAAAACAAAAGGATATCAACCAAGCTTTTTATGCACAAAGATCAAGAAAACAAAGCAAGCTTCTCTCTCCCCCCTTTTCATCTTCTTCATTTCGAATTTTTCACCAAAATGGTGAATTAGAAATTCAAAACACAAGCTATACTCCATGGAAAATTATAAGGTTTGTTTCTTTGGATCCTATATTTCATAACTAAGAAGAGCAAGTAGTTTGAGTGCTTGAATCAAAGGTTTTCTATCTCAAACAAATCATTTTAGTTTAGGGTGAATAGTAACTTTCAAGAACAAATTTGTGATTCTTGATTTTATTTGCAAGGTCAAGGTAGCTTAAGCATATATTAAGGCTTCCATGGACATTCCAAGGATCTTTCATGGATTAAAAGCTTCAAGGAAGGTATAATCTCTTAACCAAGATTTGTTATTGAATGTTAAGAGCATAATATGAGTAATATAGTTCATGAGAGGCTTGATGGTTGTGTATGTAGAGATTAGTTGGTTTTGGGTTGTTTTTGGAGTTGTAAATCTTGGTTGTTGATTAATGAACTTAAGTGTAGTTTAAATTCATGATAAAGAATAGTATAAATTGTTAATGTTGAGTTGTTGGGGCTGTTATGATAAAGTATGGATGGAGTTTTGATTGGGTTGTGAATTGGGATTGATTGGTGGTTGAATTGGTTGGTAAAATTTTGGGAAATCGCGTAAACATAGCCGTCGTAATGTCCGATTTTCTTTGGACTGTTTTTGTGCATAACATTAGGACCCGAGAACCCACTGCTAGATTATGACCACTGCCATGTTTAGATAGCTCATGTTACGAGCTTCGTTTTGATATGTAGTTCGTTTGATTCCGATGTACGGTTTAGGAAAAACGACCGTTTTAAGTAACGGCGTTTCGCGAACGAAACATTTCCCCTCGCCTTACTTTGAAACCTTGGTTAAAGACCTTAAAGGACTAATTGGAGTATGAAACAATTATTTAAGGTGGATTAGGTAGTTGGTAAGGTACTCGCGAAAGAATCTCCATAAAACCCTTAATGGTTAATTTATTAAAAATGGTGGAGCCGAGAGTACTCGAGCGACTTAAGTAAACCGTTAAGCGCGAAAGCGAACATTAGGACTCTAAATGGTTAAAGTCTAGTTTCTTAAGCGACCGGGGTTTAATTCCGACTTATGTTGTTGTTCATAGGTTATCGGACCCACTCTAAGCGTAAGTCTATCCGGGAGCACTCAGGCAAGTATTCTATCCGTTATACTGTTGTTGTGATGTATACGCTTGTATATGCATTATCTTGCGATAGATGCATGTTGGTTATTTAGCAAATTCTTGCGATATATTGTAGCATGTGATATGGTATATATGCATGCCTGTTTCATATTCTTGAAATATATATCTGTTGGTTCAGTTGATAATACCTATGCTAGAGGATAGCGGTATCTTGCATACACCCTTAGTATAGGGACCCAAAGGTGAAAATATTTTCTAAAATCGGGAGTCGAGGATCCCGAGTAGAGTTTATATGGATATGGATATATATATATATATATATATATATATATTTATATATATATATGGTTATAGTTTTTCCAAACTATTAATCGAATAAGGTTTATTCGATAACTTTAAACTTTATTTTATTATCGAGTATTATTTCGAATATTATTCGAAGGCGTATGACTCCTTTATATTATTTAATGAATATTATTTTGAATATTCATTCGAGGACTTAAGACTCTTTTATATTATTTAATGAATATTATTTGAATATTCATTCGAGGGTTATGACTCAGTTTATTTTATTATTTCAATATGATTTGAATATTCATCGGAGGACTTATGACTCCTTTATTTTATTTAATGAATATTATTTATAATATTCATTCGAGGTATTATGACTCAGTTTATTTTATTTATTGAATATTAATTGAATATTCATTTGAGGATCTATGACTCCGATTATTTGCTGAAATATATTCTTTATTTTATTAAAGAATAAGGTGTTAATAATCAAACTTATTTTCGATTATTCAAATAAAGATAATACTTTCATATAAGTATATCTTTGGTTATTTAATACTCGTTTCAAGTATAAATTTTAATACTTCTACTTCAATTATTTTTATAAAGACTATTCTTGATGGGAATATTATTTAATTAATAATATTCAGATATTTTCTAATATTCTGGGGACTGATTTACTTCATTAAATCAGCCTTACTCCAAACACTCTTTAAAGTGTTTTCGAGTCTTCAAAATGGTTTTTAAAAGTCAGAGCGGATCCCAAAACTCATTTTTATATTTAAGATCTTCCTTTTTAAAGGGGATTTAAATACCCGCTCAAAACCTGGGAAATCCGGCTCTGTGGTGTATTTTATATTCGCAACAAGGTTGCAGATTTGGTAAATGAATTGATTACTTGCCCAAAGTTCGGGAAGTAAGCCCCTCTCATTGAGTCGGCATAAGCGACAGGCCGAGGTACGGTCTATTATTGTGTAAGTGGCTCAGTGGGAGTCCATCAAATGCATAGGTGGCTGAGTGGCAGTCCAGCATAGGTCTTAATTATGACCAGGGTGATGACCAGTGGGGAATTCGTCCATCTACTAGTAGAAAAGGTTACTTATTGGTATCTTTGCCTGATCAGCGAGATATCGGGTTTATGCCAAAATTCTTTTCCTTTCCAAAATTCATTGGATGTTTTAAACTCTGTTCATACTTTGCATAACAGAGGTTCCAGGAAATATTTAAAGGGATATATATATGTGGATATATATATATATATCGGGGCTAAATAAAGTATCTCATAACTTTTTCATTCAATAATATTTCAAAGATTGAATCTATTCAAGTCTTATCTTGTGGTCTCATCAGTGGGATGAACTTTTGAAATTGATTATAACTTGAACGGTGGTAGTTCAAGTAGTATTTGGGAATGATATAAGTGTAGCGAAGTATTTGGTAACTTCATCTTTTAAACTTATATCTAATTAATAATTGTCTTATGAATGACAAAGATTTTCAGAAAAACGTTGAGACAAGGTTAGATATATGAGATCACCTTGCAACGATATTTTTATACAGTTATACAATGGGACTTTGTGTATATTATGCATGGAAGAGGACTTCCATCATTTTGAAAAGTATATATGTATATATACTGAATATTTTGCGACTTCATCGCATTAAGATATCAAACTTGGTTCATTTCTTTTGACCAAGATTTTCATGAGTATTATGAGTAGACTCATATACTATTAATCATTATACATATTATTTTGGTGGGCTTGCTGCTCACCCTTGCTTTCTTCTTTCATCACACAACAACAGATAGAAAAGATGAACAGAACCAAGTTCCCGATTCGCAAGCGATTAGGAGACGTTCCGCAGTTTTCTAGAAGCATTGATGCCGCCGTAGCTGAGGTAGGAACTACCAATAGGCTAGGCTTTCAACTTTTGATGGACCAGATTTATTTATATTTATGAATTGTAATAATGGCAAAGAAATGTAAATTTATTCAGAAAACCTTTTAAGGTATATTGGCAGATAATTGTGGAATAAAATGACTTGTGGTTATTTTTGGATGTTCATCTCTGAGACTATAACGTGTGGTGTGTGTGTTTATTATGGGGTCACAGTACAGAGTAGTTGAGTAATTATTAAGATTGGGTGTTATTAAGGGAAATGGAACTCGTGACGACCCGGATCCCCGACCCCGGATCTGGGGGTGTTACAGAAATGGTATCAGAGCTAAGCGTTATAAACCTCAGAGATGATGGGACGTTAAGATAATAAGTTCACTAAGATAATAAGAACTCTTGCCAAGTTCATAGTCGGACTACCTAACGTAGTACTGACAGTTAAAACCCTTATGGGAACCCTTATAAATGTAGCGATAGAAGCGTAGTTCGTTATCGTATATGGTAGCGGGACTCCGAACCCTGAAGTTGAGGAACATCAACGCGATGATGTTTTATTATTTATTGGGGATCAGATTATGGATCCGATAGAGCATCCTAACGCGGGACCGGATGATGTTGATATTGAGGATGTAGCGGTTGAGGATGTTGTCCTAGAGGGATAGTTGTTGAGGAGGATCCCATGGAGGATCCTGACAAGATTGGATAAAGGACCACTGATGAATTGATGACCATGGTTAGGTCGACTACCAGAGGTAGGATTGGCCGGTCACTACCGGAGGTTCGTTCAAGTTTGTAAAGATAGTAAACCCTTTAACGCGGCTTACTCGTAAGACTGAGAAGTTCGAATGGACAGAGAAATACGAGAACAGCTTTCAAGAACTGAAGCAGAGGTTGGTGATGGCCCCTATGCTGGCATTGCCGGATGAAAAAGGAGATTTTGTGATTTGTAAGTGACGCTTCGCATAAGGAATTAGGGTGCTTCTTAGCACAGCAAGATAATCGCGTCTGCGTCAAGACAATTAAGGTAATATGAAATTTGATATCACCGCCCATGAGCTTAGGCTCGTGGCAATAGTTTTACCCTAAAGATTGGAGGCACTACTTGTATGGAGAGAAGTGCAAGATTTACACAAACCATAGGAGCTCTAGTACCTTTTTACGTAGAAAGAGCTCAATATATGCTAGAGGAGGCAGTTAGAGCTAATCAAGAATAATGATTGGGAGATTCTTTATCATTCGGGGAAAGCCAATATGGTGGCTGATGCCCTTAGTAAAAAGGAGAGACTCAAGATGATAATGTCTTTTGGAGAGTTTATAAGAGATTTTGAGAAAATGGAAATAAAAGTGAAGGTAACCGGAGCCGGTACCGAAAAGCTGTTTGAGATTGCAATACAGCTCGAATTATTGGAAAAGATCATATTGTGCCAGAAAAAGTTATGAATGAAGGCAGAGAGCCAACAATTAGATAAAAGATTAATATCGAGAAAGATGGTAAGGGAATAATGAGGTATTCCTATAGAATTTGGGGTTCCAAATGTTTAAGAGCTTAAAGATGAAATCTTAGATGAAAGCTAGTTTGAGGGATAAGAGTTAGAGCAAACCCTGAATGTGATAGTCAGGGAGGACGCCATCAAGATAGAAGGAACCCATAACATAATGAAGTGGAAAATGAGGATTTTAACGTACAAGATAACCCCAAGTATGGGAGAAGGATGAAACATTCCATACTAAGGAAATGGAAAGTCGAGTAAGGAAAGGAGACCCGAGACGGTACTCCAATATGGCAATTCATGGACCTGTCTAAAGAGAACTTAGACTATTATCCCCAACCACCACCCTGAGGGGACAATGCGGCAGGAAATTCTTTCATGACCTTTAAAGCGTTAAGCTCTCAGAGTTCCAAGGAACAAGTTGACCTAGTCGAGGCAAGAGCCTGGCTAAAGGAAATATAGGAATCATTTGAGATTCTAAATGATTGACGAACCACAAAGGATTGTTTTTGTCACTTACCCTCCTAAGAGAGAGGCCACCCGCTGGTGAAAGACCAAGAAAGGTACGGAGCCAGAGGTTATGATAAACTGATTAAAGTTCAGCCAATTGTTTTCGGGAAAGTAATTCCCAAGGTTATGGAGAGAGTGTAAAAGCTTTAGAGCCAGAACAAAGGCAGACGAGTATGATGAATTGTGAATTTAAGTTGTAAAAGTTGTCAAGATTCGTTCTAAGGACACGAATCCGGAATGACGGGATGTTTGAAATCAATGCTTATGTTGTGTTGGTTCATGAAATAATGATAAGAGAAAGGGAAATAAAAAGGGACTGAAGTGGAAAGGGATATAAAGGCAAAAGAGTTTGAGGTATGATAAGGGAGTCGGGTATGAGGAAACCCTAAAGACTCATAGCAATAGAAATAGAAAAGTATGTAATCGTCAGGATGATGATGATCCACCATGAGTTAAAATTGATGGTTGAAGGCATAAGAGATACATATATTGTACCCCCTTTAAGTTGGGAGGATTCGAGGAAACCTTGAGATAGTTCGAAGGATAAATATTGAGACACGGATAGACTGAGGAGACAAGAAAGTAAGAAATCAGGAAAAAAAAAAATTGGATGAAGGAAGTGACCTTCAATAATGTGAAATGTAAGACCGGTGGCTCGATACCCAGAAAGGGAGACGCCAGGTATGAGAGATATCCCAACATCGAGATGACTGTGGAGATAAACAACAAAAGTAAATAAGGAATTATTAAGAAGAGGTTCACGTTGAACATGACCAATATCTTCCAGAACATCCATGTTATCATTACCAAATCAGGAAAGAAAAGCGGATGACCATTGTTATCTTTTGGAGGCCATATGGATTGACCTCAATTTGAATAAGGATGTTATTATGAAGTTAGGTATAGACTATCGAGGTGGGAATGATTGAATAGGACACCCTTATCAGGGATATATGACTTGGGTTATCCATAGAAGGATGCAGGTACCTTTTAAAGGTGGAATTAAGGCTAGAACATCGGTAACTTAAAATGAATCCTAGGGGAATGCATAAAGGTTTGCATTTCACCCTTAATAGGGACGGTATGAGTTTTGACAGTATGATTTGGAAAGGGTTAAGGTAACAATAACCTTTAAGAATTAGTGGAGAAATTTTCAGAAATATATAGACAATGGTTCTAGTAATAGTAAATGGTATTTTGATATGCCCTGTATTTAGGGAACACAGGAGGAACGATTGAAGGATAACCTTAGAGGTTTCCAAGGAGAAAGGTAATATTCAAAATTCTCAGGAATAAAAATGTGGATAAAGGAAATATGACGTAATTATAATGATGCCAAGTGGGGCACGTGTTAAACCACGAGAAAGTATGGATCGAACCAGTAATGGTCGAAATTGTTCAGGGCAATTAGGACTTAAGATAAAAGATGTTCTAAGTATGATTGAGAGTCAGTCTTGACAGTGATTAGCCTCTAAAGACTGAGGCAATAACTTATGGAAAAATGGTGATATTTTTTTTCCCATCTGATTTTAAGGAAAACATCTTCACTCAAGCAGTGATCGGAAATAAGGTAGAAAATTTATTTGGAGGTGGTTAAAATGACATTGACTGTAAGGAAATTTTACTATCAGGAAAGGCCAAAGAGGTGGCCGACACTTTAAAGGTAAGTGGATAATTATAGGCGCGTGTGCCAAAAGAAAACAGTGATGATGGTTAAAAATGTGAAGGTTGAATTATGGTTTGGATGATTGACATTCCTTCTGATGACTGTGCAATACCCAACCGTAATAGTAGTTGGTAATGGTTTAATTCGTGTAATCGCCATGAACGGGCTATCTATCTTAGGAGGTCCTATCTTGGGATAAGCCAGGACCATGTTTCCAAAAGGACTAGACGAACCTTTGAGTAAGCCTTCTATTTAAGGCATATGATTTAGAATGGTATTAACCTGCTATCGTTGCTTTGAGCGAAACTCTTCTGCAATTTTATCTGCTTCATGTCATGTATGTATGTCAGAATCAGGAGTGTACTCCGTGAATCAAGAATGGTGATTATGTTAACTCCTTAGAAGAATTAGATACGACATATATGGACTCTGTATGGTTAAATATTAAGATTTCATGGAAAGTGAATGATGACAGTAGTTCAGTTGTGGACCATAGTAAGGCAGCAATGATTCTGCGAGTAATGAGCTGGTTACAACCGTGAGAGTTGTATTGGAATGGGTGTTGAGATTGAGTACCACTAATCGGGTAGTGGTAGTGTATAAGTTATCATTGATAGACTAATTAAGTAGAGTATCTACCTATTGAATATTTATTCCCTCTTATGAAAAGAGAGTCGTATTACTATATGAGGAAGGTTGCGGTGCAAGCATAGAATTCTATTAACGATGATGTCTAGAATGAGATCCCAGATTCGATTTTCGATATCAAGGGAGTTTCAAAGGTGATTATGTATAAGCTCGAGGAAGAGTGTGGGTCCATAGAATGATGGACGGGATAGCGAAAATATTTAGGCACGTGAAATGCGATGCTATAATACTTGTTGTTGATATAAATACATATATGTTTTGTTCTTCTATGACAAACCTCTATAGTTCAGAGGTAGATTCCAAGCCAGATATTTTATGGCAATAAATTTTTTTTATGAATATACAATTCTCTTCAGTTCGTTCTTTTCTCTTCTTTTCATTTCATGTAATCTGAGAAGAACAACCCTTCCAGAAAGGGGAGGTATTGTCGAATGACTATCTATCTGTGTGATAGAAGCCTAGTAGGATACCATCTATTGTTTAAATTGCTTGTCAAGTACTAAAGGCTGGCCACCTTCTGTACTAACTATGCAATAGGACAAGTGTTCGTGATCATAGTGATCTCTCAACAAATTCCTTTACTTCTATTTGATTGATCAAATTCCGGAAAATAGAAACAACTGAAAAAGGAGTAATAAAGTGGTGGTAGTATGCGGAATGGGAACACGTTCGTGATACTAAGGTTGACGTGGTTATTAAAAGGTTATAGAACGATAACGAGCAAAAGTATAACCAGTATAATATTAGGAACGGAAGGTGATAGCGATTACGAACTGGAAAAGAATGGGTATTGAGAAGCAAGAGCTCTAATGATTGGAAGCTATGATGAGAGTCTGTGTAATAGACTTGAAAGAATTTGGAATGATCACTTAATTCGGATTGAGTTATCTTACGATAATAGATCATATGTCATTATCGAGATGTCGCCTTATGAGATCCTTGAAGGAAGACAATGTCGATCTCCCTTATGTTAGGATGAAGTTGTAGAGCGCAAGATGCTCGGACCCGCAGTAGTCCAAAGGACCAAGGGTATGATAGATCTAATCAGAGGACGGCTGGTAGTAGCCCAAGATGGACATGATAAGTATGTTGATTTGACACGAAAGGACAAAGAGTATGAAATAGGGGACCTATAATGTTATAGGTATCCCTTGGAAAGGATTGATGAGGTTCGGAAAGGAAGGAAAGCTAAGTCTACAATTTGTTGGACCCTTGGATATATTAAGACGTTTGGGAAGTTAGCATATGAGCTAGCCCCAACCCCGAACATGTAGCAGGTCGTAACGTGTTTCACGTATCAATATTAAGGAAGTGAAATTCAGATGCCAGATAAATAGAGGCATATGAGCGCATAGATATGTAACCCGACGTAACCTATATGGAGCAACCAGGAAGGGTTATAGAGTGAAAAGGGAACAAGTGCTTTGGAGAAGGGTTATCAAACTATTCGGAGTTTGATGGAAGAACCACAATGTGGGAAAATTTACTTGAGAGTTAGAAAATGTAATGCTAAGAAAGTATCCCCATTTGTTTTCTATTTGATTCCGGGACGGAATCCTTTTAAGGAGGGGAGACTGTAATAACCCCAATTTTTGAGAAATTTTGAAACCCTTATGAATAGTGTTTTTGCTGAACGAGAAAACTTTTCATGCCACACTATGTAGGGGTTCTGATATGGATATTCTGAGATTTTATTAGTACTTTATATGGGATATAAGTGTATGTAAAGATCGTCAGAATCCAATTCCGAACACTTTGATTTTTCCCGGAAATCCACTAGATACGGAGAGAATTGAGTATAAGGTAACATGATTAAAAGGATTTAAATTCAAGGATTATAAGAGAGGATCATAAAAGGAATATAATGTATTGAGAAAGGTTAAGGGAACCCAAGTAATAAGATCCCGGGTATGATCCCTCAAACGATAAACGAGAACGAAAGTTAAGTGAACCGTATAACAGATCAGCGGTCATTAGCCAAGTAATTAAGAGCTAATCAAAGAGGTTAGTGATGATGATGTCACCACACCAACAAGAAGATGACAAGTGTGGGAAGATGACATAGGAGGATGACATAAGCATGACCAAAGGGAAGGTATTGTTGGTTGATTTCAAGCCACACAAATTTTACCATGGTTAAAAGGTAATTAACAAAACAAAAGGATATCAACCAAGCTTTTTATGCACAAAGATCAAGAAAACAAAGCAAGCTTCTCTCTCCCCCCTTTTCATCTTCTTCATTTCGAATTTTTCACCAAAATGGTGAATTAGAAATTCAAAACACAAGCTATACTCCATGGAAAATTATAAGGTTTGTTTCTTTGGATCCTATATTTCATAACTAAGAAGAGCAAGTAGTTTGAGTGCTTGAATCAAAGGTTTTCTATCTCAAACAAATCATTTTAGTTTAGGGTGAATAGTAACTTTCAAGAACAAATTTGTGATTCTTGATTTTATTTGCAAGGTCAAGGTAGCTTAAGCATATATTAAGGCTTCCATGGACATTCCAAGGATCTTTCATGGATTAAAAGCTTCAAGGAAGGTATAATCTCTTAACCAAGATTTGTTATTGAATGTTAAGAGCATAATATGAGTAATATAGTTCATGAGAGGCTTGATGGTTGTGTATGTAGAGATTAGTTGGTTTTGGGTTGTTTTTGGAGTTGTAAATCTTGGTTGTTGATTAATGAACTTAAGTGTAGTTTAAATTCATGATAAAGAATAGTATAAATTGTTAATGTTGAGTTGTTGGGGCTGTTATGATAAAGTATGGATGGAGTTTTGATTGGGTTGTGAATTGGGATTGATTGGTGGTTGAATTGGTTGGTAAAATTTTGGGAAATCGCGTAAACATAGCCGTCGTAATGTCCGATTTTCTTTGGACTGTTTTTGTGCATAACATTAGGACCCGAGAACCCACTGCTAGATTATGACCACTGCCATGTTTAGATAGCTCATGTTACGAGCTTCGTTTTGATATGTAGTTCGTTTGATTCCGATGTACGGTTTAGGAAAAACGACCGTTTTAAGTAACGGCGTTTCGCGAACGAAACATTTCCCCTCGCCTTACTTTGAAACCTTGGTTAAAGACCTTAAAGGACTAATTGGAGTATGAAACAATTATGTAAGGTGGATTAGGTAGTTGGTAAGGTACTCGCGAAAGAATCTCCATAAAACCCTTAATGGTTAATTTATTAAAAATGGTGGAGCCGAGAGTACTCGAGCGACTTAAGTAAACCGTTAAGCGCGAAAGCGAACATTAGGACTCTAAATGGTTAAAGTCTAGTTTCTTAAGCGACCGGGGTTTAATTCCGACTTATGTTGTTGTTCATAGGTTATCGGACCCACTCTAAGCGTAAGTCTATCCGGGAGCACTCAGGCAAGTATTCTATCCGTTATACTGTTGTTGTGATGTATACGCTTGTATATGCATTATCTTGCGATAGATGCATGTTGGTTATTTAGCAAATTCTTGCGATATATTGTAGCATGTGATATGGTATATATGCATGCCTGTTTCATATTCTTGAAATATATATCTGTTGGTTCAGTTGATAATACCTATGCTAGAGGATAGCGGTATCTTGCATACACCCTTAGTATAGGGACCCAAAGGTGAAAATATTTTCTAAAACCGGGAGTCGAGGATCCCGAGTAGAGTTTATATGGATATGGATATATATATATATATATATATATATATATATTTATATATATATATGGTTATAGTTTTTCCAAACTATTAATCGAATAAGGTTTATTCGATAACTTTAAACTTTATTTTATTATCGAGTATTATTTCGAATATTATTCGAAGGCGTATGACTCCTTTATATTATTTAATGAATATTATTTTGAATATTCATTCGAGGACTTAAGACTCTTTTATATTATTTAATGAATATTATTTGAATATTCATTCGAGGGTTATGACTCAGTTTATTTTATTATTTCAATATGATTTGAATATTCATCGGAGGACTTATGACTCCTTTATTTTATTTAATGAATATTATTTATAATATTCATTCGAGGTATTATGACTCAGTTTATTTTATTTATTGAATATTAATTGAATATTCATTTGAGGATCTATGACTCCGATTATTTGCTGAAATATATTCTTTATTTTATTAAAGAATAAGGTGTTAATAATCAAACTTATTTTCGATTATTCAAATAAAGATAATACTTTCATATAAGTATATCTTTGGTTATTTAATACTCGTTTCAAGTATAAATTTTAATACTTCTACTTCAATTATTTTTATAAAGACTATTCTTGATGGGAATATTATTTAATTAATAATATTCAGATATTTTCTAATATTCTGGGGACTGATTTACTTCATTAAATCAGCCTTACTCCAAACACTCTTTAAAGTGTTTTCGAGTCTTCAAAATGGTTTTTAAAAGTCAGAGCGGATCCCAAAACTCATTTTTATATTTAAGATCTTCCTTTTTAAAGGGGATTTAAATACCCGCTCAAAACCTGGGAAATCCGGCTCTGTGGTGTATTTTATATTCGCAACAAGGTTGCAGATTTGGTAAATGAATTGATTACTTGCCCAAAGTTCGGGAAGTAAGCCCCTCTCATTGAGTCGGCATAAGCGACAGGCCGAGGTACGGTCTATTATTGTGTAAGTGGCTCAGTGGGAGTCCATCAAATGCATAGGTGGCTGAGTGGCAGTCCAGCATAGGTCTTAATTATGACCAGGGTGATGACCAGTGGGGAATTCGTCCATCTACTAGTAGAAAAGGTTACTTATTGGTATCTTTGCCTGATCAGCGAGATATCGGGTTTATGCCAAAATTCTTTTCCTTTCCAAAATTCATTGGATGTTTTAAACTCTGTTCATACTTTGCATAACAGAGGTTCCAGGAAATGTTTAAAGGGATATATATATGTGGATATATATATATATATATCGGGGCTAAATAAAGTATCTCATAACTTTTTCATTCAATAATATTTCAAAGATTGAATCTATTCAAGTCTTATCTTGTGGTCTCATCAGTGGGATGAACTTTTGAAATTGATTATAACTTGAACGGTGGTAGTTCAAGTAGTATTTGGGAATGATATAAGTGTAGCGAAGTATTTGGTAACTTCATCTTTTAAACTTATATCTAATTAATAATTGTCTTATGAATGACAAAGATTTTCAGAAAAACGTTGAGACAAGGTTAGATATATGAGATCACCTTGCAACGATATTTTTATACAGTTATACAATGGGACTTTGTGTATATTATGCATGGAAGAGGACTTCCATCATTTTGAAAAGTATATATGTATATATACTGAATATTTTGCGACTTCATCGCATTAAGATATCAAACTTGGTTCATTTCTTTTGACCAAGATTTTCATGAGTATTATGAGTAGACTCATATACTATTAATCATTATACATATTATTTTGGTGGGCTTGCTGCTCACCCTTGCTTTCTTCTTTCATCACACAACAACAGATAGAAAAGATGAACAGAACCAAGTTCCCGATTCGCAAGCGATTAGGAGACGTTCCGCAGTTTTCTAGAAGCATTGATGCCGCCGTAGCTGAGGTAGGAACTACCAATAGGCTAGGCTTTCAACTTTTGATGGACCAGATTTATTTATATTTATGAATTGTAATAATGGCAAAGAAATGTAAATTTATTCAGAAAACCTTTTAAGGTGTATTGGCAGATAATTGTGGAATAAAATGACTTGTGGTTATTTTTGGATGTTCATCTCTGAGACTATAACGTGTGGTGTGTGTGTTTATTATGGGGTCACAGTACAGAGTAGTTGAGTAATTATTAAGATTGGGTGTTATTAAGGGAAATGGAACTCGTGACGACCCGGATCCCCGACCCCGGATCTGGGGGTGTTACAGTTTTGAAACAGTGACAAATTTGGGGCACGCCGAATTCCTGAAGTTTTGTTTCATTCCTTGTTGATCGTCGGGGGTCCATTCTTGTAACACAGTGTCTGAGAGGAGCGTACATGGAATCACATGTTTGCCAGAGTGATGGAGACTACATACATGCAGTTAGAGCCGGCCAAACGAACGATTTGGATCGGCCCGATCGGAATTCGGCTCGCGTAAAAATCGTATAACTCGGCTCGTCACGTGTCGGTTCATAATTCGGCACTAACCGGGTGTCCAGACGAACCGAATACGAGTTGCAATTTGTTAAACCGTAACCGGCCTGGCACGGCTCGCCTAAACCGTACGATTCAGACGAACGAACCGGCTCTGCCTAAACTGCCTATTCGGCCCGCCTAAACCGCCATATCCATTCATCTCATATGTACATTAGCAAAAGATATAAACATACATTCATGTTGATTCAAATTATTTCTTTTTAAAATTGGGATTACATGATATACATGCAACAGTATATGTATAGAGTGACGCCAGAGGGAGGGTGGAGTCACAGAAGAGTACGTAGACAACAAGTAGAGAGTGAGGTGGTCCCTTAACTTCACCGAAGGTAGTACCACCAATTTTGTTTAAAATATAAACCGGCCCGCCAATTCTCGAGTTAACAACCTACCATTTGTAATTTGCATCCATGTGTAACTTATTTGTTTATTTGTCTAAACACTGAACCGTATAAATCGCCAAATTCGCAGGGCGTTCACGGGTTATTGATTTCTTTAATCGGCACGGCTCGGCACGGACCGTATAGTCTCACGGGCCGTTCACGAGTTTAGTTGTGAATGAACCGGCACGTTCAAAATTCGGCCTGGTCCGCTCGGCCCGTTCATTTGGCCAGCTCTACGTGCAGTGCATTTGCTTCGATTCGAACCTAAAATTTCCATTACTGTCACATCTCCCGGGCTATATGTTTAGCGTAACTCCTTCAAAAAATAACCGAATGTTTTATGAAAATCCTCCATAACAACCGAGGGTTGGACAGGACATATATGACTATATGAGTTGGAGTTTAGAAACAGTGTTAAAATTATTAATTTACTAAGCTCCAAATCGCAATGCTTTGATTTTGTCATCTTCGCCGTGGCTAGGGGAGGAGCCTACTTGATGGAGACCCTCTCGTAAGGCACTTGCATTAATTTGGTTCATGGTCCCTACGCTTTAATGAGATTTTGTATTGTTCTTTATTTGTTTCTTTTTGTTTCCAGGGATTGTTTTTAGCATTTCAACTTGCATTTGCATGCACACTCGATATGCGCTTATTTTGATACAGTTCAAACTCGAATTTGCACTTTTTTATTACCCAAAAAGTAACAAAATTGCTAACTAAAAAAGTATAAGATGAACAATAATAATTTTTTATTTAATTATTATCCTCAACGGATCCGAGAAAATAATTTATATTATAAAGTATTACTATGTACACATAAAAATGATTACCCATTTTAATTTAAATAACAATAATACATTTCCTGTAATGAATGCATTAAATATTTGCAATAATCAAATGGACTCCAAATTCTGATGGTCCACATGTGGTCACGGACCACAAGTGCACTCGCCTCTGTCCAGTCAATTTGGCCAACTCCAAGAGTGGCCTAAAGGTCTAAATTTGTACCAATTTCGGTCCAAATTCACCTAGCAGTGGCCTAAATCTCGGTCCAAATAGTTTTTAATGTATTTCTTTTAATTTATTACATAAAATTTTGATTTCGGATATTTATAAATGCAATTAACCGATATTAGGATATTATTATTATTTATTTAAATAATAATTTAAATTAAAAAATTTAAATGTAACTAAATAAATATCATTACATTTCTTGAATTCAAATTAAGAATACATTTAAAATAAAGATTACAACACATAAAATTTAATTTGAAACACAACATAAATTAGAAATAAGGAGGCTCATATTGCGTTTCGAAATGCACTAATTGAGTATTTGTGGAAGAATATACTAATTCTGAGAATTAGTATTAGTTAACGATGTTTTAAGATTTAATTAATATTTGTACTTTTCTTATTTAAATGTAATGTTTTATTAACGGTTTTATTATAAAAATTATAACTAAATGTGTTTACTATTTTTCATATATATATTTGAAGTTTAATTAGAATTCTATTATTCATTTATTAACAATTTTAAAATAAAATAAGTAATTAATAATAATAATAAAATATAAAGATAATATCTTACATCATACAAAAATAATATATTTATTATTATAAGACCTTAAAATAATTAAATAAATATTTTAAGATTTTGACCGAAATTTAGACCAAAATATTAGAGTTGGACCGAGGTTGGACCGAACCTTAGACCGGACTCTTGGAGTTGCTCTTAAAGATAAATAACTCTTGTCAAATCAATTTTCATTTGCACCCATTTTTAATTTTCGAAAAACTATTGACTGATAAATAGTCAAGTAATATCATTTGTACTTCTAGTACGCTGTCTCTCTGAAGTCTGATAATCTAATATTTTTATTAGGGGTGTACGCGGTTCAGATCGGATCGATTTTGAGGTAAAAGTCGAACCAAACCGCGAAGAGCGATTTTAGAAAATTGTCATCCGCAACTGCATTTGTGGTTGCGGTTAACCGCGTCATTTGCGGTTGCGAATTTGCGAGTAATTGCGGATCGTTTTGCGGTTCAACCACTTATTTTAAAATAATTAATAATTTACAAAAAATAAATTCAGAATATTAATAAATTCAAGTTTAAGTTACGTGATAAATTTACATTCAAAAATAAAATACAAACTAATGTTCCGTGTGGAGTAAGGATATTAAAATCGTACAAAAATATGGAGGCAAGAGAAAAGAAAAAAGAAAAGGATAAAAAAGATTATATGTTGATTACATTTTCCATTTGTTTGGTTATATATCTTATAATGATTATGAATATTATGAACGAAGTCTTAACATTAACCTAAGATTAGTTAATAATTGTGTATACTTATTAATTTATATGATATCAACTATATTTTTGAAAATATATTTTATTATAAATATATGTAGTTGTGGTTGCGATTTTGCGATTTTCAAGAATTTAAAACCGCATCCAAACCACGAATAAGCGGTTTTTAAAATTTACATTTACAACCAACCCGCGTTTCGCGATTATCCGCAAAATATGGTTCGGTTGCGAGTGATTGAGCGGTTCGTCTGTACACCCCTAATTTTTATAGTCCTCTTTGTTGGTATTTTTAACCGTATTACATAAATATTTATTTACATTTTTTTTAATCATAAATAATCTGCAACCGCCAGATAGTATTGGGTGATGACACGTGGAATAGAGTTAGTTAACAGTTGCCTCCTCTTTCTAGGCTATTCAACCGCTGCTACACTCCTAGTTGCTTGCTCTCTCACTCTTCACTTTCTAGAGAGAGAAACTTCAATTTTAGTTAATTTTAACCCTAATTCTTCATATTTAGCATTTATATATGATCCATTTTCTTAGCTTGTGCATATTAAATTTTTTATTCTAGTTTGAAATTGTGATTAATTTAGTGATTGTTTTTTTGTTCATACTAGGTGGGATAAATCTCGAATTTATATGAATTAAAAAGTTTGTTGTTAAATTGTGATTATTAATATATAATAATCAAATTGAGGTATTCTATGGGCAAAGGAGGGGAGGATAATGGCAAGAGGGAGAATAATGAGTTAGATAAAGTAGTATTTCCTGCGTGGTCGAAAGACGTTAGCCAATGCGAAGAGGCTTTGCAGGTTAATAGAGAGATTGGATTATTTTCCGAACAAGTTGAGAAGAGGAGACTGATTTATGGAAGTAATGAGTTAGATAAGCACGATGGAAAGTCGATGTTTAGTTTGATTTTAGATCAGTTTAACGATACTTTAGTTAGGATTTTGCTTGTTGCTGCTGTGGTTTCGTTTGTTTTGGCGTGGTACGATGGGGATGAAGGTGGGGAAATGGAAATTACGGCTTTTGTTGAGCCTCTAGTTATTTTTTTGATCTTGATTGTGAATGCGTTTGTGGGAGTGTGGCAGGAGAGTAATGCGGAGAAAGCTTTGGAGGCTCTTAAAGAAATTCAGTCGGAACAAGCTTGTGTGATTCGAAATGGGAAAAAGGTTACCAACTTGCCTGCAAAGGAACTTGTTCCTGGTGATATTGTTGAACTTAGGGTTGGGGATAAAGTACCTGCTGATATGAGGGTTGTGCATTTAATAAGCTCTACTCTTCGCGTTGAACAAGGCTCGTTGACAGGAGAGAGTGAGGCTGTTAGTAAGAATGTTAAGCCTGTGGGAGAAGATTCTGACATTCAGGGCAAGAAATGTATGGTGTTTGCAGGAACAACTATTGTGAATGGGACTTGTATTTCTTTAGTTACTCAAATTGGTATGAATACGGAGATAGGGAAGGTGCACTCCCAAATTCATGAAGCTTCACAGAGTGAGGAAGATACACAGTTGAAAAAGAAGTTGAATGAATTTGGAGAGGTTCTGACTTTATTAATTGGCTTAATTTGTGCATTGGTTTGGCTAATTAATGTTAAATACTTTTTATCTTGGGAGTATGTTAATGGTTGGCCGACAAATTTTAAGTTCTCGTTCGAGAAGTGCACTTATTACTTTGAAATTGCAGTGGCATTAGCAGTTGCTGCAATTCCAGAAGGTTTACCTGCTGTTATTACAACATGCTTAGCCCTAGGCACACGTAAGATGGCTCAGAAAAATGCCCTTGTTCGGAAGCTGCCTAGTGTTGAAACTCTTGGTTGCACGACTGTGATTTGTTCAGACAAAACCGGTACTTTAACGACTAATCAGATGGCTGTGGCCAAGTTGGTTGCAATGGGTTCCAGTGCAAATTTTGTCAGATCATTTGATGTGCAAGGGACCACATATGATCCTTTTGATGGAAATATACAAGACTGGACTCTAGGTCAAATGGATACTAACATTCAAACTATTGCGAGAATTGCTGCTTTGTGTAATGATTCCAGTATTGAACAAACAGGGAATCAGTATGTTGCTAGTGGAATGCCAACTGAAGCAGCATTAAAGGTAAGATAATATAAGCATATCCCAGTTTTTAACTTCATGTTTTCTTAATATTAGAATATATAGAAAATTATATCCATTCTCTTGCTGACAAGTACAAAATTTGGGTGCCAACTGTCGAGCATTACATTATGTATATTTCTAGGTAAAACAAAATAATGACTGAGGAGACTAATTGACAATAAAAAGTTTGTAGTATATATAATTTGGAGAAAAAAGACCCTTTTAGCACAACTTGAAAGAAATATACCCAAAAAGGGACTATTCAAAATAACTAGCCCTATAGCATTTACAGAACGTAACAAAAAGATGTGTTTATAATATTACCTTAACACTGTCACTGAAGTTGGACTGCTGCATTGGGCTTTAGCTCATTCCACTTTTTCATTTTTACTTTTTTTAAATAATGCAACCTTAAGTCGTGTTTCCTCTCTCTTTTTTAAACATAAGTAAAACTTGCTGACCAGCATAAATGCAGCTAAAACCTGTGTTTTGAACTAACATGATTTCAACTTGCACTTTTCTGTGTCAAAAGGGCCATTTTTCTGAATTGCACTGTTTTAGGCCTTTTATATCAAATTGTGCCCAAAAGGGCCGATGTGTGTATTTCTTGATAGATTTTTGTTCTGTGTACAGGTTCTTGTTGAGAAAATGGGACTTCCTGTTGGACTGGATTCGGGTCCATTCTCTGATCATGGTGATCCACAACGTATGTCAATACTCGAAAAGTCAACTGATCTTACATTGTCCTGTTGTTTCAGATTTCTAATACTATTTGTTCCCTTCTTAATTCTTAACAAGTTTAGGTTGTTGTAGAGCGTGGACCGAAAGTGAGGCCCGCATTGCAACACTTGAGTTTGACCGAGATAGGAAATCAATGGGAGTGATAGTGAATTCTAAGCTAGGAAAAAAGTCATTGCTTGTAAAGGTACTACCTTTTTCATATTCAAATACTATTTTTTTGCAAATCTAGAATAAATTGGTGCAAGTGCAAGATATATTTGACGCTCAGTGATTCCTTTTCTTTCTTTTTTAAATTCTTTTATTTTTAAAAGGATGTGAGTTTACTAAAATAAAACCTTTAGGAAGCAAATTCTAGCAAATCTGTCTTTATAACTGTTTGACAGACTTATCTGACAAGATTAGAGGTTTAAAATATCAAAAGTTCTGGTGTAGACATAACCATGGATTGTACAGCTGAAGGCTTGAATATAGCTATCATGATATGGCTTAAATAGTAGCTTTCTGAAGGAAAACCAATCCATCACCAAACTCGGGGAAAAAATCTTGACACCGGTTCTAGTTAACAGCTTAGCCACCTAGAAGACTAGCTCATAAGAAATTAACCAGATCCATTCTTATTATATCTAACCTTAATATATATTTTTGAGATAATATAAATGAAGATTTGCCTGAGCTTCTTACATAAAATTATATTGTGGGCACAAGTATTACATAAATAAATAAATAAGAAGTGAATATTTGAAATTTTAAACAATAACTAACATATATAAATAATATTTTAAATCCAAATTTAATATAAGTATAAAATAATCATAAGATCAGTATTTTAAATGTTATTTTTATTTATTAATATATTTTTAGTTATTATTTAAAGACCTTAATATATTATATCAGTAAATTAATTACTTTTTTATAGGTTCAACCAAATATATATATTTATACTATATTATAATAGACGAAACATTAAAAGTTTGGTAGTCGGACGGTCGGTACTCGCTGAAATTACTTAATTACCCTTATTTAATTGTTCTAATTCTAATTATTGGGTCGATCAATTCTAGTTCTAATTGATATTGAAGTCAACTTCCTCTATTATTTTATCAATTTCAATTCTATTTTATATCGAACTCTATATCACTATAATTTATATTAAATTCAACTTCTTCTACCAATTTAAATTTTAATTCATGTTGAGTTCTATTCATTCTAATTTGTTACTTCGGGCTAAATTAAATTTAAACAAACTAAATATAATTCTTAAGATTTGGTTGATATATAATGTAACTCAGGTTAAGATAAAATAATAATACTATCAATTCTTCCAAAAAAATTATACCAATGAACTTGGATAAACAAAATAATATATTTTATTTATCCACGATAAAAAAATACATTATACAATTGATTCAGACTAACACAAAACTAAAATAAAAATACAATTCGACCAACAAAAAAACATATATACTAATTATTCAGTCTAAAAAAAATTATCTTATTCGGTCGGTGTATTGGGCATCGGGCTAAAATAAAATAATGTAAATCACTGATCCGAGATAAATCAAATTAATAATAGACTAAGTATAAATCATATCCTATTCATGTGAAATAAAAAATCAAATTTTATTTAAAATATAAATTTTTTTAAATACACTTAAAATTATCAAAAAAACTATATCGTTCAATCAGTAATATTGCATTTTTCAAATATTTTTTATAGAGTTATAGTTAATCGATTAAGTAATCACCATGCTAAAATAAGGTACCAACATAATGGAGACATTATATTTTTACCCTCAATAAAATAATAATTTCATTATAATAATATTTCCCCCTTACCAATGTTATCACTTTAAATAAGTTTAAATGTTCTAAAAAGTTATGAACATATAAGTTTACTTATATAATTATCATGAAATCATATAATTTAAAATTTTAAATGAACAAAATTAAGAATTGAATTCAAGTATTTTTTTAAAATTATGTAATATTAAAAAAAATATGTGCAATTCGTGCACTGGTTTTAAGCTAGTATATATATATATGTATGTATGTATGTATCTATGTATGTATGTATGTATGTATGTATATAGCAAAATAAATACTAAACATATTTTGGATCACACTGGTTTTTCCTTCCATCTCCTTCACTGGTTATAGAAGTATGTATGTTACGTGAACTAAATGCAGTTAAAGTAAGACTGAGAGAGCATAAAAATTATGTATTCAATAGTAAATTCCCTTCTTAGTTCTTTATTTGATACTAAGATTTTGGATACTGAATATATGCGTCACTTATGCTGTTCTATTTTCCTTTATACTTTTATATATCTTGTGAAAAGGAGATGGCATAGTCTAACACAGTTGCACTGATTCTTTTATTTACCAATAATTGTTGCATGGGTGGTGTTATGCATGTCTAGTTTCAAGCAATCACTTTCTGTTTACATTCGTCCTGAAGTTTTCATTGTGTGTAGTGGGGACTTTTATTTCCAATGGCATTGGAAGTTACAATGCTTTTCACTCCCATTTTTTGTTAATTGTTCAGAATGTACCATGTGTTTTGATATTAGTCTTGATCCCCATGTTATTTTTGGCAGGGCGCGGTAGAAAATTTGTTGGAAAGAAGCCACTTTGTCCAGTTACTTGATGGTTCCGTTGTAAAACTTGACCAAGATGCCAAGGATATTATCTTACAAAGCCTTCAGGAAATGTCATCAAAAACATTACGAGTTTTGGGTTTTGCATACAAGGAATACCCTCCAGAGTTTGCAACATATACGGGCAATGAAGACCATCCTGCTCATGAGCTTTTGCTCAATCCTACTTATTATTCCTTTATTGAAAATAAACTAGTCTTTGCTGGTTTGGCTGGTCTAAGGGTAAGTAGCAATAAAATTAATAAATATTACCTCTAAAATAAACTAGAAGGAATGATTGATAGATATCTCCATTATTTTACATGTTCAAAAGGATCCTCCTCGTAAAGAGGTTCGTCAGGCCATTGAGGATTGCAGAGCAGCGGGCATTCAGGTTATGGTTATAACAGGAGATAACAAAAACACTGCAGAAGCTATTTGCCGTGAAATAGGTGTTTTTGGACCAAGTGAGAACATCGGTTCTAAAAGCTTAACTGGGAAAGAGTTTATGGATCATCGTGACAAAAGAACTCATCTAAGGCAAAGTGGAGGCCTCCTATTCTCCAGGGCGGAACCAAGGCATAAACAAGAGATAGTGAGGTTGCTCAAAGAAGATGGTGAAGTGGTTGCAATGACAGGTGACGGGGTCAATGACGCACCAGCATTAAAACTGGCTGACATTGGTATTGCCATGGGCATTGCAGGAACCGAGGTTTATCTTCTCTTTAGTTTCTTGGTTTGTTTTACTGCTAATAGATTCTGGAATTTAAGCTATACACTTGGAGGTTTGTTTGTAGGGTTTTTCTGGCTTGCCTTGTTTCTTGAGCTTTGTTATGAACTAGGCAACCGTTATCTGGAAACTCATTATGTATTGTATATTCAAAAGTTCATTGCCACCCTTTACAAAATTTCTTAACTTTCGGTTTAACTGCAAGAGCATAGCTTACTCAAATAAATAATGGTGTACACTGTACAATATAGTGCATTATCATTTATATGTTTTCACTTGATTAAAGTTATGCACATATGTGTGATTCCAAAAATTTTGCTCTTACAAGAAATTATTCTATTTAATGTATCTCCGTGATTGTAAGGGCAAAGGAAACTCGGAGGTTTCTTATATCATCACCTTTGATGATGCTACTCGTTATATTACTTTGAAGTTTCTCTGCTACTCTCTTTTTTATCACTTTAATATGCATTGCTTAACTGGTATTAGGTTGCTAAAGAAGCGTCAGACATGGTTTTAGCTGATGATAATTTCAGCACAATTGTTGCTGCTGTTGGTGAAGGAAGATCTATCTACAACAATATGAAGGCCTTCATCAGGTCTAATATTCATTTTTTTGTATTTTAACTTTGAGATATAGGAAAATCTGATACTTTGGAGGTGTAGGAATCCTTATTGCTGTATGATAATTGTATCTTGTCTGTCTACCTGAATCAAGGGATCAAGAAGAAAAAATGAGCCCAGCAAGAAAACACTAGAGAGAACGATGACTTGTAATTTAGAACTATGAGAGAGTAAACTTCCTTTGTGTATATTAAGTTCTCAAATTTAAAGACAGGGTGATTGATATATTTCCAAAGTCTCTCTATGTGATTAACAGTTATGAAATTTTCCCTTTCGTGTCTTTCGAGCACAAGTTATTCCTAAACAAGATAAACTAATGCAGTTTATCTAGTCACATAGTGAGTCTAAAGTATCCGTTTACTGGTCCTTAATTTTATTAATGTAATATCGAGTGAAGGACCAAGACATGAAAAAGGGAAATGTGTGATTGGAATTGCATTCCTATTTCCTTTAGGAAGGCAAGTAGACTTTTCTTTCCCAAACACTAATTTTATTTCTGTTATTTATACATGTCCAAATTTTCTCCGAATCAAAACTTGTTTTCATTAACTTGCAGTTATTTTTGCTACTAGATCTAATTTGCATGTCTTTTAGTATATGCTAACTGCATTCTTCTTTATTCTTTCAATCAGTTACCCAAACATGAAAGAAATTTTGAATAGTTACCAACCAAAGGTCAAGTTTAGTTAAGATACATCTTTTATTCTAACTTCTGTTGCACGTAATATAATTTATACCTCGGTATTGCAGTTAGGGCACCTAAAAGTATTATAATATATTTAATATATACAGTTTTAAAATGATTTAATTAAACTACTAGTTGTTGATCACCTCAATTTAACATGCTCTATGGAGTCGAGACAATATTGCCTTTTCCTGCAAGGAAGCTTCCTGCTCTTTTAAACTTTTTCAGAAGATGGGATCTCAAAACTAATGGATTTTTATTCACTTGCACGAAATGCTAAAGCTCACTGGCCCTAAATTTATCTTGTGTGCAGAGTACTTATTATACTGATGTGTGATACTTACAGTGGCTTTATGAAAATCATGACAGGTACATGATTTCCTCAAATATTGGTGAGGTTGCCTCTATATTCCTCACAGCTGCTTTAGGTATACCAGAAGGCCTTATTCCTGTTCAGCTTCTGTGGGTCAATCTAGTCACCGATGGACCCCCTGCAACAGCCTTGGGGTTCAATCCGCCTGACAAGTACATAATGAAGAAACCGCCTCGTAAAAGTGATGATTCTTTAATTAGTGCATGGATCTTATTCCGTTATCTGGTACCAAAAATATTAATTTTTTAACTGTTTAAGATGTTTGAACTGATTACTACTCTGCTATATATTAAAAAAAAGTGCTTTATACTTTCATACATTTTCGTTGCAGGTTATTGGACTTTATGTCGGGATAGCGACTGTTGGAGTATTCGTCATCTGGTACACATGCAACTCTTTCCTAGGAATTGACCTAAGTAAAGATGGCCACAGCCTTGTTACATATGCGCAACTTGCTAACTGGGATCAGTGCAACTCCTGGGAAAACTTCTCAGCTTCACCTTTCACAGCTGGATTTCAAGTGTTTAACTTTGATGCAAATCCATGTGATTACTTTCAGACTGGGAAAGTAAAAGTGATGACCCTCTCTCTATCTGTATTGGTTGCGATCGAGATGTTCAATTCCCTTAATGCCCTCTCAGAGGATGTGAGTCTCTTGACAATGCCTCCTTGGGTCAACCCATGGCTTCTATTAGCAATGTCAGTCTCATTTGGCCTGCACTTCCTGATCCTCTATGTCCCTTTCCTTGCTCAAGTATTTGGCATAGTACCACTAAGCCTGAATGAATGGTTGTTAGTCTTGGCTGTTGCTTTCCCGGTTATTTTAATTGACGAGGTTCTGAAGTTAGTCGGTAGGTGTAGAAGTGGAGCTTCAGATTCTAGAAAGACAAAGGACAAGACGGAATAAGACCACGTTTCGAACAACTAGTTGGAGATTATTATCTATAAAATCTTCAACAGGTCTGATTGACGTAGCTACTCTGGCTTTCAGTCCTTGGTTGTAAGTTAAAGGCAGCAAGGGTTGCTTTGTCAGTCACTGATTCACAGTAGAATTTAGAACCTGCATAGCTTACATTTAACCCTGTGATCCAGCTAATGTAGCTAACTACGCGGAAGCTTTAGAATCAACTGAGATAGAAATTAAGTTGTCTTGGAGCTAATGTATTGAAATTGCACTTGCCCACCGGCACAGATTATATACGTTCTTATATTTGTATAATTGTGTGTTTATGTTTCTATCTAAGAAAATGTAGGTAGTATTCAAGCCATTACTTTAAACATGCATTTACCAAATAAAAGAAGGCATCTACATTCTCATTTTAGTATGTGTCTATTTATATCTTCATACTAAACGTAGAAGTGATAAATATTGCAAGTTGAAGAACATCAATTTAAATACATTTTGTTACAACCCGAAGATTATTAAACTGTTCAGCTCATCCAATATTCATCAGCTAACAAACCAAGTTGAGAAAAGTAATCTAGATATAGAAATAGATTAGGCTACTCATACCAGGCGAGCAGAGAAATGAAACACAAGATATACTACAAGACTGGCGACTGAGGAATACAAATTTGTAATACATACAGAACCAAACCTGAAGTACCGCTTTAGCAGGCAATGAATTGATAATCCTGGCGCATCTGAAACACATTCATATATTCTGAACAAACAAGTTGTTTAATGTTTAACGGTGGTTCAATTTCAAAACCTTAATTGTAACAAGTTGAAAATCAGACTTGCAAACAAATAATTAAACAAGAACCAGAATCAGCATTGTGAAGACAACACCAAAATGTAAACAATAAAGAAAAGCAAGCACAAGAAATAAGAAACAAAAGCATACCATTGCATTAATCAGCCAATTGATATCTCGTTACATTCAAACCCCAGATCATTGATTCAACTACTTAAACATAAAACTACGTAATTACACATAAAACACAGCCACGTTCATACCACCATAAGCTAAACAAACAAACAAACTATTCCAAACCCGAACTTCCCACAACTCGAAAACAACAAACAACCAAACCCTAACCCCCAAACCCATAAAGAGTCCTTCCCTGCCTCTTAAGCGCATAAACCACGTCCATGGCGGTCACAGTCTTCCTCCTAGCGTGTTCGGTGTAAGTAACCGCATCACGAATCACATTCTCGAGAAAGATCTTGAGAACACCGCGAGTCTCCTCGTAGATTAAGCCACTGATACGCTTTACTCCTCCTCTACGAGCCAATCGACGAATAGCAGGCTTGGTGATTCCCTGGATGTTGTCTCGGAGTACCTTGCGGTGTCGTTTAGCTCCTCCCTTTCCCAATCCCTTTCCGCCCTTTCCTCTTCCTGACATCTTTGAGTAATCTCTTTACCAATTGATTCCTGAAAAATGGGAGAGAAAATAAATTAATTTACTTAGCATTTCAGATCCTTAAAAATGTGCGTATATGTGTAAATGGAGAGAGAGAGAGAGAGTGTTTTGAGTATGAGGGAGGGAGGGAGGGAGAGAGAGAGAGAGAGAAAGAGTTTTGATTAAAAGGAGGGAGGGAGAGAGAGAGAGGGGGGGGACGTACTTGGAAACGTAACAAGCTGAACCGATAGAGTGAGATGGGAGAAATGATGAGTGGGGTGGGCGTTTTATAGGATGACATGTTTTGAGCGATCGATCCGCGACTCAAGATTAAAATGTATTCTGGACCGTTGATGTTAGTCCGAACGAATGGTCTGGATGTTATCCACAGGGTTCACGGGGATCGCTGACGAGGTACTTGTGTTTTTGTCTTCTTCTTGTTTTACTAAATTTTTAAGGCTGTGTTTTTGCTGTATCGTGGAGGCCGTCTCGAATTTAACATTCGCCTCAGCGTTGCACAAATTCAAACTTCATTTTCAATTTTGTTTTCCGGTTAGGCCTAGTATATCGTAGTTTATTTTTTTTGTCAGGGCTTCTTCTACGTATTTAATTTTAGAAATTATTTGTATTTTGATAAATATATGTTATTCTTTTATTCACGATGTTCACAATTTTATCATCATTTTCTTAGTCTACATTTTCTTTAATTCTTTCTCCCATGTTCTACCTTCATCCTCATTTTTTATCATAAGCGTATTGTCCATTTATTTGGTATATGTTAGTTACAAGCACACATCTAATATTTTCTCCTAAATTTTTTTTCAAAAAAAAAGAGACACCCCTATACGTATCTCGTACAATTCGACTACATTTCTTAAATTTGAAAGATAAATTGAAATAAATCAATAACTCAAAATTAGTCAAATTAAAAGCACACTTAATATAAAGCAATACAATCCATTTATAAATTATATATTTAGGAAACTTTTATTAAAATTTGAGGACCAATTTTATACATAAATTTCGTCAAAGAAAGCATAAAAGGAGGAGGCTGCTTTCCAGATCACATGCCAAAATGAGTGCATTGATAGTATATGCACGCCTCCAGCATCAGGAAAGAGCACCCCCAACTCTTATTGTCGTGATCATTGTTCTCGGTTAAGAATGAAATAAGTTCCTTCCGTTTTCGCTTCTCGCCAAGCACCTGAGCAATTATAGAAAGTTTCAGAATATAATTCAACCTCAACCTCATGTCTTTGTTTTATAGCTGATCAAAACAACTATCGGATACCGCGGCTCGTCAGTGGTAGATATTGTATCTCACTCAACTGTAAAGAAATAAACAACTATCACATAAATAAATTCACATCTAAATAGCCCAATGAAAATATATCACATAAAAAATGACAAAGTTGTACATAATTATTAAGACATGAAAGTATTGTATGGAGCAGGTAAAATATACTAAAATTTAGCATATTATCATGATCAAACTTTTTGCTTTACTGTTAAATCAGGTATCAGCTTAGTACAAAGGACGATAATGGATCTTTTGCAAAGGTATATGATGTATCTTTTGTAGACATCGTTAAACCGCCGGCATAGAATGGTATGATGGAGGCGTATTTGGGACACCGACAAATTTCCAAGTGGAAAAGAATAAGTTAGACTTGATCATTGATTTTCAAGGATAGATATGATGTTACTTCTTGATTTGAGAAGCTACACGTAATAATGCAAAGATAAAACTCATATGAAATTTCTAAAATTGTCCTTGTACAAAAATATGGGTTTTTACTTGCATGTTTTAACGAAATCCTTTTATATCAATATTCACATATGGGTTCACTCTTTATTAAGGTGATAATGCACATTTGGCATAAAATATGAGCACATACATTTCATTATAGAGCAATTTTTTCAAAGTAATAATCTCATGATTGACAAAGATTGAGTTGATTAGATTAATACTGACCACTGGCCATCCTCAATTCAAAATAACATAGTATGCAATTCTAACGAACCTCTGATCCTTAAATCATATAGCCTTTAAAAAGTGGTATAAGGGCTGATAAATATTGTTTATATATTATAATTAATACAAGATATTAGCATACCCCAAGTAATATAATTTTCCATTAAGACCAAATAAAATGAGCTTATTAGTATTTATTAGAGTCTAATGAAAATATGTTTCTAAAAGATCTTTTCTTATTTCTCTTAGTAAAAATTCATGTTTGCTTTGGGTGTTATAAAACAGCATGACTACACGCACAAGTAACTATAAAACACATATGGTAGCCTGACGAAAGGACTAATATGATAATTTATAAAACCTGCAAATTTTGTCTATGCAAAGGCGCACACACAACAATGGTGACATATGGATTTGCCTGCCTCAGCATACAAAATTAGGATATGGCAAAGTTGTCATTTAAATATGATGATCCAGGTTATCTTTAGCAACCAATATAAGTTATTTATTCGGAACTCAAGGGCATACCTTCAATTCACCAGCACAGGTAGCATTCACCAGAGTTTTGACAGTCAATTCGATTAATGAACATAGCCTCCTCGAGGCGTAGCCTTGCAACCACAGGGCCTTGAACAGCTACCACTCTGGTGGATAGGGCGGAAAATCTTTCCCTTACAGAGGAGACATGAGCAATATCTGGATTCACATAAATCTTGCTGCCTCTAGTTGTAACGAAAGTCAAAGGACCTGCAAAACACATTTGGGCACAACCTTAACCAACAAATATTTGTAAAACATTAAGTCTAGAGACCGCAAAAAGGATCCATGCTAGTTTTAATTTGGATAGTTATAAATTAATAAAAAGCATATCGGTTAATGTTACATCGATTTGTTGCTGCAGTGATTACACATAGTTAATAATCTCATCAAGCATTATAGCCTTGCCAGCATGGTTGTAAAAATCAGTAATCGGTACTAATCGGTTTAGGTACCGATTAGGGATTAATCGGCAAATCGGGGATTAATCGGATGGATTAATCGGAACAAAAATCGGATATATTTAAATATTTTAATAATATTTAATATATTTATCTTATTTATTATGAAATATATAATTCAAAAATAATTTATAAATATTAATCGGATTTCAAAAAATAGATCGGTCAAATATTTTTTAAGGATTAATCGGGGATTTTTTTAAAAATCGGGGATTTTTAGAACAGTGTTTGCCAGTAATAATAATCTCATCAAGCATTATAGCCTTGCCAGTAATCCTCAGGAGTAAGCAAGATTAGCATCTCTGTAGGGAATTAGCAGCACAACAAAAAATGAAAAAAATATCACTTCAGTTACCTTATTTCATCATGATACCAGTTCTTGGTAATCCTCTCTCCTCTCACCTGCAAACATGAATTTACAATTTTTCATAACAGATCGGCAGAATTTCTTTGTGGCAGCTTTTTCACCCTTAACTCTTAAGATATTATCAACGACATTGATGATGTACACGGCTATATAACTATATATAGGACTAATGTTGATTATTTACTTGAAAAACTGAAAATTCTTATTTCTAAATGACATCAATATTAGAGATGCAGAAGTATGGACTTTTAACATTACTAAGAAAAATGTATGGGTGCATAGGGCAAACCTAGAGTAAGGGATATCATATGATTCAGTACAGAAATGAGTTGGCCCGCACAATTTCAAATCAATCCTACAACAAATTTAAATAAGTAGGTGAGTAGCATACTTAATTTGTTTAAAAAATAAGCAAAATATTTAACTTGTTAATAAAAGGTTCCCCGCAATATTTGAAGAACCAACACATTCATGAGTATCATCAAACCAGGCCAAAAATAAAAGAAAACATGAAATAAACTAACCCCAAAAGCATCAGACAACAATTACACACATGGAAAAACTAAAATCTTAAAAACATCAAATAATTATCTAATTTGAGATCATCTACATATTATATTTGAACTCAAATTCAGAAAATTGGTTTTGAACATTTGAGTAAAGCCCCGTCAGCCACATGATATCTTGCTTTATATATATACATTGATATCTTCGGTTGTGCCCTGCAATAACTTAATAGAACCAAAAATAAAATACTAAATGACATCTAAATAAGTCAGCATATACATAAAAAGAAAGAGAGCAGGGATATTCCAAGTGAAGGCCACAATCATTTCTGGCTACTTTTACATAGCTTGGATTGACACATAAAAAGCTTGGATTGACACATAAAAAGAATATAAGGGGAAATATTTGTTAAGCTGATTATCAGTAAATTTACTGCACAAGAAGCAAAAAAATTAATACAAACTACACTAAATCTTTACATCTTTGTAGAACCAAATCAAATGGTATTTATAATCCAGTTTTTCCCAACTCTTCTGGTCCTTTTTAACAATACAACGCCAACAAAATCAAAGGTGTTTGATAGCAAGACCCAAAAACTGTGAACAGAATATACAGAAAACATAGATGCTCAGATAGATATGGTAAAGATATATTTGAAAATAAAGGATTTAAAACTAAAGAAAATACCTCGTATATGTATACATAAACCCGTGTGACTCAAGAATGAGGAGACACACCAGACACCTAATTGAACGAAATATTTTCCCATAAGAGTTGAATGTTCTTGAATTCTCCATGGTTTCAGCCCATAACTTATTTTAGTTGTGTGAGTATATATATAAACCCATAAATGGTTCACCACTTGGGCGGATTTGGGAGACGAAGCGTAAAACTAAATTTAATAGTTTGCTTGTTGATTTTCTTTACAGTAATGTCCGTTGACTTTCTCTGAGTAAATATCGTGCAGTTAAAAAAAAGGAGAAAAATGGATGAAGGCCTAGAATCCTCACAAGTTAGGTTTAACACCGTGATTTTCCTTTATATAAATATATAGATATATAGATATATAGATATAGATATAGATATAGATTCGATTAATATCAATTTTGTCCCTCTAAAAAAATTCATAATCATTTTATAATATTCACTTAAAAGGTATTCTAATAAGACTTAATTCTAATTTTATACTTGAATTATATTTTTTTTGACATAACCCGAATTATAATTTTAGTGCACAGGTTTGGCTAAATTATTACTTTAGCCAAATGCATGACTATGTATTTTACTTTATGCATTTTATACTTTATGTATTTTACTTTTTATAAGAAAGGGTTCTGACTTATTTTCGTCAAATTGTGATTAACTAATGGCGTTAGTATTATCTCGCAAAGGAATATAAAAGAATAATATTGCCAATAATGCAATATATGTACATATTATACATACCTTCCCTTCAATTGCATGTATCAGTCATTGACTTTGATTCTATGATCATTTTATTATTCAACCTATAAGCATATAAGACTTTAGTAGGTTTAAAATTTGTTTCTGATCTTTTCACTCTAGGAGCTGTTAAATGAGCTATATTACTTTTAAGTTGACTTTCAAGAAAACTGAGTAAAGGAAATGGAATTTGTCTCACGCTTTCATCAGTTAATTACAAGTTTTGCATCATATTGTTTGCAAATCTCTTAATCACAAATGGTTTTTCAAAAACTTGAGGATAGACATCAATTATTATCTTGTAGAGCTTGTCTCTAAAATATATTATTTTCAAGTGAGGTCATCTAGGGAATTTTTGTAGATAGGATAAACAATTTAACCATGTTCATCTTCTTCAACACATTGGTGGATATTTTCATTGATATTCCATCCATGTGATTTATATAAATTCTTCACCCGTTCTTTAAACGATTCAATGTTACACCAATGATTATCTTTTTGAACTCGTGATAGAAGTCATAAATATTCATGTAGCATTTTCTATATTCTTCCACTACATTCAGAAGCTTTCTATTGTCAGTGTCTATCTTGAGATAAGTCTCTGGTTTGTCCATTTTGCTTTTAATTTTTTCCCCTTTCTTCCTCTTTTGCTCTTTTGCAAATTTGACTCTCTTGCCTCCCTCGCTTCTTTCCTTTAAATAGCTCTCTGAGTTCTTTCTCTTGTTCTGGCTATTTTATCTTAAATTTCTTCATATGACGTCTTAAGGTTGCTTGAGAAAAATGGTTGGTTCTCTCAAACCCTAGGGTCTTATTTCGTTTTTGTGTTCTCGTATTCTCAGATTTTCTCCCCTTCTAGCTTCAGGAGAATTAGAATATTTATAGGCTACATTAGGGATCATGGACAATTAGGTCGGGTCTCCCAATGACATTCTGGGCCATGCCCAATGTCATTAAATATTAATTCAATCCACTAAAGAATTAATATTTTCACTACCTTTCCTAATTCCGTAAATTAATTATCTAATTCGGCTCCCATATTATCAGCTTATTAAATTCCCCATGTTTAAGATATCGCATGTCCATTAATTAAATTAATTTCTGACAATTAATTTAATCAATATCTTTTATCCTTGATCATCCACTAAACCTTATAATTGTGCAAGAACAAATCTGCCTGCAGGACTAAAGCACAATTATCTTTACGAGCTTTCAAGTGGACATCATCACTCGAATATATTTTTCGGACACAGTTTCATTTTATAGTCAATATCTCACTCTGCATATAATGTCATTACCCAATACATAAATTCATAATTTAAAATAAAGTACTTAATGTATGAATCAAGGCACGTGCATTAAATACAAGTGTCGATCACTATTTTCGGATTAAGAACCTATATCGCAGCTCCAAAATAACACTAATAAAATGTAACTGAATAAATACAAAGTTATTACAAACGGTTGTTAACAACTAAATCCAAGATCGCAAAGGTTCAGGGTTTGAACAGTCCCAAACTACAACTATTACAACTTATATTTAAAGCTACCGGTCCCCACACAAACACCAACTATACTACCTGAGCTCTCACATAAGCCTCAGCATCTCCACCGATAGACTTATGAGCAGTCTGCTTGAATCTAGCCATACTTGCTAGCTGAAATGACATAAATGAAAAGTAATAAGTGAGCCAAGTACTCAGCAAGGTATATCATAGAACATAATTTAACATCATAGCAAGTTATATCTGGAAATTGGGGGGCATGACATCATTTTTCTAGTCAAAACATTTGTAACCAAAACATTGCTCAAAATCATTTTATGACGCTACGGATTGCAGCCGGTGATCAGTCGCGAAGCAATCCCAAACCTAGCGGAACCTGTAATATCAGGGATATATCGTGTAAGTATTTTTGCTAATATATAATTAATATATGTGTTCAGTATCTGTTCTGTGAATTAATTGTTAAGTGTTAAATATGTTTGGATATTTAAAAATATTATTAATTGAGTATTTTAATTTTTATATGTCCAAAATAAAATATAGATAATTGTCATATCTTCCTAATTATTTTTATGTTGATTTATGGATTTATAAGGATCATATGAAATTTATAAAATCTTTTTCCGAGTATTTAAAATCTATTTTATAAAAACGGGAACCAACCGACGTTATCCGTTGTTGCATTTTTGGAACCTGAAACTCTTCCGAGAATTCCTTTATAACCTAATTGTAATATTCCGAGCATATTCCATGTTTCGACTTTTTCGATCCGGCAAACGGTTTGTCCTGCGCGGGTCCCGGCGCAACATTTTCGATACAATATTCGTTTCAGTAAATCAATAAAACTCGTATTTTCGATAAACGGGAGTTTTTTATTAAACTATCCCAATTATCACCTCGTAGTACGTGTAACCAAGCGCTGAGACCAAGACCGCAGTACAAATTGTACTGGTTTGGATAATTATCCCGAAAACCAATACCGGTTGGATCAGTTTTTATAAATAAACGTACCGTTTTATATCCGGAATGATCCAAGGGGATACTAATTTTCCGTAATTATAAATAGCCTTTTCTCGTATTTTATTTCGTATCAAAATCATTTGCAGGCAGATAATTATATAATTTTCCAGAGAAAAACCCTATATTCTTATAATCTTCCAAGAATCAAACAGCAAAACGAAGGTGTTATTGATCTCTGTTTTCAAAACTCGAGTACTCAATTCAAAGGTCTTGAGGTGTTCTATCAGATTCTGTGTTCCAAATCACTGCAGGAATCAAGGTTAATTTTCTATATTTTTATTTATTTTCGAATTAATTTTATTAAAAATATGAATTTTTGTTCGGATGATTGTTTGTATGATTTGATGCTTGCATGTTGTAGAGCTTGTTTTCCTGATAATTTTCATACGTCATACGTCTGATTTGGAGTTCAATAACATGCTCAAAAGTGGGTTTAATTTTTGAATTTTGAAATTAGGGTTTATAACCCGTATGAATGTTTTCAATTGAAATTTGGGGGTTTATGATTTAGGGGTTATTAGCTGTTGAATTATAGTGGATTATGTTTCTTATAAAATTTGCAATCGATTGGTATATAGCTCGTTAATAAAGGATGCTTGAATCGTAGGGAGTTGTCTTTTTAAGTTTTCGATGTTTCGCCGGAAACCGGCGATGTTCTTGGCCATTTTCCGGCCAGAACAAGGATGATTGTTATGTTTTGATTGCATGAATCAATTCCTGGTTGCCTGAAGATCATATTTGGAGCTTGTGGTGGGGTAAGGATGCCGGGAATGTATTCTCCGGCCATCCCCGAAGTTTTTCCGGCGACCCCTGTAAAATTACAGTTTGGTACCTGGACTTTTGGGGACGATGAAGTTTGGTCCCTGAAGTTTCCAGAGTTTGCAAATTTAGGATTCCTGTTTTAAAAATATTCAAAAATTATATTTCCTATTTATTTTTATTATAAAAATTCAATTTTAATTTCTGAAAATTCCAAAAATTATTATTTTAATTCCGAAAATTATTTTTAATTCAAAAATAAATCTGAATTAATTTAATTAATTTTAGTTAATTTTAATTAATTAATTAGTCAATTAATGCGAAAATTAATTGATTAATTGATTTAATTAATTATTAATTGATTTTAATTAATTATTTAATTAGATTTAATTATTTAAAAATGATTTAAAAATTCCGAAAAATAGTTTCGAGCTTTAAAATATTATTTTAAATTATTTTCAAGGCTCGATAATTATTATGAAATTGTTTTGAAGCCAGAATTGGCCAACGTAACCCTGTTTATTATTCCGAAATTGATCCAACGACCCGTTTTAGTTCCGAAAAATATTTTAAAAATCATTTTAAGTTCTAAAAGCCTATTTATGACCCGAAACTTCTTTATAAATGAGATATCATTGATTATGTGACGTGTTATGTGTTATATGTGACTTGTTGGTTGACTGTCGGTCTGTATATTCGATGTTTACTTGTTTATTGCGTAACTTTCAATCCGTTAATCGGATTTGGGTGAAACGAAGGGTAGATAGAAGTATGTGTCGAATAGAATCGTACGAGTTAAATATTGATAGATGTTTATGATATATGAGCAGAAGAGACAAGGCGTAGGAAAGGGAAACAGATAGTCAAGGAGTAAAATAGTGGTGATTGAGAGCAAGTGCAGTGTAGTAAGCTAGTACCAGGCAAGTGTTCTGAACTTTCTCGAGATATTGTCGTGATTGATATTCCTGTTTTATATTGCAAGTACTTTAAAGCACTGAACTCTAAACCTTGACTCCAAGTTATTGATCTTGAGTCGTAAACCTGATTCTTTTTAGACCATCAATTGTTGTATACCCAAATATGAACCTCAAATATACGACACTACTCCACAAATATATACAAACTACATATCAAACCCTGATCCAGATTGCTTACACATTCAAACCATTGTATTTATGCTTTGAAATCCTTGAAACCCTGAAACATTGATTCATTGTTATCCAATTCTTTCATTACCTCGCATCCAAACTTTGAAAATGCTCTTTTGATCCTTATGAAAATTAAAACCATTTCATTAGTGAACGTCAAATATTGTTAATGATTCTGGTTATTGTTTATTATTGCTTATTCTGTTATTATGTTAGAATTGGATTGTTTTTATAAAATTGTTAACCAGATTCGTGGTCAGACCATATAATGGTCAAGTTAGGCCAATGTGTGCCTTGGATCCAGTAGTTAGAGCAGTGCTGTGTGCTTTGCTCGGGGTTAGTGCGTGACTGATCAGCAGCCTAACCTTGGTTTTTAACATGAAAATATAATATCCAATTCTAAATCATAATCCATTGTTCACTTGATATCATAACCATGTTCACCTGATGATCATTATTGTCAGTTTTGTCATTGTGACTTGCTGAGCTAGTTAGCTCATTTATGCGATATTGTTTCTGTTCTTTTCCAGTTAAGAAGGAACCGGTTGGTACCGAGGATCCCCAGTCCATCGCGAGAGCTAGGGGTTCAGGTTGATTGAGCTGAGCTAGTAGGCTTCTTTTGGGATCATTTAAGTTTGTAAAAGTTTGTAATAATGTTTAATACTCAGTTCTGAGTTTGGAATAGTTAGGATTTGAACGGTTTGTAATATAAGTAGATGTGTTTGGCTTGTGTGCATACTTTAACCTGTTACGATCCATGGTATTTGGTAAGTAGGGTCACTGCATATTATTATTATCTTTATTATTGTTATAAGCAAGTTATAAATAAGGTGTGTATGTGTGGACCCCAAACTTCTGACCCGGGTTTGGAGGGCGCCACAGGTTTGGTATCAGAGCTACAGGTTATAAGTCACTGACACAAGCCTAGGTTGACGGGAATGGGTAGAGGGTTAGGATTAGATGTAAGGAATAGAAAGATAGAACATCGAGAGGTTGAGTGTTTCGGTATAACAGGTATTAGTGTAATTCGCGTTATGGTTCAAGATTCTTATATTACGATATAATTTCAGATAGCAGCGATGGCCGACTCTTTTATTCCCGTATCAGCTGATCACTCAGAGCCTTCAGTTGGAATACCGTCTTCGGACCCACGTCCTGTTGTTCCACCAGTGTTGGCTATACTACCTCCACCTGTGTTGCAGCCCGTACCACTGCAGGCTATTCCACCCCCAGCCATGAGGCCACCTATCAGAGGACCCCCACCAGCTGACTCAGATTCCACTGGGCATTCAGTTGCGAGTGCCCCATTCCAGTCTACATTGCCCCCAGTTCCTTACTACCAGTATGAGGCTCTTCTATTGGAGCGTGATTCCTTGTTGGCCCAGATCAGAAAGCTACAGCATATCATTAGGACTACTGATGTTGATCGTGGTATGAGGGAGCTTCGAGAGGAGATTCATGTGACACGGAGGGTTCTTGAGGCTAGGCTACATGGAGCTACACTACCTGGCAGAGGCCCTGATGCACTGATGGGATGGGCTACAGAGGTGATGGAGGACTTTGAGAGGCTGGCATGACCAGAGTTTCCTTGGAGTTGAGTCAGAGATCCAGAGATGGAGATACTGAGCAGTATTATGATGGTTGTATAGTATGTACAGTAGTGTGTAGTGTGTATCATTAGACTTTTGAGTTGTATTTATAGACTAGTTATGCTGACTAGTGAGTAGGTTCTTGTACCCTTTTGCTTTTACTTCCGAAGCGTCTTTACGCTTGTACTACCTAAAACTTTTGGATCTATATATATCAGTACCTTTTTCCTTTCCAGCATTGTCATTTACTTTATTGCACCTGTTTTACTTTACCTTATTTATTGCACCACTTATACCCCTGTGATACCATGTACCCTGTTTTTCATAACTGTTTATATTCTGTAAAGAAGCATGAAATTTACTTAGTTATAACTGTTTTCAAAAAGGAGATGTTTCTGTTTTACAAAACTTTTCTTTTTTTACAAAGAATTTGGTTTAAAAGCTAAATAAGTTGTTTGATTCTTTACAGAAAAATGCCTCCTAGAAGAAATACCCGCACCAATACCCAGAATGAAGAAACCAACAATAATAACAGCCAAGATGATACAAATCCAAAAGTGAACCCAAGACCCATGGACCCAGCAATAGCCCAGATTCTTCAAATCTTGGCCCAACAAACAGTTCACCTGGCACAACAACAACAAAGACAGACCAATCCCCAGGTAACTTTCAAAACTTTTCAGGCAGTAAACCCACAAGAATTCAAAAGATCCTTTAGAGCCGATTGAAGCAAATGTTTGGTTAAAGGAAATAGAGAAGGCATTTGCCTTAGTGAAAGTAAAGGAAGAACAGAAGGTTGAGTTTGCAAGTTATTATCTGAAGAATGAAGCCACCTATTGGTGGGAGATGGTGAAGACATTGGAGGGAATAAATGTTATTACTTGGGAGAGGTTTAAGAAGTTGTTTTTAGAAAAGTATTTTCCTCAGTTTGTCCAAGATCAAATGGAGCTGAAGTTTTTAGAATTAAAGCAAGGGAACATGTCGGTGGCAGATTATGAGAGTAAGTTTGAGGAATTGTCAAGGTATGTGCCGTCGTATGTGGATACTGACATGAAGAAAGCTAAAAGATTCCAGCAAGGTTTGAAACCATGGATCAGAGGGAAGGTAACCATTTTTGAATTGGATACATATGCAGGAGTGGTACAGAAGGCTATAATCGCAGAGACAGAGAGTGAGATGTTCCAGAAGGAAAAGGAAAGCAAAAAAAGGAAATTTGAAGGGAATGAAGGTCATTCACAACCAGGGAAGTTTCCAAATTTTAAGAAGGGCAAGTTTCAGCCAGGGAGGAATTTTAATTTCAGGAGAAAAAATGCAAGTGACGGAGGCCAGGGCAACCGTCCAGTTAATGCGAATCAGCCGAATCAGTTGAGATTAACTTTTCCAGATTGTCAAGTATGTGGGAAGAAGCATGGGGGAGTTTGTAATAAGTTGAATGTAGTTTGTTTCAAGTGCAACCAGAAAGGGCACTATTCGAGGGAGTGCCGAAATCAGCCAGCAAGAGAGTCAGCAAATAAGGATCAGCCTATCCGGAATCCAGCAGTGAAAGTTCCAGCCATTGGATTTACATGCTTTAAATGTGGGAAACCAGGACATATAGCCAGGGATTGCAAGACACCGACCCCAGTCAGTAATGCATTGAGGATTATGGGATCTACCCCAGCAATGAATGAGACTTCAAGGGCTAGAGTTTTTGACATGTCTGTGAAGGATGCTATCCAGGATACAGATGCCGTGGCAGGTATGCTTAATGTGAATTCTTTATGTGCCAAAGTGTTAATAGATTCGGGAGCAACTCGATCGTTTGTTTCACAAGATTTTGTTAGTAAGTTAAATTGTCCAATTGAGTATTTAAATGAAATAATGACTGTGGAATTGGCAAATCAAGAATGAATATCTGTTAATCAAGTTTGTGGGAATTGTGAGATTGAGATTTCTGGTAGTAAATTTTGTGTAGATTTGGTACCATTTAAGTTAGGGGGGTTTGACGTTATATTAGGGATGGATTGGTTATCTAAGCACGATGCCCAGATAGATTGTCGAAATAAGAAGGTAATGGTGAAAACGCCAGACGAAAGAATAGTAATGTTCAAGGGTCAGAAACAAGTAAAGAAGTTCTTAACGATGATTCAAGCCAAGAAGTTACTACGACAAGGATGCGAGCATTTCGTGGCATATGTGATTGACAGAAGTCAAGAACCAACAAAACTTGAAGATATTCCAGTTGTGAATGAATTTCCAGACGTGTTTCCCGACGAGTTACCAGGACTTCCTCCAGATAGAGAAATTGAGTTTGCAATCGACTTAGCACCTGGAACATAACCGGTATCCAAGGCCCCATATAGGATGGCGCCTGTTGAGATGAAAGAGCTAGCGAAGCAATTGCAAGAACTGTTAGAGAAAGGAGTAATCAGACCCAGTGTATCCCCGTGGGGAGCCCCGGTATTATTTGTCAAGAAGAAAGATGGAAGCATGAGATTGTGTATCGACTATAGGGAGCTCAACAAGCTTACAATCAAGAACAAGTATCCGTTACCCAGAATTGACAATTTGTTTGATCAATTGAAGGAGCCAAGTTTTTCTCCAAGATTGATTTAAGATCGGGATATCATCAACTGAAGATCAAGCAAGAAGATATACCAAAGACAGCTTTTAGAACAAGGTATGGACATTATGAATTTCTAATGATGTCTTTTGGATTGACCAATGCCCCGACAGCGTTTATGGACGTGATGAATAGAATTTTCAAGGAGTATCTAGACAAGTTCGTTATTGTGTTTATAGACGATATTTTAATTTATTCAAAAATGGAAGAGGATCATGCGGAACATTTGAGAACAGCTTTGGAGATTTTAAGGAAAAAGAAGTTATATGCTAAATTCTCGAAGTGTGAGTTTTGGCTACAGGAAGTTCAGTTCTTAGGACACATAGTCAGTAATGAAGGGATCAAAGTGGACCCAACAAAGATTGAGGCAATTACAAATCAGGAAAGACCGAGAACACCCACCGAGGTAAGAAGTTTCTTGGGATTAGCCGGATATTATCGTCGGTTCGTTCAAAAATTTTCAAGAATTGCAACATCATTGACAAAGCTTACACGGAAGAATGAAAAGTTTATATGGAATGACAAGTGTGAAGAAAGTTTTCAGGAATTAAAATGAAGATTAATCACGGCACCTATTTTGTCACTTCCATACGATCAAGGGAATTTCGTAATTTATAGCGATGCTTCTCACAAAGGACTAGGATGTATTTTAATGCAGCACGATAAGGTGATTGCGTATACGTCAAGGCAATTGAAACCACACGAACAGAAGTATCCTACTCATAATTTGGAGCTAGCAGCCATAGTTTTTGCTTTGAAGATTTGGAGACATTATCTGTATGGAGAAAAGTGGGAGATTTTCACTGATCATAAAAGCTTAAAGTACATATTCACACAGAAGAAACTTAATATGAGGCAAAGGAGATGGTTAGAATTGATCAAGGATTACGACTGCTCGATTAATTATCATCCCGGTAAAGCGAACGTTGTAGCAGACGCGTTAAGTTGGAAGGAAAAGTTAAATGTGTTATCAGTACCTGAAGAGATATATAAGGAATTTCAGAAACTGGAATTGGAGATTAAAGTTTGCAGGCCTAATGAAGCAAAAGTGTACAGTATGACTTTTCAGCCGGAGTTGCTGGAGAAAATAAAGAGGTGTCAGGAAGATGTAATGGATCAAGATATAAATCGTTTGGTAGGTGAGGAATTGTGCACGCAGAAGGATGATCAAGGTATTCTTAGGTTTTCTTCAAGAATTTGGATTCCACCTGTGACGGAGCTGAAGAATGAAATTTTACAGGAAGCTCATAATTCAAGGTATTTAATCCATCCAGGAAGTACCAAGATGTACAGAGATTTAAAAGAGAATTATTGGTGGCCAGATATGAAGAGGGAAATTGCGGAATGGGTTAGCAGATGTTATACATGTCAAAGAGTTAAAGCCGAACATCAAAGACCTAGTGGATTGCTACAGCCATTGGAGATTCCAGAGTGGAAGTGGGAAAATATTGCCATGGATTTCATAGTTGGATTACCAAGGACAAGGGCTAATCATGATGCCATTTGGGTTATAGTGGATAGACTTACCAAGTCAGCTCATTTTCTGCCTATAAATGAAAGATTTTCGCTCGACAAGTTGGTCCATATGTACCTGAAGGAAATTGTAGTTCGTCATTGAGTTCCTGTGTCTATCGTATCTGATCGAGACCCAAGGTTTAATTCAAGATTTTGGAAAAGTTTTCAAGAATTTCTGGGTACGAGATTAAATATGAGTACGGCTTATCACCCCCAGACGGACGACAAAAGTGAAAGAACGATCCAGACAATCGAGGACATGTTGCGTGTTTGCGCTATTGATTTTAAAGGAAGTTGGGACGAGCATTTACCTCTGGTAGAATTTGCTTATAACAAAAGTTATCATGTCAGTATTGGGATGCCACCCTATGAAGCCCTTTATGGACGTAAATGTAGATCTCCAGTGTATTGGGACGAAGTAGGAGAACGCAAAATACTTGGACCTGAATTAGTACAGCAGATAAAAGAAGTGGTTGAAATTATCCAAAAGAGATTGATAGCCGCACAGGATCGTCAAAGGAAATATGCAGACCAGTCAAGGAAAGACATAGAATTTGAAGAAGGAAGCTTGGTATTACTGAAAGTATCACCGTGGAAAGGACTAACGAGATTTGGAAATAAAGGAAAGCTGAACCCAATATATGTCGGACCTTTTGGATTCTAAAGCGCGTTGGCAAAGTAGCTTACGAGTTGGCGTTACCTCCACACATGGAGCACATTCACAATGTTTTTCACATATCAATGCTTAAGAAATATAATCCAGACTCCAGGCATGTAATAGAATATGAGCCAATAGAGCTTCAGGCAGATTTGTCATATGTAGAGAGTTCGATAGAGATTCTAGAGGAAAGGGAGAAAGTATTGAGGAATAAAGTGGTAAATCTAGTAAGAGTATTATGGAGAAACCCAAAGGTTGAAGAGTCAACCTGGGAGTTAGAAAGTGATATGAGAGAAAAGTACCCTCATTTATTTTCTTAGGAGATTCTGAGGACAGAATCCTTTTAAGGGGGGAAGGATGTAATATCCGGGATATATCGTGTAAGTATTTTTGCTAATAAATAATTAATATATGTGTTCAGAATCTGTTCTGTGAATTAATTGTTAAGTGCTAAATATGTTTGGATATTTAAAATATTATTAATTGATTATTTTAATTTTTATATGTCCAAAATAAAATATAGATAATTGTCATATCTTCCTAATTATTTTTATGTTGATTTATGGATTTATAAGGATCATATGAAATTTATAAAATCTTTTTCCGAGTATTTAAAATCTATTTTATAAAAACGGGAACCAACCGACGTTATCCGTTGTGTTTTTGGAACCCGAAACTCTTCCGAGAATTCCTTCCTAACCTAATTGTAATATTCCGAGCATATTCCATGTTTCGACTTTTTCGATCCGGCGAACGGTTTGTCCTGCGCGGGTCCTGGCGTAACATTTTCGATACAATATTTATTTCGGTAAATCAATAAAACTCGTACTTTCGATAAACGGGAGCTTTTTATTAAACTATCCCAATTATCACCTCGTAGTACGTGTAACCAGGCGCTGAGACCAAAACCGCAATACAAATTATACTGGTTTGGATAATTATCCCGAAAACCGATACCGGCTGGATCAGTTTTTATAAATAAACGTACCGTTTTATATCCAGAATGATCCAAGGGGATACTAATTTTCCGTAATTATAAATAGCCTTTTCTCGTATTTTATTTCGTATCAAAATCATTTGCAGACAGATAATTATATAATTTTCTTCAGAGAAAAATCCTATATTCTTATAATCTTCCAAGAATCAAACAACAAAACGAAGGTGTTATTGATCTCTGTTTTCAAAGCTCGAGTACTCAATCCAAAGGTCTTGAGGTGTTCTATCAGATTCTGTGTTCCAAATCACTGCAGAAATCAAGGTTTATTTTCTATATTTTATTTATTTTCGAATTAATTTTATTAAAAATATGAATTTTTGTTCGGATGATTGTTTGTATGATTTGATGCTTGCATGTTGTAGAGCTTGTTTTCCTGATGATTTTCATATGTCATACGTCTGATTTGGAGTTCAATAACATGCTCAAAAGTGGGTTTAATTTTCGAATTTTGAAATTAGGGTTTATAACCCGTATGAATGTTTTCAATTGAAATTTGGGGGTTTATGATTTAGGGGTTATTAGCTGTTGAATTATAGTGGATTATGTTCCTAATAAAATTTGCAATCGATTGGTATATAGCTCGTTAACAGAGGATGCTTGAATCGTAGGGAGTTGCTTTTTAAGTTTTCGATGTTTCGCCGGAAACCGACGATGTTCTTGGCCATTTTCCGGCCAAAACAAGTATGATTGTTATGTTTTGATTGCATGAATCAATTCCTGGTTGCCTGAAGATCATATCTGGAGCTTGTGGCGGGGTAACGATGCCGGGAATGTATTCTCCGACCATCCCCGAAGTTTTTCCGGCGACCCCTGTAAAATTACAGTTTGGTACCTGGACTTTTGGGGACGATGAAGTTTGGTCCCTGAAGTTTCCAGAGTTTGCAAATTTAGGATTCCTGTTTTAAAAATATTCAAAAATCATATTTCCTATTTATTTTTATTATAAAAATTTGATTTTAATTTCTGAAAATTCCAAAAATTATTATTTTAATTCCGAAAATTATTTTTAATTTAAAAATAAATCTGAATTAATTAGTTAATTAATTTCAGTTAATTTTAATTAATTAATTAGTCAATTAATTCAAAAAATTAATTGATTAATTGATTTAATTAATTGTTAATTGATTTTAATTAATTATTTAATTAGATTTAATTATTTAAAAATGATTTAAAAATTCCAAAAAATAATTTCGAGCTTTAAAATATTATTTTGAATTGTTTTCAAGGCTCGATAATTATTATGAAATTGTTTTGAAGCCAGAATTGGCCAACGGAACCCTGTTTATTATTCCGAAATTGATCCAACGACCCGTTTTAATTCCGAAAAATATTTTAAAAATCATTTTAAGTATCCGAAATCCTATTTATGACCCGAAACTTCTTTATAAATGAGATATCATTGATTATGTGACGTGTTATGTGTTATATGTGACTTGTTGGTTGACTGTCGGTCTGTATATTCGATGTTTACTTGTTTATTGCGTAACTTTCAATCCGTTAATCGGATTTGGGTGAAACGAAGGGTAGATAGAAGCATGTGTCGAATAGAATCATACGAGTTAAATATTGATAGATGTTTATGATATATGAGCAGAAGAGACAAGGCGTAGGAAAGGGAAACAGATAGTTAAGGAGTAAAATAGTGGTGATTGAGAGCAAGTGCAGTGTAGTAAGCTAGTACCAGGCAAGTGTTCTGAACTTTCTCGAGATATTATCGTGATTGATATTCCTGTTTTATATTGCAAGCGCTTTGAAGCACTGAACCCTAAACCTTGACTCCAATTTATTGATCTTGAGTCATAAACCTGATTCTTTTTAGACCATCAATTGTTGTATACCCAAATATGAACCTCAAATATACGATACTACTCCACAAATATATACAAACTACATATCAAACCCTGATCCAGATTTCTTACACATTCAAACCATTGTATTTATGCTTTGAAAGACCAAATCCTTGAAACCCTGAAACATTGATTCATTGTTATCCAATTCTTTCATTACCTAGCATCCAAACTTTGAAAATGCTCTTTTGATCCTTATGAAAATTAAAACCATTTCATTATTGAATGTTAAATGTTGTTAATGATTCTGGTTATTATTTATTATTGCTTATTCTGTTATTATGTTAGAATTGGATTGTTTTTATAAAATTGTTGACCAGATTCGTGGTCAGACCATATAATGGTCAATCCATCCAGGAAGTACCAAGATGTACAGAGATTTAAAAGAGAATTATTGGTGGCCAGATATGAAGAGGGAAATTGCGGAATGGGTTAGCAGATGTTATACATGTCAAAGAGTTAAAGCCGAACATCAAAGACCTAGTGGATTGCTACAACCATTGGAGATTCCAGAGTGGAAGTGGGAACATATTGCCATGGATTTCATGGTTGGATTACCAAGGACAAGGGCTAATCATGATGCCATTTGGGTTATAGTGGATAGACTTACCAAGTCAGCTCATTTTCTGCCTATAAATGAAAGATTTTCGCTCGACAAGTTGGTCCATATGTACCTGAAGGAACTTGTAGTTCGACATGGAGTTCCAGTGTCTATCGTATCTGATCGAGACCCAAGGTTTAATTCAAGATTTTGGAAAAGTTTTCAAGAATGTTTGGGTACGAGATTAAATATGAGTACGGCTTATCACCCCCAGACGGACGGCCAAAGTGAAAGAACGATCCAGACAATCGAGGACATATTGCGTGTTTGCGCTATTAATTTTAAAGGAAGTTAGGATGAGCATTTACCTCTGGTAGAATTTGCTTATAACAAAAGTTATCATGCCAGTATTGGGATGCCACCCTATGAAGCCCTTTATGGACGTAAATGTAGATCTCCAGTGTATTGGGACGAAGTAGGAGAACGCAAAATACTTGGACTTGAATTAGTGCATCAGATAAAAGAAGTGGTTGAAATTATCCAAAAGAGATTGATAGCCGCACAGGACCGTCAAAGGAAATATGCAGACCAGTCAAGGAAAGATATAGAATTTGAAGAAGGAAGCTTGGTATTACTGAAAGTATCACCGTGGAAAGGACTAACGCGATTTGGAAAGAAAGGAAAGCTGAACCCAAGATATGTCGGACCTTTTGAGATTCTAAAGCGCGTTGGCAAAGTAGCTTACGAGTTGGCGTTACCTCCACACATGGAGCACATTCACAATGTTTTTCACGTATCAATGCTTAAGAAATATAATCCAGACTCCAGGCATGTAATAGAATATGAGCCAATAGAGCTTCAGGCAGATTTGTCATATGTAGAGACTCCGATATAGATTCTAGAGGAAAGGGAGAAAGTATTGAGGAATAAAGTGGTAAAGCTAGTAAGAGTATTATGGAGAAACCCAAAGGTTGAAGAGTCAACCTGGGAGTTAGAAAGTGATATGAGAGAAAAGTACCCTCATTTATTTTCTTAGGAGATTATGAGGACAGAATTCTTTTAAGGGGGAAGGATGTAATATCCGGGATATATCGTGTAATTATTTTTGCTAATAAATAATTAATATATGTGTTCAGTATCTGTTCTGTGAATTAATTGTTAAGTGTTAAATATGTTTGGATATTTAAAATATTATTAATTGAGTATTTTAATTTTTATATGTCCAAAATAAAATATAGATAATTGTCATATCTTCCTAATTATTTTTATGTTGATTTATGGATTTATAAGGATCATATGAAATTTATAAAATCTTTTTCCGAGTATTTAAAATCTATTTTATAAAAACGGGAACCAACCGACGTTATCCGTTGTTGTGTTTTTGGAACCCGAAACTCTTCCGAGAATTTCTTCCTAACCTAATTGTAATATTCCGAGCATATTCCATGTTTCGACTTTTTCGATCCGGCGAACGGTTTGTCCTGCGCGGGTCCTGACATAACATTTTCGATACAATATTCGTTTCGGTAAATCAATAAAACTCGTACTTTCGATAAACGGAAGCTTTTTATTAAACTATCCCAATTATCACCTCGTAGTACGTGTAACCAGGCGCTGAGACTAAGACCGCAATACAAATTGTATTGGTTTAGATAATTATCCCGAAAACCGATACCGGCTGGATCAGTTTTTATAAATAAACGTACCGTATTATATCCAGAATGATCCAAGGGGATACTAATTTTCCGTAATTATAAATAGCATTTTCTCGTATTTTATTTCGTATCAAAATCATTTGCAGGCAGATAATTATATAATTTTCCAGAGAAAAATCATATATTCTTATAATCTTCCAAGAATCAAACAGCAAAACGAAGGTGTTATTGATCTCTGTTTTCAAAGCTCGAGTACTCAATCCAAAGGTCTTGAGGTTTTCTATCAGATTCTGTGTTCCAAATCACTGCAGAAATCAAGGTTTATTTTCTATATTTTATTTATTTTCGAATTAATTTTATTAAAAATATGAATTTTTGTTCAGATGATTGTTTGTATGATTTGATGCTTGCATGTTGTAGAGCTTGTTTTCCTGATGATTTTCATATGTCATACGTCTGATTTGGAGTTCAATAACATGCTCAAAAGTGGGTTTAATTTTCGAATTTTGAAATTAGGGTTTATAACCCGTATGAATGTTTTCAATTGAAATTTGGGGGTTTATGATTTAGGGGTTATTAGCTGTTGAATTATAGTGGATTATGTTCCTTATGAAATTTGCAATCGATTGGTATATAGCTCGTTAACAGAGGATGCTTGAATCGTAGGGAGTTGTCTTTTTAAGTTTTTGATGTTTCGCCGGAAACCGGCAATGTTCTTGGCCATTTTCCAGCCAAAACAAGGATGATTGTTATGTTTTGATTGCATGAATCAATTCCTGGTTGCCTGAAGATCATATCTGGAGCTTGTGGCGGGGTAACGATGCCAGGAATGTATTCTCCGGCCATCCCCGAAGTTTTTCCGACGACCCCTGTAAAATTACAGTTTGGTACTTGGACTTTTGGGGACGATGAAGTTTGGTCCCTGAAGTTTCCAGAGTTTGCAAATTTAGGATTCCAGTTTTAAAAATATTCAAAAATCATATTTCCTATTTATTTTTATTATAAAAATTCGATTTTAATTTCTTAAAATTCCAAAAATTATTATTTTAATTCCAAAAATTATTTTTAATTCAAAAATAAATCTGAGTTAATTAGTTAATTAATTTCAGTTAATTTTAATTAATTAATTAGTCAATTAATTAAAAATTAATTGATTAATTGATTTAATTAATTATTAATTAATTTTAATTAATTATTTAATTAGATTTAATTATTTAAAAATGATTTAAAAATTCCGAAAAATAATTTTGAGCTTTAAAATATTATTTTGAATTGTTTTCAAGACTCGATAATTATTATGAAATTGTTTTGAAGCCAGAATTGGCCAACGGAACCCTGTTTATTATTCCGAAATTGATCCAACGACCCGTTTTAATTCCAAAAAATATTTTAAAAATCATTTTAAGTATCCGAAATCCTATTTATGACCCGAAACTTCTTTATAAATGAGATATCATTGATTATGTGACGTGTTATGTGTTATATGTGACTTGTTGGTTGACTGTCGGTCTGTATATTCGATGTTTACTTGTTTATTGCGTAACTTTCAATCCGTTAATCGGATTTGGGTGAAACGAAGGGTAGATAGAAGTATGTGTCGAATAGAATCGTACGAGTTAAATATTGATAGATGTTTATGATATATGAGCGGAAGAGGCAAGGCGTAGGAAAGGAAAACAGATAGTTAAGGAGTAAAACAGTGGTGATTGAGAGCAAGTGCAGTGTAGTAAGCTAGTACCAGGCAAGTGTTCTGAACTTTCTCGAGATATTGTCGTGATTGATATTCCTGTTTTATATTGCAAGTGCTTTGAAGCACTGAACCCTAAACCTTGACTCCAATTTATTGATCTTGAGTCGTAAACCTGATTCTTTTTAGACCATCAATTGTTGTATACCCAAATATGAACCTCAAATATACGATACTACTCCACAAATATATACAAACTAGATATCAAACCCTGATCCAGATTTCTTACACATTCAAACCATTGTATTTATGCTTTGAAAGACCAAATCCTTGAAACCCTGAAACATTGATTCATTGTTATCCAATTCTTTCATTACCTAGCATCCAAACTTTGAAAATGCTCTTTTGATCCTTATGAAAATTAAAACCATTTCATTATTGAACGTCAAATGTTGTTAATGATTCTGGTTATTATTTATTATTGCTTATTCTGTTATTATGTTAGAATTGGATTGTTTTTATAAAATTGTTGACCAGATTCGTGGTCAGACCATATAATGGTCAAGTTAGGCCAATGTGTGCCTTGGATCCAGTAGTTAGAGCAGTGCTGTGTGCTTTGCTCGGGGTTAGTGCGTGACTGATCAGCAGCCTAACCTTGGTCATTGTGACCTGATGATCATTATTCTCAGTTTTGTCATTGTGACTTACTGAGCTAGTTAGCTCATTTGTGCGATATTATTTCTGTTCTTTTCCAGTTAAGAAGGAACCAGTTGGTACCGAGGATCCCCAGTCCAGCGCGAGAGCTAGGGGTTCAGGTTGATTGAGCTGAGCTAGTAGGCTTCTTTTGGGATCATTTAAGTTTGTAAAAGTTTGCAATAATGTTTAATACTCAGTTATGAGTTTGGAATAGTTGGGATTTGAACGGTTTGTAATATAAATAGATGTGTTTGGCTTGTGTGCATACTTTAACCTGTTGCGATCCATGGTAGTTGGTAAGTAGGGTCACTGCATATTATTATTATCTTTATTATTGTTATAAGCAAGTTATAAATAAGGTGTGTGTGTGGACCCCAAACTTTTGACCCGGGTTTGGAGGGCGCCACAGAACCTAGCAGAAACTCTTATCAGAATGATGTGACTTCTCGCTAGCAGGGTTTTCAGGGATTGTCAGCAATGGTTTGATAACCAAGGAAGAAAGTATTGAAAAAGAATCATAACATTATTCAACAAGATAGAGATCTCAAGTTTGGAGGGTAAGACATGACACATATCCAGTAACAGAGTTTAAGTAAGATATGAAGATAAATTAAGAAGTATGAAGTTGGATTGTTGATAACTCAAGGTATCAAGGGTATAGGGATATAGTATCAAATCAATAGGGGTTTTGTGATCAAGAAAATTGAAATGGTATGAGCAATCAAATGATATCAATTATGGTACTAAGTCAAGTTTGAACAAAACAGTGATAAGGGTATGGTTTAATAAGAGCATAAATAGACTTAAAGTAAGTCCAATAATCGTAAGCATGACACAACATTTGCAATATCTGAATCTGAAATCAGAATATTTGTAATGATATATCATGGTGACAACAATATTAATGATCAATATACGAGCATGCTATTATAATTCAAAGGAGTGGTTCGGAACATTTGCAATATATCTTAATAGTTCAGAATAATTCTCAATGTATATCTTAAGAGGGATCAAATGACACTTGCAATATAACAAAGAAGTTCGGGAACACTTGCAATATATAAAATTGACAAGGGTAAAACACTTGCCTTAAGAAGGCCGGACTAATACTCGTCTTGATCGTGGAAGCAACCGGGAACACTACTCAACTTTGACGGCAAGTTTACTACCTTTTCCTGAGCCTACAAAAAATTTAGACCTCGTCAAGACACACTCTCACAAAAACTTCATCCTAGTTAAAGATTTTAAATCATTTTGGCACTTAGGCCTAACTACACATTCGACTCTTTACTACTCGCTTATTATGCTCAAATAATCATTTAGGATCACATAACACATTTAATCACATTATATACAACATTGATATCATTGTGCACTATTGAGTATTGAATGATCTCACTACACCAACATGATTGACTCGAAGTGCTACCTAGTGTAATATCTGGGAAAGATCGTGTAATTATTTTTGCTAATAAATAAATATTATGCATGTTCAGTATTTATTCTGTGAATTATGTGTTAAGTGGTATATGTGTTTGGATGTTTAAAATTGATATAATTTGAGTATTTTAATTTTTATAAGTCCAAACTAAAATATAGATAATTGTCATATCTTCCTATTTATTTTTATGTTGATTTGTAATTTTATAGGAAATTTATGAATTTAATACATTCTTTTTCTGAGTATTTATAAACTATTTTATATAATCGGGAACCAGCCGACTTCACCCGTTTTTACGTTTGTATAACACGAAACTCTTCCGAGAACTCCTTCCTAATCTAATTGTAATATTCCGAGCATTTTCCATGTTTTGACTTTTTCGTTATGGCGTACGGTTTGTCCTGTGCGGGTCCCGGCGTAATATTTTCGATACAAAATTCATTTCGGTAAATCAATAAAACTCGTATTTTCGATAAACGGGATCTTTTTATTAAACTATTATAATGATCACCTCGTAATACGTGTAACCAGGCAGGGAGACCAAGACCGCAGTACAAATTGTATATATTTGGATAATTATCCGGAAACTGGTACCGTTTTGGATATGTTTTTATAAATAAACTTACTATTTTATATCCGGAATGATCCAACGGGATACTATTTTTCCATAAATATAAATAGCCCTTACCGTAATTATTTCCGTACCGAAAATCATTTGCAAACCAGTAAAATCTTTATAAAACAGAGAAAAAACTATATTTATATTTCGTTCTTCGTAATCCAACTCAAATTCGGAGGTGTATCGATATCGGATTTTGGCGTGCATATACTCAAAATGAAGCTATTGATTTGTACTTTCAGAATCACTGCAGAATCAAAGGTTAATTTCCTATAAACTGATTTATATTCGAATTTCTTGGAATTAAAATTTGGGTTTTGAGTTCGAGCAACTGTTTGTATGATTTGATGATTGCATGTTATAGCTCTTCTTTTCCTGATGATTTTGGTATATCATATGATCAACTTGGAGTTCAATAACATGTTTAAATTAGGGTTTGATTCTCGAATTTTATAATTAGGGTTTATACTCGTTTGAATGTTCTTGATTAAATTTGGGGGTTTCTTATTTAGGGATTTGTAGACGTTCTAGAGGGGTGGGTTCCCCCCCCTTGAAATTTGCAATCAATTCATATATAGCTTGCTAATCGACGTTGCTCGTAGTGACAGTGCTTTTTATTTGAAAGTTCGTCGGTGTTCTTGGGAGTTTTGGCCGAATTTCTATTTCCAGCTATTGTTTGGTTCGATTGTTGCTTGTTTTGAACTCTGGGAGCGATTTGGAATGAAAACCCCGTCTGAATCACGCGAAACCATGCTGTTTTTGCTCAGATTGGGGTTCACCGGAGTTGTTTTCCGGTCGCCGGATTCCGAGTTCATGAAGAACCCGTTTCTGTTCTTGGCGACCCGAAATCCAACCCGGTTTGACCCGGTTTTGATCCAATTTTTTTGTAAAATCATTTCCTAATTCCTGTTTTTATAGTTTAGTCCCCCAGGGTTTTCAAACTTTGTAAAAATTTGATTTCTGTTTCAGAAACTTTTAAAAATCAGATTTCTTTTATAAATTCATTTCCAAAATTGATTTTTATTTTCTAAAATTCCAAAAATCATTTATTTTAATTCCAAAATTCGTTTTTAATTCAAAAATAAATCTAAATTACTTAATTAATTAATTTTAATGAATAATTAATTGATTAATTGATCAATTAATTTAAATATTAATTGATTAATTAGTTTAATTATTTATTAATTGATTTTAATTGATTATTTAATTGTATTTAATTATTTTAAAATGATTTAAAAATCCTGATAAATAGTTTCGAGCTTTAAAATATTATTTTAAATTATTTTCAAGGCTCGATAATTAATATAAAATTATTTTAGAGTCAGATTTGAGTAATCAGACTTTGTTTATTACCCGAAACTGATCCAACGACCCGTTTTGACTCCGAAAAATGTTTTAAAAATCATATTAAATACCTGAAAGAGTGTTTATGACCCGAGACCTCTTTATAAATGGAATTTCATTAGTTTTTTGACGTGCTATGTGTTATACGTGACTTGTTTGTTGGAATATTGATCTATATGTTCGGTGTTCACTTGTTTCTAATATAACTTTCAATCCTTTAGTCAGATTTGGGTAAAACGAAGGGTAGATAGAAGCGTATACCGAATAGAATCATATGAGTTGAGTATTGATAGATACTTATGATATGTGAGCAGAAGAGGCAATGCATTGGAAAGGGAAATAGGTAGTCGAGGAGTAGGAGATTGTGACTAGAAATTGGTGAAGTATAGCAAGCTAGTACCAGGCAAGTGTTCTGAACTTTCTCGAGATATATTGTGAATAGCTGATAGTTCTATCTTATATTGCAAGTGCTTTGAAGCACCGAACCCTAAACCTTGATTCCAGTTATTGATCTTTGAACCATAAACCTTATTCTTTCTGAACCATTGATTACTGAATACCCGAATACGAACCACAGATATATGAAACTACTCCACAGATACATACAAACTAAATACCGAACACTGAACCAAGATTTGCTTATATACTCAAACCATTATAACTTATACATTGAAAGACCAAATTCTTTTAACCTTAAAACTTTGATTCTTTTGTTATCCGATTCTTTCACCAGCTGATAGCCATTCTTTGAAATTGCTATTTTGTTTCCTTGTGAAGATTAAGACCCATCTCATGATTGAAATATCCTATGTTGATTATGATTCTGTTTATTGCTTTATATTATTTATTCAGTTATTGTGATAGAATTGGATGGTTTTATAAAATTGTGGACCAGATTCATGGTCAGACCAGATTGGTGGTCAAGTTAGGCCAATGTGTGCCTTGGATTTAGTAATTAGAGCAAAGTTGTGTTGTGGTGCCCACCAAACCCGGGTCAGAAGTTTGGGGTCCACAACACATACACAAAATATAAACCTGTATATAAAATATTATTTGCAAGGACCCTGCTTTACTTAACCACAGATCGCAACAGGTTAAACTATGAAAACAAGCCACAACCTTAACTTTTATTACAACGTATCAAATCCCAACTAATTTTCTTACTTGTAACGTCGCACCTACACAGGTAATACTTTAACAATTCGATCGTAATGGCGTTCTTATCAAATAACCTTGAGTTTCCTCTTTTTAATTTGGAATAACCATGAATCATTCAACATAGCGATCATTTTATTAACAATATTCTTCCTTTAGAAAAGTCTGGAAATTTTCCCAATCTTTTTCGGTCATGCTCAGGCTTCCGTTTAACTAATGAATTCTTTGAACTCTAATAATCCCAGTAATTGGATGAATAGTTACTCTGTACACTGGTTCTGTTGTTAATCCTATCAGACAATACTTGCACCCACTTCTTCATAATCACAGGTTACCTCGTTCTCCAAATTAACAATACTGAGTGTGAAACAACATCCTTCCGGATAATCCGGGTCTTTTAACAAACAAGAAACTCAAGTAGTAATTTGACAACCAAGGGTTAAAACTTATTTTATTCAAAAAGGCTTTTAAAATTTTTGTGAGGAAAAATCTTTTTTTTTTCAAAAATTTGTTAAAAATTTTTGAAAATTTTAAAAATTACACCTCTGGTTGTTCTCACTATATGAGTTGGTTATTGTCCTTCTTATGACCAAATACCAAGTTAAAGAACGATCACTCAATGATCCATTCACTTCTAATTATCTCCTCTCCTTCATTGGGGTCTATTACTTTCCTTAATCAATAAAAACTTCCGCTGTCATTGCACGTTATCTTATTCGTAGCTTCATATTAAGGCTCCCATACTGGTATTACTCCCGTTAACCACTCTGCAATCATTAAGTGGAACAGACTATCCAATAGTCAACAAGTCAGCTAATGTCATATCATCTTGTTAAAATATATATCACATCATTACAACATCATTAATTTCAAGAAATCTTCAGATCCCTAATCTCCTCTAACTCTCTCTCTTCAACACTTATCTACTCCATTTCACAAGCTATTCATGAGTGGCCTAATTACTAACAACTTCTTGTAACCTGATAACAACTATCCTCTAGAACACTTAAATCTTTTTTTCTAAACTCCTTCTCACCTCAATTTGTATCTCAATACTCACCATTTACTGCAGCTATCGTGTCCCTTCTCGCAAATGCTGTTGTTTCATTGGAAAGGTTTTTTTTTTTTTTTTAACTGAGGATATAAAATATGGTGTATAGTAAACAGAAAAGATACATCCATAGTTGAATGTTCAAAAGAACAAGAAGAAGGAAATGAAGGTTCTTGAATAGGTATTCTCATATCAAAAGATGATGGAATAGCGTTGAATAACTTGGAGAGGCGCAACTGTCATAACAGAAGGTAGTACCACTAATACTGATGGAAGAACAAGGCGCAAATCGAATCGGGAAGAAGATGACGATCCTTAAATGGAAAGCTCCAAACGATCAGTTGATGTAGGAAAATCAGGATCTGCCATTGCCGTTGCCTGGATATCACGTCGCGAGTTAAGAATCCCGAATCACAAAACGAATCGTGCCGGGGACCTACTATACAGTCACACTCAACCTCACGATGGCTTATCTTTCTATTTCCTATTCCTAATCCTAATCCCTCTACCCAATCCCGACTATCTAGGCTTGTTTCAGTGACTTATAACCTGTAGCTCTGATACCAACCTGTGGCGCCCTCCAAACCCGGGTCAGAAGTTTGGGGTCCACAACACATACACAAAATATAAACCTGTATATAAAATATTATTTGCAAGGACCCTGCTTTACTTAACCACGGATCGCAACAGGTTAAAGTATGAAAAAAGGCCACAACCTTAACTTTTATTACAACGTACCAAATCCCAACTAATTTAATTTACAACTGATATGAAATTATTCTTACAACCTTACTATCTCACTACTGCATTAGCTCCTTCTAGCTCGATCAATCATAATCTGGAATCCTAGCTCGAACATTGAACTGGGAAACCTCGTTATCAACTGTATCATTCTTAACTGTAGAATACATAAAAAGGTTCGCAAGAGTGAGCTAACTAGCTCAGCAAGTCATATTATCAATAACTGAGGTTAAACAATAATAAACGAGGTGATTCAAAAGAATCAAGTTTCCTGTTAAACAGTTAATAGAATTGGATATTCATTTTAAGCTTTTAAAACCAAGGTTAGGCTGCTGATCAGTCACGCACTAACCCCGAGCAAAGCACACAACACTGCTCTAACTACTGGATCCAAGGCACACATTGGCCTAACTTGACCATCGATATGGTCTGACCACGAATCTGGTCCACACAAAGAAAACTATCCAATTCTAAAGCATTTCAATATAATAAGCAATAGAGTTCAATAAAATCAGATCATAATCAATAACCATAAAACATTTGTAAAAGAGCATGGTAAAAATTCATAGTTACCAAAAAAGGGTATGTCAAAATACATAAAAGAAGTGGCCTCCAGCCGGTAGGATAATCGGATATTAGATGAATAGTGTTTTTACAAGGTTTTAGTACTTTGATATCACAAGGTATGGTTGAGTATAAAAGTTTCTGTATGTGTAAACAATTCTGTTCCAGTGTTTGGTATATATGATGGATATATATTTGTGGAGTAGTATCTTATTTGTGTGGTTTAGTATCTGGTAAATCAACAAGAAATGGTTCACAAAGAATAAGGCTTATGGCTCAAAGATCAAATGCTGTGGTTCAGGTTCAAGGCTGAAGGATTCAAAATGTGTACAGTATAAAACAGAACTATTTTGGGTATTAACAATATGTCACAAGAGAATTTAGAAATATTTGCATTGTATCTTGAGAAAGGTTTAGAAATACTTTCCATATCATAATCGATTTCAACTTCACTTGTACTTGTCTAATGACCCCATTCAACAATCACTCGTCTGCTTCTCATATGCCTCGCTTCTATCCTCTGATCACTTGTTGTATTTTCTACATGTAAATTCTATTTTCTGATCACCTGCTTCTCTTTCTTACGCCTTTCTTACTCTGCTAGGCATCATAAGTATCTTTTAATATTTAACTCATACCATTCTATTCGACATACACTTCTATCCACCCTTCGTTTTACCCAAATCCGATTAACGGATTGAAAGTTATGCTATAAACAAGTAATCACCGAACATATAGACCGACAGTCAACCAACAAGTCACATATAACACATAACACGTCAAATAATCAATGACATCTCATTTATAAAGAAGTCTCGGGTCATAAACAGGCTTTCAGGTATTTAAAATGATTTTTAAAACATTTTAATTAAAACGGGTCGTTGGATCAATTTCAGAGTAATAAACAAGGTTCGGTTGGCCAATTTTGGCTTCGAAACAATTTTATAATAATTATCGAGCCTTGGAAATAATTTAAAATAATATTTTAAAGCTCGAAACTATTTTTCGGAATTTTTAAATCATTTTTAAATAATTAACTCTAATTAAATAATTAATTAAAATCAATAATTAATTAAATCAATTAATCAATTAATTTTCAAATTAATTGACTAATTAATCAATTAAAAATTAACTGAAATTAATTAAATAATTAATTCAGATTTATTTTTGATTTAAAAATAATTTTTTTGGAATTAAAATAATGATTTTTGAAATTAAAATAATCATTTTCGGATTATTCTGAAATTAAAAAACAATTTTAAAAATAATTTATAAAAAGAAATCCGAAATTTGAAAGAATTCAAAACAGGAATCCAGAATTTTTAATGTTCTGGAAACTTCAGGTACTAACTTGCAAAAATGCCAAAAACACTTCTGATTTAGGGAACTTTTGGGTCAAAACCGGGTCAAACCGGGTCGGAATTCCGGGTAACCAAGAACAGAAACGGGTCGCGAAGAACCCAATTTTCGGTGACCGGAAAAGAACCCCGGCGAGCCCCGATTCGATCAAAAATGGCATAGTTTTACATGATTCAGGTGGGGTTTTCGTTCCCAATCACGTCAGGAGTTCAAATCAAACCAAAAACAAACCAAATGATATCTGGAAACAAAAATCCGGCCAAAAGCTTCAAGAACACCGGCGAGAACTTCAAATCACAACTCACTCCTCTACAGGCCTCGTCGATTTGCACAACTTATACGAATCAATTACAAATTTCAAGGGGAACAAAACCCACCCCTCTAGAACGTCTATCAATTCCGAAATAAGAAACCCCCAAATCGAATTGAAAACATTCAAAGTAATATAAACCCTAATTTCTAAATTCCGAGAATCAAACCCAAAATTAAACATGTTATTGAACTCCAAATTTGAAGTATAATATATCAAAATGATCAGGAAAACAAGCTCTACAACATATAATCATCAAATCATTCAAACCATCATCCGTACAAAAATTCATAATTTAAATACCAAGAAATTCAAATATAAATAATTAAATAGGAAATCACCTGATGTTTCTGGGTTAAAATTGATGGAAGATTTGGATTCTAGATTTCAATAGCTTCGTTTTGAATATATGTACGCCAAAATCGGATATCAATAACGCCTTCGAATTTGTGTTTGATTACGAAGAACAAAATAGAATTATAGTATTTTCTCTGTAAAAACTCTGTAAATACTGTTTGCAATTGATTTCCGGTACAAAATAAAATACGGTAGAGGCTATTTATAATTACGGAAAATTAGTATCCCGTTGGATCATTCCAGATATAAAACGGTACGTTTATTTATAAAAACTGATCCAAACGGTATCGGTTTTCGTGATAATTATCCAAATCAGTACAATTTGTACTGCGGTCTTGGTCTCAGCGCCTGGTTACACGTATTACGAAGTGATAATTGTAATAGTTTAATAAAAAGCTCCCGTCTATCGAAAATACGAGTTTTATTGATTTACCGAAACGAATATTGTATCAAAAATGTTGCACCGGGACCCGCGCAGGACATACCGTACGCCGGATCGAAAAAGTCAAAACACGGAATATGCTCGGAATATTACAATTAGGTTAGGAAGGAGTTCTCGGAAGAGTTTCGGGTTCTAAAAACGTAACAATGGATGACGTCGGTTGGTTCCCGTTTTTATAAAATAGATTTTAAATACCCGGAAAAAGATTTTATAAAATTCATATGATTCCTATATATTCATAAATCAACATAAAAATAATTAGGAAGATATGACAATTATCTATATTTTATTTGGAACATATAAAAATTGAAATACTTAATTAATAACATTTTTAAACATTCAAACACATTTAACACTTAAATAATTCACAGAATAGATACTGAATACATGTAATAATTATCTATTAGCAAAAATAATTGCACGATATATCCCGGATATTACATCCTTCCCCTCTTAAAAGGATTCTGTCCTCAGAATCTCCTAAGAAAACAAATGAGCACACTTTGCTCTCATATCACTTTCTAACTCCCAGGTTGACTCTTCAACCTTTGGGTTTCTCCATAATACTCTTACTAACTTTACTACTTTATTTCTTAATACTTTCTCTCTTTCCTCTAGAATCTCTATCGGACTCTCTACATATGACAAATCTGCCTGAAGCTCTATCGGCTCATATTCTATTACATACCTGAAGTCTGGATTATACTTCTTAAGCATCGATATATGAAAAATATTATGAATGTGCTCCATGTGCGGAGGTAACGTTAACTCGAAAGCTATTTTGCCAACGTGCTTTAAAATTTTAAAAGGTCCGACATATCTTAGGCTCGATTTTTCTTTCTTTCCAAACCTCGTTAATCCCTTCCGCGGCGATACTTTCAGTAGTACTAAGCTTCCTTCTTCGAATTCCATGTCTTTCCTTGATTGATCTGTTTATTTCCTTTGACGGTTTGGTACGGCTATCAATCTTTCCTGGATAACTTTGACAACTTTCTTTGTCTGCTGTACTAATTCAGGTCTAAGTATTTTGCGCTCTACTACTCCATTTTAATATACTGGAGATCTGTATTGGCGTTCATAAAGGGCTTCTTAGGGTGACATCCCGAAACTAGCGTGATAACTGTTGTTGCAAGCAAATTCTATCTGAGGTAAATGCTCGCCCCAATTTCCTTTGAAATCAATAGCACAAACACCTAATAAGTCTTATATTGTCTGGATTATTCTTTCACTTTGGCCATCCGTCTGTGGGTGATAATCTGTACTCATATTCAATCTTGTTCCTAAACATTCTTGAAAATTCTTCCAAAATCTCGAATTAAATCTTGGATCTCGATCAGATACGATAGACAAAGGGATTTCATGACGAACTACACTTTCCTTCAGGCACCTATGGATCAACTTATCGAGCGAAAATCTTTCGTTTATAGGCAGAAAATGAGCTGACTTAGTAAATCTATCCACTATAAGCCAAATGGCATCATGATTAGTTTTTGTGCTTGGTAACCCCAACTATGAAAACCATGGTGATATGCTCCCACTTCCACTCTGGAACTTTCAATGACTGTAGCAATCCACTTGATCTCTGATGCTCTACTTTAACTCTGTTGACATATATAACATCTGCTAATTCATTCTGCGATTTCCCGTTTCATATCTAACCATCTATAATTTCCTTTAAATCTCTATACATCTTGGTACTCCCTGAATGGATTGAATACCTCAAATTATGAGCTGCCTGTAAAATTTCATCCTTCAGTTCCATCACTGGTGGAATCCAAGTTCTAGAAGAAAACCTAAGAATACATTGGTCATCCTTTTTGCGTGCACTATTCTTCCCATACTAAATGATTTATATCCTGATTTACTACCTCTTCCTGACACTTCTTTATCTTCTCTAACAATCCCGACTGAAAAGTTATACTTATACATTCTTACTCCTTTTTGGATCATGCACTTTGACTTCCAATTCCAACTTCTAGAATTCCATAGATAATTCTTCTGGTACAGTCTTTATGTTCATTCTCTCTCCTTCTTGCTCATCTCTTGCCACTACATTTGCTTTTCCTCGAGAGTTCATACTTCAACTCTTATGGTCCGTATATATTTCACATCTTTCTCTATACTTATAATATTTCCCAATCTTTCAAACAAATATTATTGTTGCTTTTAATTCCCAGTTATGAGTAGGGTACTTCTGTTCATAAGGTTTCGGTTGTCTGGATGCATATGTAATAACTTTATTATTTTGCGTCAACACACATCCTATTCCCTTACGAGAAGTATCACTATAAGCTACCAAATCTCCCTAATACTTTCAAAGTGATAAAATAGGTGTTGTAATCATTCTTTCATTTAACTCCGCAAAACTTTCCCCACCCTTCTCCATTTCACATAACCTTCTTGCTTTTCCTGGTTAGCTTCATCCAAAATATTGAAATTTTCAAGAAATCTTACACAAATTTCCAATAATAACTAGCCCATGATAAAACTTCTTACTTTTGTTGGTGCTTCTGATCTTTCTTCATTCATACTATCTTTAAATTTTCTGTTGAATCCCCTTTTTGTCTCCTCCTTACTGACTGTCTATACTAAGAATTATACTTCCTACCATTTAAGTTTTCACCTGGTAAACTCTTTTTATACCGCTTCTTTCTTCTTTAACTCCTCAGCTATCATTGTATAGGTTGCATGGTTCTTCTTAAGTAACACCATCCAACTAACATTTCTAGCATTTTATAACCACAGTACCGAGTTCTGAAAATTATCTTTGATATGTCCATAAGTTCAATCTTCACTTGGTGATATACCCAGTCTTAAATCAATCTTATAAAAATACCTTGCTTCGTTCATATGATTAAACAAATCATTGGTTCGAGGTAACCGATATTTGCTCTTGAGGGTAAACTCGTTGAGCTTTCGCTAACACATAATCTCATACTTCCATTTTTCTTATTAACACATTATGCCGGTGCACTTTAGGGGGTACGCTAGGTCCAGTTGCTTTTTCTTCTAATTATCTCCTGCATTTGCTCTAGTAACTCCTTTATTTTATCTGGTGCCATTCTGTGCGGGGCTTTGGACACTGGCTTCATTTCAGGTGCTAAATCAATCATAAACGCATTTTCTTTATCTAAAGGAAATATTGGTAACTCATCTGGAAACATATCTTGAGACTGTAAAATCTTCAAGTTCGGCTTGCTCCTGACTCTTATTTATAATCGCCATAGCAAGTATATTTCGGTTACTGTAATCCTAAATCATTCTTAACAAGTTCTTTACTTTCCTTTGTCCTTTAAACTTCTTCATGTTCTCATTTGGCGTCTTCAAAACTATCTTCCATCACGACAGTCTACCTGGGCATCACACTTGAATAGTTAATCCACTCCTTAGAATTATGTCAAATCCTCTTATCTCAAATGATATTAATTCTTTGCAACTTATTGCCAGAAATATCGATTCCGCCATTGGTACTTACTTATTCAATAACTGCACGTTCTTAACTTGCTAGTCCTTTGGTCATAAACTTATTGATTCAATAAGATAATTCATCTGATTAATAAAACCTTGAGAGATATACGATCAAGTTGCTCCCACATCTTTCAAGACTTTAACGCATAAGGTATTCGTATTAATCTTCCACGTCATCACATCCATATTCTAAATATCTTATCGCAAATTCTCGTTCTCGAAGACGTATCTCTTATTGAAGTAGATTCCTTTGACTGTTAATGCATCCCTGGCTAGGGCCAGTGATTTACAATTCTCACCATATGCCCTTGTTTCCTTTCCATGCATGAGAGATAAATGAGACTTTGCCCGCTGGGTGTATAATACGTTGACTTTTGTTTGAAATGCTCTCGCAAAGAGCAACGGTACAACGAAACTACTAGAAGGATTCACAATTTTAATAAACTTAGAGTTAAAAAGAAAGAAGAAGTAATGATTTGAGTATGAATGAGACAACCACATAGTACTTAAGATGGCCAGTCTTTCATACCGTATGGCATACAGCACATGATTAGGTGGCGTCCCACCCGACTCTTTGTCATTCCGACAAGTGTCTCATCATAATACTGTTTGTCTCAATCAGAAAACAAAACTCAAGGGGAACAATTAAGTTTGAAAGGAATGCAAAATCCTCCGTTTTGATATCATCAGAAAGAATTTATTAATAAAAGGAGTTCATACATTTTTAGGAATTAAAAAGGCATATACGCTGTAATGTTGAGGACAAGAATGATACCATTGGTAACCATCCACATTCCACTTGGATTCATCTTTCGAGGTTGATCGATCATATCCCAATTGTATCGTATAACAACTTTAGAAGTATGCTAAAATGCCTTCACAACTAAGCATTATGGTAGATTCTTACTTGTAACGTCGCACCTACACAGGTAATACTTTAACAATTCGATCGTAATGGCGTTCTTATCAAATAACCTTGAGTTTCCTCTTTTTAATTTGGAATAACCATGAATCATTCAACATAGCGATCATTTTATTAACAATATTCTTCCTTTAGAAAAGTCTGGAAATTTTCCCAATCTTTTTCGGTCATGCTCAGGCTTCCGTTTAATTAATGAATTCTTCGAACTCTAATAATCCCAGTAATTGGATGAATAGTTACTCTGTACACTGGTTCTGTTGTTAATCCTATCAGACAATACTTGCACCCACTTCTTCATAATCACAGGTTACCTCGTTCTCCAAATTAACAATACTGAGTCTGAAACAACATCCTTCCAGATAATCCGGGTCTTTTAACAAACAAGAAACTCAAGTAGTAATTTGACAACCAAGGGTTAAAACTTATTTTATTCAAAAAGGCTTTTAAAATTTTTGTGAGGAAAAATCTTTTTTTTTTCAAAAACTTGTTAAATTTTTTTGAAAATTTTGAAAATCACACCTCTGGTTGTTCTCACTATATGAGTTGGTTGTTGTCCTTCTTATGACCAAATACCAAGTTAAAGAACGATCACTCAAAGATCCATTCACTTCTATTTATCTCCTCTCCTTCATTGGGGTCTATTACTTTCCTTAATCAATAAAAACTTCCGTTGTCGTTGCACGTTATCTTATTCGTAGCTTCACATTAAGGCTCCCATACTGGTATTACTCTCGTTAACCACTCTGCAATCATTAAGTGGAACAGACTATCGAATAGTCAACAAGTCAGCTAATGTCACATCATCTTGTTAAAATATATATCACATCATTACAACATCATTAATTTCAAGAAATCTTCAGATCCCTAATCTCCTCTAACTCTCTCTCTTCAACACTTATCTACTCCATTTCACAAGCTATTCATGAGTGGCCTAATTACTAACAGCTTCTTGTAACCTGATAACAGCTATCCTATGGAACACTTAAATCTTTTTTCTAAACTCCTTCTCACCTCAATTTGTATCTCAATACTCACCATTTACTGCAGCTATCGTGTCCCTTCTCGCAAATGCTGTTGTTTCATTGGAAAGGTTTTTTTTTTTAACTGAGGATATAAAATATGGTGTATAGTAAACAGAAAAGATACATCCATAGTTGAATGTTCAAAAGAACAAGAAGAAGCAAATGAAGGTTCTTAAATAGGTAGTCTCATATCAAAAGATGATGGAATAACGTTGAATAAGTTGGAGAGGCGCAACTGTCATAACAGAAGGTAGTACCACTAATACTGATGGAAGAACAAGGCGCAAATCGAATCGGGAAGAAGATGACGATCCTTAAATGGAAAGCTCCAAACGATCAGTTGATGTAGGAAAATCAGGATCTGCCATTGCCGTTGCCTGGATATCACGTCGCGAGTTAAGAATCCCGAATCGCAACACGAATCGTGCCGGGGACCTACTATACAGTCGCACTCAACCTCACGATGGCTTATCTTTCTATTTCCTATTCCTAATCCTAATCCCTCTACCTAATCCCGACTATCTAGGCTTGTTTCAGTGACTTATAACATGTAGCTCTGATACCAACCTGTGGCGCCCTCCAAACCCGGGTCAGAAGTTTGGGGTCCACAACACATACACAAAATATAATCCTGTATATAAAATATTATTTGCAAGGACCCTGCTTTACTTAACCACGGATCGCAACAGGTTAAAGTATGAAAATAAGCCACAACCTTAACTTTTATTACAACGTACCAAATCCCAACTAATTTAATTTACAACTGATATGAAATTATTCTTACAACCTTACTATCTCACTACTGCATTAAGCTCCTGATAGCTCGATCAATCATAATCTGGAATCCTAGCTCGAACATTGAACTGGGAAACCTCGCTATCAACTGTATCCTTCTTAACTGTAGAATACATAAAAAGGTTTGCAAGAGTGAGCTAACTAGCTCAGCAAGTCATATTATCAATAACTGAGGTTAAACAATAATAAACGAGGTGATTCAAAAGAATCAAGTTTCCTGTTAAACAGTCAATAGAATTGGATATTCATTTTAAGCTTTTAAAACCAAGGTTAGGCTGCTGATCAGTCACGCACTAACCCCGAGCAAAGCACACAGCACTGCTCTAACTACTGGATCCAAGGCACACATTGGCCTAACTTGACCATCGATATGGTCTGACCACGAATCTAGTCCACACAAAGAAAACTATCCAATTCTAAAGCATTTCAATATGATAAGCAATAGAGTTCAATAAAATCAGATCATAATCAATAACCATAAAACATTTGTAAAAGAGCATGGTAAAAATTCATAGTTACCAAAAAAGGGTATGTCAAAATACATAAAAGAAGTGGCCTCCAGCCGGTAGGATAATCGGATATTAGATGAATAGTGTTTTTACAAGGTTTTAGTACTTTGATATCACAAGGTATGGTTGAGTATAAAAGTTTCTGTATGTGTAAACAATTCTGTTCCAGTGTTTGGTATATATGATGGATATATATTTGTGGAGTAGTATCTTATTTGTGTGGTTTAGTATCTGGTAAATCAACAAGAAATGGTTTACAAAGAATAAGGCTTACGGCTCAAAGATCAAATGCTGTGGTTCAGGTTCAAGGTTGAAGGATTCAAAATGTGTACAGTATAAAACATAACTATTTTGGGTATTAACAATATGTCACAAGAGAATTTAGAAATATTTGTATTGTATCTTGAGAAAGGTTTAGAAATACTTGCCTTATCATAATCGATTTCAACTTCACTTGTACTTGTCTAATGACCCCATTCAACAATCACTCGTCTGCTTCTCCTATGCCTCGCTTCTATCCTCTGATCACTTGTTGTATTTTCTACATGTAAATTCTATTTTCTGATCACCTGCTTCTCTTTCTTACGCCTTTCTTACTCTGCTAGGCATCATAAGTATCTATTAATATTTAACTCATACCATTCTATTCGACATACACTTCTATCCACCCTTCGTTTCACCCAAATCCGATTAACGGATTGAAAGTTATGCTATAAACAAGTAATCACCGAACATATAGACCGACAGTCAACCAACAAGTCACATATAACACATAACACGTCAAATAATCAATGACATCTCATTTATAAAGAAGTCTCGGGTCATAAACAGGCTTTCGGGTATTTAAAATGATTTTTAAAATATTTTTCGGAATTAAAACTGGTCGTTGGATCAATTTCAGAGTAATAAACAAGGTTTAGTTGGCCAATTCTGGCTTCGAAACAATTTTATAATAATTATCGAGCCTTGGAAATAATTTAAAATAATATTTTAAAGCTCGAAACTATTTTTCGGAATTTTTAAATCATTTTTAAATAATTAACTCTAATTAAATAATTAATTAAAATCAATAATTAATTAAATCAATTAATCAATTAATTTTCAAATTAATTGACTAATTAATCAATTAAAAATTAACTGAAATTAATTAAATAATTAATTCAGATTTATTTTTGATTTAAAAATAATTTTTTTGGAATAAAAATAATGATTTTTGAAATTAAAATAATCATTTTCGGATTTTTCTGAAATTAAAAAACAATTTTAAAAACAATTTATAAAAAGAAATCCGAAATTTGAAAGAATTCAAAACAGGAATCCAGAATTTTTAAAGTTTTGGAAACTTCAGGTACTAACTTGCAAAAATGCCAAAAACACTTCTGATTTAGGGAACTTTTGGATCAAAACCGGGTCAAACCGGGTCGGAATTCCGGGTCACCAAGAACAGAAACGGGTCGCGAAGAACCCAATTTCCGGTGACCGGAAAATAACCCCGGCGAACCCCGATTCGATCAAAAATGGCATGGTTTTACATGATTCAGGTGGGGTTTTCGTTCCAAATCACGTCAGGAGTTCAAATCAAACCACAAACAAACCAAATGATATCTGGAAACAAAAATCCGGCCAAAAGCTTCAAGAACACCGGCGAGAACTTCAAATCACAACTCACTCCTCTACAGGCCTCGTCGATTTGCACAACTTATACGAATCAATTACAAATTTCAAGGGGAACAAAACCCACCCCTCTAGAACGTCTATCAATTCCGAAATAAGAAACCCCCAAATCGAATTGAAAACATTCAAAGTAATATAAACCCTAATTTCTAAATTCCGAGACTCAAACCCAAAATTAAACATGTTATTGAACTCCAAATTTGAAGTATAATATATCAAAATGATCAGGAAAACAAGCTCTACAACATATAATCATCAAATCATTCAAACCATCATCCGTACAAAAATTCATAATTTAAATACCAAGAAATTCAAATATAAATAATTAAATAGGAAATCACCTGATGTTTCTGGGTTAAAATTGATGGAAGATTTGGATTCTAGATTTCAATAGCTTCATTTTGAATATATGTACGCCAAAATCGGATATCAATAACGCCTTCGAATTTGTGTTTGATTACGAAGAACAAAATAGAATTATAGTATTTTCTCTGTAAAAACTCTGTAAATACTGTTTGCAATTGATTTCCGGTACAAAATAAAATACGGTAGAGGCTATTTATAATTACGGAAAATTAGTATCCCGTTGGATCATTCCAGATATAAAACGGTACGTTTATTTATAAAAACTGATCCAAACGGTATCGGTTTTCGTGATAATTATCCAAATCAGTACAATTTGTACTGCGGTCTTGGTCTCAGCGCCTGGTTACACGTATTACGAAGTGATAATTGTAATAGTTTAATAAAAAGCTCCCGTTTATCGAAAATACGAGTTTTATTGATTTACCGAAACGAATATTGTATCAAAAATGTTGCGCCGGGACCCGCGCAGGACATACCGTACGCCGGATCGAAAAAGTCAAAACACGGAATATGCTCGGAATATTACAATTAGATTAGGAAGGAGTTCTCGGAAGAGTTTCGGGTTCTAAAAATGTAACAATGGATGACGTCGGTTGGTTCCCGTTTTTATAAAATAGATTTTAAATACCCGGAAAAAGATTTTATAAAATTCATATGATTCCTATATATTCATAAATCAACATAAAAATAATTAGGAAGATATGAAAATTATCTATATTTTATTTGGAAAATATAAAAATTGAAATACTTAATTAATAACATTTTTAAACATTCAAACACATTTAACACTTAAATAATTCACAGAATAGATACTGAATACATGTAATAATTATCTATTAGCAAAAATAATTGCACGATATATCCCGGATATTACATGTGTGCCTTACTCGGGGTTAGTGCGTGACTGATCAGCAGCCTAACCTTGGTTTTTAAAATGAAAATTTAATATCCAATTCTGAATCATTATCGATTGTTCTCTTGACACCTCAAATCATTTCACTTGATCATTCTCAATATTGTCAATGTGACTTGCTGAGTTAGTTAGCTCATTTGTGCGATTTTGTTTATGTTCTTTTCCAGTTAAGAAGGAACCTGTTGGTAGCGAGGATCCCCAATCCAATGCGAGAGCTAGGGGTCCAGGTTGATCGAGTTAAGCTAGCTGACAGCTTTTGAGATAGTTTAAGTTTGTAAAGTTTGTAATGATGTTTAATATTCGATTGTAAGTTTGAATAGTTGGGATTTGGGCATTTGTAATATAAGTGTGTGTGTGTGGCTTGTGTACATACTTTAATCTGTTGCGGTCCGTGGTAGTTGGTAAGTATGGTCACTACATATTATTATTATCTTTATTATTGTTATAAGCAGGTTATCAATAAGGTGTGTGTGTGTGGACCCCAAACTTCTGACCCGGGTTTGGAGAGCGCCACAGGTTTGGTATTAGAGCTACAGGTTATAAGTCACTGACACAAGCCTAGATTGACGGGAATGGTTAGAGGGTAAGGATTAGAAGTAACAAATAGAAAGATAGAACGTCGATAGGTTGAGTGTGACGGTATAACAGGTATTAGTATGATTCGTGTTGTGGTTCGAGATTCTTATTTTTGCGATATGACTTTAGATAGCAGCGATGGTCGACTCTTTCATTCCAGCACCAGTTGATCACTCAGAGCCCTCGGTTGGAGGACCATCTTCGGATCCATATCCAGTCGTCCCACCAGTGTTGGCTATTTTACCTCCACCTGTGTTGCAGCCCGTACCACTGTAGGCTATTCCACCCCCAGGCATGAGGCCGCCTATTAGAGGACCCCCACCTGTTGATTCAGATTCCACTGGGCATTCAGTTACGGGTGCCCCATTTCAGTCTACATTGCATCCTGTTCCTTATTACCGGTATGAGGCTCTTCTACTGGAGCGTGATTCCTTGTTGGCACAGATCCGAGAGCTGCAACATATCATCAGGACTACAGATGTTGATCATGGTGTGAGGGAGCTTCGATAGGAGATTCATGTGACACGGAGGGTTCTTGAGGCTAGATTGCATGGAGCTACATTAGTTGGCCCTGATGCATTTATGGGATGGGCTAGTGAAGTGATGGAGGATCTCGAGAGGCTAGGCGGACCAGAGTTTCCTTGGAGTTAGAGCCAGAGATGCAGAGATGGAGATGCTGATCAGTGTATTGTGGTTGTTTATTATGTACAATAGTGTGTAATGTGTATCAGTAGACTTTTGGGTTGTATTTATAGACTAGATCTGCTGACTAGTGAGTAGGTTTGTTGTACCCTTTTGCTTTTACTTTTGAAGCGTTTTAATGCTTGTACCATCTAAAACTTTTGATCTATATATATATCAGTACCTTTTCCTTTCCAACATTGTCATTTACATTACTGCACCTGTTTTACTTTACTCTACTTATTGCACCAGTTATACCACATGTGATACCATGTACCCTATCCCCTTAACTGTTTACATTTTGTAAAGAAGCATGCAATTTACTTAGTTCAACTATTATAACTATTTTCAAAAAGAGAGATATGTCTGTTTTACAAAACTTGTCTTTTATGCAAATAATTTGATTTAGAGGCTAAATAAGTTGTTTGATTTTTTACAGAAAATGCCTCTCAGAAGAAATACCCGCACCAACACCCAGAATGAAGAAACCAACAACAACCAAGATAATACCAACTAGAATGCAAACCCAGGACCCATACACCCAGCAGTAGCCCAGATTCTTCAAATCTTGGCTCAATAAACAGTTCACCTGACTCAACAGCAACAAAGACAGACCAACCCCCAAGTAACTTTCAAAACTTTCCAGGCGGTGAACCCACCAGAATTTAAGGGTTCCTTAGATCCAATTGAAGCGAATGTTTGGCTAAAGGAAATGGAGAAATCGTTTGATTTAGTTAAGGTAAAGGAAGAACATAAGGTTGAGTTTGCAAGTTATTATTTGAAGAATGAGGCCACCTATTGGTGGGAAAATGTGAAGAATTGGAAGGTACAGATGTTATTACTTGGGATAGGTTCAAGGAATTGTTTTTAGAAAAATATTTTCCCCAGTTTGTTCAGGATTAGATGGAGCTGAAGTTTTTAGAGCTAAAGCAAGGAAATATGTCGGTAGCTGATTATGAAAGTAAGTTTGAAGAGTTGTCGAGGTATGTGCCATCATATGTGGACACTGACAGGAAGAAAGCCAAGCAGTTCCCACAAGGTCTGAAGCCATGGATCAGAGGGAAGGTAGCCATATTTAAATTGGATACCTATGCAGGAGTTGTACAGAAAGCTATGATTGTAGAAACAGAGAGCGAGATGTTACAAAAAGAGAAGGAAAATAAGAAGAGAAAGTTTGAAGGGAATGAAGGACAGTCACAACCAGGGAAGTTTCCAAGTTTTAGGAAGGGAAAGTTTCAGCCAGGAAGGAGTTTTAATTTTAAGAAGCAAAATGCAGGCGACGGAGGTCAAGGAAACCGTCCAGTCAATGTGAACCGGCCGAATCAGTTGAGGCTAACTTTTCCAGTTTGTCAGGTATGTGGGAAGAAACGCGGAGAAGTTTGTAATAAGTTAAACGTGGTTTATTTCAAGTGTAATCAGAAAGAGCACTATTCAAGAGAGTGCCGCAACCAGCCAGCAAGAGAGCAAGTGTGCAAGGATCAGCCTACCCGGAATCCAGCAATTAAGGTTCCAGCTATTGGATTTACATGCTTTAAATATGGAAAGCCCGGACACATAGCCAGGGATTGCAAGACACCATCCCCAGTCAGTAATGCATTGAGAATTATGGGATCTATTCCAGCAGTGAATGGGACTCCAAGGGCTAGAGTTTTTGATATGTCTGTGAAGGACGCTATCCAGGATACTGATGTCGTGGCGGGTATGCTTAATGTGAATTCTTTATGTTCCAAAGTGTTAATATATTCAGGAGCAACTCGATCATTTATTTATCAAGATTTTGTTAGTAAGTTAAATTGTCCAGTTGAGTATTTAAATGAAATAATGACTGTGGAATTAGCAAATCAAGAACGTATATATGTTAATCAAGTTTGTGGGAATTATGAGATTGAAATTTCTGGTAATAAGTTATTTGTGGATTTGATACCATTTAAGCTAGGAGAGTTTGACGTTATCTTAGGAATGGATTGGTTATCTAAGCACGATGTCCAGATAGATTGTCGAAATAAAATGGTAATGGTGAAGACGCCAGACGAAAGGATAGTAACATTTAAGGGCCAGAAGCAAGCAAAGAAGTTCTTAACGATGATTCAAGCCAAAAGGTTACTACGACAAGGATGTGAGCATTTTATTGCATATGTAATTGACAAAAGTCAGGAGCCCGCAAAACTCGAAGATATTCCTGTAGTCAATGAATTCCTAGACGTATTTCCCGATGAGTTACCAGGACTTCCTTCAGATAGAGAAATTGAGTTTACGATTGACTTAGCACCTGGAACGGAACCGGTATCTAAGGCCCCGTACAAAATGGCGCCCGTCAAAATGAAGGAACTAGCAAAGCAATTGCAAGAGTTGTTAGAGAAAGGAGTAATCGGACCCAGTGTATCCCCGTGGGGTGCACCGGTACTATTTGTCAAGAAGAAGGATGGAAGCATGAGACTGTGCATCGACTATCGAGAGCTCAACAAGCTTACAATCAAGAACAAGTATCCGTTGCCTAGAATTAATGATTTGTTTGACCAATTGAAAGGAGCCAAGTACTTCTCCAAGATTGATTTGAGATCGGGATATCACCAACTAAAGATTAAGCCAGAGGATATACAAAAGACAGCTTTCAGAACAAGGTATGGACATTATGAATTTTTAGTGATGTCTTTTGGATTAACCAATGCCCCGGCAGCATTTATGGACCTGATGAACAGAATTTTCAAGGAATACTTGGATAAGTTTGTTATTGTGTTTATAGATGATATTTTGATCTATTCAAAGACGGATGGGGATCATGCAGAATATTTGAGGACATCTTTGGAGATTTTAAGGAAGAAAAAGTTATATGCTAAATTCTCGAAGTGTGAGTTTTGGCTACAGGAAGTTCAGTTCTTAGGACATATAGTCAACAATGAAGGGATCAAAGTAGACCCAGCGAAGATTGAAGCAATTACAAATTGGGAGAGGCCGAAAGTAAGAAGTTTCTTGGGATTAGCGGGATATTATCGACGATTTGTCCAAAACTTCTCAAGGATTGCAACACCATTGACAAAGCTTACACGGAAGAATGAAAAGTTTATATGGAATGACAAATGTGAAGAAATTTTTCAGGAATTAAAGCGAAGATTAATTACAGCACCTGGTTTATCACTTCCAGATGACCAAGAGAATTTCGTAATCTATAGCGATGTTTCTCATATGTGTTCTGATGCAGCACGATAAGGTTATTGCGTATGCGTCAAGGCAACTGAAACCACACGAACAAAAGTATCCTACTCATGATTTTAAGCTAGCAACCATAGTATTCGCTTTGAAGATTTGGAGACATTATCTATATGGAGAAAAATGCGAGATTTATACCGACCACAAAATCTTGAAGTACATATTCACACAAAAGGAGCTTAATATGAGACAGAGAAGATGGTTAGAACTAATTAAGGATTATGACTGCACGATTAACTATCATCCCGGTAAAGTAAATGTTGTGGCGGATGCGTTAATTCGAAAAGAGAAGTTGAATGTGTTATCAGTACCTAAGGAGATATACAAGGAATTTCAGAGATTGGAATTGGAGATTAGAGTTTGCAAGCCTGATGAAGCAAAAGTGTATAGCATGACTTTCCTGTCGGAGTTGTTTGAGAAGATAAGGAAGTGTCAAGAGGAGATAATGGATCAGGACATTAATCGTTTGGTAGGTGCAGAGTTGTGTACGCAAAAAGACGATCAAGGTATTCGTAGGTTTTCTTCTAGAATTTGGATTCCATCATTAACGGAGTTGAAGAATGAGATTTTACAGGAAGCTCATAATTCAAGATATTCAATCCACCCAGGGATTACCAAGATGTACAGAGATTTAAAGGAAAATTATTGGTGGCCAGATATGAAGAGGGATATTGCAGAATGGGTTAATAGATGTTATACATGTCAGAGAGTTAAAGCAGAGCATCAGAGACCAAGTGGATTGTTGCAGCCATTAGAGATTCTAGAGTGGAAGTGGGAGCACATTGCATTGGATTTCATAGTCGGATTACCAAGGACAAAAGCCAATCACGATGCCATTTGGGTTATAGTAGACAGACTTACCAAATCAGCTCATTTCTTGCCTATAAATGAAAGATTACTCACTAGACAAGCTAGTCCATATGTACCTAAAAGAAATCGTAGTTCGTCATGGAGTTCGTGTGTCTATCGTATCCGATCGAGATCCGAGATTTAATTCAAGATTTTGGAAAAGTTTTCAAGAATGTTTAGGAACGAGACTGAATATGAGTACGGCTTACCATCCGCAGACGGACGGCCAAAGTGAACGAATAATTCAGAAAATTGAAGACATGTTACGCGTTTGTGCTATTGATTTCAAAGGAAATTGGGACGAGCATTTACCATTGGTAGAATTTGATTACAACAACAGTTATCATGCCAGTATTGGGATGCCATCCTATGAAGCTCTTTATGGATGCAAATGTCGATCTCCCGTATATTGGGATGAAGTAGGAGAACACAAAATACTTGGACCTGAATTAGTGCAACAGACGAAGGAAGTTGTTGAAGTGATCCAGAAGAGATTAATAGCAGCACAAGACCGTCAGAGGAAGTATATAGATCAATCAAGGAAAGATATGAAATTCGAAGAAGGAAATCTAGTATTGCTGAAAGTGTCGCCGTGGAAGGGATTGACAAGATTTGGGAAGAAAGGAAAACTGAGCCCTAGATATGTCGGACCTTTTGAGATTCTAAAGCGTGTTGGAAAAGTAGCTTACGAGTTGATGTTACCCCGCACATGGAGCACATTCACAATATTTTTCACGTATCGATGCTTAAGAAGTATAATCCAGACTCCAGGCATGTAATCGAATACGAGCCAATAGAACTTCAAGCAGATTTGTCATATGTAGAGAGTCCGATAGAGATTCTAGAAGAAAGGGAGAAAATGTTAAGAAATAAAGTGGTAAAGTTAGTAAGAGTACTGTGGAGAAACCCAAAGGTTAAAAAATCAACTTGGGAGTTAGAAAGTGATATGAAAGAAAAGTACCCTAATTTGTTTTCTTAGGAGATTCCGAGGACATAATCCTTTTAAGGGGGGAAGGATGTAATATTTGGGATATATCGTGTAATTATTTTTGCTAATAAATAAATATTATGCATGTTCAGTATTTATTCTGTGAATTATGTGTTAAGTGGTATATGTGTTTAGATGTTTAAAATTGATATAATTTGAGTATTTTAATTTTTATATGTCCAAACTAAAATATAGATAATTGTCATATCTTCCTATTTATTTTTATGTTGATTTGTGATTTTGTAGGAAATTTCTGGATTTAATACATTCTTTTTCCGAGTATTTATAAACTATTTTATATAATCGGGAACCAGCTGACTTCACCCGTTTTTACGTTTTTATAACCCGAAACTCTTCCAAAAACTCTTTTCTAACCTAATTGCAATATTCCAAGCATTTTCCATGTTTTGACTTTTTCGATCCGGCGTACGGTTTGTCTTGTGCGGGTCCCGGTGCAATATTTTCGATATAAAATTCATTTCGGTAAATCAATAAAACTCGTATTTTCGATAAACGAGATCTTTTTATTAAACTATTATAATTATCACCTCGTAATACATGTAACCAGGCGCCGAGACCAAGACCGCAGTAAATTGTACAGATTTAGATAATTATCCCGAAACCGGTACCGTTTTGGATATGTTTTTATAAATAAACGTACTATTTTATATCCGGAATGATCCAACGGGATACTATTTTTCCATAAATATAAATAGCCCTTACCGTAATTATTTCCGTACCGAAAATCATTTGCAAACCAGTAAAATCTTTATAAAACAGAGAAAATACTATATTTATATTTCGTTCTTCGTAATCCAACTCAAATTCGGAGGTGTATCGATATCGAATTTTGGCGTGCATATACTCAAAACGAAGCTATTGATTTGTACTTTCAGAATCATCCATCAGAATCACTGCAGAATCAAAGGTTCATTTCCTATAAATTAATTTATATTCGAATTTCTTGGAATTAAAATTTGGGTTTTAAGTTCGAGCAACTGTTTGTATGATTTGATGATTGCATGTTATAGCTCTTCTTTTCCTGATGATTTTGGTATATCATATGATCAATTTGGAGTTCAATAACATGTTTAAATTAAGATTTGATTCTCGAATTTTATAATTAGGGTTTATACTCGTTTGAATATTCTTGATTAAATTTGGGGGTTTCTTATTTAGGGATTTGTAGACGTTCTAGAGGGGTGGGTTTTGTTCCCCTTGAAATTTGCAATCGATTCATATATAGCTTGATAATCGACGTTGCTCGTAGTGACCGTGGTTTTGATTTGAAAGTTCGTCGGTGTTCTTGGGAGTTTTGGCCGTATTTCTATTTCCAGCTATTGTTTGGTTCGATTGTTGCTTGATTTGAACTCTGGGAGAGATTTGGAATGAAAACTCCGCCTGAATCACACGAAACCATGTTGTTTTTACTCAGATCGGGGCTCGCCGGAGTTGTTTTCCGGTCGCCGGATTCTGAGTTCATGAAGAACCCATTTCTGTTCTTGGCGACCCAAAATCCAACCCGATTTTGATCCAAATTTTTTGTAAAATCAATTCCTAATTCCTGTTTTTACAGTTTAGTCCCCCAGGGTTTTCAAACTTTGTAAAAACTTGATTTCTGTTTCAGAAACTTTTAAAAATCAGGTTTCTTTTATAAATTCATTTCCAAAATTTATTTTTATTTTCTAAAATTCCAAAAATCATTTATTTTAATTCCAAAATTCGTTTTTAATTCAAGAACAAATCTAAATTACTTAATTAATTTTAACTAATAATTAATTGATTAATTAATTTAAATATTAATTGATTAATTAGTTTAATTATTTATTAATTGATTATTTAATTGAATTTAATTATTTTAAAATGATTTAAAAATCCTAAAAAATAGTTTCGAGCTTTAAAATATTATTTTAAATTATTTTCAAGGCTCGATAATTAATATAAAATTATTTTAGAGTCAGATTTGAGCAATCAGACTCTGTTTATTACGCGAAATTGATCCAACGACCCGTTTTGACTCCGAAAAATATTTTAAAAATCATATTAAATACATGAAAGAGTGTTTATGACCCGAGACCTCTTTATAAATAGAATTTCATTAGTTGTTGGACGTGATATGTGTTATACGCGACTTGTTTGTCGGACTATTGATCTATATGTTCGGTGTTTACTTGTTTCTAGTATAACTTTCAATCCGTTAGTCGGATTTGGGTAAAACGAAGGGTAGATAGAAGTGTATACCGAATAGAATTATATGATTTGAGTATTGATAGATACGTATGATATGTGAGCAGAAGAGGCAAGGCGTAGGAAAGGGAAACAGGTAGTCGAGGAGTAGGAGATTGTGATTGGAAATTGGTGAAGTATAGCAAGCTAGTACGAGGCAAGTGTTCTGAACTTTCTCGAGATATATTGTGAATAGCTGATAGTTCTATCTTATATTGCAAGTGATTTGAAGCACCGAACCCTAAACCTTGATTCCAGTTATTGATATTTGAACCGTAAACCTTATTCTTTTTGAACCATTGATTACTGAATACCCGAATACGAACCACATATATATGAAACTACTCCACAAATACATAAAAACTAAATACCGAATACTGAACCAATATTTGCTTATATACTCAAACCATTATACCTTATACATTGAAAGACCAAATCCTTTTAACCTTGAAACTTTGATTTTTTTGTTATCCGATTCTTTCACCAGCTGATAGCCATTCTTCGAAATTGCTATTTTGTTTCCTTTTGAAGATTAAAACCCATCTCATGATTGAAATATCCCATGTTGAAATATCCCATATTCGTGGTCAGACCATATTGGTGGTCAAGTTGGGCCAATATGTGCCTTGGATCCAGTTATTTGAGCAAAGCTGTGTGACTTGCTCGGGGTTAGTGCGTGACCGATCAACAGCCTAACCTTGGTTTTTAAAATGAAAATTTAATATCCAATTCTGAATCATTATCCATTGTTTTCTTGACACCTCAAATCATTTCACTTGATCATTCTTTATTCTCAGTATTGTCAATATGACTTGCTGAGCTAGTTAGCTCATTTGTGCAATTTTGTTTATGTTCTTTTCCAGTTAAGAAGGAACCTGTTGGTAGCGAGGATCCCCAATCCAATGCGAGAGCTAGGGGTCCAGGTTGATCGAGTTAAGCTAGCTGACCGCTTTTGAGATAGTTTAAGTTTGTAAAGTTTGTAATGATGTTTAATATTCAATTGTAAGTTTGAATAGTTGGGATTTGGGCGTTTGTAATATAAGTGTGTGTGTGTGGCTTGTGTACATACTTTAACCTGTTGCGGTCCATGGTAGTTGGTAAGTAGGGTCACTACATATTATTATTATCTTTATTATTGTTATAAGCAGGTTATCAATAAGGTGTGTGTGTGGACACCAAACTTCTGACTCGGGTTTGGAGGGCGCCACGCCTAGTCTAGTGCAACCCAACTAGCTTCCCAAGTTTGAAGTGCCTTTACTAGCCAAACTGCATTTAACTTAACCACACCTATGACCTAACCTTATTCTGACCTCTTACTAACAATTAGACTCAATGGTCAACTCAGGCCTCACTTCTAAGGATGCATAAATCTAAGTGCAAGGACAATGTGTTCCTAAGAGCAAGTATTAGGTGACACCGAATGGTTCTATGTGACAATGATCCTCTTCCACTCAAGGTTTGACACTCAAATTACTACAGTGGAATCTTAGGTCCTAATCTTACTTGTGCACTTGGAATGACACCAAGTCTCAACCTAGGCTTCCTTGGGCCTACTCTAAAAGATGGTTCTCCCCTATCCTAGTGACACTCAAACTGCCCTGATTTGAACTCACCTTATACTCTTGGTTTTAACTCTAAACCTTTGAAATATGGCTTGAAAAATGACCCAAAAACTCCCTAGTACCAATGTTAAGCAAGTCCTAATGAGGTCCTACCAATGACACCACTTTATAGGCTTAAAAGTGCTCATCACTCAAACTGACTCTGTTCTGACCAGAAGTCATGATTCGACTTGTGCACCTAACTAAATGAGTTGATTTCTTATATTTAAAGCTTCTGGGATCGACTATAGGTCAATTCCTAACTTCTTGTGGCTTGGGCCTCCAAATGCCCAACGAATGCCCATTCAAAACTCTCCTATAAATTAGGGAAACATTAAAAAACAACAACCCTTACACTATCCCTTCCACCTTAACTCCCACTTATAAACCATGAACCTAATCTTTAACCAAGCACAAATACTAACCCAATACTCTCATCTATCCTACTAACACGTGGTGGAGATCATTCATACTCTAATACACCATGACCAAATTATACAAACAAAGTAGCAAGACTAACACTTAAACCACATTTTCAAGTACTCATGCATAAACCGAATATTCATAACAACATGCAACACAATGCTATTTGAATATACTCATTAACCCACTGTAAAAACTATATTTTTTCATAATAAATCACTTATCAAGAAAAGTATACTTATTTTTTAGCAAATCAAGTTACATTTAAGGTATATAATCGAACTTAAAGCCAAAATCATGTATATAGTCTAGTTTTCAACATGCATTCCTAGTAATCTAAGATTTTGAGTGTAAAATCAATATGAAATCATTTAACATACAATATCCCAAGTATTTCATGACATGAAAGGGTTTTAAAGATCATGATCCATCAAAAATATAGCTTTAAAGTAACATGCGATCAAGACTTCTTCATATAACATTTAATCACAACAAGAACATAAAACTCTACTCCATTCGACTCTTAAAGAGTCATTGAAGAATGGAAGGAAGTGAAATGATCATAAAAAATGACAAGGAAGTCCCTCAAACATTGATCATTTCCACTTTTGATGCTTTATCTTTGTTTTGAACCTTAAACTCACAAAAATCAAAGGTTAATTTCCTATAAATTGATTTATATTCGAATTTCTTGGAATTAAAATTTGGGTTTTGAGTTCGAGCAACTGTTTGTATGATTTAATGATTGCATGTTATAGCTCTTCTTTTCCTGATGATTTTGGTATATCATATGATCAATTTGGAGTTCAATAACATGTTTAAATTAGGGTTTGATTCTCGAATTTTATAATTAGTGTTTATACTCGTTTGAATATTCTTGATTAAATTTAGGGGTTTCTTATTTAGGGATTTGTAGACGTTCTAGAGGGGTGGGTTTTGTTCCCCTTGAAATTTGCAATCGATTCATATATAGCTTGCTAATCGACGTTGCTCATAGTGACTGTGGTTTTGATTTGAAAGTTCGTCGGTGTTCTTGGGAGTTTTGGCCGTATTTCTATTTCCAACTATTGTTTGGTTCGATTGTTGCTTGATTTGAACTCTAGGAGCGATTTGGAATGAAAACTCCGCCTGAATCACACGAAACCATGTTGTTTTTGCTCAGATCGGGGCACGCCGGAGTTGTTTTCCGGTCGCCGGATTATGAGTTCATGAAGAACCCGTTTCTGTTCTTGGCGACCCGAAATCCAACCTGGTTTTGATCCAAATTTTTTGTAAAATCAATTCCTAATTCCTGTTTTTACAGTTTAGTCCCCCAGGGTTTTCAAACTTTGTAAAAACTTGATTTCTGTTTCAGAAACTTTTAAAAATCAGATTTCTTTTATAAATTCATTTCCAAAATTGATTTTTATTTTCTAAAATTCCAAAAATCATTTATTTTAATTCCAAAATTCGTTTTTAATTCAAAAACAAATCTAAATTACTTAAATAATTAATTTTAATTAATAATTAATTGATTAATTAATTTAAATATTAATTGATTAATTAGTTTAATTATTTATTAATTGATTTTAATTGATTATTTAATTGGATTTAATTATTTTAAAATGATTTAAAAATCCTGAAAAATAGTTTTGAGCTTTAAAATATTATTTTAAATTATTTTCAAGGCTCGATAATTAATATAAAATTATTTTAGAGTCAGATTTGAGTAATCAGACTCTGTTTATTACCCGAAATTGATCCAACGACCCGTTTTGACTCCGAAAAATGTTTTAAAAATCATATTAAATACATGAAAGAGTGTTTATGACCCGAGACCTCTTTATAAATGGAATTTCATTAGTTGTTGGACGTGCTATGTGTTATACGCGACTTGTTTGTTGGACTATTGATCTATATGTTCGGTGTTTACTTGTTTCTAGTATAACTTTCAATTCGTTAGTCGGATTTGGGTAAAACGAAGGGTAGATAGAAGTGTATACCGAATAGAATCATATGAGTTGAGTATTGATAGATACTTATGATATGTGAGCAGAATAGGCAAGGCGTAGGAAAGGGAAACAGGTAGTCGAGGAGTAGGAGATTGTGATTGGAAATTGGTGAAGTATAGCAAGCTAGTACGAGGCAAGTGTTCTGAACTTTCTCGAGATATATTGTGAATAGCTGATAGTTCTGTCTTATATTGCAAGTGATTTGAAGCACCGAACCCTAAACCTTGATTCCAGTTATTGATCTTTGAACCGTAAACCTTATTCTTTCTAAACCATTGATTACTGAATACCCGAATACGAACTACATATATATAAAACTACTCAACAAATACATACAAACTAAATACCGAACACTGAACCAATATTTGCTTATATACTCAAACCATTATACCTTATACATTGAAAGAACAAATCCTTTTAACCTTGAAACTTTGATTCTTTTGTTATCCGATTCTTTCACCAGCTGATAGCCATTCTTTGAAATTGCTATTTTATTTCCTTATGAAGATTAAAACCCATCTCATGATTGAAATATCCCATGTTGAAATATCCCATATTCGTGGTCAGACCAGATTGGTGGTCAAGTTGGGCCAATGTGTGCCTTGGATCCAGTTATTAGAGCAAAGCTGTGTGCCTTGCTCGGCGTTAGTGCGTGACCGATTGTTAGGGCGGAAACACGCGCTAATAATACACGCAAGTATACGCGTTCACAAGTAATATAGAATACTTTCTAGTTCGTTCCCATAGAGACTCAGACTAATTATTGTTCAATTAAACTCACTCACCAATATATGATTACATCTCAATGTTAAGACACTAACACTTAGAATTGTTGACTAAATATTAACACCCTATCTTATATGTTCGCGACTCACATAAGACGAATACGCACAACCAATACTAGATATCATACAATCATCACACACTAAGGTATTAAACAATTAACTAAAGAATTCCATAGTAAATTCGTTACGACCCCATGATCACGATTAGCCCATGATAGCACTTATCGTCATCATGGGTTCATATGAAAACATGATAAATAAACACAAGAGAATAATAACTAAACTAATTATATTAAACCAGAGTACGTCACAAGAGTAATTAGGTTCAAAAGCAAGAAAACTAGCATCCAACGTTACAACGAAATAAAGAATCACAAGAAAATATGATTCCTCTTCATTGCGGTTTGCTAAAACGGTCTTCTTCCTTATCTCCTTCGCTCCTTGCTTAATACAACGATCCAACCTTGTGAAAACGTCTCCAAATCTACTTATATAATAGTCCCATAAAACTCAGATTACATAGAAGTTGGAAGCCAAACAGAAGTAGAAGTCTTAAACAAATTATCTTTTTTTCCCGACCCTGTGCGGCCGCTCAGCGCGGGCGCTCAGCTTTCTGCGCGGCCGCTCAGCATAGCTGAGCGGGCGCTCAGGACCCTACTGGAAAATTCCTGAGTTTGCTCTGTTTCTTCGCCGTAATCTGCCCCTTTCTTTCCTCTCACAATGCTGAACACATGCCAAGGCTTATTCTTGATGATTACTCCTCCGAAATACAACTATTACCCTGAAATGCACAAACACTAGAAAAACGCATCAAATACACAAAATACTTGATTTCAAGACACCAATTTAAGCTATTTTAAGACGTTCTAAGTGGTATAAAATTCCACTTATCACACCCCCAAACTTAAATCGATGTTTGTCCTCAAGCGTCACAGACTCAAAAACAGATCAAAACATGCATGAATGCAATCTATATGAAATGCAGTGATCCCCCTTGCTACGACCAATCCAACCAACTTACAACATCTCAACAAATGCAATTAGGCGACTAAAGATCAATTAAATCATGCAAACGAACATACAGCCAAAAACATGGTGTGTGCAAATGCTTAACAGATATGCTTCGGAACTAGACCAATTATTATGACTCGACTATCATCAAGGAAATCACATGATTATACAAAGAATAAAAATTCTAGGCACAAAGTGACTTATAACACTACGAGGATCATGGAGCTTATTACGGAATCATGCTTTTTATTCACACAAATAATGCTTATTTGACCGTGCAATGAGTGAGGTCCACAAAAGACTTATAAAATGGTATCCTTGTAGCGAGCGTTAGGTTAGCAGATCCCAGACTCTAAAAGCCTTAGGTCACTAGGCACAAAGTCCCCTAAGAACTTAATAACTCGAATACCAAAGAGCCCACTCACGATCAATTATGCATAAACACATACTTCTTCTTTTTTTCCGTTTTTTCTCTTTTTTTATATTTTTTTTTCTTTTTTTTTTCAAAATTTCTGAGCAAGTGCGTTTCGCTCCATCTTGCTCAACCCTAGACTACTCGCAGAAACCTACGAGCCGGCTACTAGCCAATTGACTAGCCACAAATAGCAACAAATTCCATTTTTTTACTCCATTTTTTTTCATGCCTTTATCACTAAGAACCTATTATCAAATTCTAAGCATAATAACTAGATTAACCTCGAAAACAATCAGATCATAACAACAATCTAGTCCTTAAGCATTCTCTAAGACTTAGTGAAAATACAAGTGCTTCTAGCATGTATATCAACTTACACGACTCAATCATCACTTTAATGCCATCATTACACTCGTATCAACATCACAAATTAGTCGATAAATCATCGCAAAAGGGATCAATGCATATGCATGAGCTATATGATATGATAAACAAATAAAGATATATATAAAAAAAATATATGGCAAAAATTATGCAACTATATGAACTAAACTGTCATGAATATGCAGCTATATGACACAAACACACAAAATATTCCTTAACTACCACCCCCAAACTTAAAATCTTCACTGTCCCCGGTGAAGGTAGTAGAAAGGAACACAGGGTATACCTACTCGGAGTCATCATCATCATCACCCTCAGTGGGTGGAGTATCAGGCGGCGGGTATGCAGAGTCCTCACCAAAAACTGGCCACTGAATGTCAGCTCCAAGGCCCTGAAAAGCAGTCCCTAACGCAATGATGAGCTCCTGAGCAAACCTGCTCTGCGTCTCGTACATGGCATCCATCCGCCGTGACAGCCTCCTATACTGGGTATTTGCCATCCTAGCACCCTCCTGAGCTCTCGAAGAACCAGCCTCATCACGCCTAGGCCTAGCCATAGTAGCACCTCGTGCTGGACGCCCTCCTGGAAGATGATAACCCAGCCCATGCTCCTCGGGCTCACCACCGGTCCACTCCTGCATCCCATTCAGAGTCCCAGAATCAATCGGAGCGGCCGGCAACTGCAACTGCTCATGAGACGGCCAGTTCACTCCCACTGCTCGGCAAAGCTTCGTGATCGTGGATGCATAAGGGATGTTCATGTGCTTAGCTCCCCTCAAAAACTTCAGAATCCCTTGGTAGATGAACTCACCAAGGTCCACATAGTACTCCTCATTCAAAATTCCCCACAACAACTGTGCTCTCTCAACTGTGACCTAATGTGCATGCGAAGAAGGCAGAATATTAGCACAAATAAACGCATTCCATGCACGGGCATACCTATTCATAGCGATCGCCGGGAAGTGACGATACTCATTAGTTCCTGTCTTGAAGGTCCAAACTGTGCCCGACCTACAGAGAGTAGCACAAATCAAATCCAATTCAAAATCCTCAGCAGTCTTCTCATTCCAGTTCTCCTCCTCGGGCTTCCTCTCTCGCTGCCCAATCATACGGTGAATCGCCGCTGGGTGATAATCAACCGTCAGCCCTCGGACCACAGAAAACCCATTCTTCTCGGCCTTCGCGTTCGCATAGAACTCGCGAACCACGCTCATCGACACTGCTTCAGGTGACTCACATAAAGCTATCCACCCCTTCTCTGCAATCATAGGTAGCAACTCACCATCCCTCTTCGATGGTAAAAACCCCCTCTCTTTCAGAATCGGCTTCCCTAAAAGCCTAGTGTACTCCTCCTCCGCAACTCTGTCATTCAACCGAGGCCTCGCAGCAGTACCCCTCGATGAATCAGCAGTAGGGACTGTGCTGCTGTTATCAATAGTCCTTGCTCTCTTGGGTGCCATTGAATCTGAATAAAAGTGCTTGAGAATAGTATTTTTGTGTTTGGGAGACAGTTTGAGTGTAGAAAGTGTGTGGGAGATGTATGGGATAGGTGTATGTATATATAGGGTATGGATTAGGTTAAAATTAGATTAGGAGTGGGTTTGAGGGATAAAATCATAGGGTAATGGGAAAAGAAATCGTGGGTAATGGGGCTGTAATTTATTTTTTTGATTTTCTGATTTTTTTGGATTTTTTTATGAACTTAAAAAAAATTCTCATAGTCGACCCCTGAGCAGTCGCTCAGCAGAGCTGAGCGGGCGCTCAGGGGGTCTCTGGATTTTTTTTTCTAGCCCGGTTTTTCTGATTTTTTTGTGGTTTTGGATAGGTTATTAACTTCTAAGGGTTCCTGTAACAACAAATCATGGGTTGCCTCCCACGCAGCGCTTCTTTTTCATCATTAGCTTGACTTTGCGTACCTTCCTCAAGTTGACAATAAAATGGCACTAACCACTTCTCGATTTGCCGTGTCCCCATAGTAGTGCTTCAAACGCTGACCATTAACCTTGAATGCCTGGTCCGGATCATTCTCAAAAATCTCCACCGCTCCATGTGGAAACACAGTTTTGACAATAAAAGGTCCAGACCACCTTGAATTCAACTTCCCAGGAAAAAGTCAGAGACGAGAGTTGAATAAGAGAACTTGTTGCCCCGGCACGAATAACTTAGGATGTAGCTTCCTATCGTGCCACCTCTTCACCTTTTCCTTGTACATTTTGTTATTCTCGTACGCTTGAAGTCGAAATTCATCAAGTTCATTAAGCTGAAGCATTCTCTTCTTACCAGCTGCATCTAAATCCAGGTTCAACTTTTTCAACGCCCAATAGGCCTTATGCTCAAGCTCCGCAGGTAAATGACATCCCTTATCATACACCAGTTGAAACGGGGACATACCAAGTGGAGTTTTGTATGCTGTTCTGTAAGCCCAAACAGCTTTATCGAGCTTTAAAGACCAATCCTTCCGTGACGGATAAACAACCTTCTCTAGAATGCGCTTGATCTCTCTGTTAGACACTTCCGCTTGACCATTTGTTTGCGGATGATAGGCAGTAGCAACTCGATGATTCACATTATAATGCTGCATCATAGAAGTGAACTTACGGTTGCAGAAATGCGACCCTTCATCACTTATGATTACCCGAGGCGTTCCAAACCTTGTGAAAATCTGCTTATGAAGAAAATTCAACACTGCCTTTGCATCATTTGTCGGTAGAGCTTTGACTTTTACCCATTTTGAGACATAATCGACTGCCAGCAAGATGTACTGATTATTGCAGGATGAGACAAAAGGCCCCATGAAATTGATTCCCCAAACATCAAAGACCTCGACTTCAAGCATCACATTTAACGGCATCTCATCCTTTCTCGTCAAATTTCCCACTCTTTGGCAACGATCACACCTTAAAACAAACTGATGAGCATCCTTAAACAAAGTAGGCCAGAAAAAACCTGCTTGCAGAATACGAGCTGTCGTCTTCTCACCACTATAGTGTCCACCATAAACTGTGGAGTGGCAGTATTGTAATATTCCCTCCGTCTCACAGAACGGGATACATCTCCTAATGATCTGGTCAGCTCCCTGTCTAAACAAATATGTTTCATCCCATATATACCACTTCACCTCATGCAAAAACTTCTTCTTTTGAGCTGAGGTCAAATTAGGAGGCATTATATTGCTGACAAGATAGTTTACAATATCTGTAAACCATGGCTCTTCCTCCTGAACTGCGAACAACTGCTCATCCAGAAAAGATTCGTTGATCAATGTCTTATCCTGTAAAGTAGACTCGGGATTCTCTAATCTAGAGAGATGGTCAGCTACCTGATTCTCAGTACCTTTTCGATTCTTGATCTCTAACTCAAATTCTTGAAGTAAGAGCACCCAACGAATGAGTCTCGGCTTCGAATCCTTCTTGGAAACCAAATAGCGAATGGCCGCATGATCAGTGAATACTGTCACTTTTGTCCCAAGCAGATAAGATCGAAATTTCTCGAAACCAAAGACTATAGCCAAGAGCTCCTTCTCAGTAGTGGTGTAGTTCATTTGGGCCCCATTTAAGGTCTTACTAGCATAGTAGACCACATGAAAGAGATTATTTTTGCACTGCCCAAGAACTGCACCTACCGCATAATTACTTGCATCACACATCATCTCAAACGGCTCTGTCCAATCCGGTGCTATAATAACTGGTGCAGTGATTAAACTCTTCTTGAGAGTCTCGAATGCCGTCAAACATTCATCATCAAATTTAAAAGGCACATCTTTCTCAAGCAAGTTGCACAACGGCTTAGATATCTTTGAAAAGTCCCAGATGAACCGCCGATAAAAACCCGCATGACCAAGAAAACTACGGATTCCTTTCACAGAAATAGGTGCTGGAAGATTTTCAATGACTCCCACCTTGGCTTTATCCACCTCAAGACCCTTGCTAGAGACCTTATGCCCAAGAATAATGCCTTCACGCACCATAAAATGATATTTCTCCCAATTGAGCACCAAATTAGTTTCCACACACCTTTTGAGCACGACACGAAGATTATTCAAACATTCATCATACGAATGTCCAAAGACGAAGAAGTCGTCCATGAACACCTCAATATTATTCCCAATCATGTCAGAGAATATAGCCATCATACATCTCTGAAAAGTGGCCGGTGTGCCACATAACCCAAACGAAACTCTGCGAAAAGCAAACGTGCCAAATGGACAAGTGAAGGTAGTCTTTTCCTGATCCTCTGGTGCAATACAAATCTGATTATACCCTGAGTAGCCATCCGGAAGACAATAATACTCATGACCAACCAACCTGTCAAGCATCTGATCAATAAATGGAAGAGGGAAGTGATCCTTCCTCGTGGCTTTGTTCAACTTTCGGTAATCCATGCATACTCTCCATCCTGTAACTGTTCGAGTGGGGATGAGCTCATTCTTCTCATTTGCTACCACAGTGATACCTCCTTTCTTAGGCACACATTGTACGGGGCTCACTCAAGAACTGTCAGAAATAGGATAAATGATGCCTGCATCCAGCCATTTCAGAATTTTTTTCTTCACCACCTCCTTCATGATAGGATTAAGTCAGCGCTGCTGCTCAACAGTTGGCTTACTACCCTCCTCTAGTAGAATCTTATGTATACAATATGAAGGGCTGATCCCTTTGATGTCTCCTATGGTCCATCCAATAGCCGATTTAAATTCTCTCAAAATCCTTAAGAGCTTATCTTTCTCACTACCTGAAAGGTCAGATGCAATAATAACAGGTAAAGTAGATGCATCACCTAAAAAAGCATACCTCAAGTGTTCAGGTAATGGCTTGAGCTCCAAGGTAGGTGCTTCCTTAATTGATGGTTTGAGCTTTCCTTCAGCATTCTTGAGGTCAGAAGTACCAAGAGATTCAAACGGCATGTCCAGCTTTCGCCTCCAGGAAGAAGCATTCAAATATTGTAATTGCTCGTTGCCATCTTCATCATCACTGTCAAAATTCCCCACTAAGGCCTTTTCTAATGCATCAGACATTAGCATATGATCGAGTTCTGAAGTAACCGCAGAATCAATCACGTCCACTTTTAAGCACTCCTCATCTTCTGTAGGGAATTTCATTGCTTTGAATATATTGAAGGTGTCATCCTGATCCTGCACCCGCATAGTAAGTTCACCTTTCTGCACATCTATCAAGGTACGGCCAGTAGCCAAGAAAGGTCTTCCCAAGATTATGGGAATCTTCTTATCTTCCTCAAAATCCAGAATAACAAAGTCTGTAGGAAAGAAGAGCTTATCCACCTTGACTAGCACATCCTCCACTATGCCCCTTGGGTAAGTAATAGAAAGATCAGCCAATTGTAGAGACATGTAGGTGGGTTTTGGATCAGGAAAATCCAACTTTTTAAAGATCGACAACGGCATCAGATTGATGCTTGCTCCCAAATCACAAAGACACTTGTCAAACGACAACTTGCCAATGGTGCAAGGAATGGTGAAACTACCTGAATCTTTAAGCTTTGGAGGTAACTTTTGCTGCAGAACAGCGCTGCATTCTTCCGTTAGAGCAACGGTCTCAAGGTCATCCAGTTTCACCTTCCTTGAAAGAATACTCTTCATAAACTTCGCATAACTAGGCATTTGCTCTAGAGCCTCAGCGAAAGGTATATTGATGTGAAGTTTCTTGAACACCTCCAGAAACTTACCGAACTGCTTATCCAGCTTTTGTTGCTGCAATCTCTTAGGGAAATGTGGTGGAGGATAGAGCTGTTTCTCCCCTGTATTACCCTCAGGCAGAGTGTGTTCAATAATAGTCTTTCTTGGTTCCGCCGCTTTCTCCTTTTGCTTAGCTTCTTCATCTCTAACTTCAGCTTTTCCTTCTTTTGCCTTTTCAGCATCAGCAACTTTCCCAGACCTTAAGGTAATAGCCTTGACTTGCTCTTTAGCTTCCTTCCTGCCTGGTACTTCCGTGTCACTGGAAAGTGTTCCAGGTTGACGATTGAGCACTACATTGGCTATTTGACCGATTTGATTTTCCAAGGTCTTGATAGAAACCGCCTGACTCTTGCATAACAGCTTAAGTTCCTCAAAATCAGCACTAGTAGGTGCAGCTGCACTTCCCTGTTGAGGATATGATTGCCTTTGAGCATACTGCTGTGGTTGCTGGAATCCAGGTAGATTGAACTGTTTACTCACACCTTGCTGATATGGTGGCTGAATAGCATTCTGATTTTTACCCCAGCTGAAATTTGGATGATTTATGTTGTTAGGATGATAAGTAGCTGACACAGGCTGTTGTTGTCGCTGATAATTATTCACATACTGAACAAATTCATTGACGAGAGAACACTGATCCGTAGCATGAGAACCTGCACAAAGCTCACAGATCATAGCTATTTGATTAACTCCATATGTAGCTAGAGAATCGACCTTCATAGACAACGCTTGGAGCTGCGCTGCAATAGCGGTGGCTACATCGACTTCCAGAATACATGTTACCTTCCCAGACATCATCCTCTGAGTTGGGTTTTGATGCTCATTTGCAGCCATAGTCTCTATAAGATTATAAGCCTCAGTATAGCTTTTGGCCCACAAGGCGCCTCCAGCTGCTGCATCGAGCATGGGCCGAGATTGGGCCCCCAAACCATTATAGAAACCAGTGATCACCATCCAATCGGGCATTCCATGATGTGGACACTTTCTCAACATTTCCTTGTAGCGTTCCCAAGCTTCGCACATAGATTCTGTAGGTTGCTGCGCAAACTGAGTAAGAGCACTCCTCATAGCAGCAGTCTTTGCCATCAGATAAAACTTCACCAGAAACTTTTGCGCAAGATCTTGCCAAGTAGTGATGGACCCAGCTGGTTCAGAATGTAACCAGTCCTTAGCTTTGTCCCTCAGTGAGAATGGGAAAAGCCTCAGCTTGATAGCCTCATCAGTCATGCCATTATACTTGAAAGTACTGCAGATCTCGACAAAATTCCTTATGTGCATGTTGGGGTCTTCAGTCGTAGCTCCTCCAAAAGAAACAGAATTCTGCATCATCTGAATAGTGCCCGGCTTGATTTCAAAGGTGTTAGCTTGAATAGCCGGATGAAGAATGCTTGACTGAATGTCATCAATTTTAGGCCGAGAAAAGTCCATAAGAGCTGGATCGGCCTGAACAATACGATCACCCATGATTACTGGTTCTTTCTGCTCACTTCCTGAATCCGAATCTTCAAAATCTATCTTCTCCGAAATATCAAGAACTTTGTCTGTCTCCTCAGCTGTATCTAAAGTCCTCTTGCGAGTACGAGAACGAGTTTGCATAAACGCTTGCTAAAGTACCTGAAACACAACCAGAAACAATAAGTAACTAATACATTTTAATCACCGAGTCCTAACGACCAATGATGGTAAATACATAAACTAAACAAATACGCCGAGTCCCCGGCAGTGGCGCCAAAAACTTGTTAGGGCGGAAACACGCGCTAATAATACACGCAAGTATACGCGTTCACAAGTAATATAGAATACTTTCTAGTTCGTTCCCACAGAGACTCAGACTAATTATTGTTCAATTAAACTCACTCACCAATGTATGATTACTTCTCAATGTTAAGACACTAACACTTTGAATTGTTGACTAAATACTAACTACAATTAACTACTAAAATTAACCACTTAATTAACACTTTGAATTAACAATATTAAAACACTCATGAGATCACAACTTCATTACTACTTCCTTCAATAGTTATTGTTATTACCCTTAGCATGCAACAGTGATGATATTAATCGAATAACACGAAACTGATAAAAGCCAACTTTCATTGTACTAATACCATTCTACCAAACATCCACAATTAAGATAGAAGTTGAATAGGCATCAATTATGTTGAGTCCCTATATGTCTATAGAAATTGACAACATAATAATTTAAGCACAAGTTATTCCTTTTGATTACATAGGGCGAATAAAACGGTTAGAGTTACCCACTAATCATGCACTTCATACATGAACCTATGCTAGCATGGCAAGTTCTAAATCTCGAGATCCACCGTCGCTTCACAAGAGATTAACACCCTATCTTATATGTTCGCGACGCACATAAAACGAATACGCACAACCAATACTAGATATCATACAATCATCACACACTAAGGTATTAAACAATTAACTAAAGAATTCCATAGTAAATCCGTTATGACCCCATGATCACGATTAGCCCATGATAGCACTTATCGTCATCATGGGTTCATATGAAAACATGATAAATAAACACAAGAGAATAATAACTAAACTAATTATATTAAACCAGAGTACGTCACAAGAGTAATTAGGTTCAAAAGCAAGAAAACTAGCATCCAACGTTACAACGAAATAAAGAATCACAAGAAAATATGATTCCTCTTCGTTGCGGGGTGCTAAAACGGTCTTCTTCCTTATCTCCTTCGCTCCTTGCTTAATACAACGATCCAACCTTGTGAAAACGTCTCCAAATCTACTTATATAATAGTCCCATAAAACTCCGATTACATAGAAGTTGGAAGCCAAACAGAAGTAGAAGTCTTAAACAAATTATCTTTTTTTCCCGACCCTGCGCGGCCGCTCAGCATAGCTGAGCGGGCGCTCAGCTTTCTGCACGGCCGCTCAGCATAGCTGAGCGGGCGTTCAGGACCCTATTGTAAAATTCCTAAGTTTGCTCCGTTTCTTCGCCGTAATCTGCCCCTTTCTTTCCTCTCACAATGCTGAACACATGCCAAGGCTTATTCTTGATGATTACTCCTCCGAAATGCAACTATTACCCTAAAATGCACAAACACTAGAAAAACGCATCAAATACACAAAATACTTGATTTCAAGACACCAATTTAAGCTATTTTAAGACGTTCTAAGTGGTATAAAATACCACTTATCACCGATCAATAGCCTAACCTTGGTTTTTAAAATGAAATTTAATATCCAATTCTGAATCATTATCCATTATTTTCTTGACACCTCAAATCATTTCACTTGATCATTGTTTATTTTCAGTATTGTCAATGTGACTTGCTGAGCTAGTTAGCTCATTTGTGCGATTTTGTTTATGTTCTTTTCCAGTTAAGAAGGAACCTGTTGGTAGCGAGGATCCTCAATCTACTGCGAGAGCTAGAGGTCCAGGTTGATCGAGTTAAGCTAGCTGACCACTTTTGAGATAGTTTAAGTTTGTAAAGTTTGTAATGATGTTTAATATTCGATTGTAAGTTTGAATAGTTGGGATTTGGGCGTTTGTAATATAAGTGTGTGTGTGTGGCTTGTGTACATACTTTAACCTGTTTCGGTCCGTGGTAGTTGGTAAGTAGGGTCACTGCATATTATTATTATCTTTATTATTGTTATAAGCAGGTTATCAATAAGGTGTGTGTGTGTGGACACCAAACTTCTGACTCGGGTTTAGAGGGCGCCACACTTAGTCTAGTGCAACCCAACTAGCTTCCCAAGTTTGAAGTGCCTTTACTAGCCAAACTCCATTTAACTTAACCACACCTATGACCTAACCTTATTCTGACCTCTTACTAACAATTAGACTCAATGGTCAACTCAGGCCTCACTTCTAAGGATGCATAAATTTAAGTGCAAGGACAATATGTTCCTAAGAGCAAGTATTAGGTGACACCGAATGGTTCTATGTGACAATGATCCTCTTCCACTCAAGGTTTGACACTCAAATTACTACAGTGGAATCTTAAGTCCTAAATCTTACTTGTACACTTGGAATGACGCGAAGGCTCAACTTAGGCCTCCTTGGGCCTACTCTCAAAGATGGTTCTCCCCATATCCTGGTGACACTCAAACTGCCCTGATTTGAACTCACCTTATACTCTTGATTTTAACTCTAAACCTTTGAAATATGGCTTGAAAAACATCCCAAAAACTCCCTAGTACCAATTTTAATCAAGTCCTAATGAGGTCCTACCAATGACACCACTTTATAGGCTTAAAAGTTCTCATCACTCAAACTGACTCTGTTCTGACCAGAAGTCATGATTCGACTTGTGCACCTAACTAAATGAGTTGATTTCTTATATTTAAAGCTTCTGGGATCGACTATAGGTCAATTCCTAACTTCTTGTGGCTTGGGCCTCCAAATGCCCAACGAATGCCCATTCAAAACTCTCCTATAAATTAGGGCAACATTAAAAAACAACAACCCTTACCCTATCCCTTCCACCTTAACTCCCACTTATAAACCATGAACCTAATCTTTAACCAAGCACAAATTGTGGCGCTCTCCAAACCCGGGTCAGAAGTTTGGGGTCCACACACACACCTTAATTATAACCTGCTTATAACAATAATAAAGATAATAATAATATATGCAATGACCCTACTTACCAACCACCACGGATCGCAACAGGTTAAAGTATGCACACAAGCCAAACACACTAATATATTACAAACCGTTCAAATCCCAACTATTTAAATTCAAACTGAGTATTAAACATTATTACAAACTTTTACAAACTTAAATTATTCCAAAAGAAACCTACTAGCTCAGCTTTCTCAACCTGAACCCCTAGCTCTCGCGCTGGACTGGGGATCCTCTTTACCAACTGGTTCCTTTTTAACTGGAAAGAATATAAACAACATCACACAAATGAGCTAACTAGCTCAGCAAGTCACAATGACAAAACTGAGAATAATGATCATCAGGTGAATATGGTTATGATATCAAGTGAACAATGGATTATGATTTAGAATTGGATATTATACTTTTAATTTAAAAACCAAGGTTAGGCTGCTGATCAGTCACGCACTAACCCCGAGCAAGGCACACATCATTGCTCTAACTACTGGATCCAAGGCACACATTGGCCTAACTTGACCATTATATGGTCTGACCACGAATCTGGTCCACAATTTTATAAAAACAATCCAATTCTAACATAATAACAGAGTATGCAATAATAAACAATACCCGAAATCATTAACAACAATAAATGTTTAACAATGAAAGGGTTTCAATCCTTGTAAGGATCAATAAGGAAATTTAAAAGCTTGGATGTTGGGTAATGAAAGAATTGGATAACAAAGGAATCAACGTTTTAAGGTTTCAAGGATTTGGTCTTTCAAAGTATAAGATACCATGGGTTGAGTATATAATAGTTCATTTCAGTGTTTGGTATTTAGTTTGTATGGATTTGTAGAGTAGTATCGTAGATTTGTGGTTCTTGTTTGGGTATACAATAATCAATGGATTAGAAAGAATATGATTCATAGCTCAAGGACAATAACTGAAATCAGGATTTAGGTTTCTGTGCTTCAAAGCACTTGCAATATCACAGGATTATCAAGTACTACAATATCTCGAGAAAGTTCAGAACACTTGCCTGATATTAGCTTACTACACTGCACTCGCTTCCAATCACAACCGTTTTACTCCTCAACTACCTGTTTCCCTTTCCTACGTCTAGCCTCTTCTGCTCACATATCATAAGCATCTATCAATAATTTACTCATGGAATTCTATTCAACACATACTTCTATCTACCCTTCGTTTTACCCAAATCCGATTAACGGATTGAAAGTTATGCAATAATCAAGTAAACACCGAATATATAGACCGATAGTCAATTAACAAGTCACATATAGCACATAATACATCACGTAATCAATGATATATTATTTATAAAGAAGTCTCGGGTCATAAATAGGCTTTCTAGTATTTAAAATGATTTTTAAAACATTTTTCGGAATTAAAACGGGTCGTTGGATCAATTTCGGGTTAATAAACAGGGTTCGGTTGGCCCATTCTGGCTCCGAAATAATTTTAGAATAATTATCGAGCCTTGGAAATAATTTAGAATAATATTTTAAAGCTCGAAACTATTTTTTAGAATTTTTAAATCATTTTTAAATAATTAAATCTAATTAAATAACTAATTAAAATCAATTAATAATTAATTAAATCAATTAATCAATTAATTTTCGAATTAATTGACCAATTAATCAATTATAAATTAACTGAAATTAATTAACTAATTAATTTAGATTTATTTGTGAATTAAAAATAATTTTCAGAATTAAAATAATAATTTTTAGAATTTTCAGAATTTAAAAATGAATTTTTATAATAAAAATAAATAGGAAATATGATTTTTAAATATTTTATAAACAGGAATCCTAAATTTGCAAAGTTTGGAAACTTCAGGGACCTAACTGCATCGTTTTCAAAAGTTGGGGTACTAAACTGTAATTTTCCAGCTCTTCGCCGGAAAACAGTCGGGTTCGCCGGAGAACACGTTCCCGGCGTCCTCACCCCATCAACACCTCCAGATCACATCTACACAACATCAGGAACACAACCATGCAATCAATTCATCCTAACAATCCCTGAGTTGGCCGGAATTTGGCCGTGAAGTTTTCCAGTTTCCGGCGAACATCGGAAAACTTCAAAACAGAACTCCCTTCTCTACAGACCTCTTTGGTTCATGAAACTTATACGACTAGATTGCAAATTTCACAGAGAACACAACCCACTATAACACAACATCAATCTATCACAGAATAAGAAACCCCCAAATTTCAATTAAGAACATTCATACGGGTTATAAACCCTAATTTTGAAATTCGAAAATCAAACTCAAATTTGAACATGTTATTGAACTCCAAATCAGACGTATGACATATGAAAATCATCAGGAAAACAAGCTCTACAACATGCAATCATCAAATCATACAAACAATCATCCGAACAAAAATTCATATTTTTAATAAAATAAATTCGAAAATAAATAAATTTTTAGAAAAATATCCTTGATTTCTGCAGTGAAACAAAGCTCAGAATCTGATAGAACACTTCAAATCCTTCATTTTGGTTACTCAAGCTTTGAAAACAGAGATCGGTAACGCCTTCGTTTTGTTGTTTGATTCTTAGAACAGTTTTAGGAAATTAGGGCTTTTCTCTGAAAATTATATAATTAACTATATGCAAATGATTTTGATACGAAATAAAATACGGTAAAAGGCTATTTATAATTACGGAAAATTTGTATCCCGTTGGATCATTCCGGATATAAAACGGTACGTTTATTTGTAAAAACTGATCCAAACGGTATCGGTTTTCGGGATAATTATCCAAATTAGTACAATTTGTACTGCGGTCTTGGTCTCAGCGCCTGGTTACACGTATTACGAAGTGATAATTGTGATAGTTTAATAAAAAGCTCCCGTTTATCAAAAATACGGGTTTTATTGATTTACCGAAACGAATATTGTATCGAAAATGTTGCGCCGGGACCCGCGCAGGACAAACCGTACGCCGGATCGAAAAAGTCGAAACATGGAATATGCTCGGAATATTACAATTAGGTTAGGAAGGAGTTCTCGAAAGAGTTTCGGGTTCCAAAAACGTAACAACGGTTGACATCGGTTGGTTCCCGTTTTTATAAAATAGATTTTAATTACCCGGAAAAAGATTTTAGAAATTTCATATGATTCTTATAAATCCATAAACCAACATAAAAATAATTAGGAAGATATGACAATTATCTATAATTTATTTTGGACATATAAAAATTAAAATACTCAATTAATATTATTTTTGAATATTCAAGTGCAAATAACACTTAACAATTAACTCACAGAATAGATACTGAACACACATAATAATTATATAATAGCAAAAATAATTACACGATATATCCCGAATATTACATCCTTCCCCCCTTAAAAGGATTCTGTGCTCAGAATCTCTAAGAAAACAAATAAGGGTATTTTTCTCTCATATCACTTTCTAACTCCCAGGTTGACTCTTCAACCTTTGGGTTTCTCCACAATACTCTTACTAACTTTATCACTTTATTTCTCAATACTTTCTCTCTTTCCTCTAGAATCTCTATCGGACTCTCTACATATGATAAATCTGCTTGAAGTTCTATTGGCTCATATTCTATTACCTGCTTGGAGTCTGGATTATATTTCTTAAGCATTGATATGTGAAAAACATTGTGAATGTGCTCCATGTGCGGAGGTAACGCCAACTCGTAAGCTACCTTGCCAATACGCTTTAGGATTTCAAAAGGTCCGACATATCTTGGGTTTAGCTTCCCTTTCTTCCCAAACCTCGTTAGTCCTTTCCACGGTGATACTTTCAATAATACCAAGCTTCCTTCTTCAAATTCCATGTCTTTTCTTGATTAATCTGCATATTTCCTTTGACGATCTTGTGCGGCTATTAATCTTTTCTGGATAATTTCAACAACTTCCTTTGTCTGCTGCACCAATTCGGGTCCGAGTATTTTGCGTTCTCCTACTTCGTCCCAATATACTGGAGATCTACATTTGCGTCCATAAAGGGCTTCATAAGGTGGCATCCCAATACTGGCGTGATAACTGTTGTTATAAGCAAACTCTACTAGGGGTAAATGCTCGTCCCAACTTCCTTTGAAAACAATAGCACAAACACGTAGCATGTCCTCGATTGTCTGGATCGTTCTTTCACTTTGGCCATCCGTTTGGGGGTGATAGGCCGTACTCATATTCAATCTGGTTCCTAAACATTCTTGAAACTCTTCCAAAATCTTGAATTAAATCTTGGATCTCGATCAGATACAATAGACACTGGAACTCCATGACGAACTACGATCTCTTTCAAGTACATATGAACTAACTTGTCGAGCGAAAATCTTTCATTTATAGGCAGAAAATGAGCTGACTTGGTAAGTCTATCTACTATAACCCAAATGGCATCATGATTAGCCCTCGTCCTTGGTAATCCAACTATGAAATCCATGGCAATATGTTCCCACTTCCACTCTGGAATCTCCAATGGCTGTAGCAATCCGCTTGGTCTCTGATGCTCCGCTTTAACTTTCTGACAGGTATAGCATTTGCTAACCCATTCCGCAATTTCCCTCTTCATATTTGGCCACCAATAATTCTTCTTTAAATCTCTGTACATTTTGGTACTCCCTGGATGGATGGAATATCTTGAACTATGTGCCTCTTGTAAAATTTCATTTTTCAGCTCCGTTACTGGTGGAATCCAAATTCTTAAAGAAAACCTAAGAATACCTTGATCATCTTGTTGCGTGTATAATTCCTCACCTACCAAACTATTTATATCTTGATCCATTACCTCTTTCTGGCATTTCTTTATTTTCTCTAATAACTCCGGTTGGAAAATCACACCGTACACTTTTGCTTCCTCAGGCTTGCAAATTCTAATCTCCAATTCCAATTTTTGAAATTCTTTATATATCTCTTCAGGTACGGATAATACATTTAACTTTTCCTTCCGACTTAACGCATCTGCTACAACGTTCGCCTTACCGGGATGATAATTAATCTAGCAATCATAATCTTTGATCAATTCTAACCATCTCCTTTGTCTCATATTAAGTTCCTTCTGGGTAAATATATATTTCAAACTTTTGTGATCCGTGAAAATCTCACACTTTTCTCCATACAAATAATGTCTCCAAATCTTCAAAGCGAAAACTATAGCTGCTAACTCCAAATCATGAGTAGGGTACTTCTGTTCGTGTGGTTTCAATTGCCTTGACGCATATGCAATCACCTTGTCGTGCTGCATAAGAACACATCCTAATCCTTTGTAGGAAGCATCGCTATAAATTACGAAATTCCCTTGATCGTCTGGAAGTGACAAAACAGGTGTTGTGATTAATCTCCGCTTCAATTCCTGAAAACTTTCTTCGCACTTGTCATTCCATATAAACTTTTCATTCTTTCGTGTAAGCTTTATCAATGGTGTTGCAATTCTTGAGAAATTCTGAACGAATCGTCGATAATATCCTTCCAATCCCAAGAAACTTCTTACCTCAGTGGGTGTTCTCGGTCTTTCCTAATTCGTAATTGCCTCGATCTTTACCGGGTCCACTTTGATCCCTTCGTTACTGACTATGTGTCCTAAGAACTGAACTTCCCGTAGCCAAAACTCACACTTCGACAATTTAGCATATAACTTCTTTTTCCTTAAAATCTCCAAAGCTGTCCTTAAATGTTCCGCATGATCCTCCTCCGTCTTTGAATAGATCAAAATATCGTCTATAAATACTATAACGAACTTGTCCAAATATTCCTTGAAAATTCTGTTCATCAGGTCCATAAACGCTGCTGGGGTGTTGGTCAATCCAAAAGACATCACTAAAAACTCGTAATGCCCATACCTTGTTCTGAATGCTGTCTTTGGTATATCTTCTGGTTTGATCTTCAGTTGATGATATCCCGATCTTAAATCGATTTTGGAGAAATACTTGGCTCCCTTCAATTGGTCAAACAAATCATCAATTCTGGGTAACGGATACTTATTCTTGATCGTCAACTTGTTGAGCTCCCTATAGTCGATGCACAGTCTCATGCTTCCATCCTTCTTCTTGACAAATAATACCGGTGCACCCCACGGGGATACGCTGGGTCTAATTACTCCTTTCTCTAACAGCTCTTGTAATTGCTTTGCTAATGCTTTCATCTCAACGGGCGCCATTCTATACGGGGCCTTGGATACTAGTTCGGTTCCAGGTGCTAAGTCGATTGCAAATTCAATTTCTCTATCTGGAGGAAGTCCTGGTAACTCGTCGGGAAATACGTCTGGAAATTCATTTACAACTGGAATATCTTCAAGTTTTGCTGGCTCCTGACTTCTGTCGATCACATATGCTACGAAATGCTCACATCCTTATCGTAGTAACTTCTTGGCTTGAATCATCGTTAAGAACTTCTTTACCTGCTTTTGTCCCTTGAACGTTACTATTCTTTCGTCTGGCGTTTTCACCATTACTTTCTTATTTCGACAATCTATCTGAGCATCATGCTTAGATAACCAATCCATTCCTAATATAACGTCAAATTCTCCTAACTTAAACAGTATCAAATCTACACAAAACTTACTACCGGAAATCTCAATCTCACAATTCCCACAAACTTGGTTAACAGTTACACGTTCTTGATTTGCTAATTCCACAGTCATTATTTCATTTAAATACCCAACTGGACAATTTAACTTACTAACAAAATCTTGTGAAACAAACGATCGAGTTGCTCCCGAATCTATTAACACTTTGGCACATAAAGAATTCACATTAAGCGTACCTGCCACGACATCCGTATCCTGGATCGCATCCTTCACCAACATGTCAAAAACTCTAGCCCTCGGAGTCTCATTCACTGTTGGGGTAGATTCCATAATCCTTAATGCATTATTGACTGGGGTTGGTGTCTTGCAATCCCAGGCCATATGTCCTGGCTTCCCACATTTAAAGCATATAAATCCAATGACTGGAACTTTCACTGCTGGATTCCGGATAGGCTGATCCTTATTTGCTGGCTCTCTTGCTGGCTGATTTTGGCACTCCCTCGAGTAGTGCCCTTTCTGGTTGCATTTAAAACATACCACATTCAACTTGTTACAAACTCCTCCATGCTTCTTTCCACATACTTGACAATCTGGAAAAGTTAATCTCAACTGATTCGGCTGATTCACATTAGCTGAATGATTGCCCTGGCCTCCGTCTCCTGCACTTTGTCTTCTGAAATTAAAATTTCTCCCTGGCTGAAACTTGCCCTTCTTAAAATTTGGAAACTTCCCTGTTTGTGACTGACCCTCACTTCCCTCAACTTTCCTTTTCTTGCTTTCCTTTTCTTTCTGGAACATCTCACTCTCTGTCTCTGCGATCATAGCTTTATGTACAACCCCGACATAGGTATCCAATTCAAAAATAGCTACCTTCCCTCTGATCCATGGCTTCAAGCCTTGCTGGAATCTCTTAGCTTTCTTTCTATCAGTATCAACATACGACGACACATACCTTGACAATTCCTCAAACTTCCCCTCATAATCTGTTACCGACATGTTCCCTTGCTTTAATTCTAAAAACTTCAGCTCCATTTGATCCTGAACAAACTGAGGAAAATACTTTTCTAAAAACAATTCCTTAAACCTTTCCCAAGTAATAACATCTGTGCTTTCTAATGTTTTCACCATTTCCCACCAATAGGTGGCCTCATTCTTCAGATAGTAACTTGCAAATTCAACCTTCTGCTCCTCTTTCACTTTTACCAAGGCAAAAGCCTTCTCTATTTCCTTTAACCACACATTTGCTTCAATTGGCTCTAAGGAACCCTTGAATTCTGGTGGGTTTACTGCCTGAAAAGTTTTGAAAGTTACCTGGGGATTGGTCTGTCTCTGCTGTTGTTGTGCTAGGTGAACTGTTTGTTGGGCCAAGATTTGAAGAATCTGGGCTATTGTTGGGTCCATAGGTCCTGGGTTCACATTCTGGTTTATATCATTTTGGTTGTTATTGTTGTTGTTGTTGGTTTCTTCATTCTGGGTGTTGGTGCGGGTATTTCTTCTGGGAGGCATTTTCTGTAAAGAATCAATCAATTTATTTAGCTTTTGAATCAAATCTTTGTATAAAAGAAAAGTTTTGTGAAATAGAAATATCTTTTTTTTTAAAATAGTTGTAACCAAGTAAATTACATGCTTCTTTACAGAATATAAACAGTTATGGAAAACAGGGTACATGGTATCACAGGATATACTGGTGCAATAAATAAGGTAAAGTAAAACAGGTGCAATAAAGTAAATGACAGTGTTGGAAAGGAAAAGGTACTGATATATAGATCAAAAGTTTTAGGTAGTACAAGCGTAAAGACGCTTCGAAAGTAAAAGCAAAAAGGGTACAACAACCTACTCACTAGTCAGCATCGCTAGTCTATAAATACAACTCAAAAGTCTTTGATACACACTACACACTACTGTCCATACTACATAACCATAACAACACTGCTCAGCATCTCCATCTCAGAATCTCTAACTCATGGAAAATCTGGACCTCCTATCTCCTCAAGCTCCTCTAGAACCCACTTAGCCCACTCCACTAGGAAATCAGGGGTGATGTCCTCATGTATAGCCTCAGCAATCCTCACAGCAGCTGTTCTGCGAAACGCCTGGAGCCTCTCCCTAAGTCGCCTCTCACCACTCCCCATCTCTCTGGTACGCATGATATGCAATAACTCCTGGATCTGACCCTGTAGGAATCGCTGCTCCATAAGGCAAGCCTCAAACTGATGATATGGAACAGGATAGGAAGAGAACTGGAAAGGTACTCCTGTGACTGAATGACTAGTAAAGCCTGAATCAGCAGGTGGGGGTCCTCTAACAGGTGGCCTCATGCCTGGAGGTGGAATAGCCTGTAATGGTACGGGCTACAACACCGGTGGAGGTAGAATAGCCAATGCTGGTGGAATAACAGGACGTGGATCCGATGCTGGTGCTCCAACTGAAGGCTCTGAGTGATCAGCTGATACGGGAATAAAAGAGTCGGCCATCTCTGCTATCTGAAATCATATCGTAATATAAGAATCTCGTACTACGACGCAAACTATACTAATACCGGTTATACCATAACACTCAACCTCTCCACATTCTATCATCCTATACCTTACTTCTAATCCTATCCTTCTACCCATTCCCGTCAACCTAGGCTTGTGTCAGTGACTTATAACCTGTGGCTCTGATACCAAACCTGTGGCGCCCTCCAAACCCGTGTCAGAAGTTTGGGGTCCACACACACACCTTAATTATAACCTGCTTATAACAATAATAAATATAATAATAATATATGCAATGACCCTACTTACCAACCACCACGGACCGCAACAGGTTAAAGTATGCACACAAGCCAAACACACTAATATATTACAAACCGTTCAAATTCCAACTATTTTAAATTTAAACTGAGTATTAAACATTATTACAAACTTTTACAAACTTAAATTATTCCAAAAGAAACCTACTAGCTCAGCTTTCTCAACCTGAACCCCTAGCTCTCGTGCTGGACTGGGGATCCTCTTTACCAACTGGTTCCTTTTTAACTGGAAAGAATATAAACAACATCACACAAATGAGCTAACTAGCTCAGCAAGTCACAATGACAAAACTGAGAATAATGATCATCAGGTGAATATGGTTATGATATCAAGTGAACAATGGATTATGATTTAGAATTGGATATTATACTTTTAATTTAAAAACCAAGGTTAGGCTGCTGATCAGTCACGCACTAACCCCGAGCAAGGCACACAATATTGCTCTAACTACTGGATCCAAGGCACACATTGGCCTAACTTGACCATTATATGGTTTGACCACGAATCTGGTCCACAATTTTATAAAAACAATCCAATTCTAACATAATAACAGAGTATGCAATAATAAACAATACCCGAAATCATTAACAATAATAAATGTTTAACAATGAAAGGGTTTCAATCCTTGTAAGGATCAATAAGGCAATTTAAAAGCTTGGATGCTGGGTAATGAAAGAATTGGATAACAAAGGAATCAACGTTTCAAGGTTTCAAGGATTTGGTCTTTCAAAGTATAAGATACCATGGGTTGAGTATATAATAGTTCATTTCAGTGTTTGGTATTTAGTTTGTATGGATTTGTAGAGTAGTATCGTAGATTTGTGGTTCTTGTTTGGGTATACAATAATCAATGGATTAGAAAGAATATGATTCATGGCTCAAGGACAATAACTGAAATCAGGATTTAGGTTTCTGTGCTTCAAAGCACTTGCAATATCACAGGATTATCAAGTACTACAATATCTCGAGAAAGTTCAGAACACTTGCCTGGTATTAGCTTACTACACTGCACTCGCTTCCAATCACAACCGTTTTACTCCTCAATTACCTGTTTCCCTTTCCTACGTCTTGCCTCTTCTGCTCACATATCATAAGCATCTATCAATAATTTACTCATGGAATTCTATTCAACACATACTTCTATCTACCCTTCATTTTACCCAAATCCGATTAACGGATTGAAAGTTATGCAATAATCAAGTAAACACTGAATATATAGACCGATAGTCAATTAACAAGTCACATATAGCACATAATACATCACGTAATCAATGATATATTATTTATAAAGAAGTCTCGGGTCATAAATAGGCTTTCTGGTATTTAAAATGATTTTTAAAACATTTTTCGGAATTAAAACGGGTCGTTGGATCAATTTTGGGTTAATAAACAGGGTTCGGTTGGCCCATTCTGGCTCCGAAATAATTTTAGAATAATTATCGAGCCTTGGAAATAATTTAGAATAATATTTTAAAGCTCGAAACTATTTTTCAGAATTTTTAAATCATTTTTAAATAATTAAATCTAATTAAATAACTAATTAAAATCAATTAATAATTAATTAAATCAATTAATCAATTAATTTTCGAATTAATTGACCAATTAATCAATTATAAATTAACTGAAATTAATTAACTAATTAATTTAGATTTATTTGTGAATTAAAAATAATTTTCAGAATTAAAATAATAATTTTTAGAATTTTCAGAATTTAAAAATGAATTTTTATAATAAAAATAAATAGGAAATATGATTTTTAAACATTTTATAAACAGGAATCCTAAATTTGCAAAGTTTGGAAACTTCAGGGACCTAACTGCATCGTTTTCAAAAGTTGGGGTACTAAACTGTAATTTTCCAGCTCTTCGCCGGAAAACAGTCGGGTTCGCCGGAGAACACGTTCCCGGCGTCCTCACCCCATCAACACCTCCAGATCACATCTACACAACATCAGGAACACAACCATGCAATCAATTCATCCTAACAATCCCTGAGTTGGCCGGAATTTGGCCGTGAAGTTTTCCAGTTTCCGGCGAACATCGGAAAACTTCAAAACACAACTCCCTTCTCTACAGACCTCGTTGGTTCATGAAACTTATACGACTAGATTGCAAATTTCACAGAGAACACAACCCACTATAACACAACATCAATCTATCACAGAATAAGAAACCCCCAAATTTCAATTAAGAACATTCATACGGGTTATAAACCCTAATTTTGAAATTCGAAAATCAAACTCAAATTTGAACATGTTATTGAACTCCAAATCAGACGTATGACATATGAAAATCATCAGGAAAACAAGCTCTACAACATGCAATCATCAAATCATACAAACAATCATCCGAACAAAAATTCATATTTTTAATAAAATAAATTCGAAAATAAATAAATTTTTAGAAAAATAACCTTGATTTCTGCAGTTAAACAAAGCTCAGAATCTGATAGAACACTTCAAATCCTTCGTTTTGGTTACTCAAGCTTTGAAAACAGAGATCGGTAACGCCTTCGTTTTGCTGTTTGATTCTTAGAACAGTTTTAGGAAATTAGGGTTTTTCTCTGAAAATTATATAATTAACTATCTGTAAATGATTTTAATACGAAATAAAATACGGTAAAAGGCTATTTATAATTACGGAAAATTTGTATCCCGTTGGATCATTCCGGATATAAAACGATACGTTTATTTGTAAAAACTGATCCAAACGGTATCGGTTTTCGGGATAATTATCCAAATTAGTATAATTTGTACTGCGGTCTTGGTCTCAGCGCCTGGTTACACGTATTACGAAGTGATAATTGTGATAGTTTAATAAAAAGCTCCCGTTTATCGAAAATACGGGTTTTATTAATTTACCGAAACGAATATTGTATCGAAAATATTGCGCCGGGACCCGCGCAGGACAAACCGTACGCCGGATCGAAAAAGTCGAAACATGGAATATGCTCGGAATATTACAATTAGGTTAGGAAGGAGTTCTCGAAAGAGTTTCGGGTTCCAAAAACGTAACAACGGTTGACGTCGGTTGGTTCCCGTTTTTATAAAATAGATTTTAATTACTCGGAAAAAGATTTTAGAAATTTCATATGATTCTTATAAATCCATAAACCAACATAAAAATAATTAGGAAGATATGACAATTATCTATATTTTATTTTGGACATATAAAAATTAAAATACTCAATTAATATTATTTTTGAATATTCAAGTACATATAACACTTAACAATTAACTCACAGAATAGATACTGAACACACATAATAATTATATAATAGCAAAAATAATTACACGATATATCCCGGATATTACACAAATACTAACCCAATACTCTCATCTATCCTACTAACACGTGGTGGAGATCATTCATACTCTAATGCATCATGACCAAATTATACAAACAAAGTAGCAAGACGAACACTTAAACCACATTTTCAAGTACTCATGCATAAACCGAATATTCATAACAACATGCAACACAATGCTATTTGAATATACTCATTAACCCACTGTAAAAACTATATTTTTCATAATAAATCACTTATCAAGAAAAGTATACTCATTTTTTAGCAAATCAAGTTACATTTAAGGTATACAATCGAACTTAAAGCCAAAATCATGTATATAGTCTAGTTTTCAACATGCATTCCTAGTAATCTAAGATTTTGAGTGTAAAATCAACATGAAATCATTTAACATACAATATCCCAAGTATTTCATGACATGAAAGGGTTTTAAAGATCATGATCCATCAAAAATTTAGCTTTAAAGTAACATGCGATCAAGACTTCTTCACATAACATTTAATCACAACAAGAACATAAAACTCTACTCCATTCGGCTCTTAAAGAGTCATTGAAGAATGGAAGGAAGTGAAATGATCATAAAAAATGACAAGGAAGTCCCTCAATCATTGATCATTTCCACTTTTGATGCTTTGTCTTTGTTTTGAACCTTAAACTCACAAGAATCAAGGTTTTCAACACTAGGCTTCACTCGAAACTCAACATGCAAGCTTAAACCAAGTAGTATACTTAAAATTTAACATACTAAACAAGTGATCAAGTATTAAAGAGTGGTTTCTTGCAAGAATTTTGAAGAAAAGATGAAAGAAAATGAACAAAAGAGGGGGGGCTTGGACTCGACCGAGAGGGAGAAATGAGGAGGTAGGTGAGTGAGTTGAAGTGTGTAAGTGGTGAAAATGACATAAGGTGATGATATGGTGGTGGTTTGATGATAGTGGAATGCATATTTACCTTTTTATGCCCCTTCTAAAACTAGCAAGGTTTGCATGCAAGGGCAACTTAGGAAATTGACTAGTTAAAATGAAGTTAGTGGGGTTGGATTTGACAACAATACCCTTCCCTTCAATTGAGTGGATTTTTGAATGAAAGGTTATCATGGTAAGTGGAAAATTATTAATCAAATAAATCAAATGTCATTTTAGAGAAAGAATTTTATAAATAAAAATATAAATCTATAAATCACAAAAGTCATACCATAAAATAGTTTAGGATTTTAGAAACTTTTTAAGGTCACTACAAAAAGTCAATCTGTCGATCTGGCGGTAGTCCTGGTAATTTCTCTGAAAACACATCGAGGAACTCTCTCACTAATGGAATCTCCTCCATTCTAGTAACTTCCTTCTCTGAATCTACTACATAGGCTAAATGTACTTCACATCCTTTCCTAAGTAGCTTGTTGGCTTGAATAGCGGTGAGAAATAGATGCTCTTGCTTCTGGCCCTTAAATGTCACCTTACTCCCATTCTTTGTTCGAAGATAAACCTTCTTAGATCTAAAATCTATCTGAGCCTTATTCTTTCCTAACTAATCCATTCATAATATTATATCAAACTCCTCTAACTTGAAAAGTATCAAGTCAACTGAAAACTTATGCCCAGAGATGTCAATCTCGCATTGAGGGAAAAATTGACTCACAAGTATCTTTTCTTGATTGGAAATTACTATGTTCATCGCTTCACTCATACCCCTTTTATCACAGTTTAATCTATTAGCAAAATTTTTTGATATAAAAGACCTTGTAGCTCCTGAATCAATCAATACTTTAGCTTCGATATTATTTATCAAAAGCTTACCTGCTATCACCTCTGAATTCTGAACAATATCCTTCATCTTCAGATTAAAAGTCCTTGCTGATGCTTGTGGAGTCTCTGCGGGTGGTGGAGGTAACACCAACATTTCTGGTGGTGCTGCGGTGCTGGTGCTGGCTATATTCATCATGCTATTGATTAATCCGGTTGACCTGCATTCCTTGGCAATATGTCCAACTATTCCGCACGTGTAGCATGTTACTCCAGGTTTCTACACCTTACACTCATTGGCCAAATGTCCCTTCTGATTACATCGATAACATGTCATGTTAAGCTTGTTGCAAATTCCCGAATGCTTCTTCCCACAATTCCTACATTTGACCATTGGCTGCTTGTCATCATTCGCTTGACCCTGATTTTGCTGCTCCTTTATTGTCTCGTCTCTTGTTCACTTCCCCTTTCTTCTGTGCATTCCATCCTTTCTGGAATCCAATTCTCTTCACGTTTCTATCTTGCTGCCTGCTGGTACCCTGATTCTGACCTCTCCTTCTGATGAAACACTTTCATCTTCTTAATATCTCTTTCCTTCCTAGATTATGCTTCATTACTTTCAACTAATGCTGCCTTCTGAACTACCCCAGCATAGGTACCAATCTCAAACATCGACACTCTATCTCGAATCCAATATTCGAGCCCTTGTTGAAACCTCTGAGCCTTCTCTTTATTAGTTTTCACATACTTAGTCACAAATCTTGACAATTCTGTAAACTTCTTCTCATATTCTAAGACGGTCATACTTAATTTGTTTCAATTCCAGGAATTTCATCTCCATCTATTTCTACATAAACCGGGGGTAATATTTTTCCAAGAATAACTCCTTGAACCTAGTCCAAGTAACCGGTTGTACTTCTTCCAAAGATTTGACTGAATCCCACCAATAAATTGCTTCCCCTTTCAAGAAATATGCGGCATAGATGGTCTTCTGTTCTTCCCCTAATCAAACCAATTTGAAAGATCTTTCTATTTCTCTTATCCAAGTGTTGGCTACTACGGGATCAGTGGTACATGAAAAGCTGGAGGGTTCATATTCTGAAAAGTTTTGAAAGTCATAATTTGTTGAGGGAGCTCGGGTGGATATGGTTGATGTTGGTGTTGATCATGATTCTCTTGGTTTCGAAATTGTTTTTGTTGGATTTGTTGTTGAAGAGTTTGTTGTTGTTGAGCAATTGCATTAGTCTGTTATTGCAGAGTTTCCAATATTCGAAGGATATTGGGGTCGGTTGCAGAGCAGTTTTGGTTTGCTTTGTCTTTTTAGGAGGCATATTTCTGAAAAGAAAATCGGTAACAAGATGGTATGATTATGACATATATTTCAAACTAGGTTATCACAGAGTTAATGATGTCTAGGTTTTAGCAAAGTTATACATGGTTATAAGCAGGAAAGCAAAAATATAGGCAAAATTGGGACAACAGAATTACATAAATAAGCTCGAAACAATTGCGATAATCGCAGGCATGATTCTTTTATAACAGGCTTAACAAGGTAGTTAAGGGTATAACAATCAAAACCAAGGTGTCAAGAAATTAAGGGAATCACATGCATTCGGATTTCAATTAACAGCTAATAAGTTGATATAAAATAAAAGCGAAGCTAAATTGAATGATAATAAAACGAAACGATAGTGCATTAAGCATTAAAAAAAGTTATCTTACAACGCCACCAATCAAGGTTCGAATTTTTTTAAAAGTCAACGACATCATAGTTTTAAGAAGAGAAATATATAAACTATACAATTAACATAAAGAGTAGCCAACTGGAAAGGGAATAGGAAGTTTGGCTCCTAAGTCGGCCCAACAGTCATCTACCTAGGTCTCCTCGTTAACATCTCGAGCTATCGGGATTTCTTCCCACTGCTCTCCCTAAAGCACCTTCACAATACCCTGAAGTTTATCTACTACCATCTGGATGGTATACTTGCTGTTGTGGTCATGGTGTACTGGCATTTCCTCAAGATTAGTGTTAACGAACCGCGTCAAGGACTTGAGTCTCGCAATCAACTGTGCCTTAGGTTCCTCCTTAAGCCGGGTATCATCCTGAAAAGCTACATCTAGTTTCTCCATGAGTCAGTCGTACTTCCCTTGGAGCCTATCATACTAGAGCCTCAAGTCAGCGTACACGCAGAATGCTATAGTGTCAGATGGCGCCGAGGATGAAGAAGAATGCATCATTTGCTGAGAAATAATATATACGAAGGAGTATTAGAGATTTACTCGAATAATATCTACTTACACTCTCGTATTTCCTATATATATCCTATAGCTTATATGGACTGTTCAGGGACTCTAAACCTTAGCTCTAATACTAAGACCTGTCACAACCCCAAAATAACACTAACAAAATGTAACTGAATAAATACAAAGTTATTACAAATGGTTGTTAACAACTGAATCCAAGATCGCAAAGGTTCAGGGTTTGAACAAAACCAAACTACAACTATTACAACTTATATTTAAAGCTACCGGTACTTACACAAACAACAATTATACTACCTGAGCTCTCACATAAGCCTCAGCATCTCCACCGGTAGACTTACGAGCAGTCTGCTTGAATCTAACCATACTTGCTAGCTGAAATGACATAAATGAAAAGCAAGAAGTGAGCCAAGCACTCAGCAAGGTATATCATAGAACATAATTTAACATCATAGCAAGTTATATCCGGAAATTGGGGGGCATGGTGTAACAACCCAAATCCGGGGTCAAGATTTGGTGTCACTAAACAATATTTACATAAAATAAAAGGATATTCAATTAACCCCTTGAATCCGGATCGTTTACAGGTTATGGTATGAAATAAGAATTTAACCTTCTACAATTCACAACAACTACAATATGAGTGTAAATACCTTTATGCTAACGTTCTTGTCATATTTTTTTAACATCTTCTTCTTCTCGCAACGGAGATCTCTTTAACTTCTACTGTCTAATGAAAGATATTCACTTTTATCTTTATTTGCTTATGAAAGAGATAAGAATTTACAAAGCAAGAGTGAGCCAAAAATGCCCAGCAAGTATATAATTTGAATGTCAAGCGTTAGTTTCAAAGGAAAATTTCCGGACAAAAGCTTTGAACAATTTTAAACAATTCTATTTATTAAAGGAGTTGAGCGAATAAACGTTGGCTGTTACCGGCCTTTAATTATAAATCTAAAAGTGACAAGTAATTCCCAGATTCATCTCCTGAATCAGGGTTTTGTCCGGTTTTTGGAATCATAAAACTTTCGAGAGAGAATACCATTAATGGCGATCAACAACAAATTAGACTGGACACTAGTTCACACTTATATCCTGCTAATCAGTCAGGATACAGTGTAGATCCATACCCAACCATATAGATCCATGCAGGTACCTAGGCGCTATCACCCAAGGGTCTGGTCCATCCCCGGCCCATAGGGTCCAGCTCATCACTGGCCCCCACAATAACCATCCAGCCCGTAGAGTATTTTGATGTCAAATCGTTTTGATTTCAAAACATCCCACATCAGGGTTCGCAAATACCCGAAAAATGGGTATTTGCTCAAGAGAACAATCGATAACATAGGAACAATAATGAAAGGAACATGCATAATAAGAGTAATTGCAACGAAATATAAAACAATTAACTATTCTGAACTTAGAATAGGAACGAAGAAATATTTACAATATTTTAAAAGAAAGTTCAGGAATACTTGTCTCAATAAGCTTTAATCGTTATTACTGGTTGATTTTGGTTTGACTTGAACGTTCGGCTTTAACGTCAAACTACTATCCCATTTTGGATACGATCCCAACACTCAGGCCCTTCGATTGGAACTTCATTAATCTCGACGTCCAATCACTAGATCATTCCTAGTCCAACGTCAAATCTCGGGTCTTCCGACTAGGACCTACAAGGTGAAAATACCCTAATTCAGATAATCGTTTTGTTTAACATCACACCACTATCCTATTCTACCCATACGATTTCATAACCCCACTCATATTTATATGTATTATTGAAATACACATAGCAATTATGGTTCACATCTTCAAAACTCGGTTCGGTATTTATTTTCGAAAAATACATATACTTGTCGTTTTGAAAAATAGGATAATCGATTATTTATAAATTATCTTGTCCCAACACGTAATTAGGTATCGTAAAATTTAAGTACATCACTTCGTTCAACGTCTCCAATAATTATAAGCTACGTTTCCATATTTTCGGAATTAATTTGCCAAAAATCGGGCAACGTCTCTTCTGTTTATCGGCCTACCCGTCGAACAATTCGACGTCAATCACAATCAACAACAATCACAATCATCCATAATTTAACAATCCCAATCACCGATACGATTCAGTTATTTATTATTGTTATCAGTATTTTTATGTTTTATTCGTAGGACTCAGATAAAAATCATCACCGTCCATCGTCGGCTCACCGAGGCTCATCGCCGACGGTGATAAAATTTTGCGGGTACCCAATTAAATTTGCGGATTTCCAACATAAAATTTCACCGATTAATAATCTCGAGTAATTAAAATCATAATTCAAAAATCATAGAAATTCATTCAAATTTTATTTCTAAACAAATAAGATAGGGATTCAATTAACAAACAGAACCTCGACCGGCCCAACAGGAGGAGCACACGCAACAGGCGAAACACGCGCCACCACTCGCCGGAAAACACAGCGAGGGCGGGGACCGGAAAGAAACGAAATAGGGAGACATACGGCAGCAGCATAACCCACACACGTGACACACACAACTCAACACACACTGTGATGACTGAGAACTTTGAGACGTAATTGAGTCAATAAGTATGCTTTATGTGATGTGATTATAATTATGTGATTAAGTGTTGATTAATTGTCTTTACTGTATATTAGAATTTAGAAGCGTAAGTAAAAGCGTTCCAATTTAAAGAGTCAGCTTACTGTGATATTTTTATGAATTTAAGGGAATTATTTGATTTAAATAAGGTTTATTTAACCTTCGCGCATTTTTATAAAATTATCTGAGTAAGATAAAGGCATGAGATTTGTTCAGTTATCGTCATAATAGTCCTAGAGACTTTCTAAAAATGATAGACGGATTTATTTCATGATCGTTGTTTTTAAAATGATTTTATGTGATTAAATGCTATTATTAGCACGAACTTGCGAAAATCGTATAAAATCAACTGTACGCTCAAAAGTCTATTGTGAGTAACGGTTGGAAAGCTAATTTCGAGATCTACGTATTAAAATTGTCGTTTGCAATAATTTTCAACTTTCCGAGAGAGATATACTTTATATTTGATTTTTATCTTATTTGAGTAAAAAGAAAGGATTAATCAAACACAAAAAGGGATTTAGTAGATTACTAAAATACCCTTGGCCCTAATACAATATAAACACTCTCCTTCCCCCTTTCTTTCTTTCTTTTCCCGTGAGTACTCTCCCCCTCTCCCTCACTTTCTTTTCCTCTCTCTCGAACACACTCTCTCTCTCTCTATCTCTCTCTCTCTCTCTCTCTCTCTCTCTCTCTCTCTCTCTCTCTCTCTCTCTCTCCCTCTCTCTCGGCTCTCTCCATCTCTCTTCTCTCTCTCTTGCATGCCACACCAAATATTCACCCAAACTCAAAGATATTACCATCTATAGCTTCTATTTTCGGTATACTTCTCAAATTCCACCTGCATGTAAGTGTTTATGGTAACTATCTCTATGGTTGTGTTCAAGGAAATCAATTTCTTGATACAAGATTATAAGAATAGATTCAAGAAGATTTTGTGGTTTAAAACTCAAGAGGAGACCCGTTATGGGCACTCTTAAGTTCGACCACCACCGGCCATGATCCTAGGAGAGCCGGTGGAATTTTAATGATGTGTTAATGTGATTTTGACCCTTGCATGTTTTGGTTTCTTGAAAGTTCAAAAAGGGTTTTGGTACTTCCTTTGAAATTTGAATATGTGATTAAAAATGGATTGTTTTGATTGTTTGAGGTGTGTGTAAGTCATTTGATGCTTAGGAAATCAAATTTGAAGGTTGCATGTTGGGTTTTTGAGCATTATGCTAATAAATAGGGGAATTGGATTTGGTGGCTTGATCTTAGTGTAAACTAAGCTTAATTAGTGTAAAATGTGATTGCATGTTAGTTTTAAAGAAGAACAAGTAATGCATGTCATTGTTTGGTCCTTGAGATTGTGAATCATGATTTAGCCGTATGAAAAATGGGTCTAGAAGAGATTCATTTGATGATTAAGTGAATGCATGCATGTTGATTGGATAATTTTGATTAAAACTTGAGTTATTAGGTGATGTTTTGTTTTGTGATTCGAAAATTTTGATGAAATTGAGTTGAATGACTAAGTTAAGGTTTAAAACAAGTTGAAAATGTGATATAAAACTTTGCATGTCAAAAATTGATCCTTGCATGTGTGATTTATTGAAAAACCCGAATGGGTCATATGGTTAAAAGAGAATTAAGTGGATTTTTGTGAGATTATATGCTAATTATTTTAGCTACTAATAAGAACTTGGTTGCAAGACTTTGATTGGATGATGTTTGTGTTCGAATTTGATAATTAAATGAGGTTGTTGAATTTCGATTCTTAAAATGAATATGATTCAGTTTTTGGACTAAAAGAATGAAGCGTAATTACGAAAAGACCCTTGTAATATGCATACCAAAGAGGTTTCTTGTGTTTGATTATATGAGATTGAATTTGAGTATACGTGATTGTGTTTTATGTGTATAGATGAATGGAATATAAGTAGAAAAGCGAATGAATTGGTTCCAATACCTTGCTAAGTAATTGCATATGAAATTCTAGGACATATATGATTTATTTGTGGTTGTTGTGGTTCGAATTAAGGAATAAAAGAAAAGGAAATAAAGTGGTTTGTTATTAAAGAACTATAAGTGACAGCTGGGGTCGCAAAAGATTTAGTTGTGAATAAATCATGTACTCGTAAGAACTATACCAGTGTGATTTGAAGAATAGTTAAAGTTAAACTAGTATGAGTCGATCGATGAGAATAACGATATAAAGGCTATGAGATAGGAATGTGTTATGTGCTATGTGCTTATGTGTATAAGCTATACTCGTATATTGAGTTAAGAGTATAATCGAGCTATCATATTGAGTGATCGTTCTGGGAACGAGAGTTGAGAAGCTGATTAAGATTTTGGTTTTTATTGTAGATTCGGAGCGTTAGGGCATTCAGGCTAGGAAAGGAAAGGGTATACTAGGTGGCAGTAGTTCAACCTTCAGGAAAGCGAATTCAGGCAAGTAACTCTCATTACTTGTGAAAATGGTTATAGAGAGGTTATTGTTCATACCATGTAGAGTATGGAACTGTTTAAATAATGAACCCCTGTTAATGATTTGAGATACCATGTCCTTGATCTTGTTAAACTGTCATTGATAAGCTTGTTGATTCAACCCTTTGGTAACCTGTCTTTCCTGCTCAAGTTATTTGTTAAGCCATGAACTGTTATAAACCCTATAATTACCTTACGAACCCTTCGTAATGATACCTTATTTCTTGATCACCATATTTCTTATCGATCCTTGAAACGGTTTTGATTTCCTAATTTAAGTACCTTGTTATAATTTGATCAAAATCCCTAGAATTGATCCTTGCTAGTCCTTGATTCATTTCTTTAACTTTGATTTCTTGAAATTTTACTTAAGAATGAGTTTAGACTCGAAAGAGTCTGAATGATTTTATATTCTTGGTAATGATAAAATGAATTTAGAAAACCTACTTTCTCCAACTCAAAGTTTTCCAAATGAATTCCTGATGGATTGGATGGGACGTAAGAGGCTAGTGGGACTAGTCCAGTCATTGTAAGAGGCTAACGGGGCTAGTCCAGTTTAAGGCTGAAATTATGCCGTATGGTACCTTAATGACCGGATGGAGGTCGGTACGGGCCAATCACCCGTATTATAATGAAATAAAAGATAAAGTGGTCCATTCAAGGGTTCTATATTGATTTTAAAAAGGAATTGAAATTTCCTACTCAGTAATTGATTCTTTGAAAATGAAAATGTTTTATATTGGTTTGAAAAGAGTTGATCGTGATATTGTGAAGCTTAAATCTCGTGAACCCTAATTTTAATCTGTTGATCATATAATTGATTCTATATATTGAAACTATTATCGCTTTCCTTTTCTGAAAGATCTATTTTGATCCTTTATTGATTTGTGATGAATATCGGCTTTCACCCTGCTTTGAGCTTTGTGCCTTGAAAGCCCCATATTTTCCTTCATAACCCTTCTTTAACCCAAAAGATGGAAATCTGCCACCTAGAACAAATAAAGTAGAATGCCCTGAGATTGGTAAAGCAAATTGTGGATTTTATATCATAGAACTGCTTTAGAGTTACTTGCTGAGTTTTATACTCATATGTTTTATTTTAACCTAACCATGGCAGTTAAGCAAGAAGATGGCCAGGCTTAGGCGCACTGCTCGTAAGAGCGTACCTGGTGGTCCCTATCGTGTTGAGGGCTTCTGGTTGCCAGAGCAGGTAGTGGTATTTCTGAGTGAGCAAGCGCTTAGAAGGAAAACTGTAAAGATACAATGGGTTATCTGTCGGTTCCAAGCCGGAATCGATTATGTTTATTTAATATTATGTTGGGGTTGTAAGTTATATTTTATGATTGGTAGTTGTAATCTTGTCTCATACTTTATCCTGTTTGATCCTGCTAGTAGTTAATTGGGGTTTATGCTTATTTAATTATTAGATTAAAGGTGTGTGGGTCCTCATTTCCTAACCTCGAGATTGAGGGCGTCACAAGTTGGTATCAGGGCTACAGGATCTAGTCCCTGAGATAAGTTAGGCTTAAAAAAGGGTATTTTGGGAATATATTTATATCGCGAGAGAGTTCGACTCATATAGAGTTGAGTTAGACTATTAGTTATAGTCTAAGGAAAGTGTGTAATAGTGAAAGTGGAAACTAGAGTTAGGGTGTGAGTTAGCTGGAAGCTTTATTTAACCCTAACATTGTTTCTTGGCTGTTGTTTTGTGTTTTCTCTTAGGATCCCAGTAGTGGTAGTGACTGAGATTCACAGATTCGTTTGATCGGTACCCCAGTGGACCCCATTCCACCCTCTCCAAAGGAGCCTATGTATGTTATTTCAGACCCAAAGGATGACCCTTCTGAGAGTAGTGAGATCCCTATGCAGATTTCACCCTTGAGGCCAGATTCAGAGACCCCTGCCCCTAAGCCAGAGTCTGAGATGCCTAAGACTGTACTTGTCAGTGTTGGTGGTAAGTTAGCCCAGGACCGAGACTTTGTTTACTCCCGTATTCCTGAGTTGGGAGCTTTGGTGGATAGGCTAGCTCGAGATTCTAGGCAGAGCACTTCAGTTATGGATGATGAGTGGCGGGTACGGATTCAGATGGTGGAGCAGGTTGCCCGGAAGAGATTGGATGAGGGACCATCCACTAGTGATGCTGATGCTGAGGCCCGGAGGCTGCATAAGATCATTCACTAGATGTTGGTTGTGTTGAGAGAGATTCTGGATGTTTAGATGGGACTGTTGGTTGAGCCCATAGTTGTTGTTTTTCAGCGCCAGTAGGCTTTGGGATACTTGGTCAGATGTCGGGATCCATTTTTTATTTGTTATGTTGTATTTCAGAACTTTGTGGTAGTAGTAGTTGTTCGAAGTTAGGGGTAGATAGGGGGATGTTTTCCAGTTTTTCCTCTATTTAACCCTGTTATATTATTGTACCTTATTTCTGAACCTATGGTAACCAAACTTTTCTTTATGTACCCTTTGTTTGAATAAATCCATTATCTTATTTTCCATTGTGCACCCTAAAGATCCGCATTAACTGTTCCAAATACCATGTTTTCATATAACCATGTTTAAAATTTGTAATACCCTATCCTGTGCCATGATAAAATAACATTGATATGAGAATAGTAATAGGTTTGCATGTGCAAAATTGGGTAAAGCTTAAAACCCGCAATAGAGATTTTATAGTAAAATGTTGTTATATATGTCATGCTATCGTATTGCTAAATAATTGCTCAATCAGGTTTGTAAGAAATGGCCAACTCACCAGATCACCAAGAAGAAGAAATTCCAACCCAAGACCCAGAAGTAACCCAGAAACCACCATGATGAGCAGACTTGCTCAGCTTTTGCAACAACCTGTGGCCTCTAAAGTTGGCAATTTCAAACACTTTCAATCTGTTCATCCCCCAGAATTCTTAGATTTGCCAGACCCGATTAAAGCACAGTCATGGTTAAGAGAAATGGAAAAAGCCTTTGAGTTAGCAGAAGTTAAGGACGACAAGAAAGACCAGTACGCGAGTTATTACCTGAAGGATGAAGCGAGTTTCTGGTGGGAATCTTCGAAAGCGTTATTGGAAGGTAAAGACTTAACATGGGAGAAGTTCACTGAGATGTTTCTGGAGAAGTATTTGCCAAGCTATATGCAAGATCAGTTGGAGATGAAACGTCTGGACCTTAGGCAAGAGGATATGTCGGTAGCGGAGTATGAAGTGAAATTTTCGGAGCTGTCTAGATTGGTACCTGGGTATGTGAATACGGAGACAAAGAAGACTAAGAGGTTCCAACAGGGACTTAAGCCATGGATTCGGAGTCAAGTAGCGTTGTTGGAGATCAAGAATTATGTTGCCTTGGTACAAAAGGCAATGATAGTAGAAGGAGAGCGTGAAGCTGCAAGGAGAGAAAATGAATGAAGAAAAAGGAAATTTGAAAGCTCGGAGCAAGAGCAAGGAAGCTCGAAATTTAGAGGAAAAGTTTGAAGGAATGGTGGAGGTCAAAACCAAAAGTTTCAAAAGTTTAAACCCGGTAACGGAGCTCAGAAGAACCGTTTCCAGATACAGGACAACCGGGGAAGGATAACAGACCTCAGATTCAAGAATACAAGAATTGTGGAAAGAGACACCCGGAAAGGTGTAATAAGTTGGATGTGACATGTTTCAAGTGCAACCAGAAGGGGCATTATTCTTCAGAGTGTTCAAATATAGCAAGGAAGCCTGACTTGGCTTGTTTCAAGTGTGGAAAGGTGGGCCATATGTCCAGGAATTACAAGGAGCCTGTTCAAAAGGACAATGTTCTTAGGATTGCTGGATCGCCATCTCTCCCAGCACCATCAGCTCAACCCAGAGCTAGGACCTTTAATATGACAATGAATGATGCAGTGTAGGATGTGGACGTGGTAGTAGGTATGCTTGTTATTAACTCAGTAGAAGTAAAAGTATTGATGGATTCGGGAGCAACTAGATCTTTTATCTCTGAAAGTATTCTTGATAAGTTAAATTATGTTGCGTACCCTCTGTAACCTAATTTGATTATAGAGGTAGCAAATCAAGAGAAGGTTATTGTTAGCAAAGTTTGTCCCGATTGTGATGTGATAATAGAAGGTCGGCACTTTTTCTGCTGACTTAATTCCCTTTAAGTTAGGAGATTTTGAGGTTATAGGAATGGACTGGTTGTCAAACCATGAAGCACAAATAAAATGTAAAAGTAAGAAGGTGAAGTTAAGGACCAAGGATAGTGAGGAAGTGATATTCAAAGGAAAGAGGTAAGAGAAGAAATTCTTAACGGCTGTTGAGACGAGGAGATTAATACATCAAGGATGCGAAGTTTATTTGGCTCATGTTATGGATGTGGAGAAAGAATCCGTAAGGATCGAAGATATTCCAATAGTAAGAGATTTTCCGGAAGTATTTCCTGATGAATTACCTGGACTACCTCTAGATAGAGAGATCGAGTTTACGATTGATTTGGATCCTGGAACGGAATCAGTATCGACAGCTCCCTATCGTATGGCGCCAGTCGAGATGAAGGAATTGGCTGCTCAGTTGCAAGAATTGTTGGATAAAGGAGTAATTCGGTCGAATGTATCCCCGTGGGGCGCACCGGTGTTGTTTGTAAATAAGAAGGATGGAAGTATGAGGTTGTGCATTGATTATCGCGAATTGAATAAATTGACGATTAAGAATAAGTACCCTCTACCGCGAATCGATGACTTCTTTGATCAGTTAAAAGGAGCTTCATGTTTCTCCAAGATTGATTTAAGATCTGGGTATCATCAATTAAAGATTAAAGCGGAAGATATACCCAAGACAGCGTTTTGAACGAGATATGGGCACTATGAGTTTTTGGTAATGGCATTTGGTTTAACAAATGCGCCAGCCGTATTTATGGATCTTATGAACAGAGTGTTCAAGCAATATTTGGATAAGTTCGTTATTGTGTTTATTGACGATATACTGATTTACTCCAAGACGGAAGAAGATCATAAGGAGCATTTGAGGATTTCTTTGGAAACTCTGAGGAAAGAGAAGTTATATGCTAAGTTTTCGAAGTGTGAATTTTGGCTAAAGGAAGTGCAATTTCTTGGTCATATAGTTAATAAATAAGGAATCAAAGTGGACCCAGCCAAGATAGAAGCTGTAATGAATTGGGAAAGACCCAAGACTCCTACAAAAGTCAGAAGTTTTCTGGGATTAGCCGGATACTACAGAAGGTTTGTGCAAGATTTCTCTAAGATTGCTGTCCCATTAACAAAGTTGACAAGAAAGAACGAGAAGTTTGTATGGACGAAAAAGTGCGAGGAAAGCTTTCAAGAGTTAAAGAAGAGGCTGATAACCGCCCCAGTGTTGGTGTTACCAGATGAAAAAGGAGAATTTGTGATATTCAGTGATGCTTCATATAAAGGACTTGGATGTGTGTTAATTCAACACGGGAAGGTAATAGCATATGCGTCAAGGCAACTCAAGCCGCATGAGCAAAAGTATCCAACGCATGATTTGGAATTGGCAGCAATTGTGTTTGCCCTTAAGATTTGGAGATTATTTATACAAGGAAAAGTGCGAGATTTATACAGATCATAAGAGTTTAAAGTATATCTTCACTCAAAAGGAATTGAATATGAGATAAAGAAGGTGGTTAGAATTGATCAAAGATTATGATTGTGCGATAAACTATCATCCTGGAAAGGCAAATATGGTAGCAGACGCCCTAAGTCGCAAGGAAAGGTTGAATATCTTAACGTCATCAGAAGAATTGGTCAAGGATTTTGAAAAGATGGAAATAGAAGTGCAGACTCCAGAATTTGGAGGTAAAGCTATATATGCGATGTCATTTCAACCCTAAATTTTGGAAAAGATTTGATGCTGTCAAGAGCAAGTGATGAATCGCGAAAAGGATAAGTTGACAGGAGAAGAAATTAAAGCTCAAAAGGATGGAAAAGGAATATACCGTGTTTACTCACGTATTTGGATACCTAATGTTGTGGAACTAAAGCACGAGATTTTACAAGAAGCGCATGGCTCGAGATTTTCAATTCACCCTGGAAGTACAAAAATGTACCAGGATTTAAAAGAAAGTTATTGGTGGCCAAACATGAAAAAGGATATTGTGGAATGGATAAGTAAGTGTTATACGTGTCAAAAAGTAAAAGCGGAACATCAGAGGCCAAGCGGATTGCTTCAGCCACTGGATATACCAGAATGGAAATGGGAGCATATTGCAATGGATTTCATGGTAGGATTACCTAAAACTAAGTCTAATCATGATGCGATTTGGGTGGTAATCGATCGGTTGACAAAGTCAGCACATTTCTTGCCGATAAATGAAAGATTTTCGTTGGAAAAGTTGGTCAAATTGTATTTGGATGAGATTGTGATGCGTCACGGAGTCCCTGTATCTATCGTGTCCGATAGAGATCCAAGGTTTAACTCGAGATTTTGGAGACAATTCCATGATTATTTGGGAACTAAGCTGAAAATGAGTACGGCATATCATCCGCAGATGGACGGATAAAGCGAAAGGACAATTCAGAAAATTGAAGATATGTTGCGAACTTGTGCAATAGATTTCAAAGGAAATTGGGACGAAGTTGGTGAGCGCAAATTAATTGGCCCAGAGCTAGTTCAACAAATGAAGGAAAAGGTAGAAATGATTCGAAAAAGAGTAATTGCAGCTCTAGATCGACAAGCAAAGTATGCAAATCAAGAACGAAAAGATGTGCAATTCGAATCTGGAGACCAAGACTTGTTAAAGATATCTCCCTGGAAGGGTTTAACCCGATTCGGAAAGAAAGGGAAGTTGAGTCCTAGGTATATTGGACCATTTGAAGTACTGCGACGAATTGGAAATGTGGCGTATGAATTAGCGCTACCTCCGTAAATGCAATATCTGCACAATATATTTCATGTATCTCTTCTGAAAAAGTATAATGCTGATGCGAGCCATGTGATCGAGTTGAAACCAGTGGAAATCCAACCAGATTTATCTTATGTGGAGTAACCAGTTCGAATCTTGGACCGAAAGGAAAGGACACTTAGAAATAAAGTTGTACCCCTAGTTAGAGTATTGAGGAGAAATCCACTAGTTGAAGAATCAACTTGGGAATTAGAAAGCAAAATGAAAGAAAAGTATCCCCATCTATTTGCTTAGACTAGATTCTGGGGACAGAAACCTTTTAAGGAGTATAGATTGTGATGACTGAGAACTTTGTGATGTAATTGAGTCAATAAGTATGCTTTATGTGATGTGATTATAATTATGTGATTAAGTGTTGATTAATTGTCTTTACTGTATATTAGAATTTAGAAGCGTAAGTAAAAGCGTTCCAATTTAAAGAGTCAGCTTAGGAGTTAAGCTGTGTTGTCGGGCCGTCAGCTAGAACGGAACCCGTATAAATAAGGATTTAAAGTATATGAAATGTGAACTATGTGTTATTATGTGAAATGAAATGTTTAAGTAAAGTATTGTGTCCTAGTAGCGTGTCGGTCGATAATGAGAAGCGTAATCAAAATGCTGAGCGTCGGGCCATCAGGCTGAACGTGACCCGGTACGCATAGAAAAGAATAAAGATTAAAGAAGGACAAATTTTCTGATCAGACATGAGTTGTGATGTGTTCGTATGTGTGTGATTGCTTTTCTGTGTGCATGACTACGTGATATGTGACATTTTTATAAATTTAAGGGAATTATTTGATTTAAATAAGGTTTATTTAACATTCGCGCATTTTTATAAAATTATCTGAGTAAGATAAAGGCATGAGATTTATTCTGTTATCATCATAATAGTCCTAGAGACTTTCTAAAAATGATAGACGGATTTATTTCATGATCATTGTTTTTAAAATGATTTTTATGTGATTAAATGCTATTATTAGCACGAACTTGGAAAGCTAATTTCGAGATCTACGTATTAAAATTGTCGTTTGCAATAATTTTCGACTTTCCGAGAGAGATATACTTTATATTTGATTTTTATCTTATTTGAGTAAAAAGAAAGGATCAATCAAACACAAAAAAGATTTAGTAGATTACTAAAATACCCTTGGCCCTAATACAATATAAACACTCCCCTCCTCCCCCCTTTCTTTCTTTCTTTTCCCATGAGCACTCTCCCCCTCTCCCTCACTTTCTTTTCCTCTCTCTCTCTCTCTCTCTCTCTCTCTCGGCTCTCTCCATCTCTCTTCTCTCTCTCTTGCATGCAACACCAAATATTCACCCAAACTCAAAGATATTACCATCTATAGCTTCTATTTTCGGTATACTTCTTAAATTCCACTTGCATGTAAGTGTTTATGTAAGTGTTTATGGTAACCATCTTTATGGTTGTGTTCAAGGAAATCAATTTCTTGATACAAGATCATAAGAGTAGATTCAAGAAGATTTTATGGTTTAAAACTCAAAAGGAGACCGGTTATGGGCACTCTTAAGTTCGACCACCACCGACCATGATCAAAGGAGAGCCGGTGGAATTTTAATGATGTGTTAATGTGATTTTGAGCCTTGCATGTTTTGGTTTCTTGAAAGTTCAAAAAGGGTTTTGGTACTTCCTTTGAAATTTGAGTATGTGATTGAAAATGGATTTTTTTGATTGTTTGATGTGTGTGTAATCATTTGATGCTTAGGAAATCAAATTTGAAGGTTGCATGTTGGTTTTTTGGTTCGGCATTGTGCTAATAAAAAGGGGAATTAGATTTGGTGGCTTGATCTTAGTGTAAACTAAGCTTAATTAGTGTAAAATGTGATTGCATGTTAGTTTTAAAGAAGAACAAGTAATGCATGTCATTGTTTGGTCCTTGAGATTATGAATCATGATTTAGCCGTATGAAAAATGGGTCTAGAAGAGATTCATTTGATGATTAAGTGAATGCATGCATGTTGATTGGATAATTTGATTAAAGCTTGAGTTATTAGGTGATGTTTTGTTTTGTGATTCAAAAATTTTGATGAAATTGAGTTGAATGACAAAGTTAAGGTTTAAAACAAGTTGAAAATGTGATATAAAACTTTGCATGTCAAAAATTGATCCTTGCATGTGTGATTTATTGAAAAACCCGAATGGGTCATATGGTTAAAAGAGAATTAAGTGGATTTTTGTGATATTATATGCTAATTATCTTAGCTACTACTAAGAACTTGGTTGCATGACTTTGATTGGATGATGCTTGTGTTCGAATTTGATAATTAAAAGAGGGTGTTGAATTTCGATTCTTAAAATGAATATGATTCGGTTTTTGGACTAAAAGAATGAAGCGTAATTGCGAAAAGACCCTTGTAATATGCATACCAAAGAGGTTTCTTGTGTTTGATTATATGAGATTGAATTTGAGTATACGTGGTTGTGTTTTATGTGTATAGCCGAATGGAATATAAGTAGAAAAATGAATGAATTGGTTCCAATACCTTGCTAAGTAATTGCATGTGAAATTCTAGGAGATATGTGATTTATTTGTGGTTGTTGTGGTTCGAATTAAGGAATAAAAGAAAAGGAAATAAAGTGGTTTGTTATTAAAGAACTATAAGTGACAGTTATGGTCGCAAAAGATTTAGTTGTGAATAAATCATGTACTTGTAAGAACTATACTAGTGTGATTTGAAGAATAGTTAAAGTTAAACTAGTATAAGTCGACCGATGAGAATATAAAGATATAAAGGCTATGAGAAAGGAATGTGTTATGTGCTATGTGCTTATGTGTATAAGCTATACTCGTATATTGACTCAAGAGTATAATCGAGCTATCGTATTGAGTGATCGTTCCGGGAACGAGAGTTGAGAAGCTGATTAAGATTTTGGTTTTTATTGTAGATTCGGAGCGTGAGGGCATTCAGGCTAGGAAAGGAAAGGGTATACTAGGTGGCAGTAGTTCAACCTTCAGGAAAGCGAATTTAGGCAAGTAACTCTTATTACTTGTGAAAATGGTTATATAGAGGTTATTGTTCATACCATGTAGAGTATGGAACTGTTTAAATAATGAACCCCCGTTAATGATTTGAGATACCCTGTCCTTGATCTTGTTAAACTGTCATTGATAAGCTTATTGATTCAACCCTTTGGTAACATGTCTTTCCTGCTCAAGTTATTTGTTAAGCCATGAACTGTTATAAACCCTATAATTACCTTACGAACCCTTCATAATGATACCTTATTTCTTGATCACCATATTTCTTATCGATCCTTGGAACGGTTTTGATTGCCTAATATGAGTACCTTGTTGTCATTTGATCAAAATCCCTAGAATTTCTCCTTGCTAGTCCTTGATTCATTTCTTTAACTTTGATTTCTTGAAATTTTACTTAAGAATGAGTTTCGACTCGAAAGAGTCTGCATGATTTTATATTCTTGGTAATGATAAAATGAATTTAGAAAACCTACTTTCTCCAACTCAAGGTTTTCCAAACGAATTCCTGATGGATTGGATGGGACGTAAGAGGCTAGTGGGACTAGTCCAGTCATTGTAAGAGGCTAGCGGGGCTAGTCCAGTTTAAGGCTGAAATTATGCTGTATGGTACCTTAATGACCGGATGGAGGTCGGTACGGGCTGATCACCCGCATTATAATGAAATGATAGATAAAATGGTCCATTCAAGGGTTCTATATTGATTTTAAAAAGGAATTAAAATTTCCTACTCAGTAATTGATTCTTTGAAAATGAAAATGGTTTATATTGCTTTGAAAATAGTTGATCGTGATATTGTGAAGCTTAAAGCTCGTGAACCCTGATTTTAATCTGTTGATCATATAATTGATTCTATATAATGAAACTATTGTCGCTTTCCTTTTCTGAAAGATCTATTTTGATCCTTTATTGATTTATGATGAATATCGGCTTTCACCCTGCTTTGAGCCTTGTTCCTTGAAAGCCCCATATTTTCCTTCATAACCCTTCTTTAACCCAAAAGATGGAAATCTGCCACCTAGAACAAATAAAGTAGAATGCCCTGTGATTGGTAAAGCAAATTGCGGATTTCATATCATAGAACTGCTTTATAGTTACTTGCCGAGTTTTATACTCATATGTTTTGTTTTAACCTAACCATGGCAGTTAAGCAAGAAGATGGCCAGTCTTAGGCGCACTGCTCGTAAGAGCGTACCTGGTGGTCCCTATCGTGTTGAGGGCTTCCGGTTGCCAGAGCAGGTAGTGGTATTTCTGAGTGAGCAAGCGCTTAAAAGGAAAATTGTAAAGATACAATGGGTTATTTGTCGGTTCCAAGCCGGAATCGATTATGTTTATTTAATATAATGTTGGGGTTGTAAGTTATATTTTATGATTGGTAGTTGTAATCTTGTCTCATACTTTATTCTGTTTGATCCTGTTGGTAGTTAATCGGGGTTTATGCTTATTTAATTATTAGATTAAAGGTGTGTGGGTCCTCATTTTCTAACCCCGAGATTGAGGGCGTCACACACACAACTCAACACACACAAAATAACACACACAAAATAATACACGCACACGCTCACTGAAACACACACATATACACACACACGCTTATATATATACAAAGTCGAAGGGGAGGCACCAGGCCTCACCGGAATCAGGCGGCGGCTTGACCAGAAAAGAAACACGGCGGCAGAGAAGAAACGGGAACAGGGAACCGAAAATAAAGAAAGAGGAAGGGAGATTAACAGGGAAAGAGAAAAAGGCAAGAAGGAGTACAGAGAGATTGAGAGAACGAGAGAGTCCAGAGAGATTTTTCGAGAGAGAGAGGAGAGATTAATCGATGAAGGCGGTGGTGATAGGATAAGGAGATAAGAATGGTACTAATAATCTGGTTTCTTTGGTTTCTTATCTAAATCTGACACCGCAATTCTAATTTAAATGATACATTTAGCGAATAAAATATATCGAAATAATTTCTAAATTTTTATAAATATTGATAAATATTTCGAAACTAATAAAACATGAGTTTCTTAATTTTGAAATATATTTTTAAAATGCTCAACAGACCCAAATTAACAGTTTAACGAATGAACTTGCAGGTGGATTTAATCCGAAAATTTCCGAAATAATTTTAAAATTCTCGAAATATTCCAAACTTAATAAAATAAAATTTTCATGATTTTTGAAGCATTCTGGAATTAAATACTGATTTTACAATTAAATGCAATCAAAAATTCATTTAAAGATAAATAATCAATAACATATTGATTTATAAATTTTATAAACTCCTAAAAATAATCAATAAAATTATATAGCAACAAAAATAATTTTAGAAACAATTTTAGCATTTATAAGAATAAATATGCAATAAAATTACTTTAAAAATGAATTAAATTCATACAGCTCGATAATTAATTATAAAATTAATCTTCGCATCCAACAAATCACAACCAATTAATAATACAGCAAAATATAGCTCACAGAACCATCACATATTTTATATATGAATACGAGTTTTGGGATCCGCTCTAACTTTCAAAAATAGTTTTGATAAAGTTTGAAAATAATCTCTGGAAATATTTAAAGTAAGAATGATTTGATAGTATCAATCATTTTCCGAATACTTGGCGAATATTGACACATTATTCTTTAAAAAAATAAAAAATATTATTTAATAAAATAAGCGGAGTCATAAGTCCTCGAATGAATATTCAAACTAATATTTATTAAAAAAAATAAGCGGAGTCATAAGTCCTCGAATGAAGATTCAGACTAATATTCATTTAATAAAATAAGCGGAATCATAAGTCCTCGAATGAATATTCAGACTAATATTCATTTAATAAAATAAGCGGAGTCATAAGTCCTCGAATGAATATTCAGACTAATATTCATTTAATAAAATAAGCGGAGTCATAAGTCCTCGAATGAATATTTAGACTAATATTCATTTATTAATAGAAATAAAATAAGTTTCATAAGTAGAAACTCTATTCGAATAATTAAACTAGTCTTTGATCGTAATAGGAATCTTAAATGAATATTCAAAAAATAATATTCACTTATAATATAAAACTATCGAATAAACATTATTCGATTAATAGTTTTGAAAACTATTTATATATATATAATATACTCGGGAACATCGCCTCCCAGTTTAGAAAAATGTTCAACCCTGGGTCCCCTATACTAAGGGTATACGCAAGTACTGCTTATCTCTAGCATAGGTATTATGCAGTTTATAATCCATTGAATCAATAATGAGATATCAAGATTATGAAACAGGCATGCATATATATATATATATATCATAAAATATGCTCCAATATATCGCAAGACTTGCTAATAACAATCATGCACTTATCACAAGATAATGCATAAACAATTATATACATCACAACAATAGTATAACGGGTTAAAAACTTTCCTGAGCGTTCCGGGGTAGACTTAAGCTTAGAGTGGGCCCGGTAACCTATGAACAACAACAAAAGCCGGAATTAGACCACGGTCGCTTAAGAAACTAGTCAAAACTCACTCATACCTGTAATAACTCAAATTTTTGAGACCTTGTAAAACGTTTAAATGAATAGTAACCCTGACGGACGGGAAAAACTTTTGAGCCCACACTATGTAGTGCATGAGAAAATGAGTTTCAGAGTTGATATTACGACTATACGTATCAAATGAGTGTATGTAAACGCTATTAGTTTTCGAAGAAAATGAACTTTGAAAAACGACCGTATTTACGACTCATCGAGGATTACGGGAATCATAATATAATTACGAGATTAAAACCTTACGGATTTATATTCAATTTGGATAATTAAAAATATAAGGAATGAATACGAAAGGAATTACGTCGCGAACCATTTACGAGTAAGTATTACGAAAACGTTTAAGCAACCGAGCGAACGCGTAAACGATTAAATAAACGTAACGCACTAGCTAAACCATGGTAAGGAAGTAACCATGTTTACTTCATCAAATAGTGAGCTAACCATAGGATGACCAAGCTAGCTATCAAAATAGTGTGCTAAGGAAGCTAAACCTTGTAGTTAGCTTGTAAGCTAGCAAGCTACAAAGATTTGTCCCTAAGATTTGCAACCAAGAATCAACCTAAAATGCTATACTAGGAAGAATAAAATCAAGTGCAAGATATCAACCCATCTTCCTAGAAGCAACCTAGAAAATCAACCAAGCTAAGCAACCAAGAGGAGTATAAATACCCCTCTTGATGCTTCCATTCAGCCCTAAAGAAAAAGGGGAAGAATTCAAATTCAAAACTCCAAGTTCTAGCTCTTGTAAAATCATCCAATTAATTCTCAAGCCTCCTAGAAATTAAACTAAGGTAAGAAAATTCTTTCATCTCTTTTTATCAAGGTTTGATGGGTGAAATAAAATCAAGAACTCACTAGTGAATAGTATGAATAGTAATATCTCTTTGGTTTCTTGATTTCAATGGTGGTTTTAGGTTCTAAATATCATACCAAGCACTTCCAAGCCTCCACCATCCTCAAGAACACATATCAAGCTTTAAAGAAAGGTAAAAATCTTTGGCCCAACTTTATTTAAGATTCATTTTTAAGATCCATTTAGTATGAGGTAGTAAACCTAGTGTAATGAGTGTTATTGATGAAATCTTGATAATTAAGTTAAGTAGATTTAAGGTTGGTTGTTGTTGCCTCAAGAACATGATGTCCTTGAGAGGAGTTTGTGTCTTGATGATGGAATGATGATTGTTGGTGGTTATGTTAAGAGTTAGGGCGTAAATGAAATCCCGATCGTAAACGTAACTTCGTTAAAACCAACAAATCGTAACTTTAAGTTTCTGCAGAGAGTCGGTCGGGATTTAAGATAAAACCCGGGAATCATTTCGACGATATTATAGGGCGGTTATAAGTCCATAGTAGTACGTTTTAAAGGGACTCAACGTCCACTTATGAAAGATTTAAAATACCTTGAACTTTTATTAAAACGATTTCCCGACGATCATATTCCCTCAACTATATTTTATTGTTCGAATAATAAGTACTATATACTTATTCCTTTATTATGGGAGTAGTATACTCCAACGATTATTTATTTCAAACCCGATTAATCATTATAGATTATTAATTATGTAGACATAAACTAGTTGAGGAATATTATTTTAAATATTCTTTTAGAGAATAAACCCATTCGAGGTTTAATTATTTATCGATTATCATTTAATTATTTATTAAAGGGTTTATTATTGATTTAAAAATCATAAATCCTGATTTAAAACTTACTTTCTGATTTTGGAAAATCATTCGAGTAATTTCAGATCTTCGGAGAATATTATCCCGACTTATTTAATATTTTGAATATAGTTTCAAGGAGAAACTTTCCCCCTATTAATTATCTGTTGATAATGGTCAACTTACATCCTTAGTATTTCCTACAAAATTCTCGGAAGTACGTATATACATATATATACACTTATATCTTAGAGAGATAAGTTGTTTCTATCAGCAAGCAAAACGCTTGGGGAACTTCGATGTGGTTCGAGTTCTCGAGATTGATAGAATTCTTTTAAAGGACAAGGGAGGGGTAGACTCTGGTACTATGTGTGCTAGATGGACTACCAAAGGTACCGCAGGCAAAGGTACTCAGTGTACTCAGGAACTTGTGAAGTATGTGTATACCCGAAAATGGGACACGTAGTCCGAATGCGGCAAGGGTGATAACCGGGATACGAAGGCATCGTCCTTCTACTAGTAGAAAAGGTTACTATTATCGTATTACGACTGATCATCGTATACGGTGGCTCCAACGAATGTCCTAATTCTTCCAATTGGAATTGAGATGCAATACCGTAACCCAAGCCTAGGTGTTGGGATTACTATTAAGGCATTCGCAGGATATTAAAATCCCTTAAAGAATTGTTTTCATAAGAAGGTATGTATCACCAAGGAAAACTATTTTCGAATAAAACATAATTATTATATATGATGTTATCATACAGTCATTCTCATACTGTACATTATTATGCTGAGCATTATAGCTCACACTTGTTTTCTTAAATTGACACAACACAACAGTGAATCAAGATGCCTGCCATGAGAACCACAGCCAGGAAACGGGTAGGAAATGGCCAGCTGTTCTGTATATTGTTTGGTGTTGTACCACAGGTAGTCAGAATAAGATGGATTAGTTTTCAGTTGTTTATAGTTCGGCTTATTTATAAGTATGACTTATGTAAGGTAAGAAATAATAAACGTATATTTGGCCGGCGGACTAGCCTTACTTAAAGGTCACTCCCCGGTAAGATTAATTACTTTTGGGTTATAATAAATATCACTTGATGGTTGATAATTACTCTATTTATGATGGTTCGTTTCCAAGACAATAACCTGTAAGTGTGTGTGTGTGTGATATGTGTGGGGTCATGAAACATGAGTATTTATATATTGTAGTGTGAGTTGTGTGGTTGTAAGAGTTTAGATCGCGTGGCTTCCGAGACACCTGACCCCGGGTTTTGGGGCGCTACAGAAATGGTATCAAAGCCTTAGGTTATCAAATCTTGGAAACGATAGGACATAAAATACGTAGACATAAGAATAATAAAATAATCAAATAGAGCTCAAGTCGAGTTCGTCGTCGGGCTACACGGGTAGTCTTGGCTGTTTTACCCTCAAGGGAATTCCGACTCTAAGTTAGTAACACATTGCCTATTGTGTCAGGTACCAGTGGAGCGTAGGAGGGAGATTGATCATGTTGATGATGTCATGATTCCTGAGCATGACCCTATTCCTGATCCAGAAAGCCCACCCATTGATGATTCAGATGATAACCCTATTGAGGATGTCCTAGAGGAGGAGACTGAGCTTCCTGTCCCCATAGCTAATGGCGTAGTCTGGAGATATGTAGAGATGTACCCTCACCAGGCTATTCGCTCTCCTACACCACCCCCAGGGATCCAGAACCCTATGCCCTATACTGATGATGAGGAGGAGGAGACGATACGTGCACAGTTTTATGAGGTTCATGACATATCCTCTAGCGACCCAGATTCACCTCTACCACCACCGGCGACCATGAATGTAGTCGTACATGACTGGATAGTGGGCCAGCTTAACGCTGAGATCACTGCGGCATCTGCTCGCATTGCGGAGTTATGCCAGGCACTGACAGCTGAGAGAGCCACCCGACTAGGATACCCAGGGGATTTCAGAGCTGCTTCCCCAGCCATAGCCCGTAGAGAGATCGATGGGATCGAGCTTCGTACCAGGGTTCAGATGAGGATGACAGCGGTTGGAGGATACATCCCGATAGTTGATGCAGAGCTAATGATTTGAGGAGCGATGAGGAGGGTGCGTGACCTCACTCGCAGTGATAGTGACTAAGTGACTAGATATAGACCTTGAAGAAGGTTGGGTGACTTGTCACCAATTTTGATAGGATAGATAGTAGTAGATAGTGTTCCTAGCCCTTCAGGGTACACGACTTATGTATTTTCATTTCAGTATTCAGGACTAGTAGTGATAGATTGTAATCAGGCATGTATGAACTCAGCTAGTTGTTTCATCCCCAAGATATAAATGGAGATCTTTTTAATATATATCTAAGCAGTTATTAAGAAATGATGTCTATATTATTGCACTTAACAAAAACCTGCTAGATAATAAATGACATGCTTACATACGAATAAAATAATCCAACTGTTATAATTACAACTATGTTGACCAATTTTCAATTTCAGAACAATGTCACCCCGTAGAAGAGGAACCAGGGCACAACCCGCAGAATCTGTTAACCAACAACGAGGTGAACCTGACCCTGTAGTGAATGAGGAAAGTGAAGAAGACCTAGACTATAATGAATATGATGAGGAAGAATATGTAGAAGAAGAGGCTGAGGATACCCATCAGGGAGGAAACCCCATGAATGAATTTATGGAACTGTGAAGAGCAAATCTAAACCAACAGCCTATTCCACCACAGCCACATACTGCCCAACAGACTGCAGCTACTGCCTTTAGAGCCTTCAAATCTCTCAAACCCCCAGAGTTTCTAGCATCGGCCGACCCCGTTGAAGCACGGGCCTGGCTCAAAGAGATAGAAAAGTCCTTCGGGATACTAGGTGTTGAGGAATGACCCAAGACTATTTTCGCTTCTTACATGCTGAAAGGAGAAGCTAACTACTGGTGAGAGTCCAAAAGAAACCTAGAGACTGATGCTGTGATCCCATGGGATAGATTTACCCGACTGTTCTTAGACAAGTATTTCCCTAGGTTTATGGAGACCCAAATGGAGATTAAGTTTCTGGAGTTGAAACAGGATAAGATGACCGTAGCAGAATATGAGGCCAAATTTACTGAGTTGTCGAGATTTGTGCCTGAGTTTGTGAATACCGAAGAAAAGAAAGCGCGAAGGTTTCAGCTTGGTCTGAAACAGTGGATACAGAACCGAGTGGCAGTGTTAGAGCTGACAGACTATGCCACCTTAGTGCAAAAAGCCTCGATTGTTGAAGCTGGCAATGAGCAGAGTGTGAAGGAAAAGGAAAATAGGAAGAGGGAGATAGGAAGCCAAGGAATAGGAACCGGGAACAGGAGCCTTCCGAGCAGGTTCGTCAGGGGAGCGGTGTCCCAACCTGCACGAGGCCCCGGATTCAGAAAGGCCCCGAGTGAGAGTGTTGGCCAGGGCGTCGGACAATCTAGGGCCACATTTCATAGCCAACCCCGTGCCCCAATACCAGAGTGTCAAACCTGTAAGAAGAGACACCTTAGAGTGTGTACCCAGACAAGAGCCCCTCTGAGATATTACCGGTGTGACCAAATCAGATACCTTGCCAACAACTGCACCCGACCCAATGTAATGTGTTTCCAATGTGGGAAGATAGGGCACATGAGAAAGGATTGCCCAATGTTAAAGCCCCCAGCATCAGGGATGAGCAAAGCTTCCTCCAACCGACCCTCAGCTGCTAGGACCTTCAACATGACTGTTCAGGATGCTGTCCGAAACACCGACGTGATAGCAGGTACCCTTTTGTTAAATTCCGAACATGCAAATGTCCTATTTGATTATGGAGCAACCAAGTCTTTTATATCTCAAGATTTTACTAAAAAGTTAAAACTTAATGCCATACCCTTACGTGAGATATTACGAGAGGAAATAGCAAACAAAGAAATAATTCCTGTAAATCAAGTACACCCTAAGTGCAAGTTGAAATTGGAAGGGAAGATCTTCGAGGTTGACCTAATCCCATTCGCGTTAGGGGAATTTGATGTAATCTTAGGAATGGATTGGTTATCCAGTAACGGAGCGCAAATAGATTGTGAACGGAAGAAAGTAAAAATAAGAGTACATAATGAAAAAGAAGTAGTGTTTAAAGGTCAATGACATAACCAGAAATTTCTAACCATGCTACAGGAAAAAAGATTGTTAAGGAAAGGTAACGAGGCCTATTGGGCTTATGGGATAGATACCAAGAAGGAAGTCCCTAATATACAGGACATACCCGTAGTAAACGAATTCGAGGATGTATTTCCAGAGAACTTACCAGGATTGCCACCTGACCGAGAAATAGAGTTTGCTATAGAGTTAGCACCAGGAACGGTACCAGTATCCAAGGCCCCATATAGGCTAGCCCCAGTTGAGATGAAGGAACTAGCTTCTCAACTGCAAGAGTTACTAGATAATGGAATGATAAGACCCAGTGTGTCGCCATGGAGAGCGCCAGTACTGTTCGTAAAGAAAAAGAACGGCAGTATGAGATTATGCATAGACTATCGAGAGCTGAATAAGCTGACTATAAAGAATAGGTACCCTCTCCCCAGGATTGATGACCTATTCGACCAACTCAAGGGAGCTGTACATTTTTTCAAAATAGATTTAAGAACAGGATATCACCAGTTAAAAATCAAACCGCAAGATATACCGAAGACTGCTTTTCGCACTAGGTATAGACACTATGAGTTCTTAGTCATGTCATTTGGGTTAACCAATTCACCCACAGCCTTTATGGATTTGATGAACAGAGTGTTCAAAAAGTACCTGGATATATGTGTGATAGTTTTTATATACGATATTCTGATCTACTCAAAGATAGAGCAAGAACACGCTGAACATTTGAGGATAGTCTTAGAAATCTTGAGGAATGAAAAATTGTATGCCAAGTTCTCGAAGTGCGAGTTTTAGTTGAGAGAAGTTCAGTTTTAGGACATGTGGTGAGTAGTAAAGGAGTTTTAGTTGACCCTTCCAAGATAGAGGCATTATCCAATTGGGAAAGACCAACTACCCCAACGGAGGTTAGGAGTTTTGTGGGTTTAGCAGAATATTACCGAAGGTTCGTGCAAGATTTTGCTAAGATAGCCGGACCACTGACTAGACTTACCCGGAAGACAGAAAAATTTGTATGGACAGAGAAATGTGAGGAGAGTTTTCAAGAACTGAAAGGAGGTTGGTGTCAGCACCAGTGCTCGCTCTTCTTGATGGAAAGGGAGAGTTTGTGATATACAGCGACGCATCGCTTAAAGGATTAGGATGTGTACTAATGCAGCACGACAAAGTTATAGCGTATGCCTCTGGACAATTGAAGGAATATGAGAGCAGATACCTTACGCATGATCAAGAATTAGCAGCCATAGTATTTGCCCTAAAAATTTGGAGACACTACCTATACGGTGAGAAGTGCGAGATCTACACTGACCATAAAAGCCTCAAATATATTATCACTCAAAAGGAACTGAACATGAGACAGAGGAGATGGTTAGAGTTGATAAAAGACTACGACTGTGAAATTTTTGTATCACCCGGGTAAAGCCAATGTGGTGGCTAACGCCCTTAGTAGGAAGGAAAGACTCAAGATGATAATGACATCAGAGGAGTTAGTTAAAGAATTTGAGAAGATGGAAATTGACGTGAGGATGACCGGTAAGGGAACGGAAGGATTATTTGAGATTAAGCTAGTGCTGGAGCTGACTGGAAAGATACGAGTATATCAGGAAAAGAAGATGAGTGAAGAAAGAGGAACATTGACCGGTGAGAAAGTGAGATGCGAGAAGGATGAGAAAGGGATCATGAGGTATACGTCCCGAATTTGGATTCCAAATGTGCAAGAGTTAAAGGATGAGCTGCTGCCCGAAGGGCACAACTTTAGATATTCAATCCACCCAGGAAGTACGAAAATGAACCGTGACCTTAAGGAATATTATTGGTGGCCTAACATGAAGAGAGAAGTAGCAGAGTGGGTCAGCAAGTGCTTAACATGCAGAGAGTGAAGGCTGAACATCAACGACCTAGTGGCCTATTACGACCCCTAGAGATTCCGGAATGGAAATGGGAGCATATAGCCATGGATTTTGTGACAGGCTTACCAAGAACAAAGACCAATCACGATGCCATATGGGTTATCATAGATAGATTGACCAAGTCTGCACACTTCCTACCAATCAACGAAAGATACACTGTAGACAAGTTGGTGGATATTTACTTGAAGGAAATAGTAGTTAGACACGGCGTTCCGGTAGCCATAGTATCATATAGAGACCCAAGGTTTAATTTCCGATTTTGGAGAAGCTTCCAGGAATGCGTAGGCACCAGACTAAACATGACCGCTTACCACCCCCAGACTGATGGACAAAGCGAAAGGACTATTCAAACCCTAGAAGATATGCTACGAGTATGTGCCATTGATTTCAAAGGAAATTGGGATGACCACTTACCCCTGATCAAATTTGCTTACAACAATAGCTATCATGCTAGCATAGGAATGCCCCCGTATGAAGCTCTTTACGGAAGGAGATGTCGCTCTCCCTTGCGTTAGGACGAAGTTGGAGAACACAAGATATTAGGACCAGAGTTAGTCCAGCAGACCAGAGAAATGGTAGGACTCATCAGGAAAAGACTGGTAGCAGCCCAGGATAGACAAAAGAAGTACGTCGACCAGACCAGGAAGGATAGGGAATATGAAGTAGGAGATTCAGTGCTATTGAAGGTATCTCCGTGGAAAGGAGTGATGAGATTTGGAAAGAAAGGGAAGCTGAGTCCCAGATTTATGGGACCCTTTGAAATTTTGAGGAGAATAGGACCTCTAGCTTACGAGCTCGCCTTGCCTCCTAATTTGCAACAAGTACACAACATGTTCCACGTGTCCATGTTAAGGAAGTACCATGCATACGCACGACATGTAATAGAATATGAGCAAGTAGATTTACAACTAGACATGACCTACATCGAGCAGTCAGTAAGGATAATGGACCAGAAAGAACAAGTGCTGAGGAACAAAACTGTGAAGCTGGTTAGGATCTTATGGAGAAATCAAAATGTCGAAGAGTCAACTTGGGAACTTGAAGACGCAATGAGGAATAGATATCCCCACTTATTTTCTAATTGATTCCGGGACGAAATCCTTGTTAGAGGGGAAGACTGTAATAAATCGCATTTTTGAGACCTTGTAAAATGTTTAAATGAATAGTAACCCTGACGGACGGGAGAAAATTTTGAGCCCACACTATGTAGTGCATGAGAAAATGAGTTTCGGAGTTGATATTACGACTATACGTATCAAATGAGTGTATGTAAACGCTATTAGTTTTCGAAGAAAACGAACTTTGAAAAACAACCGTATTTACGACTCATCGAGGATTACGGGAATCACAATATAATTACGAGATTAAAACCCTACGGATTTATATTCAAGTAGGATAATTAAAAATATAAGGAATGAATACGAAAGGAATTACGTCGCGAACTATTTACGAGTAAGTATTACGAAAACGTTTAAGCAACCGAGCGAACGCGTAAACGATTAAATAAATGTAACGCACTAACGAAACCATGGTAAGGAAGTAACCATGGTTACTTCATCAAATAGTGAGCTAACCATAGGATGACCAAGCTAGCTAGCAAACTAGTGTGCTAAGGAAGCTAAACCTTGTTGTTAGCTTGTAAGCTAGCAAGCTACAAAGATTTGTCCCTAAGATTTGCAACCAAGAATCAACCTAGAATGCTATACTAGGAAGAATAAAATCAAGTTCAAGATATCAACCCATATTCCTAGAAGCAACCTAGCAAAATCAACCAAGCTAAGCAACCAGGAGGAGTATAAATACCCCCCTTGATGCGTCCATTCGGCCCTAAAGAAAAAGGGGAAGAATTCAAATTCAAAACTCCAAGTTCTAGCTCTTGTAAAATCATCCAAATAATTCTCAAGACTCCTAGCAATTAAAATAATAAAATTCTTTCATCTCTTTTTATCAAGGTTTGATGGGTGAAATAAAATCAAGAAACTCACTAGTGAATAGTGTGAATGGTAACATCTCTTTGGTTTCTTGATTTCAATGGTGGTTTTAGGTTCTAAAAATCATACCAAGCACTTCCAACCCTCCACCATCCTCAAGAACACATCTCAAGCTTTCAAGAAAGGGAAAAAATTTTGTCCCAACTTTATTTAAGATTCATTTTTAAGATCCATTTAGTATGAGGTAGTAAACCTAGTGTAATGAGTGTTATTGATGAAATCTTGATGATTAAGTTAAGTAGATTTAAGGTTGGTTGTTGTTTCCTCAAGAATATGATATTCTTGAGAGGAGTTTGTGTGTTGATTATGTAATGATGATTGTTGGTGGTTGTGTTAAGAGTTATGGCGTAAACAAAATCCCGATCGTAAACGTAACTTCGTTAAAACCAACAAATCGTAAACTTTAAGTTTCTGCAGAAAGTCCCGAAGTTTTAAACTGTAGTTTCTTGAAAAATAACCCTTGATTATGATAGACAATATTATAAGGATCGTTTAGGCGCTTGAATCGCTTGATTCCGATTTACGGATCAAAAGTTATGACCGTTTTAGTAAATGTGATTTACGCGACAAAAACTGCTACGAATTACAAACTTTGAAAATATAAAGGGTCGACTTAAATATGTTCATAAATCATGAAATTTTTACAGAGAGTAACATAGAGAGTTTCCTAACTGTCATAAAAATTTGAAGTGAAAATAATAATTTCTCAATTTTATAAAAATGTCGGAGCCGAGACCGCGCGAGTAGAAACCGTAAGAATCCATAAGCGGAGCTGACAGCGATAATAAGAACGAACCTAAGATACTTAGGAAAATGAAGCGACCATAATGTGAATATGACTTAAAGGAATGGTGAGGGTATTATAAGTTGAGAGGGTGCATAATAAGTAGCGCATGAGTGCGAGTTGCCGTAAATTAGAACGGAACCTAACGAAATGAAATGTGTTTATGGTTATAGATTTCCGAGCGGAACCTAGAGCATCCTCCACCTCGAGATACCCAGGTAAGTTTATGAACCCAACTCCATTTTCCTGTTGTATTGTGAAAGGATTGTTTTTGTATCATTGCATAATTACCATGCTTGCCATGATATGTAGTTGTTGAAATTTCGCATAATGTAGCGATATTGTACGATAAAGTATATATCGTGAAATGTTATTTCGCTTTAAGCGTGACGTATTATATAAGACCGAGAGTCGGTTGGGATTTAAGATAAAACCCGGGAATCATTCCGGTGATATTATAGGACGGTTATAAGTCCATAGTAGTATGTTTTAAAGGGATTCAACGTCAACTATGAAACATTTAAAATACCTCGAACTTTTATTAAAACGATTTCCCAACGATCATATACCCTCAACTATATTTTATTGTTCGAATAATAAGTACTATCTACTTATTCCTTTATTATGGGAGTAGTATACTCCAATGATTATTTATTTCAAACCCGATTAATCATTATAGATTATTAATTATGTAGACACAAACTAGTTAAGGAATATTATTTTAAATATTCTTTTAGAGAATAAACCCATTCGAGGTTTAATTATTTATCGATTATCATTTAATTATTTATTATTTATTAAAGGGTTTATTATTGATTTAAAAATCATAGATCCTGATTTAAAATATACTTTCTGATTTCGGAAAATCATTCGAGTAATTTCAGATCGTCGGAGAATATTATCCCGACTTATTTAATATTTTGAATATAGTTTCAAGGAGAAACTTTTCCCCCTTATTAATTATCTGTTGACAACGGTCAACTCACATCCTTAGTACTTCCTCCGATATTCTCGGAAGTACGTATATACATATATATATACACTTATATCTTAGAGAGATAAGTTGTTTCTATCAGCAAGCAAAACGCTTGGGGAACTTCGATGTGGTTCGAGTTCTCGAGATTGATAGAATTCTTTTAAAGGACAAGGGAGGGGTAGACTCTGGTACTATGTGTGCTAGATGGACTACCAAAGGTACCGCAGGCGAAGGTACTCAGTGTACTCAGGAACTTGTGAAGTATGTGTATACCCAAAAATGGGACACGTAGCCCGAATGCGGCAAATGTGATAACCGGGATACGAAGGTGTCGTCCTTCTACTAGTAGAAAAGGTTACTATTATCGTATTACGACTGATCATCGTATACAGTGGCTCCAACGAATGTCCTAATTCTTCCAATTGGAATTGAGATGCAATACCGTAACCCAAGCCTAGGTGTTGGGATTACTATTAAGGTATCGCAGAATATTAAAATCCCTTAAAGAATTGTTTTCATAAGAAGGTGTGTATCACTAAGGAAAACTATTTTCGAATAAAACATACTTATCATATATGATGTTATCATACAGTCATTTTCATACTGTACATTATTATGCTGAGCATTATAGCTCACACTTGTTTTCTTAAATTGACACAACACAATAGTGAATCAAGATGCCTGCCATGAGAACCACAGCCAGGAAACGGGTAGGAAATGGCCAGTTGTTCCGTAGATTGTTTGGTGATGTACCACAAGTAGTCAGAATAAGCTAGATTAGTTTTCAGTTGTTTATAGTTCGGCTTATTTATAAGTATGACTTATGTAAGGTAAGAAACAAGAAACGTATATTTGGCCGGCGGACTAGCCTTACTTAAAGGTCACTCCCCGGTAAGATTAATTACTTTTGGGTTGTAATAAATATCACTTGATGGTTGAAAATTACTCTAGTTATGATGGTTCGTTTCGAAGATAATAACCTGTAAGTGTGTGTGTGTGTGTGTGTGATAAGTGTGGGGTCATGAAGCGTGAGTATTTATATTGTAAGTCATATGTCATAGCCTATTTGTATATTCGAGGATTCAACTCAACTCAAATAAGAATGTAATAAGTAAATAATGGATCGACCGTCAGAGAGATCTCGCAAAGTAATATATGTCAAAGGATTCAGAAACAAGGTTCATCTACAGACTTGAGGAATTAATTCACTGAAAGAAGTTCAAAAAATTGATCATGCCTCAGTGATATAAATCAAGAGTGTGGATTTAATCAAGTGACAGAGATCTCGTCAGAGTATCATTAATTACAAGGATTTAATCTGAAGAAAATCAAAGTATCAAAGTCAAGACATGAAGAAACGTCACGGAAGTTAGTCACTCATGAACCAGACAGTACATCGAGTGTCAACATTGAAGTGGTGGAATTGATTCATAATTGACTGTGATTATCAGAAGATTTTCAGAAGAATGGTTGCTGCTCAAGATTAGTATTAATTCTCTATTAATTAATTAAGTCATATAATTTAATTAAGAAAATAAATTATATCTGCAAAGATTAATTTATTTATTAATTGAATTAATTGATTAATTAATTCTGAATTAATATTAAGATTTTTCAGAATTGTTTTTTGAATTAAAATCAGTTTAAATCAGCAAGACAATTGAAAATGAACTAGCATGACAATCTGGATTGTCATACCGATTGTCATGCCAAGTCATTTCAATTGTCATACCGAAAGTTACACTGGGAGGAGGATTGTCTTGCCAGTTCATTCTGATTGTCTTGCTAGTTCAATCAATAGTCTCACCAAAAGTCTTGCTAGCTCAATGGATTGTCTTGCTAGCTCAATGGATTGTCTTACTGAGCTAAAAGGATTGTCTTGCCAACAAATCAGGTGGTTGTTTTATTATTTAAAACAACAGAAGCAACAGAAGTCAATCATCCATCCGAAAACAGTTCAAGAACAAAGAAAAGCAGAAGCTGAAAAATATATCATCTCTTCTCTGCTAAAATCAAGATCATAATTTCTAGCTAGTAAAGTTAAATCCAAACCACTAGAAATCATTATCTTGTTCTTTTGTAACAATCTAGCGGATCAAAATCCCTAGAACTTAATCTCAAATCGCGTTTAGCATTTGATTCTAATTATTGTAAAAATAGAAAAAGTTCATGTCGAATTTATTCTAAATTTGTGATAATTAATTTGAGATTAATTCCTTGTAATCGATACAGTTGTTGTAACACCTTTCAAGTTTAATAATATTTTTATTTAACTTGAATTTTGTTTCACATTTTTTTTATTCCGCATTTAATTCGATTATTCGGTACTGTTTGTATTCAACCCCCCCTTCTACAAACACATTGGGACCTAACAATTGGTATCAGAGCCTTCTGATTAACGAACAAATCAAGATCCTAGACTTTTGTGATTTTTCAACTCCTTGAATTTTTTATTCATTCAAAAATTCATAATGACTTCACAAAAAGTTGGAACCGTTAAAATTCCACAATTTGATAAAGAGAATTATATTATGTGGAAGAAGAAGATGCTCTTGTTTTTACAAGTGGCAAATCCCAAATATACAAACTTGTTAAAGAAGGGGATAAGAACTCCGATGGTTATTGAACCGGAGGTGATAGTAGATGATGTTGTGATCACCAAAGCCAGAACCTATCCTAAAGATCCTGAGGATTTTTCTCCTGCTGAAAAAGATGAAGCCTCCTTGGATGCCAGCCTTCAGTTAATTTTAATTGATTCCCTTGATCCCTTGATGAACAGACATGTGATGAACTGTAAAAATTCCAAACACATGTGGGAAACTATTGAGGTGATCAATGAAGGCACAGAGGAAGTTAGGGAGAACAAGTTGGAGATCCTAACCTCTGAGTATGAATATTTTAAATCAAATCCAGGAGAAGGAATTACTGAAGTGTTTGAGAGGTACAATGCGTTGATCAACAACCTGAACATAAATGGGAAATATTATTCAATCAGGGAGGTCAACAAAAAGTTTCTTTTAACACTGCCAACTCATCTTGAACATAGAATCACTGCCATTAGAGAAGCTAGAGATCTGAGTGAGATTTCTTTGGACATGCTCTATGGAGTGTTAAAAACCTATGAGTTGGAGCAGATTTAACAGAAGGAAGTCTACGGGAAGGATAGAATGGTCAGCACATCTACTGCACTTGTAGCTGAAGGTCAACAACAACAGCAATCTCAACAATTGGAGAGAATGGTACAGTGTTCCAAGGCTGAGGAAAATATGTTAGTAGCAGAATATGATCCTCCTACTACAAATCAATCAAGTGATGATTTTTATTCCTTGGAAGAGCTGGAGCAATTGGAAGACGAGTCAATAGCCCAAATTGTCAAGAGATTCTCCCATGTCAGATTCAAGAGGAATCCCAAGCTTAAGTACAAGTCCAACTACAACAAATTCCAGAAAGGTGGATCTTCATCCTCTAACACCAGCAGTGGTGGATACAAAACAGGGATGGTTGATCGGAGCACCATTAGATGCTATAACTGCAATGAGTTGGGACACTTTGCCACAGAATGTAGGAAGCCAAAGCAAGTAAGAAAGAACTCTGAAAGGGCTTATCTGGCAAAGGGAAGAAGCTGGGATGATACTGATAGTGAAGATGAAGATGAAGGAAATCTTGCTCTTATGGCTATTGATGGAAAAGCTTCATCGTCAAGAATAGAGGTAAAACTTTCTGATGCTGAAATGGTTTATCATCTAAGAGGTAACTTAGATTGTGCACGTCGTGATAATGAACTGTTAAGTTTACAGATCACAGACCTTGAGAAAGAGGTCAATAAATTAAGACTTGTGCACATTAATCAAGACAAATTAAAAGAACAAGTATCTTTTCTAGAGAATAGAGTTGACTGTTATAGAAAACTCGAAACTATTCTCAAAGACAAGATCACCGGTCTTGAGACTAAGGTTAGAGCCTACTTCAATTCTTGTTCAAAAGCTAAAGAGTTCTACAGTAAGCAATCTGTTAATCAAATATCTGGAATAGGTTATGATTACAATGTTGCTATTGGAGAATTAGGCATAAACTCCCCTCCTCGTGTCTGTGCTAAAGGGAGGGAAGTACCACATGTGCTTAAGGGTGTTGATGAACCCTTCTATAAACCATCAATTGCTGAACCATTTGATGCGACCTCTTCTGTTATTCAGGAAGAAATACGTACTGAAGATCATGCTAATGAGAAGGTTGTTTCCAAGTCAAGTGTGTCGAAAGTTCCAGTCAAAGTTGTGAAAGCAACTGAGACTAACTCAGACACACATGAGTTGGATAACAAAAATGCCATGTCTGCCATGCATAAATTGCCTACTATTAATCACTCTCATAAAGCATGTGGTGTTTCTAATTGTATGTCTTGTGCTTTTAATATGATGTATGCTTATTTTAATGGTAAGAATGTTTCTAATGATAAGACTACTCCTCGTCAGCATGTGAATAACAAGAAGCATGATAGGTCTAAGACTGCTAGTCCTTCTAAGGCTAGAAAGGAGACATTTGTGCCTAAGCTTAAACAGAATTTTGTTAAGGCTGTTTACAAGGTCAAATGTTCAGTCATTGAGAAAGTTGAGGCAATTAAAATTAAAAATGTTGTTTTGCCTGACAAAGGACAGTTCTACAAGTATGTCGGGCCCAACCAAGTTTGGGTTCCGAAGAAGGTCTAATCCATTTGCAGTGCAGGGCATTAAACAGGTGTAACCGGTAGTGTGGATTCTTGACAGTGGATCATCAAGACATATGACCGGAGATAGAGCCCTGCTATCAAATGTGGATTGAGAAAGCTGGCCCCCTGGTTACCTTTGGAGATAACAGCAAAGGTTTATCCGAGGGATATGGCTGTTTGCAAGCTGGGAATGTTATCATTGAAAATTTTGTATAGTGTGCTAGGTTATTATTAGGAAGCATCATTAACATATAGCACCAGTGACGAGACTTGAGAATATTATGACATATCAGGCACCTGCTGCACATTACACTTGGAATTGGACTCTAGTAAGATGTGTACAAGTGTACTCCTGGTTGGTGAGTCAAAAGAGGAAGTCAATGCACCACAGTTCATGGACTTTACAGCTGCAGATCTATTGGACTATGCAATCTCTTCTTCACAATCTCACTTCAGGTTGGTATGAACTAGTGTACTACTCAAGCAATCGTCAAGAACATGGTATGGCACTCTAACTGAAGTTATTTTTTAATATGAACTAGTAGAGTCGTCATATTTTTAACTCTCTTATCATTAGGCACAATCATATTGTTTTATATGTGCAGTGATATATTGTTAATGCAACATAACAATTAGTATCTAAAGTACTTAACAAGTATCGGTCAATGATATGTTGTTAACATTATGTTGCAGATATTTGTAAGCTTTTGACATGAATGAGAATTACTTAGACTTTACCCTAAGTGATCAATATTTTATCAAAAACTCATTCATATTGAAAAACAAAATCAAACTTCTTTCTACATTAGTGATTTCTTATTTCATGTAAAATCTTTTGAAATCACTATTGTAAATCATTTTCTCTCTATTACCATATGTTCTGTGTTACAGGTTCAGTCTCCAATGACTTTCTTTCATTGACAGTCATGAGGTTGAAAACCCACAACGTCTATCCCAGACTGTAAAGACAAACACAAAAACAGAACCAACCAACACTCTCTTACCACTAAATGTAGTATAAATGAGCGTGAGGGAGATAGTGCCTTAGTGCACCACATAAGGAAGGTTCTGTAGTGTTATTCCTAGAGGACTAACAATGAGATTTACAGAAGGGGGGTTGAATGTAAATCTCAAAACTTTTTCAGGTTTTGAGAAGTTTATTAAAGCAGTGTGTTCTAGATGAACAAGTGTATGAATTGCTTTGAGCTAATGCAGACAGATATATATTCAAACACAAAATGTAAAGAACACAACAAACTTTAAAAACTTTTCTGGTGGATTTGTTGTTCCACCAGAGATGGTATATTAGAAAATCTGTGTTCAACAATGTTGATCACAGCTGCATCCTAGTACAAACTAGATGAATTTTCTCTCAAGATATTTCTTAACAGCTCTGGAAAATCTCTCTCTAATTACTAGCTTCTTCTTGGTTTATATATTACCAAGTGTACAAGTGAAAAACAATATAAAATTACAATAGTAAAATAAGTTCTTCACTTGCTTCTTTTCCTGTTCACTCCAGTACTTTGTTGACTATTGCATCTTTGTACTAAAGAAGAACGGCTGCTTTTTCTGTTGATCCTGAAATTCGGCTACCACATCTCAGTTTTCTCTGTCAACCCATGTGCCTCTGTCTGTAGGTACAACTACCACTTATCAACGGCTAATTAGCAGAACATCCGTTGAAGCTTTCATCCGTTAATGACTTCATCCGTTGAAGCTTTCATCCGTTGATGCATTTATCCGTTGATGCTCTCATCCGTTGAAGGATGTTATCCGTTGAAGCTTTAGAGACATCCGTTGAAGCTTAGCTTCTCATCCGTTGAAGGTCTTTAAGTCATCCGTTGATACCACTTCATTTATACAAAATTACAAGGCATGAAATATTTACAATTGGCCTTCCTATCTGCATATCATCTAGTAGTCAACATGACTTATAGTTTCTCTCAACTTCTAAGAATTACATTTTAAATACAGAGACTGAAATATGCTACAATACTAGACTTATTTCTAAGTAAAGCTACACCATCAACGGATAGCCAAAGTGGTCTTATCCGTTGAGGCTACTGACACTAAATTTCTACTTAAGTATTTTGTTAAACATATCATCAAACTAATGCAATTATATTCCTAACAATCTCCCCCTATTTATGTCTATAAGAATTGTAGGCATAAATTCAGGGTTAACTTGATGATAACAAAACACTTAACAAATATTTGAATTGAAACTAAGTAGAAATATAAAAGTGCTGCAAAAGTGTATGTACTAGGAGGTAATTGAAGATTTACAGTATTTCCAAGGGTGCTCCTCTAGCCTGAGCAAATCATTATTTTCTTCTTTGTTCCCTGGTTTTCTTTCCTAGCCCTTTGTCATTTTCCTCAAATTGGAGTTGGAGTTTCCATCAACCAATGAGGTGATTTGTGAATTTTAGTTCCCCTTTCTTGTATGAGTAAGGTTCTGGGCAAAGCATTTGGTTCCCTCCAAGTCTTCCTTATGTTGGCAATCTTGTTGAGAATTTCAGTCTTGGCTGTTCTGGTAAAGCCAGAATCCTTTTTGATGGCTGAAAAGACTCTGATCAAGGTAGAGTAGCCTTCATTTAGAATCCTGTAGAGAGGCCATGTTCTTTCCCCAGCTCCCTTATATCTGAAAACCAATCTCTCTGGTAGCTGTCTGTAGGCAGCTATTCCCCTTACTTCCTCCAGCTCATCCAGATAGAGATTAATGTCTGAAGCTTCTTTTATGTCACAGATGTGAACATAATCATCTTTAGAAATGGGTGGCTTAGGGTTAGGTTTTTGTTTTTGAGTGAATTTCTTAGAGGTTAGGGGAGGTGTAGATTTAGATTTTCTTTTCTGTTTCTTTGGTAGTGGTAGAGTGGTTAAAAAGGTAGGCAATGTGATGTTGTCCCAATCAATAGGTTCCTCTTTTGGAATGATTGGTTCACCATGGATATTTATAGAGGGATCAGCAACAAAAGGTTTAGGTATGGAAGGTAGTGGTTTAGATATAGATTTGGTCTCTTCAGGGTTATCTTCACTCCTTCTGTGTGCCTTGGCCTTTCTTCTGTTTCCCTTCTGCCATTCCTCTCTTTCTTCCATATTTTCACCAAATATGCTCCCAAGAACCTCATCTAAGTTAGCAATCTTTTCTTCACCCCTGACTTCAATTCCTTTCATTTCTTCAACTTGGCTTGACTTTAGCTGTTTTTCAAGCTTTGCTTGTGCTCTTTTGTCAGCCTTGAGTTTTACAGCTTCTTTCTTCAACCTTCTGGTTTCTTCCCATTTGGCCTTTAGAAATTTGGGATGTCCTTGCATCACACAGATACTCTTTCCCTCTCTATAGATAAAGGCCATGTCCATTCTCTCACCCTTGTCCTTGGTCTCCTTCTTCTTTATGATGCTTGCACTTAGAACTTTGTCTCCATCAGGTTTTGGAAGAGGAAAGTCTACTTCCTGCATCTGAGCAAAGTCTAGGGGATTCTTTGTGGAGTCCATACTGGATCTAGTGTTAGGCTTTAGAACCATAGGTTTTAAATTCTTGAAAGAAGTCTCTCCAACCTTATTTCTCCCTACTGGCTTGAGCTCCATGTTGATTGGTTCAATCTTTGTGCTAAATTTCACAGATGTTGATTTATTTTGTGTAGAACCAAACACCAATTGCAACCTTTCATCAATTCTCCTCCATTGTTCTTTCATTTGTATTTCAGCTGCTGCTAGCTGAATCAAATCAATTCCATCAGGTTTTCCCTTGATTTGAATGATTGGAGAGGTAGTGATGGCAGGAACTAGCACTTTAGATATCTGAATCTTTGTAGAGGGCTCTCCTTCCCCTTCCCTTTTATTCTCCCCCTTTTTGTTATTATCAAGGAGAGGGGTCAAGCCTTGTGCTTTTGCCAGCTGCATTAGGAGATTGGTTTGAGATTGTTGGTTGAGAAGAAGGGTGGCCACAGAATCTTCAATTCCTTGAACTCTGTCTTCCAACTTGGCCAGCCTTTGTTCAGTAACTGATTCCTTTTTCAATCTCGAAACCAAGTCCTGCAAAGTACCATAGGGCATGACTGAATCCAATTTTTCTGAAGTGAAGGATTTCAAGTCAGCAATATCTTTCCTGAGATCATCTAGACTCATATCTTGCTTTACTTTCTGCAACTTCATGAGATGCAGTGAGTCCAAGTGAGCTTGGAGGATAGCCTTGATATTTGCATTTGAAGTGTTCTGAATGGCCTGTTGAATAGTGATGATTTGTTTGACCAAGTGGACATTGAATTCACCTGTTCTATGCTCCTTAGTCAAGGCCCATTCAGGTAGATTAGGAATGGAATTAGGGTCTTCATCTCCCCCTATGTTCATGCTTCCATCAGAAGAAATAGAGTCATCATCATCAGAATTTACTCCAAATTCCTCAGATGGCTCACCAGCTGTAGAAGGCATCCTGTTAATAGCAGCTTTATCCCTTTGAAGAGATTCTGTTGAGTGCACTAGATGTAGTGTCCTCTCTGCCTCCTCATTGCCCTGAGCAGCCAACAGTTGATAGGCTGTCACAGGATGAGTAAAAGTGTCAGCATCCAAGGAAATGTTATCAATTACAGCTTTGTAATGTTGCTGAAATTGTCTTTCCTTTTCAGCATCATCCACAATCATTGACTCATGAGCAATGGCTGGTTCCACCCTTGTATCAACTGTACCTGCTTTTCTCTCTTTTTCTCTATGTTCTTGCATCAGGGGCTCCCCCTGGCTCACACATCTCACTCCCTCACCTTCACCTTCTAAGGTGGTACTCCACTCACTGACTTTTGCCATGCTGGAAGAAATAGCATGCATTTTTGTGCTCTCAATCTCTCCTTTTGCCTGGGAGCAACCCAGCCTCTCACTCAAATTTTCACTCCCTGCCCTCAATCCTAAAAGTGATTGCACAGTATTCATGTCTTCTACACTTGGAATCATTTCAGTTATTTGTGTAGAGACTATCAACGGATGTGGAATATCCGTTGAAGTTGAAACTGTTGTTATCAACGGATAACTGCTGTTAAGCTTATCCGTTGAAGAGCAACCACTTGTCAACGGATGAGTGATATCCGTTGAAGAAGGAAAAGAAGATGAAATTGAAAGTGATATAATTGTTGAATCTGTATAGATTGATTTGATATGTGTTGATACAGATCCTTCAATTATATCTGAAAGAATTTGCGGGTGATCCAACAAATCATCTAAAAGATGATGATCACCTGTATTTGAGTGGGGCTCCTCCCTGAGTTGTAAAGAGGGAGAATCAGGAATTGATGGGAATAACATATCCACATCCAGAGATGGTGAAGAAGTATTTGGTGATTGATGTGTAGTTATTGTGAGAGAATGGGGCTGTGACTCCACATTTATTGGAGTCACATCAAACTGAGTTTGAGAAGGCACAGAGACAGATGGATGTATCTGTGCAGTGTGTGCACCCTGTGTAGAAGATTGGGTTCTAGCCTTCTTCCTTCTAATAAAAGCTTTTGTAGGTGAGTGTTTGGCTTTAGTGTCCCTCCCTCTTTTGTTCTGTGTTCCTGGTTGGGAACTCTTTTCAATAGTAACATCCTTTTGGGAGGATGCTACTAGGGATGTGCTAGAAACCTTTTCAACCACCACAGCTTTTTGAGAAACTGGGGCTTGGCTAGCTTGGGAAGCACTCAACTCTCCTTCCTTATCCTGGGGGTTTCTTTGATGTTCACCCCTCCCCTCACCACTCACACCCTGTTCACTTCCCTCAGGGTTAATGGTTGTTGTTACAACTGTTGTCTTTTGAGAAACAACAGAGGTGGTTTTCTTTGTCTTGGATTTTGAAAGTTTAGATTTGGTGACCTTGGTAGAAATCTGTTGGGGCATTGACACAGATTTCATGGCCACACTAGAAGATAAAGAAATAGAGGGGTTGGAAGAAGTAGGAGTTGTAGAAGCAATTACCTCACCTACCTGGGGTGCATTCATGATTGGTAAATATACCAATTGCACACTGCTGTTTAGATCCATTCTCTTCAAGTCTGCAAGAACTCTTTTCTCTTGTGCCCAGCACTTGAGTTTATTATTCTCATTGATTATGACTAAACCTTCATCAACATGGTTAGCCAATAACATAAAGAATCTAGCATAATAGATGTTATTAGGTCTATTAGCTTTGTTACCTAATCTAGTACCTAATTCTAGCATCACATAGTTGCTAAAGTTAAAGTACCTATCAGAAACAAGCATATAGAACATATTAACAAGAGATGAAGTTATGGCATCAAAATTACTAATTTTCCCAGAGAAAACCTTTATGAAGGCATCCCCAAGAAAACTCCATTCTTTCCTAAGGCCTTTTCGTCTAATACCCCCTAAATTAGCAGAGTTAAGAGAGTAACCTATGGAATCTAACATGCTGGATACATCACTATCAGTGTGTGGTGTCATGGCATTGTTCTCAGGTAATTTAAAACATGCTTGTAAGTCATCACAGTTAATACAGTGATTTTTACCTTTGAGAGTGAAGGAGATAGTCATATCCATGGAGTTGAACTCAGCAGTTGTCCAAATCTCCTCAACTACTTCACAGAAAATCGTTGGGGCTTCCAGCATTGCATAGCTAAGTTTACAGTTTTTGATGAAGTCCATCATTTTGTGATAATCTGAGTGGGCTTCATTCTTTTCTACCAGAGCTATGAAATTGTTCTTCTCGTAGATGAACCCAGATTGAGACATAATCTTCACGACTGGTGCCATTGTTGTGAGTAGAAATTGCAGAGAATAACTTGAAGGTTTTGCAGAGAGAAAATGGTAAATGCTTGAAATTCTAAGAAAGCGTAAAGTAATAATGAACAATCAGAAGGGCTTATATGCTTTCAAAGAAAAAGAAATAAATAAAGGATTAATCAATAAGTAGGTGTTAGTGAATTTCAGCCGTTTAAGAATAAACTGTAAGTATTCTAATAACTACCTTTAAAACCAATACATACAGATGTATGTATGGTATCAACGGTTAAGAAAATAGAATCAACGGCTGTGAAACACCTCAAACGTCTGATGTGACATTTCAACGGATAATGTAAATTGTCATCCGTTGAAAGGTACTTCAGCTTTATCCGTTGACGGATAAAAGTTCCAGAGATATACTTGTCTTTCAACGGATAATGAATATCCGTTGATAGAGCAATTTTGACTTTCAACGGATAGGGAACATCCGTTGATGGAATAAACTTTGTTAAAAGTCAAATTTGTTCTAGCAACTTATATATTTCAGGCTTCTCATCAAATTGCAAAGAAGACATGAATTTTAAGAGTAATTAAGCATACCTAGCTCACTTACCAATCTTGTGAATGTTGATTCATCAAGTGGCTTGGTAAATATGTCAGCAATTTGTTGTTCACTTGGAACAAAATGTAGTTCCACTGTACCATTCATGACATGCTCCCTAATGAAGTGGTACTTGATATCAATGTGCTTGGTCCTTGAGTGCTGTACAGGATTCTCTGTTATGGCTATGGCACTTGTGTTGTCACAAAAGATAGGTATTCTATCAACATGAAGTCCATAATCAAGGAGTTGATTCCTCATCCATAACATTTGAGAACAGCAACTTCCAGCAGCAATGTATTCAGCCTCAGCTGTAGAAGTAGAGACTGAATTTTGCTTTTTGCTAAACCATGATACAAGCTTGTTTCCCAGGAATTGGCAGGAGCCTGTTGTACTTTTCCTGTCTATTTTGCAACCTGCATAGTCTGCATCTGAATAACCAATTAGATCAAAGCCAGATTCTCTAGGATACCAAATTCCTAAATTTGGTGTACCCTTGAGATATCTGAAAATTCTCTTGATAGCAATTAAGTGAGACTCCCTAGGATCAGCTTGAAATCTAGCACACAGACATGTAGCAAACATTATATCTGGTCTGCTAGCAGTTAAATATAAAAGTGAACCAACCATGCCTCTATAACTTGTAATGTCCACAGACCTTTCAGTCTTATTTAATTCAAGTTTGGTGGCAGTGGCCATGGGAGTTTTTGCAGATGAGCATTCCATTAAGTCAAACTTCTTTAAAAGATCATAAATATATTTAGTTTGACTAATGAAAATTCCATCACTAACTTGTTTAACTTGTAAACCAAGAAAATAGGTTAGTTCTCCCATTAGGCTCATTTCATATTTACTTTGCATTAGCTTAGCAAACTTTTTGCAAAGTTTATCATCTATAGAGCCAAATATTATGTCATCTACATAAATTTGAACAAGTATACTAGAGCCATTAACATCCCTAAAGAAGAGAGTTTTATCAACAGTACCTCTAGTGAAGTGATTCTCCAAAAGAAATTTTGATAAGGTTTCATACCAGGCTCTAGGTGCTTGCTTCAGTCCATAGAGTGCTTTCAACAGATAATACACATAGTCTGGAAAATTTGGATCTTCAAATCCTGGAGGTTGACTTACATAGACTTCTTCCTCTAATTTCCCATTTAGAAATGCACTCTTGACATCCATTTGATAGACTTTGAAATTGGCATGGGCTGCATGGGCTAGAAATATTCTGATGGCTTCAAGTCTTGCAACAGGAGCATATGTTTCATCAAAATCTATTCCCTCTTGCTGAGAATAGCCTTTAGCAACCAGTCTGGCTTTATTCTTTATGATAATGCCATTGTCATCCATCTTGTTTCTGAATACCCACTTTGTGTCAATAGGACTCTTGTTCTTTGGTTTGGGTACCAGCTTCCAAACTTGGTTTCTCTCAAATTGGTTTAGCTCTTCCTGCATAGCTAATATCCAATCTGGATCCAATAGAGCTTCTTCCACTTTCTTAGGTTCCTCCTGAGATAGAAAACTACTGTACAGACATTCATCTTGAGTAGCTCTTCTTGTTTGCACTTTAGATGATGCATCACCAATGATCAGTTCAAAGGGATGATTCTTGGTCCATTTCCTTTGTGGTGGAAGATGTGCTCTAGATGAGGTGGCCTCAGTATTGTCATGATGTGAGACAGAGTGTTGACTAGTTGAAACTCCCCCTGAGTTGTTGGTCCTTTGCAGGGAACTTGGAGTTCTATCAACTGATGATGTAAATCGATTATCCGTTGATGAACTATGATCAACGGATGCTTCATTTTGTACTTCAACGGATGGTGCACTATGTCTTTCAACGGATACTGCATTGCTTCTATCAATGGATGCAGTATTTTGTGCATTATCCAGGGGCATGTTTTGAATCCCTTTTGAAGTGTCATCTCCATCAGTCTCCTCTTCACTATCATCACAATATATCTCAATATTGTCAAATTTGAGTCTCTCATTATGTCCCTCATCTGTTAGTCCATCAATCTTTTTATCATCAAACACAACATGCACAGATTCCATAACAATGTTGGTTCTTAGATTGTAGACCCTATAAGATTTTCCAGCTGAATAACCAACAAATATTCCTTCATCAGCCTTTGCATCAAACTTCCCTTTATGGTCAGATTGATTCCTCAGTATAAAGCATTTACATCCAAAGACATGAAGAAAGTTTAGAGTTGGTTTTCTTCTCTTGAACAACTGATAAGGAGTCATGCCTTTAGCTTGATTGATCAAAGAAATATTCTGAGTGAAGCAGGCACAATTAACAGCTTCAGCCCAGAAATATGTTGGTAACTTTGATTCTTCAAGCATTGTTCTGGCAGCTTCAATTAAAGATCTGTTCTTTCTTTCAACAACCCCATTTTGCTGAGGTGTTCTTGGAGCTGAGAACTCATGCATGATTCCATTTTCTTCACAGAACAGCCTTAATGTCAAATTCTTGAACTCAGTTCCATTGTCACTCCTGATATTTCTAACCTTCAAGTCAGGATGATTGTTGACTTGCCTGATGTGATTGATAATGATTTCACTTGCTTCATCCTTTGATCCAAGAAAACAGACCCATGAGAACTTAGAGAAATCATCTACAATCACTAAGCAATATCTTTTTCTTGCTATTGACAATACATTGACTGGTCCAAACAAATCCATATGTAGCAGCTGTAATGGTTCATCAATTGTTGTTTCAAGCTTCTTCTGAAATGATGCTTTCCTTTGTTTGCCTTTCTGACAAGCATCACACAGACCATCCCTTGAGAATTCAACAAGAGGAATTCCTCTTACTAAGTCCTTTTTGACTAGATCATTCATTGTTTTGAAATTCAAATGGGATAGCTTCTTGTGCCATAGCCAACTCTCAACTGAACTTGCTTTGCTGAAGAGACAAGTAATAGATTCTGCATCTGTAGAGTTGAAGTCAGCTAAGTACACATTTCCTTTTCTAACTCCAGTTAGAACCACTTTGTTGTCTTCCTTACTAGTGACAACACAGGCTTCAGAATTGAAGGAAACTGTATTCCCTCTATCACATAGTTGACTGATACTCAGTAAGTTGTGCTTGAGACCATCAACTAATGCAACTTCTTCAATGATGACATTCCTTGTTGAAATCAAGCCATATCCCATAGTAAACCCTTTGCTGTCATCTCCAAAGGTTATGCTGGGGCCAACTCTCTCTTTAAACTCTGTGAGCAGGGAGAAATCTCCAGTCATGTGTCTTGAACAGCCACTGTCCAAGTACCATAGATTTCTTCTATTTTCCTGCACACCACAAAATCAATCAATTTGATTTTGGTACCCAAGTTTCCTTGGGTCCATTCTTGTTAGCCTTTCTCCTAGACTTCATTCCTCCTGCATCTTTAGACTTAGGTGAGTTTGAGTCAACCTTGGTCTTAGATGTGGTTGGTTGAGGTGTAGGGTTAGTCACAACATTATCCATCACATTTATAGAATTATTAGGCATGGATTGTGCATACATGTTATTCCACATTGGCATATTGTATGGCATTTGAGGCATACTGAATGCAGCAAGATAAGGATTGTTAAAATATGGCATGTTTGCAAAATGTGCATAAGGATTTTGTTGAGACATAACAGGCATAGCATGTAGAGGTGATACAGACATGTTAGGCATGGAAGAGGGTACAGTTATGGGAGATTTCTTAATAGATTTACAGTTAGCAGATAGATGATTAACACTACTACAATGCACACAGCTTTTTCTAGGAGCATACTTGTCAGGTGTGTAATTGTTATGTTTGTTAACTCCTACCTTCCCATTTCTGTTGGATTTCCTTTTGGATTCCTTTTTATCCTCAACCATCTTGAGCCTATTGTTTAACTGTTCTAAGGTCATGTGCCCTACATTCACCTTTCTGACATCTTTGGATGTGCTTGCTCCTTCTTTGACAAAGTTCTTTGAAGTTGAACCAAACTTTTTGTTGAGTTTCTTTAGATTTTCTCTTTTAGAAACATCTGCCTGTTTTAATTGAGGAACCTTCAACGGATGTTCCTTTTCTTCCTTCAACGGATAACTTTCATCATCCGTTGATTCCACATCCGTTGACAGTCCATCAATTAATTCCAGTTTCTTTTTATTTTTATCCCAGGCAGTTTCACAGAATGATTCAATTCCTTGGACTTTGGCAATTTGAGCACTTACATCCCTAGATGTTTTCCAGGCTTTAATCACCTCTTGCTCTTTCTCTAATTGATTGGAAAGTATTTCTACTTTCTTAACAGATTCAGCTAGTTCATTTTCAACAGATATACAATGCAATTTGGTTTTCTCTAGGTCAATCAACTTATTTTCTAACACAGTATTTCTATTACTTAAAAACAGATTGTTCTCTTTGATCCTACTATTTTCTTTAGCAAGAGATTTAAGAGACACACGCAAATGATACAATTCAGTAGACATGTCATTGAAAGCATCATTGCACTCTTCTTTAGTAAGCTGTGTTAAATCAGTAGTGATTACCTGATTGCTTGATGAACTAACTTCGTTTTCTTCAGAATCAGCCATGAGAGCAAGGTTGACATAATCCACATCTTCATCCTCTTCATCTCCATCAGCTGCCCAGTCCTTTTCTTGAGTGATGAAAGCCCTTTCCTTCTGTTTGAGTAGATCAAAATATTTCTTTTTGTAATCTACTTGTTCAAATTTCTTCTTTTCAGTGGTTGGCTTTCTGCACTCACTTGCAAAGTGTCCACTTATACCACAATTAAAACACTTGAACTTGGATTTGTCCACCATGTTCTTATAGGGTTTAGTGGCTCTAGTGTTTTTCCTGAACTTCATCTTTGCAAATCTCCTGGACAGAAATGCAAGATGCTCATCAATACCATCAGAGTCATCTTGACTGGAGTTGTCTTCATTTTCAGCAACTTGCTCTTTACCCTTGTCTGATTCTGGATTTCTTACACCATCTTTGGAGCTTGATGTAGATCTCACAGTTTCTTTTCTGCATTCTTTCTCATTTTCAGCTACCAATGCAACTGAACCTCCTTTCTTTCTCCCCCTCTCCAATACCTCATCCTGTTCCAACTCTAGTTCATAAGTCTTCAAGATTCCATATAATCTTTCAAGAGTAAAGTCCTTATAATCCTGAGAGTTTCTTAAGGAAACAGTCATGGGTTTCCATTCCTTTGGTAAGGATCTCAAAAATTTAAGATTTGAATCCTTCACCTGGTACACTCTACCATACAGCTTCAGTCCATTCAACAGCTTTTGGAATCTATTAAATATGTCATTTAAAGATTCATTCTCTTCAAAATGAAAGTACTCATACTGTTGAATGAGAAGCTGCATTTTGTTCTCTTTTACTTGTTCTGTACCTTCACACAGCAACTGAACTGTGTCCCAAACCTCTTTGGCAGTTGAACAATTTATCACATTATCAAACATATCCTTGTCAAGACCATTAAACAAAATGTTCATAGCCTTCTTATCCTTGTGGACTTCTTCTGTGTCTTCCATTGTCCATTCTGCTCTAGGTTTTGGAATGGATTGACCAACAGCAATTGTGGCCGTAGCAACTGTGGCTACTTTGTGGGGAATGTGAGGACCATCCTCAATGCAGTTTACATAACCTTCATCTTGGGAGAGTAGATGAAGGTGCATTTTCACCTTCCAGTGGTGATAACTGTCTTTGTCAAGAACTGGGATCTTTACTCCAATATCCTTCTTACTCATCTTTGTTAGATTCCAAGATCTTTAAACTCTTTGTGTGTCAAGAGCTGGCTCTGATACCAATTGTTATTCCTAGAGGACTAACAATGAGATTTACAGAAGGGGGGTTGAATGTAAATCTCAAAACTTTTTCAGGTTTTGAGAAGTTTATTAAAGCAGTGTGTTCTAGATGAACAAGTGTATGAATTGCTTTGAGCTAATGCAGACAGATATATATTCAAACACAAAATGTAAAGAACACAACAAACTTTAAAAACTTTTCTGGTGGATTTGTTGTTCCACCAGAGATGGTATATTAGAAAATCTGTGTTCAACAATGTTGATCACAGCTGCATCCTAGTACAAACTAGATGAATTTTCTCTCAAGATATTTCTTAACAGCTCTGGAAAATCTCTCTCTAATTACTAGCTTCTTCTTGGTTTATATATTACCAAGTGTACAAGTGAAAAACAATATAAAATTACAATAGTAAAATAAGTTCTTCACTTGCTTCTTTTCCTGTTCACTCCAGTACTTTGTTGACTATTGCATCTTTGTACTAAAGAAGAACGGCTGCTTTTTCTGTTGATCCTGAAATTCGGCTACCACATCTCAGTTTTCTCTGTCAACCCATGTGCCTCTGTCTGTAGGTACAACTACCACTTATCAACGGCTAATTAGCAGAACATCCGTTGAAGCTTTCATCCGTTAATGACTTCATCCGTTGAAGCTTTCATCCGTTGATGCATTTATCCGTTGATGCTCTCATCCGTTGAAGGATGTTATCCGTTGAAGCTTTAGAGACATCCGTTGAAGCTTAGCTTCTCATCCGTTGAAGGTCTTTAAGTCATCCGTTGATACCACTTCATTTATACAAAATTACAAGGCATGAAATATTTACAATTGGCCTTCCTATCTGCATATCATCTAGTAGTCAACATGACTTATAGTTTCTCTCAACTTCTAAGAATTACATTTTAAATACAGAGACTGAAATATGCTACAATACTAGACTTATTTCTAAGTAAAGCTACACCATCAACGGATAGCCAAAGTGGTCTTATCCGTTGAGGCTACTGACACTAAATTTCTACTTAAGTATTTTGTTAAACATATCATCAAACTAATGCACATATATTCCTAACATGTAGTCAACCCAGTAGCTCTGTCTCCTAAATAGATGAGTAGTATTTAAACCGAGACAACTGCTAGCCCCCATACATCATCTCAAAAAGATGTAATGGCTGAAAAGGCACATAAACAGTTACTAGATTCATTCTCTCAACAGGGTGCGTCTATTGAAATTTGCCTGTCGGCCAGGGTATCCAATGTAGTGTCACCACTTCAAACATAAACAATTCTTGATGCACAAGGAGAGGTTACACACACAAAGGATGAGTTGACGGAAACAAGAGTTTCGACCATTTTAAGGTCAGATTCGATTGTTCAAGGTTCGTTAATGGACCAATTGCCTTTATAGGTGTTAGGAGGGGATACTAATCCATAAGCCATATGTCAGTGGTCAGTGTCTACCTCCCCAGGCTTAAATCCCCTGGATGCATCTGCGGATAGTGGATCTGACATAGGTGCAGATCGGCAACTTGTTGACAATGATTCAGATATTACCTGATGAGTCACAAGGAAATGTCTTCACATGCATTAGAAGGGAACTTTGATCTTTATGCTAAATTCTTTGGATCATTGTTTACCTTCCCAGAATTCAAATCTGGAACCCTAAAAGGGAAACTAGCAACTTGTAGATTATGACTCAGATTCATCTGACGAGTTTAACAAGGATGGGGATTTGCGAACTCCCATTGCACCACCTATGACCTCCTTAAGGATGGCTAAGGTGATTTTCCTTGCAGGTACAGCTGGATTATGGATCTATGAGAGAAGAGTGATACACTTGTGAGAATGAGTGTAAACACGAGTGGAGAGAAGAGTGAAACACATGTGAGGTACACTAAACAGAATCACACACTCACAGTGAGGAAGAAAGAGAAACTACTTGTTATTTTTTTTCCAACCAAGTGAAATATGAGAACTTCTTCAGACGACGACATACATTCCTTCACTAAGGGGGAGATAAAAGCTTAAGTAATAGATTGGAGGATTCCTCAACTAAGGGGGAGAAATAGAAGGGAGTAAGAAAAAGATCCTACATGTACACTACACCACACCATTGTTGTTTGTAACTACGGATCCTATTGTACGGGAGAGGTGGTAAACACAAGGTGATTTTCTAGTAAGGGAAGAAGCTGTTTTCAAAAGGGGAGTACCATTGGTTTTTATCTGCGGATCCTATTGTACGGGAGAGGTGGTAAACGAAGGTGATCTTCTTTAATCAGTTGATTCTCATAGGGGAGAAGCAAGAGAGATATGGGCTTCTCAACAGGAAATGTGGTTGTACAAATGAAGATGGAACTACTTGAAGATATGTTCAGTCTAGAGGAACATCTGCTTGGAATCTGGAAAATGTTAAATCTAGTCCAGAACTTTTCTACTATTTACTTTATATTTCTTTTTATATCTTTTTCTTATTTGTTAGTTGAGTTATCCTCTAGGTATTTGTGTGTTATTATTTAACAAACAAATAGGGGGAGATTGTAAGTCATATGTCATAGCCTATTTGTATATTCGAGGATTCAACTCAACTCAAATAAGAATGTAATAAGTAAATAGTGGATCGACCGTCAGAGAGATCTCGCAAAGTAATATCTGTCAAAGGATTCAGAAACAAGGTTCATCTACAGACTTGAGGAATTAATTCACTGGAAGAAGTTCAAGAAATTGATCATGCCTCAGTGATATAAATCAAGAGTGTGGATTTAATCAAGTGACAGAGATCTCGTCAGAGTATCATTAATTACAAGGATTTAATCTGAAGAAAATCAAAGTATCAAAGTCAAGACATAAAGAAACGTCACGGAAGTTAGTCACTCATGGACCAGACAGTACATCGAGTGTCAACATTGAAGTGGTGGAATTGATTCATAATTGACTGTGATTATCAGAAGATTTTCAGAAGAATGGTTGCTGCTCAAGATTAGTATTAATTCTCTATTAATTAATTAAGTCATATAATTTAATTAAGAAAATAAATTATATCTGCAAAGATTAATTTATTTATTAATTGAATTAATTGATTAATTAATTCTGAATTAATATTAAGATTTTTCAGAATTGTTTTTTGAATTAAAATCAGTTTAAATCAGCAAGACAATTGAAAATGAACTAGCATGACAATCTGGATTGTCATACCGATTGTCATGCCAAGTCATTTCAATTGTCATACCGAAAGTTACACTGGGAGGAGGATTGTCTTGCCAATTCATTCTGATTGTCTTGCTAGTTCAATCAATAGTCTCACCGAAAGTCTTGCTAGCTCAATGGATTTTCTTGCTAGCTCAATGGATTGTCTTGCTGAGCTAAAATGATTGTCTTGCCAACAAATCAGGTGGTTGTTTTATTATTTAAAACAACAGAAGCAACAGAAGTCAATCATCCATCCGAAAACAGTTCAAGAACAAAGAAAAGCAGAAGCTGAAAAATATATCATCTCTTCTCTGCTAAAATCAAGATCACAATTTCTAGCTAGTAAAGTTAAATCCAAACCACTAGAAATCATTATCTTGTTCTTGTGTAATAATCTAGCGGATCAAAATCCCTAAAACTTAATCTCAAATCGCGTTTAGCATTTGATTCTAATTATTGCAAAAATAGAAAAAGTTCAAGTCGAATTTATTCTAAATTTGTGATAATTAATTTGAGATTAATTCCTTGTAATCGATACAGTTGTTGTAACACCTTTCAAGTTTAATAATATTTTTATTTAACTTGAATTTTGTTTCACATTTTTTTTATTCCGCATTTTATTAGATTATTCGGTACTGTTTGTATTCAACCCCCCCTTCTACAAACACATTGGGACCTAACATATATATTGTAGTGTGAGTTGTGTGGTTGTAAGAGTTTAGATGGCGTGGCTTCCAAAACTCCTGACCCCGGGTTTTGGGGCGCTATAATACCCTAACGGTCACTTACGGTCGCTTATACGCTTAACGATTTGCGTTAATCGCTCGCGTACCCTCAGCTCCACTAATTTTAATAAATTAACCGGTACGAATTTTAAGGCGACTCTTTCACGAGAACTTTACTAACTGCCTTATTCACTTGACATAATTCTCTCGTGTTTCGTTTAATCATTTAAGGGTCTCAATTATGGTCTCAAAGTTACTAGAAGTTTCGGGGTTCGCTCGCGAAACACCGATACTTAAAATGGTCGTTTCTCATCGCTCGTAACTTGGATTTAGGCGAACGACATATCAAAACGAAGCTCGTAACATGAACTATCTGAACATGGCAAAGGTCAGAATCTTACAGTGAGTTCACGAGTCCTAAAGTTAAGAACAAAAACAGTCTAAGGTAAATCGGGCATTACGACGGCTATGTTTACGTGATTTCCCAAAATTTTACCAAATCAATTCAACATCAAACCACCATCAATCAATCCCAATACAACCATATGACAATATAACTCATCAACCAACATTAAACCATTAAACTAAGCCCAAATCGTACCAAGAATCATCAAGAACAACTAGTGCTACTATTTACTCCCAAAATCAACAAAAACACTTAACAATTAAGATCTCAACATGACAAAACAACTACTACACTTAATCTATCATTCCATCATCATAACCATTTATACTAAATAACTTAATACTAAGATCATGAAGAGTTATACCTTCCTTGAAGCTTTTAATCAATGAAAGATCCTTGGAAAGTTTATAGGAGACTAGATCCACCTTTAAACAACCTTGATCTTTTAATCAAAATCAAGAAACACAAAGTTAGATCTTGAAGTTACTATTCACCCTAAACTTTTAGGAATTGTTTAACTAGGTAAACCTTGGAATCTTGGATCCAAACTTATAGCATAACTAATTTATGAATTATGGAAGCTAAGGAAACAAACCTTATAATTTTTGAAGGTGTGTAGCTTGAGTTTTGAAAAACTCCTCCTTGTTTTAAGAAGAAAGGCCGAAGCAAATGAAGGAGAAGAAGAAGAAAAAGCTTCTTTGATGCTTGCTTGGTTGACTTGTGAGTTGTTTTATTTGATTGATTAATTAGAATTTACCATGGTAAAAAAAATGCTTGACTAATAATCAACCAACTCAAAATATCTACAAGTCATGCTTATGTCATCTTGTTTGTGTCATCTTTTAACACATGTCTTCTCCTTGTGGTGTGATGACATCACCATCCACTAACCTCTTTGATTAAACCTTAATTACTTGGTTAATGACCGCTTATCTGTTATACGGTTCGCTTAACTTTCGTTCTCGTTCGTCATTTGAGGGATCATATCCGAGATGTTATTACTTGGATCCCCTCAACCTTTCTCAATATTTTATATTTCTTTTATGATCCTCTCTAATAATCCTTGAATTTAAATCATTTTAATCATGTTACCTTATACTCAATTCTTTCGGTATCTGGTGGATTTTCGAGAAAAATCAAAGTGTTCGAATTTGGATTCTGATGACCTTTACATACACTCATTTACTTTATGGAATACTAATACGATCTTAAAATTTCTATAACAGTACTACTATATAGCGTGGTTTGAAATTTTTTCTTAATCAGCATAGTCAGCAAAAGTAACTATTCATCAGGATTTTAAAAATTTCCAAAAATTGGGGTTATTACACTCATCATGGTATAATCCGGGTTTCACTTGATCAATGAGTAGACTATCGTTAGGGATGATCATCAAACCCACACCGCATCGCAAAATGCGATTTTTATGTTTATGTGGTGCGGTTGCGGTTTCAGTTTTTGACAAATTGCATGGTGCAGTGCAGTTTGACATTTTAACATTACGGTTCAAACCGCACCGCAATTATATATTTATATAAAATTAATTATATATATAATATAATATATATATAGATATATTTATATATTATAGATTCATTTCTTGTTTACTATAGGTTTGCCTTATAAATGCTAGCTTACATATTATAAATTACTGATATTTTTTTATTTTTAATCAAAAATATATTATTTTAACTTCTTTTTTAGCTAAATTTTTATTATATTTGTATGTAAATATTAATATTTTGAATAAATAAACCGCACAAATCGCACCACACTGCACCGTATTTTCGTGGTGCGGTTTATGCAGTTTTTGAGGTTACAGGGTGCAGGTGCGGTTTGGAAATTTGATCAAACCACATGTGCGGTTTGAGAAAAAAAGCGCACCGCCCGCACAGCGATCACCCCTAACTATCGTATCAAATCAATATTTGAGCGTGACCACGCATTTCATAGTCTAGCTCACACAAGGGGCCAATAATATCACTCCTTAAATTAGGAAGGTTAAATCCTTTCTAGATCATTCATATTTTTCATACGATTCATATATACCCGAAATACACTTTATCATTACCCGATCAAAGGTAACTTTTAATGTAATCAAAGTACATTAATTCTCGTATAAAAATATAATAATTTCAAGTATAAGGACCATTACATCATTATCACAGTGAGAATTACTTATGACACAACAGACATGTAGAATCTCACATTGGGTTTGTCCAGCATCATGTATATTTACATCTGCCCGTGTTTTTGACTTTAATATCGTTATACCTATGATCAATGAGATGTGATCATCAGTCAATAAACACACCAGTTTTAATACATTATTATGGTCCCTTAATAATAATACTCGTAGGAATATTGATACTATTCTCATAATCTCATTTATAAGTCACATACTTAGAGATATAGAATTCACATATCATATTTCAAGGATCTTTATTGAACTAACATTTATATCACAGTATATTAAGAATTAATAAATTATAAAAGGAATAACCGATAGAACATAAATATTAATAATCCAAATGTCTTAAACTAAAAACATCATAGTATTGTCTCTAGGGCACAAACACTAACAAAATGTCCTCAAACTATGAATAATATTTTATTACAAAGGTTGATGTCATCATTTTTCTACTATCCCGGCCAGCATGACATACCAAATCCAAAAGCAATAAGTATATACCACATGAGTTAGCACTGCATTTTGGTGCCACTTATTAGCTGGGTCTCGTATTATCTTGTCACCCCTGAGTCCCATGGACCGAACGATCCAATTCACCATAAGAGGAGCGTAGTGAAACCCTATAATGAATAGTGAAAGTGAAGAAAAGCGGTAGTCGCTCCAATGGATACTTCAATTACGTCTTGTATTCTTGGTATGATCGGTCTTTGAAAGCTTGCCAAAAGAGAAAGGTAGTTGACTTATTGGCCAAGCTTCATTCTGCTACCTTGAGTTGTTCACTCGTAAACTACTAGGTCTAGCCGTTACACGCCTTCTTCTAAGCCTGGGCATGCAACTCACTAACTACAACTTCTATCTCCTCTAGGTCCCATTAGACTGATCCACAAAAATGGAGACGAACCAGAATAACGTCCAATCTTGTTTTTGGATTGAGTAGAAAAGGGACACCCGTGACAGGCGCAAGAAATGGGAGAAATGAAAACAGAAAGGGATCCTATTTTCGAGAGAACATTAGAGAGGGCCAGGATTATATAATCTTATCCTGATATCATGGTGTCAAGGAACCAATTAATATAAAACCTCAAGGTATTAGAGAATTACCCTTTCCAGGATCTTATATTATTCTAACACTCCTCCTCACTCGAAAGCCCATTTATGGGTCGAAGAGTGAATCACGGACACCCATTTTTGGGGCATAAATTTGCCTTTCGTGTCCCTCATAAATTGTGAGAAATGTTGGGGACGGCAAGGATCGAACCTGAGTCCTCTGCCAGCCTGAGCTCTGATACCATGTCAAAGAACCAGTTACTCTAAAACCTCAAGGTGTTAGAGAATATTTTTTTCTAGGATCTTATATTATTCTAACACATGGTTTGTAAAAGTCGACGTCATCGTGGTTCTATAGAGGTTGTGAAAAATGAGCTCTTGTGATATTCACCACGGTCTTAGTTTCGATGCAAGAAATCAAGATCTCCAAAAAATCCTTTCCAACGAAACCAACATCAAAACACACAAATACTTTAAACAAAATATACTCGCAACCAAAAAGATTTGAACAACCTTGATAACAAGGTACAAATAAGATGTCACACAAAAGGATTAGATTCTACCCAAAAAAGATGTTTATTCAAAATTTATGAAAAACAGTAAAATAAAATAGAAGATGAAAGAGTAAAAAAGATTAAGCAAAACATAGTTTCTGAATGCAGGTCAAGATTACAAAATGCAGTTCAAGTATATTACCCAAATGACCCTCCTAATTTTCTGTGCAAACACTTGGACACTTAATCATCTTCTAGGTTTTTGTTAATCATCTTCTAGTTTTTTGTGCATACGGATGACTTGAAATGTATACATGTATATATTATAATATTTTAACCGTTAATTCATTTAACTTGTATTTACAGTACAACTAATAATACATTGAACTTATATTTTACACATAATATATAATTTTCATTTTGACTTATATTTACAATACACCTATTAAACTTATATTTTACACATAATACATTTAATCTGATATAATTTTCATATTAACTTATTTTTACAATGCACTTAATAATACAATAAATTTATATCTTACACATTATACAATTAATCTCATATAATTTTCATATTCTATCTCACCTATAAATATGTGACTAACTCTTACTTTTTTATTTATATCTCTCTTTAAAATATCTTAGTATAATTTGTTCATTTTCAATCCATAATCTGACCCGGGAGTAAGAAGAGAGTTTCATCATCATCTTCAATTCATCATTTAACAGCGAGCAAGAAGAGAGTTTCACCATCCTTAACTAAGGTGACTTAAAGATTTTGTCCATTTTTTCCAAGTCTTGTCCATTTTTTTAATACACAAAAACTTCATATTTTTATGCTCTTTTGATGATATTGTTGTTTTTTATTGAGAAATCTAAATAATATGTGTTAAATTAATAAATAACTTTATATTTATGTCCATTTTTAATCATTAATTGTAAATATGTGTTCTAGTTAATTTTTAACTAACTTATGCTTTTTTGATGATAATATCTTTTTCTTGGAAAATTTGTATAGTATTGCTAAAATTAATAGATAACTTTATATTTATATCATTTGCTAGTTACTGATTATAAATATATATTGTAGTTAAATTTTTAGCTAATTTATGCCCTTTTGATGATACTCTTTTTTTCTTGGAAAATTTGTATAATATGCGCTAAATTAATATATAACTTTATTTTTATGTCATTTTTTAGTCACTAGTTATAAATATGTGTTGTAGTTAATTTTTAACTAATTTAAAATATATATATATATATATATATATATATATATATATATATATGAATACTAAATAGCTACTAATACATGCATGTAATGTAAGATAAAGTAGTGTTTTCACACTATTTGTTTTATCTTTTTTCAACTAATTTATAATAAGTGTAGTGTTTTCACACCATTTGTTTTATCTTTTTTTTTTTTAAAAAAATTAAATTTTAGTTTTCTGCATTTTTTGTAATTTATGCAATCTCCATTAAATATAAAAATAATTTTTCAAAATGCATATATATTTTGGTACCATTTTTTTTGCCCGAGTAGAATTAAGATACAACATTAAATTAATAATTATATATATATATATATAAATACATTGCCTAACTTGTCATTAACATATTCATCTCAGTGTGCATTAGACATCTTAGATAAAATTATATGTAAGTTAGACTACCATTAATGTATTAGCTTGCAATTAATCTATATATTATATTGATATTATTTTTTTGTCTCACATAAATAATAATTTCACATGAAACAATATTTTCTAGTTATTGTATTAACTCTTCGGATTGTTGGTCTTTTTTCACATGGAAATTTTTATTTATATATCGATGGAAAAGAAGACTCTGAGGTGAGTTTTTTATAAATATTTTTTTTTCCAAATTTTCTTATATCTCTTTTGCTAAATTATTTATATTCATCTAATAGTATTTATGTTAATTTATATTTATTTTCATGTTGAGTATTGCAGGATGTATATTTTGATGTTGCTTTCAATGAATTAGTGAATGTTGGTCACTTATTCGAGACTGATCATATATTTTTTAGTCGACGTGACTTAGAAGCATTTGTCAGAGACGTTGGGAAGAAAAATAATATCTGCATAACTGTGCTTTCTTCTAAAGGAGGGGAAGGAAAGGGCTTGGGAACTGCTGTTGTATATCTCGGATGTGAAAGATCATTAGGTTACCATAGAAATAAAGATTAGGAGAGTGTGTCTCAAGTTAATAATAAGCATTACAGTGGAACCAAAAGATGTTACTGTCCATTTCGTCTCAAAGGAAAAGAATTTCTGCAGCAACATGGAAATTATTTGTGATTAACGAGAATCACAATCACAACTTTCCGACATACAATGTGGGTCGTTCAATAATAAGTACGTTGTTTGAGGATGAGAAAATTAAAGCAAAGGAATTGACACAAGCTCATGTGCCTCCATCTCAAATTTTGATTTCTATCAAGAATAAAAATAAGGATAATTTAACGACGATGAAGCAGGTGTACTACTACAAACAAAAGTTGAGAAAAGAAGAAATGAAAGGCTGTTCAGTCATTCAACAACTTTTGATGGATCTGTGCAAGGAGTCCTATTTTTTTCAATACCAAGTTTCACCAATCGTTAACATGGTCACTGATTTGTTTTTTGCTAATAAAATGGTCGTAAAGTTGTTGCATCAATTCTATCACGTGCTAATAAATGGATTGCACATATAAGACCAACAAATATAAAATGTCGTTACTTGAAATTATCGGCGTTGTTCCAACTAGGAAAAATTTTGTCGTTGGATTGACATTCTTACAAGATAAGAAAAAAAGTAGTTTTGAATGGGCTCTTCAATGCACGAAAGATCTCTTCAACCCAAATCAGATTCGAGAAGTCATTGTTACGGATAGAGAATTTGTTTTAATAAATGCAATCAGTGTGATATTCCCGGATAGTTATCGTATATTGTGCACAAGACATATTGCAAAAAATGTGGAAGCCAAGGCAAAAAAGGTGACCGGCAGTATGGTATTTTCACATGCATTTGTTGGTAACTGGAATAGGATTGTATATGCTCAAACAGAAGGAGATTATGAAGAAAAAGTACAACATTTTCAAAAGATATTTGCTAGTCATCCCAGTTGAGATAAGATTGTATATGCTCAAACAGATTGTATATCTCAATTTAAAATAAGTATACTTTGAGAACGATTTCTATAAAAAATCATATTTTATAATTGATATTATATAAGAAAAATGAAAATAATTGATATTAAATATAAAAAATTAATGATATTCAATGAATATTTTAAATTTGATGTGTTATATTCTCAATAAAAATTGACATGATGAATTATTTTATAAAAAGTTAAATATTTATAAAATATAATATCACATATTATTTTATATGAATATTAAGTCTAATTATTAATCTACTTAGCAATCAACAATATTACGTAGTAATCAGGAGGAGTACATTTAACGTAATATAACCAAACTGCATTTGGTGAAAATGAGCTGCATTTGACACCACCCTAAGCAAAAATGGAGAATAGAAAAGATGATCGGAATCCTTTATCTAAAAACGTAAATAACGTAGATTCGATTTGGATGGATGTAATTTAGTATATTTATTATGGATTTTACATTTACTTCCCTTGCGTTTTAAGTTGAAAAATTATCCTCCTCACGGTTAAAAAAATATTACGAGAGAAATTTCTCCCCCACCGGCCACCGTGTCAAAAAGCTAGAACCCTAATTAAACCAGCTAAAATCTGTGAAGGGTTTAAGCCGAAAGGGGTTTAAACACCTCGTACTCCAACCAATCTCCACAAACACACAAAAATGAGTTTCTTCGATTTGAACATCCCTTACTTAGAATCAATTAAACCTAGTTCCATCAATACAATCGAAAAAGCCACTCGACTGAAACTCATTGTCAAAGCAATGGAGCTAGGTTACACTGCCGTCGCTTACAACCGCACGATCAGAGGCGTCATGTCTGAATCTGACCGTTGCTCTATCTCTTTATTTCCTTTATCTTCTCTACTTAGAGTGTCTCCTTGTTTGTTATCGAATGTTGAGTTTCATCGGAGTGTTTTAGGTGTGTCCAAAGCGACGCCGTTTAGGCAGTACACGCGATTGACGGTCGTGGTGGATAATTCTCAGCAAGCGGCGGCTCTTAATTCGGGGAATCCTGTGTTGAAAACGTATGATATTGTTGCGGTTAGGCCGGTTAATCAGATGGCGTTTGAACAGGCCTGTCGAACTTCTGAGGTCGATTTTCGGTTTTTTATGTGTAATTGCATTTGTATTGAGAATTTTATTTTGTTTGATTGTGGGATTGAATGTGTAGGTGGAATTGATTGCTATTGATTTTTCGGACAAGTTGCCATTTCGGTTGAAGCAGCCTTTGGTTAAAGCTGCAATTGAGGTTTGTTTTTGTGTTTGAGTCGAGATAATTTCAGTCGTATTGTTTTCCATATATTTAAAGTTTGGCGATGCATTATGTTTGGGAATGGAGTATTGACAGAATTATCTTGATGTTAAGTAACATAAAGTTGCATTGTCTATATCTCTGTATCTTTATGTTTATGTTGCGGCTATGTTTTCAAGGTTATGTACATCTCTGCGGGTTTAAGAGCATCTCCAACACTCTCTTTACATTCTCTCTAAAAGTAATATATATTATTGAATCTTAGCTATTTAACAAACTCTCATTTTTTTATTCTCCAAAAGCCTCCTTATCTTTGTCTCCCAAATCAATTCTATTGTTTACTCACACTGTTTGGATAAAGAAATGTTATATTGGTACAAAGGGAGAACAAGTGAAAAAATTAAAATGAAGGAGAGGACTGAGGAGAGAGGGTCTTAAATATGAGGGGGATAGAAGGGATTTTAAGATTTTAGGGAAGACCTAAGAGATTGTTGGAGTTGATTTTTAGTACATCTTCCCTAAATTTTGACTGTGGAGTCTATTAGGAAATTGTTGGTGATACTCTTAATCGGTTAATAAATTGCCTTTTTTCAAATGCAGCGTGGAGTCTATTTTGAGATTACTTATTCCAGCGTTATAATGGATGCTCAAGCAAGAAGGCAAATGATATCTAGTGCCAAGGTGATGATTCAAACTTTTAAATGTTTTGGATTTATATGTTTGTTCTGAAGTCTGATCTAATGATGATAAGTATACTTACATTGGACCCCATTTGCTTCACATTAAGTTTTCTGCGTATGTTTTATTATTAATTTATTTATTTGTAAACAATACAAGTCCTTTTTGTCAACTTCTTTTACGAGTATACAACATTGAGGGAAAATATGCTAACAGAACGAGCCGAACTAGATGGTCAAATTGTTTCAATTATTATCCTTTTATGTGTATTGTAGTCTCACCATATAGATGATAACTGCTGCTGCTTGGTCTTGGGCTTGCTCATGAACAACGAAGTAAGATACCTAGTTCAGCAATAATTAAATATGTTTTCGAGCCTATATTCATTTTGACTATTTAACTATGGTTAGTCATTTTGAGTTTAATGAACAGAAGCAAGCTGAGGTTAATCGTCAGGCACCTGTTAACTTTGCAGGCCATGAATTTCTGATTCATAAAAAGCAATAAGGTTAATGTTAAAACCTACCGGCTTTTAATTGTAGCCACTATAGGTGAATTGAATGATTTATTTTTCCACTGTTTGATAGCACACAATTATTTAATATAGAACCATGAACATCAAGTTATTCTCAACTAATTTGAAACTCTAATATGTGCATGAAAATCACTCTTTCTATTCTTAAATTTTAACTTGAAAGAATAATCTAGTAGTTTCACAAATCACAAGCATTCAATTGTAGTCTACTTTAGTTTCTACAGGAAATGATAATCGTAATATTCTGCATGAGGCTAAAAGGTGAGTTAGCTGTTGTCCCCCTTGCGGGAGGTCAAGAGTTTGACTCCTGTTGTGTGCGTGTGTAATTAATTTAGCAAAAAAAAGAGGTTGAGTTAGCTGTTGCCCCGGTTTGTAGCCTCGTGTAAAGCTTACTAGCATAAGTTCCGTTACCTGTCTCTAGTATTATGATGAATATAAATTGATCGTACCGTGAGTCTCAGACTCTCAGTATTATAAGTTGGTTAGTAATGGCCAACTGTGACTTGACTAGGTTATGGAGCTTTAAATAAATTAGACCTAGTTGTTTCTGGGTTGGCTTATCTTGAAACCATGGTATGAAGTACAACGATGACAAATTCTTACCGGAGCTTAGGCATGAGACACCCTGACATGCTAATACAGGACATATCATCAATATGAAAAACAAAAATGACACTAAGCAATTTAAGCATTCAGCTGCCACTCAAACGATCTATGTATACAATTTATATATATAAGTATGCACAATCAAGAAGGCAAATGATAATTAGCAAAAGTATAAGGCAGATGATATCCAGATCCAAATTGATGATTAAACTGTCTTAACCTGTAGATAGACTGGATTTTTAAGGCCGACTATTTATTTAAGGAATGATCCCCTTTTAATGTATTTTATAATATGTTTAAATATATTAGAATGCCTTGACAGCATTTGCCAACTCCACCACTGCATACAGCAGTAAAGTACAAATATCATATTGTCATATTCCACGGATGATAGGGCTCCTATCTAGTTTTATGTTTATATTATGAAGAAAATGGTTAAATAAGTGTATTCCACTCTATCAAGGGGCTGATTGTTCTTCCTAGACAGCATTGTGGTACAGTTCAACTAGGAAGATTGGTTATAAAATGGGACTAGGAGTGTGCGATTCGGAGGGAGACCATTATGACAAATCAAGTGTATATATATTCTCCAGTCAGTTGCCAATGTAGCCGAGGGTTAACTGTTACTCATTCTTTTTCTACTTCTACATATAACTTGCTTGCATATATAAGCCAAGTACTAATAGCGGAAAACTATGATGTCGTATATTAATATGGAGTTCTGTGTCTCTCGAAGTTGATGACAGAAAATTGTTCATCCATTCTTGATAGTTCATCTTTCTGATTGCTAGTAGTCCTTATTGTTCCTTTCAGCTATTGTGTCTAGTGAGTTAAAATCCTATATTTTCAGCTGCTTGTGGATTGGACTAAAGGAAAAAATCTAATTTTTTCAAGTGCTGCTCCTTCTGTAACTGAGCTTAGAGGACCGTATGATGTTGCAAATTTAATGACTTTACTTGGGATCACGATGGAACGTGCGAAAGCAGCTATCTCCAAAAACTGTAGGTATGTAAAATGCAAAGTATCAGGATGTGTTTATAGATTTTTTGCTGTTCGATATATGCCATTCATTCAGTTCTGATGATATGCAGATCACTTGTAGCTGATTCTATAAGGAAAAAGAAATTTTACAAAGAGGCCATTAAAGTAGTATTAGTAACCAAAGATCCTGAGTTTGATGAGTGGCTTAAATGGGACCCCATCTCGAGTGGTGAGGGGGATTTGTTATTAGATGAAATGGCGAAGTCGTTCGATACCTTCAGTAAAGAATCAACTAAAGTGAAAGCTATTGATTTTGCTTCAGTTATAGATAGCTTACCAGCAAATGGCTTGCAAATCAAGGATATGGTGCCTATTACAAAGCCGTCATCGGAACTTAATAGCGGTAACAACTTGTCTTCTGTAAAGAAAACCTCGGAACCGGTTGATGCTCCTAGTGTACCTAAGGCAGATCAGACTTCAGCAAGAGATCAGATTTCTGACTCTACCAACTTAAAAAAATTGTCGGAGGAGAGTTTGAAAGGTTTTACTGAGGTTTCAAGTAGCTTTGATGCAGCCATTAGCAATAATGGACACGAATTGAATAGTGTGCAGTTACTAACTTGCACCAGTATTTCTGAAACTTGTGTTTTGTTAGAGATTGATACTTTAGAAGGTCATGTTATGCAACCAGAAAGGGATATGACTACTTGTCGAACTAAATATCCTGGTGAAACTGCAACAGTTTACACTTGGAGCAAAGAGGAAGAAATTGCCAAAGACTGTAATGCTCTTGCTCATACACAAACATCTACAATGTTGATTGATAACAATCTCTCTTCTCTTCAAAGTGAACTATGCAAGCAATCAAGTAGTTTAGACGTAGTTTCATGTACGCAACATGTCGTGATGGATGATATTCCAATTGAGAAAGATATTGAAGTTAATGCTGGTGGCACTGTTGAAGCTTTTACTGTATCAAAAGATAATAGTTCTGCTTGTGTGAGTGAAGTATGCTTACGCTTGAATAATACCGGTGCAGTTTTTGCGACACCAGATGAAGTCTCACTTGATGCAGATATGAAGTATAAATCAGATCTGTATATTGCTCCTGATTTGTCTTTGCATGAATGTACAATGATAAAAGAACAAGTTAAGCTAACTGGTGATGGTGGTGCAGTTAGTATTTTGGATGAGCCGTCTGTCTTAGACTCTTATGATTCTTCACTCGCCGGTAATCCAATAGCAGACACACCTATGGAAGATCAAAAACAGATAAAGGATCAGAATGGAACAGAACATCATGTTTCAGATAGTTCCCATTTAGGTACTTACCTTGCTTCATTTTCTTTCGTGAAGTTCTGTATTCAATTTATGGATTTACCTGTCATTTTATGGTGTTGCATACACTATACAGTTATTTACCTGGAATACTACTTATTCCCTTAGTTTAACAAGAATCTACTGTAAATTATTCTGTCACAGAGCGCCCCCCCCCCCAAAAAAAAAAGAAGAAGAATATTAATTTTGTCTGAAGAATTTAAATTTCTTAAAAAGAGCAAGGAGCAATAAATTTAATATCTACAAGCACATAATTTTAGTGTAGCTGATGTAGGACAGGTCTAGGGAATGGGTAAAACAAGGGACAAAGGCTTATCTCTGCAGAGAATCAACAAAAACACTTAAAAATCTTACAATTGTTTATATAATAAATCCTAAAATTTAGCCGTCAAGTAGGAATTTTCTTAATAAAGGAAACTAATCATTTTTTCCTACCATAATATAGAATATTTCTACAAATTTATATAATATAAAACTTAAAAATAATTACAACCAAAAATAATATTATTATTCTTCATTCTGCATCAATAATGAAATGTTGTTGTATATATATGAAAGATATAGTTTAGTTTTAATACATAAAGTTGTATATATAACTGTCAGTCTTAATCTGTTACTATTGTTAGTATTAGGGATGAAGTCATAAGAAATATTATATTCACAATGACCTCAATCATTATTTTTGATATTGTGGAACAAATATATTGTTCAAGTTTTTTACTTTTACAAATGTCAAAGTGGAAGTATTTTTGTTTTGGCACTTCTTACAATACTAATTTTCTTTTTCCTTTCTATTTTAGCGTTCTCTTTGTAAAAAGTAGAGGTATTAAGTGCTCCTCAACTTTTTCTTTGCACTAATTGGTCATAACAAATGCAGGTACCCGCAGAAAAAAAGGAAAGACATCTCGTTCTATGTTTCCTTTCAGGCGTTTATGGAATCCTATACAATTTAAGAAGAAATCCCGAACTTCAAAAAGGAAAATTGTAACTAGGTAAATTTTACCAAGTAAATTATTCTTGTTGTTTAATTATTTTTTGTTTAGTTATCTTTGGTTCTCAATAGGTTGTAGATAAAGAAAATTCGGTCAATATGGTATGTCCGGAAATTTCCATAAGTGAAAAATCTAAATATTAATTCCGATGCTCATTCAGATGTTTTAGGCTTGAATCTTTATCTATCTCCTTAGGGTGTACTATGTGCCGAAGATAAATATTTGTCTGTATACAACTTGCGACAATCACCAAACTTTTTTCTTTAAGGCTGGCTTTTATTGGTTTTTGAATAAGCAACTTGCTACAAATTAACTCTAATGCTTTGCATGTGCTGCAACATCTTTCTGCCATCCTTTTTTTTTTTAAATTGGAAAGCGAAGACATAACTAGTCCATGATCATTGTATTATTAGACATGGTGCTACAATATATTATTGTACTTGGCTTAAAAATCATTGATATAGCTTTCTTTCCTAATTACTAGGTTACAATACACATAGGCAGGATATAAGCTATTGGTTATGCGAAATAGCCAAGTAGTGCTTTTTGAAATTTATAGCTTGTTTCGATTTTAGAAAGGTGAGTTGAATTTGATGCGCAAGTGTTCTGGTACTTTTTTAGGTTTTTTAAGTGTTGCATTAATAAATCGTAACTTAGAGGAACCTGATGATTAGTTTTATTTGCCAAAATACAAATTATTACATTTTCATTTGTTATTTTCTACTAAATATATTCCATTAATTAACAACAGATAATATTAACAGTACTTACAGGACAATGTAAATTAATATATTTAAGCAATGCAGAGTTGAACATATGCATACGGAGTTCTAGTGTGTAGTACCAGATTCAATACGATAAAATATTACTTTTATGTGCTTGAGAAAAGGAAGAGTTGTGGCCAGCATACCTGCAAATAGTGTTTGATCAGTCTGACTGTCCGAGTATATTTGATTTCTTTATATGTAGAATTTTATTATTATATTTGTTAAAGAAAAAGGAGTTATACATAATGCATACTAATGATGCCTCAGGGCCTGGTTGGAGGTCCTTATGATTTGATTAAAACTTATATTTTGTGCTATTTTGTGCTGTGTTTTATATCTGTCGACTGCATGTAGAATGAAATCATATTTATTACATATACATATAAACAATATTTGCCCTAATCTGGAGTTGGATTCTACTTCTATTATTAAAAGGCTCTCAACATGGTTAGTTTACCTGAGCGACCAAATGATTAGAGGAATGAGTTTTAGATGATGTAGATTATAACTCTATTATAAAATAATTAGGCATGGTTTGTTCCACAACATATTTAATTAATGTAAAGACAATAACCAGAAAGTAAACTGTACGTGACTGGTAATTCTGTCTCCAATATACCCCATCTACTATATATATGTGTGTGTGTGATGTGCGTGTCATATAATATGGAAAAAGAGTGTCTAATATGATGACAAATTTGAGAAGATTGTGCACTAGATCCACAAGTCATAGGCTACTCCTGGTGGGTTCTTTTCTTGAGTTGCTTTCAGATAACGTGCAAGCTTAAAATTGTGGAACTTAGTACCCGTTTGGGAAATCTTAAAATAAGTAACTTATGACTTAAAATGAATAAGTAACTTATAAGTGATAAGTAAATAAATACTTATAAGTTATGTGCCCGTTTGGGAAATCTTAAAATAAGTAACTTATGACTTAAAATGATTAAGTGCGAAATAAGTGATAAGTTGATAAATACTTATAAGTTCTATAAGTGTTTGGATAAATTTACTTATAAGTCAGAAGTTTTTTTACTTAAATGAATTAAAACAAATAATTATTAAATACAATTATCTTAGTTCATGAATCTTAAATTAGAAAATATTTAAAAATTTATATTTTAAAATCAAAACTTTAGAAAAAAGTGAAAAAATGAAAATAAGTGGGAAAAAAGTACGTCACTGCCAACTTTCAACTTATCAGCTTATAAGTTGTAAATTCAGCTTATAAATTGGGTCGACAAACACTCGTCGATAAGCTGTTACGGGCTTATAAGCCATAAGTGGCTTATAAGTATATTGACAAACATATAAGTGTTTGGATAATTTCACTTATAAGTCCGAATTTTTTTAATTTAATAAATCAAAATAAATAATTTTTAAATATAATCATATTATTTCATGAATTTTAAATTAGATTAACATTTAAAAATATATTTTTAAAAATTAAAGTTAATAAAAACGCAAAAAATCAAAATAAGTTGAGAAAAAGTACGTCATTACTAACATTCAACTTATCAGCTTATAAGTTGAAAATCCGACTTATAAGTTAGGTACACAAACAGGGCTCGATAAGTACTTACAGGCTTTAAGTCAATAAGTTACTTATAAGTTCTGGCCAAACAGGCCCTTAGAGCACCTCCACTCGAGGACCACTTGCCTTCTCGATTTCTGTGAAGTGGAAATGGGACGGCACAGTGTGCATTGGAGCCAAGACAGCAAAATGGGACGTCCCTCCACAAAGGGACGGACCATTTCTACACTATGACCCCACTACAACATACATAACATTAAAATTTTAACTATTATAAATATAATATATCAGTTAATATATGCTATATAAAATAAAATACATTTGAAAATGATTTTTTACACTAACGTGTAAGTGGCTCGGGACCTTGCATTGTAATAAAATGGACCACTTTTGTTAAAGACCATTTTCAGCTTACTTGACAGATAGAATTGATAAAAGAAAAGAGGAAATTGGGACTTGGAGTGGAGGTGCTCTTAATGTGAGATTAGTCCCATCCCATAATTACTTCCTAAAGTTGCATAATATCTTTTATAACCTCTACTTTCCTTGGAGTGGAACAAAATTAGAATCAGTGTTCTCAGTAGAAACTAGACTATAGGTATACACTCTCCTTCAAAACACAGTACTTAATAGGGGGTGGCTAGGCATACCATATCGCGATATGTGTTTTGAGAACCATTTATCATCGTACCGTGTTATTCTATGTTATAAAAATCATTTTCCGGGGATCACCACCCTCAGTTTTTTTGTGTGTATATATATATATGTGTGCACTCTTATCGTATACTCACGAAAAATATTTATTTTCAACTACAGTTAAACCTCTTTAAAATAATATGGTTGGAATCAAGAATAAATATTACTTCAGCGAGTTTATTACTTTTATCGGGAGTAAATATACATTGTGTCGGGACCGGAGAAAAATATTATTTTAGCGAAACTATTACTTTATTGATTATTAATTCGTCGAGGTTCAACGGTCGTAGTTTGTTTAATCTATTCAGACTAAACACAGCACCAAAGTTTCTTGTAGATGTACAGTTATGCTTCAAGATCCATGACTTGTCAGCATTTTCTTACATAATTAACCATGCATCTACCAGAAAATTTGGTGAGACAGATATCAGTAATCATCTTAATATTTACAAATCTAATTTTAAAACTTAAGGTTGCCTACAGTTCACATAAAAGTAAGAAATTTGAATCTCATCAGACACGCGACAACAACAATGGGAGACATCAGAATATTGCTACCACTAGCTTATTATTAGCTAAATCGGAGATGTATATGTATAGGCCTGAATCAAGGAATCAAATTAGCTGAGACAGCGTCGAGGAAATTGATCCAGTTCTCATCGTCTTCAGGATCTCCATGATTATAAGCAGCACTATGGTGCCATTCACTTATCATCTGCCCTCCCTTTTCACTTTCATCACTGTTCTTTGCAAATCTTCCTCTGATTCTTGGTCGACTATCAGCTAATGTCTTTCGGCATACATACTGTTTCACAAAATATCGCCAATACTTAAATTGTCAAAGGCATGTAACTTGTTAATCCTTAGTCATTTTGTAACTGAATTATTTTGATAATAGAGTTACTCTCTCCGTTCCACTGGATTCTTTACATACTTTTTCCTCATGTTTGACACGTATTTTAAGGCTATTATAAAATATAATTCTATAATTTATTTTTAAAATTTTCTTTTTTCCTTATTAAAGTTTAAACATTATATTTTTATTTAAAAAAAAATATTTAAAATTATTTAGGAAACCATATTTTACGAGAGTCTTAAAATGTAGGTCAATCCTCCGTTCTCCAACTGAAAAATACAGTGGAATAGAGGGAGTACATTGTAAACGAACTGTACATTTGAAAACATAATAATTTTTAGTATTATTGGTTGATGTTATGCAATATGAAGAGTCTGGACCAAACTGAGAAGCAATATCACTGTTGGAGAGACATGTAGAATACTGACACGCATAGGGCAGAAGGTGATGAGGTACTTGAAATCTTACATCAAGTTTCAGATGATAAGTCATTGTCTTCCAAGAAACATCCTTCTTGTTTTTTACCACAATTTCATAACCAGTGTATAAAGTTTTTAAAATTTCCGCAAGTAGAGGGACTACAAATTTCTTAGCAATTGATTAGATAGTCGACTCTTGAATCCTTAATAACTAATTAACCAAGTTACGATTAAGTGATATAAAGAAGGTACGTTTAAAAATATGTATGAAGTGCTAAATTATATGCTTAAGTAATGCAGTTACCTTTATTTTCTTGTTGAAATTTCTCTGGTTACGCTTGCTTCTATATTTCTCAATTTTCTCCCTTTTTTCTTCAGGACTGTACTTGCATGCTTTAGCGTTCATACACTCAATAATGCTGCTCTCATTTGATAATGAACTGTCTGATCTATGGTGCTGTTGTACCATATTAATTCTCTGTCATATCAAGTTGAAAACAAGAGTGTGTTTCATTAATAAAAAGGGTGGTAACTTTAGTAAATAACACTAAAACAAAGTTATCATAATTTGTTCCAAAGTAGTCCCTCCGTCCCTAAAAACGTTTAATATTTGTGTTAGATATGTTTGCCGATGCACATTTTTAATTTTTAATATCTTTAATTTTGTATTAGTATTAAATATAAAAATTTCAGTGTATTAAAATACTGATAAATACGAATCCAATGAGATCACTCATGACTATGTTTGATATTATAAATTAGACATAAATTAGTAGTCAATCGCTTATCGTGAACAATACCAAAAGTCAAAAGAGGAAACGTTTAACGGGACGCAGGGAGTAGTAGCTAGAAAGTACCTACGTAAAACTTAAATATATACTACTATTAGCTAACACTGCATAGAAACTAGAAAACATCAAGGCTTAATTAAGGTTGTGCTTTTCTACTATAATCATATAATTAAGCTTGATGAGTTTGTAATTAATTAATCATAGGCCATGCAAATCTGATCTAGGATTGATGAAATGTTGTCAAATCTGGTTGTCATTATCAACAACAGCAGCAATATCAGCAATAGGACCATAGATGCAGTTACATGCACCCACTACATGATATGAATATACTAACACCACATACTGAAAGAACGCCAAAGGATTTCATCAACTTGGACTCGAAACACTTTTCAAGTTATGGACTTCGTTAGAAATTTTGTAACTAGCATTAGACTTCATGTAGCACTTTAGAAAAAGATGATTATTTTACCTTATAGTTCTAAATTCAACGCGATAATCAATTGTCTACTTGTTATGTTGGGAAATTGTAACTTATTAATAAACATCAGAAATAAGAACGGTAGAGTCTATGTACAAATTATTGTTACCTCCAAATCTCCGGTGCTGAAAGCCTTTCTCACCGGACTAGAATCCTCCAATCCGGGAAACTTAGCGAGCTGGTGATGATACTGAATCCCACTCATATTATTGTAAAACGAGTGACTACTCACACTCCTCTGCATCATCAAATCATTAAAAGGTTGAGCTTCATAACTAGTGAGTGAAGTAGGAGAACCATAGCTACTGCACCCACCACTACTAGTAGTGTAGTTACAAAGCTCTTGTTTCATCATCAATGCAGCTGAGAGAGAGTCATACTCATTGTTTGGAATCATGAAGCTCTCAAGGTTTAGAGGGGGTGCCTGAGAATGTCCGAGAAAGTCCCCATCATAAGGGTAAGAGAGGTCATTACTACTACTGCTGTAGTTGTAGCTATTACAAGTACTGGAGTTATTATATCCATACATGGCGTGTGGTGCTTTGAGTTTGATGTTTCAACTCTGTGTGTGTGTGAAAGGGAGAGAAGTGCAGATGTTATGAGTGAGCAAGAGTCTTCTACTCGGTACTTAAATGAGTTGGGAAGAGTTGCATATTGAGGTGGATGTATGATGACGTCATGTGTTGAAACTGAGGAGTTGACTTCGCTTTTTTGATGGGCCATAACTAACTCGCCTACAAAAATAAAAAGATCCTCTCCGTTTTTACGGGGATCATTTTGCTATTCCCTTTGGGATCATACAGTATAGTACAACAAGAGTACCAGTCACTAGGGCTCATGGTGCTTTTTCTTTTGACTAAAAAAGATAAGCAGAGCTCCATGAGAAAAAAAAAAGATAAACAGAGCTCCAATTTTTTTTTTTAAAACTTACATCTATGTTTAATAATTAAAAAAATATTAGTTGTTACAATAAAATTATTTTTAATCGCTAACATTTTATTAAATTTTAAAAGATCTATTTCTTTAGACAAGTAATAAATTTTTCTTAAGATATTATCAAATTCAGTGTAAATACCATATCCAGAGCCTTACTTGTGTTCCAAGTGTTTTACAGAACAAAACCCTAAAATTTGAGGGGACACATTTTCTAAAAGTGTTTATACATAAATTTTCTTTGTTTGAAAAAATAAAAACAATATATAACTTTCTTTCCTAATTAAAAAATATACAAATAGAAGAAAGGTTAAAAATTAGTAAATATTAAATAATTATAAATTATTCTCTTGAGCAAAATTATAAATAAAAAAATTATTCTAAATATTAAATAAGTTACAAAAAAATTAGGAAAAACTTACTAGGAAAGTAAGAATATCAATTTTTTTGATAAGCACTATATACTATTAGTCATGATAATAAAATACGAGGGAAATTGTAATTTTTTTAAACAACGTGTACATTATATCATTTTTAAATAATACATGCTTTAGGTAATTAATTTGTTTTAAATTATAGTAATAATTACATATTGAAGAAAAAAATTAATTTAAAATGTTAATTAATTAATTAATGTTTATATATAGATTTAAATAAGTTTATATATGGATTAGGTTTTATGTAATTATCTTATTATTTATAATTATTTCATTTTACTCTTATGTACTTGTACTATTTTTTTGATTATAAATTAATAAAAATTATGTTTAAAATATATTTTTTGATTAATTTTTATTATTATGTGTATTTACTATTATTTTTGATAGATAGGACTTAGTGCACATTTTTTCAATTTTGCATATGATAACAAAAGAAAAAGCAGGCTTAGAATGAAGGTAAAGGTAGTGGGTGGGGGAATCTCACAGGAATAGAGGGATACGGAAGGCACTTTTTTCTTGTGGTCCTATGTATCAATGTTTGCAGTTCAAATCTGTATTTACCCACATTCATGCCCAACTTGCACTACACAATATATGCACTAGTTATATCGTATCTTCCCACCATTTTTATTTAGTTTCCTAGAGAGAAACTTAATGTTATTCTTTTTTTATCAGAAGAGCACAAATTTACAAAGTTAGCTCTTTAATTACTTTATTTAGGTTAATCATCATACGGTGCCGATTTTCCGAAATTAGATAGAAAAGTTAATGTTAGAATATGTCTTGTGATAGGATATAAACATCAGGCTTCAATCTGCTTGTGGGGAGCCATATTTAATACGAGAGACGGGATCCCGTCCAATCCACGAACAAGATAATAGGGTGAGTCGGGCTCATAAGGAAAGTCGGGTTCATGCCCAATTCACGAGTAAGTCAATCGTAAGAGCCCAACCTAATTCTAGGGTGAGTCAGGCTTTATGGTGAAATCAGGACCAAGAACCCAACCCAATTCAAGAACAAACTAATGGGGTGAGCCGGGTTCAAAAGGAGAGCCGGGTTTAGGGCAAATCCAGGAGCAAGTTAGCCTCCCAGATAGAGTCCAACTCTGCTCTAGGGTGAGCCAGGCTCGTGGGAGGAGCCATGTCCATCTCAACCAAGGAACAAGACAATCCTACAGGCCACTATGGAAGAGCACGTGGGACACAAGTCTGGACACGTGACAATGACAACTATCAACATCTAATAATTGGACAAGCAGAACACGCGGCAGTAGTACGCCCTTGGTACATTCTAGGGCGGTCCTTGCCAAGACATTTGTATGAAATCCATTCAAGCCAAACGTCCTCCGCCCCCAGCAATGAACGGCCCTGATCAAAGGTACCAACCTCTAAAACCTACCGTTGAGCTAGAAATATCCCAAAATGAAAGAATTTAAGGGTTACGCTTTCTTATACACACACAACCACCTTATATTCCTATTTTCATCATCCAAAAGAGAGTTCTTACTCTCACACATGAGGCGTCACGAGGCTCAAACCCCCATTCGGTGTTATTTTGTAGACCCCCAACAGCAGCTACACCGCAAGAAAGGTCCATGTACGGCGTCTGAAGGACCGGACCGTGGATCAGAGTTATCATTTGGCGCTAGACGGAGGGGAGGCTCCGTCCTTGGGTCTCGGTGCCCCTGGGCTTATCTTCATCAACAAACTCTGAAAAGAGTCCTTTCTATAATCTGTAAGAATTCAAGCAATCCAGCTCTGTTATAACTATGAACGCTCTTAATTTAAGCCACGTTTGTGTGTGCCCTTTGTTTTAAGCCACATTTGTGTGAGATTTATTTTGTTTATTTTAAGCCACATTTGTATGAACTATAGATAGATTTGCTTATTTATGAACCCAATTTTGCTTCACTTTTGAGTACTTATTTGCTAGCTTAAACCCAGATTTAGTTGTTGTATGATATTGTTGACCCAACAACTTGGTCGTTATTGTGTTGGTTGATATTGATTCCTGTTTAAAGCAACCATAGATCTATTTTTAAAGCTTGTAGTATGGTTTTAGTTTGTTATGGATATGTTGTGAACTTGATGATTTCATTAACAAAATACCTTAGCAGATTTTACTTTATGAAAAATGTAGCACTCGACGGATAAGAAATATAGTCCCGACGGATGACTCATTATAGTCCCGACGGATGATGATCAATTATCCATCGAGTGAGTAGCTTGTGTAATAATGAGTCTGTAACACATTTCTGTATACACCTTGTTTAGTTTCTGTAGTAGCACTCAAGTCATGTTGACCTTAATTAGATATGCAGAATAGGTTGATTAATTGTACATAGATGATGTCTTGTAATTCTGTATAAATGAAATGAAGTCAAGTGCCAGATTGCTACCCAACGGATAAAGAACAATGCCACTCGACGGATGATCAACAAGGCAACCCGACGGATGATCATGTACCCAACGGATAATCAATTCAAACATCAGTTGACAGTGACAACACAGTCACATAAGTCCAGTGTATGCAAAAGGAATGTGGAAGCCTATTCAACTGGGTTTTAGAGAACAAAGAAGCATTGCCATTTCCATGCAATTATGAAGATATTCGAAGATGCTGGAATAGAGTAATGAAGCAGCATAGTATTAGACTTGATAGGTTTTATTTTATTATCTTGTCTTTTTACTTTGTAATCTTGGTAATATATAAACCAAGAAGTAGCAAATAGAACAACAAGAACACTAAGTAAGAAAATTCTCAGAGAAACATTTATAAGCTGTATTCCTAACATTTCTCTGTAAACTTAGTTGTTCACATTTGTAAGCAGCTGTGAGCAAATCTTGCTACACAGAGTGTTCTTGATATAATATATATCTCTGGTGGATACTTTCAAATCCACCAGAAAGTTTTTAAAGACTTGTGTTTTTAATTACTTGTATTTTGATTCATTCCAAGTTATTATTCCGCACTTTGTAAGTTAATTCACTCAGATATATATTTTAAGTTAAAACACTTTTTAAACCAAGAAAAAATTTCAAGAATTCCATTCAACCCCCCTTCTGTAATTCTTGTTGTATTGTTAGGGACTAACAATTGGTATCAGAGCAAGCTCTTGATAAATAAAGAGTTTAAAGATCACAACATAACATCAAGATGAACAAGAAGGATGTTGGAGTGAAGATTCCTTTTATGGATAAAGATAATTACCATCATTGGAAGGTAAAAATGCATCTCCATTTACTTTCTCAAGATGAGGCCTATGTAGATTACATAGAGAGAGGCCCTCATGTACCAATGAGAATTGCAACTGGAAATGAGCCATCTGTCCCCAAGCCAAGGCATGAATGGTCTGATCCTGATATTGAACAAGTCAGGAAAGATAAGAAGGCCATGAATATCCTGTTCAATGGAGTTGATGGTGACATGTTTGACAACATCATCAATTGCAAAACTGCCAAGGAATTTTGGGATACTATACAGATTATCTGTGATGGCACTGAGCAAGTAAGGGAAAATAAGATGCAGCTACTTATTCAGCAATATGAGCATTTTCATAGTGAAGAAAGTGAGTCTCTCACTGACATCTTTAGTAGGTTTCAAAAACTACTAAATGCTCTGAAGTTACATGGAAGGGCCTATCAGACAAAAAGACTCCAATCTTAACTTCCTTAGATCTCTTCCAAAGGAATGGAAACCTATGACAGTCTCATTGAGAAACTCTCAAGATTACAAGGAGTTTACTTTGGAGAGACTGTATGGCATCCTGAAAACTTATGAGCTTGAAATAGAGCAAGATGAGAGGATGAAGAGAGGAAAGAAGAAAGGAGGATCCATTGCACTAGTTGCTGAGTTAGAGAAAGAGAAGGAGATGAAGATGGAAGCTGTTGAATCAACTTCAAAAGTCTGTGAAAATAAGGGCAAGGGGCTGGTAGCAGAAAATAAAGATTCTTTGAGCCAAGATGACATGGAAGATATTGATGAACATCTAGCATTTCTTTCCAGAAGATTTTCCAAGCTCAAGTTCAAGAAGAACTTTGGAGCAGCTAAGCCAAATGGAAACATGGTGGATAAATTAAAATTTAAATATTTCAAATGTGGCTTAGCAGGGCACTTTGCCAGTGAGTGTAGAAAGTCAGATTCCATCAAAAAGAAGTTTGAGCCTGTGGATTATAAACATAAATACTTTGAGTTGCTCAAACAAAAGGAAAGGGCTTTTATTACACAAGAGAATGACTGGGCAGCAGATGGTCTGGATGAAGATGAGGATGTCAGTTATGTCAATCTAGCCCTAATGGCCAAGTCTGATGAAACAGAGACAAGTTCTTCAAGCAATCAGGTAATCACCACTAATTTTGCACATTTATCTAAAGCTGAGTGTAATGATGCAATAAATGACATGTCTACAGAATTATATTATTTGCGTGTTACACTTAAGTCTCTTAGTAAGGAAAATGCTAAAATCAAAGAAAACAATTTATTTTTAAGTGAGAGGAATAATGTGCTAGAGTCTCAGTTCATTGAATTTGAAAAATTAAGAATTGAGTGTAAAATTGCTAAGGATGAATTAACTGAGTCCTTGAAGAAAGAAGAGATCTTGAAGAAGCAGCTTGAACGAGAATAAGAGGTGATTAAGGCATGGAAAACGTCTAGAGATGTTCATGCTCAAATCACCAAAGTTCAAGGTATTGAGTCCTTTTGTGATGCAGCCTGGAAGAAGAGTAAGGAGAAGCTAGAATCCAATTTGGTTAAAGGATTGCTAACAGATGTAGACTCGACGGATGATGAGGGCATCCGTCGGATAACAAAAAGGGTTATCCGTCGAGTGATATAAATCCTCATCCGTCGACTGTGAGCAAGCCTGTGAGTAAAACCAAACTTGTCAATTTAAATGAGAAATATGGATCAGTTTCCAAAAATTTTGTTCCAGGAGAATCCAGTCAAGTGAAGAAGGAGAAAAAGGCTAATGTTGGTCATATGACTGTCAAGCAATTTAGTGACAGACTGGAAAAGATTGAGGTTAAAACAGAGGCTAAAAGGAAAAATAATAGAAATGGTAAAATAGGAATTAACAAGCATAACAACTCACACCTGATAAATATGCTCCAAGAAAAATTTGTGTCAAGTCTGATAGTGTAAATCATGTCTATTAATTGCAAAACTGCCATGCCTACTTCCATATCTGTACCACCTCATTTTCCCAACATGAATGCCATGCCTTCTATGCCTATGAATGCTATGTCTACACATAATATGAATGCACAGTTTGCTAATATGCCATTTGCACCTAATCCTTATTATGCTGCATTTAGTATGCCACAAATGCCATTTAGCATGCCTTACTGGAATAACATGTTTACTAATAGCATGCCATTCCATGTTAATCAAAATATGCATGATAATTCTACTGTAATGAATAGTTTCAAAGGTCCAACTCAAATGACTAAGGATGAATCTGATATCCCAAGTCAAATGAGATCAAACCTAAGAAACAGAAAAAGAAAGCTAACGAGGCAGGACCCAAGAAAACTTGGGTACCAAAATCAACTTGATTTGATTTTGATGTATGCAGGGAAATAGAAGGAATCTATGGTACTTGGATAGTGGTTGTTCAAGACACATGACGGTGATTCTACCCTGCTCACAGAGTTCAAGGAGAGAGCTGACCCAAGTATTACTTTTGGAGATGACAGCAAGGGTTATACTGTGGGATATGGCTTGATTTCAAAAGACAATGTCATCATTGAGGAGGTTGCCTTAGTGGATGGTCTCAAACATAATCTGTTGAGTATCAGCCAACTTTGTGATAAAGACAATTCAGTAACCTTCAATTCAGAAGCCTGTGTTGTGACTAATAAGAGGAGCAACAAAGTGGTTCTCACTGGTGTGAGAAAAGGAAATATGTACCTAGCTGACTTCAACTCATCAAATGCAGAATATGTTACTTGTCTTCTCAGTAAATTAAGTCAAGATGAAAGTTGGCTATGGCACAAGAAGCTATCCCATTTAAACTTCAAGACCATGAATGAACTTGTAAAGAAAGAATTAGTTAGAGGCATTCCTCAAGTGGAGTTTTCTAAGGATGGATTGTGTGACGCCTGCCAAAAAGGAAAGCAGATCAAAGCATCATTCAGAAAGAAGCTTGATTCAACAATTGAAGAACCTTTGCAACTGCTACACATGGATTTGTTTGGACCAGTCAATGTGTTGTCCATCTGAAGGAAAAGATTTTGCCTAGTAATTGTAGATGATTTCTCAAAGTTATCTTGGACATATTTCCTAAAGTCTAAAGATGAGGCTAGTGAAATCATCATCAATCACATAAGGCAAGTCAATAATCATCCTGATTTCAAAGTTAGAAGAATCTGGAGTGACAATGGAACTGAGTTCAAGAATTCTGTCATGAGAGCATTTTGTGAAGAAAATGGGATTTTGCATGAGTTTTCAGCAGCAAGAACTCCACAACAAAATAGAGTAGTAGAAAGGAAGAACATATCACTTATTGAAGCTGCAAGGACAATACTTGAAGAGTCTAAGTTACCAACATATTTCTGGGCTGAAGCTGTAAATACTGCATGCTACACTCAGAATATTTCTCTGATTAATCAAGCAAAATGCATGACTCCCTATCAATTGTTCAAGAACAAGAAGCCAACTCTAAATTTTCTTCATGTATTTGGCTGTAAATGTTCTGAGGATCAACTACCTGGCACCCAGACACTGGAGATGATAGTCTCACCTACTGATGTCTGGACCCGCATTGAGCTCATCCAGTACAAATATGCCCATGTCCTGGTGGTTTCCGAGCATATGGTCAATATGACCAGCAACAATTTGGCCGAGGAAATCCGGCTCTTCCGGGAGCAGCAAATCTGGGCCCAAGAGGAGGCAGAATAGGGGAAACTCTGAGGGGTCCGGGAGCTCTCACCAACCTTGACGCTCAGTATTGGACCAAATTGGAGACTAGGGAAAAAATGCTCAGAAAGCTCAAAGCAAAAACAGAGACACAGAAGTATCCAAACAAAAGAAACTGAAAGAAAGAAAGGAACTGCACCAAAGAGAGGATGAGACAAAGCTCGAGCTCAAAATTCAAAGAGAATGCAACTAGAAGAAGAAAAGCTACTAGATAAGGCCAGGACCAAAAGGACCCGGAGAGACCCAACCCCAGAAGTCATTTATGATGATGATGAGGAGCAACATGACCTTAAGGACATAATTTATGAACTCCATAGAAAGATGGAGGAGGACTCTGGAATGGAGATTGGGGGATCCTGACACCTTTCAGTCATTCCCTAGAAGTCATACCCCAACAGAGGGGGCTCAAGTACTACAATTTTGAATCCTTCAACGGATTGGGGGACCTGGGATGAACATCTCAATTACTTTGAACATATAGATCATATATACTACTTTAACGACCTAACCAAATCCAGGTTCTTTGCATCTACACTCAAGGGAGGGGCCCAGAGATGGTTAAGCCGGATCCCCTCCTGAAGCATTCATAGCTGGAAGGAATTCCGAGAAGCTCTCCTCAGGAGGTTCCGGGTCAACAAGACACATGAGCTGCAAATGTGCCATCTGGAAACTATTCGACAATATGACAATGAATCCCTCTCAGCCATATGAGGCATTTCCAGGAAGCCATTAATAAGATCTCTAATTTGGATGAGCGAGAAGATTTGAGCATCTTCCAGAGGAACTTGGACCCGGAGCATAATGAGAGATAAACTGTAGAACTGATCAACAAGGAGCCCCAGAGCCTAGCTGCTGCTTATTCCATGGCAGCCATGTTCATCAAGGAGACGGATATGCTCTAAGCTATGAGAATGACCCAGAACGGAGGGTCCAGGAACAAGAACTTTGATGACCGACCGAAAGGGTGTTATCATCAGGATAAAGAATTCAAACAGAACTAACAAACTTATTTCATGTATAATACTCCTATCTCCCCGAGGCTCGGTCCCAGGATGGAATCCAAGAGCGACCCCAGACCCACTAGGTTAGCTAGGGAGCCAAGAGAAGAGACGGATTGGACTCCACTAAACCGGACCTGGGGAGAAATACTAATGGAAATTAAAGATAAACCCTTCTACTACCCACCAAACCAATACAGACTCCCTCGAAAAGATGACCCTATAATTGACAATCTGTTTATCATGAAACACATGGCCACAAGACAGAAAACCATCTCTCTCTCAAATACTTCACCAAGGATCAAATCAAGAAAGGGAACCTGAGTCAATACATATCCCGAGACACTAATGAGAAAGGAAAAGGATTAAAAAAATCAAGAATACGATGAACATCATCCTAAGAGGCTCCCACTCACCCCCCTCCCACTGCCCGAACCCAGGGAATGAGGTCATATCTATTCAGCCATTCCTTGAGATGATCATTTCCTTCAGTAGCAAGGATTATGAGACGGTCAATCCTAATGACAATGAGGCCTTGATGGTAACTTTGGATATTTTTGATAATAAAGTCAGGAGGATGCTGATTGATAACGGCTCCTCGGTGAATATTCTCTTTAAGCATACCATGAATCGTATGCAGCTGGGAAATGTTCGTTCAAATGAATGGCGAGAAGATCCACTCTATAGATTCATGAATAACTTGGTCCCGATCCAAGGGACCATTTAACTGCCTAATTAATTTGGAACTGTTCCCAACCAAGTAACCCATCTCATAAAATTCTATATGATCAATACTCCTTCCTCCTATAACTGAATAATTGGCCTCCCGGCTCTAACCAAGATGCAACTAATAACCTCTATTTCCCATCTAAAGTTCAAGTTACCAACCCCAACTGGAGTCGTGGAAGTCAAAAGAGACTATGAGGTCGCAGAAAGGTGCTGTAGCCAGGCCTTGGTCATGGCCGAAACTCACCAGGATAATAAGAAAAAAGCCACAGTCCTCTGAAAATAATAAAACCACAAGAAGAATCTTTCCCACTCAAAGAAAGGATTAGGGAAGGAGGTCCAGGTCATTAAGTCCAACCCAGATCCAAAAGCAACCAAGCCGGGCTCACAGGAGCCAAGACAAAGCAATTAGGTCATGGTAGAGTGTTAGGAATATATGTGCATTAGTTTGATGATATGTTTAACAAAATACTTAAGTAGAAATTTAGTGTCAGTAGCCTCAACGGATAAGACCACTTTGGCTATCCGTTGATGGTGTAGCTTTACTTAGAAATAAGTCTAGTATTGTAGCATATTTCAGTCTCTGTATTTAAAATGTAATTCTTAGAAGTTGAGAGAAACTATAAGTCATGTTGACTACTAGATGATATGCAGATAGGAAGGCCAATTGTAAATATTTCATGCCTTGTAATTTTGTATAAATGAAGTGGTATCAACGGATGACTTAAAGACCTTCAACGGATGAGAAGCTAAGCTTCAACGGATGTCTCTAAAGCTTCAACGGATAACATCCTTCAACGGATGAGAGCATCAACGGATAAATGCATCAACGGATGAAAGCTTCAACGGATAACATCCTTCAACGGATGAAGTCATTAACGGATGAAAGCTTCAACGGATGTTCTGCTAATTAGCCGTTGATAAGTGGTAGTTGTACCTACAGACAGAGGCACATGGGTTGACAGAGAAAACTGAGATGTGGTAGCCGAATTTCAGGATCAACAGAAAAAGCAGCCGTTCTTCTTTAGTACAAAGATGCAATAGTCAACAAAGTACTGGAGTGAACAGGAAAAGAAGCAAGTGAAGAACTTATTTTACTATTGTAATTTTATATTGTTTTTCACTTGTACACTTGGTAATATATAAACCAAGAAGAAGCTAGTAATTAGAGAGAGATTTTCCAGAGCTGTTAAGAAATATCTTGAGAGAAAATTCATCTAGTTTGTACTAGGATGCAGCTGTGATCAACATTGTTGAACACAGATTTTCTAATATACCATCTCTGGTGGAACAACAAATCCACCAGAAAAGTTTTTAAAGTTTGTTGTGTTCTTTACATTTTGTGTTTGAATATATATCTGTCTGCATTAGCTCAAAGCAATTCATACACTTGTTCATCTAGAACACACTGCTTTAATAAACTTCTCAAAACCTGAAAAAGTTTTGAGATTTACATTCAACCCCCCTTCTGTAAATCTCATTGTTAGTCCTCTAGGAATAACAATTGGTATCAGAGCAAGCTCTTGACACACAAAGAGTTTAAAGATCTTGGAATCTAACAAAGATGAGTAAGAAGGATATTGGAGTAAAGATCCCAGTTCTTGACAAAGACAGTTATCACCACTGGAAGGTGAAAATGCACCTTCATCTACTCTCCCAAGATGAAGGTTATGTAAACTGCATTGAGAATGGTCCTCACATTCCCCACAAAGTAGCCACAGTTGCTACGGCCACAATTGCTGTTGGTCAATCCATTCCAAAACCTAGAGCAGAATGGACAATGGAAGACACAGAAGAAGTCCACAAGGATAAGAAGGCTATGAACATTTTGTTTAATGGTCTTGACAAGGATATGTTTGATAATGTGATAAATTGTTCAACTTCCAAAGAGGTTTGGGACACAGTTCAGTTGCTGTGTGAAGGTACAGAACAAGTAAAAGAGAACAAAATGCAGCTTCTCATTCAACAGTATGAGTACTTTCATTTTGAAGAGAATGAATCTTTAAATGACACATTTAATAGATTCCAAAAGCTGTTGAATGGACTGAAGCTGTATGGTAGAGTGTACCAGGTGAAGGATTCAAATCTTAAATTTTTGAGATCCTTACCAAAGGAATGGAAACCCATGACTGTTTCCTTAAGAAACTCTCAGGATTATAAGGACTTTACTCTTGAAAGATTATATGGAATCTTGAAGACTTATGAACTAGAGTTGGAACAGGATGAGGTATTGGAGAGGGGGAGAAAGAAAGGAGGTTCAGTTGCATTGGTAGCTGAAAATGAGAAAGAATGCAGAAAAGAAACTGTGAGATCTACATCAAGCTCCAAAGATGGTGTAAGAAATCCAGAATCAGACAAGGGTAAAGAGCAAGTTGCTGAAAATGAAGACAACTCCAGTCAAGATGACTCTGATGGTATTGATGAGCATCTTGCATTTCTGTCCAGGAGATTTGCAAAGATGAAGTTCAGGAAAAACACTAGAGCCACTAAACCCTATAAGAACATGGTGGACAAATCCAAGTTCAAGTGTTTTAATTGTGGTATAAGTGGACACTTTGCAAGTGAGTACAGAAAGCCAACCTCTGAAAAGAAGAAATTTGAACAAGTAGATTACAAAAAGAAATATTTTGATCTACTCAAACAGAAGGAAAGGGCTTTCATCACTCAAGAAAAGGACTGGGCAGCTGATGGAGATGAAGAGGATGAAGATGTGGATTATGTCAACCTTGCTCTCATGGCTGATTCTGAAGAAAACGAAGTTAGTTCATCAAGCAATCAGGTAATCACTACTGATTTAACACAGCTTACTAAAGAAGAGTGCAATGATGCTTTCAATGACATGTCTACTGAATTGTATCATTTGCGTGTGTCTCTTAAATCTCTTGCTAAAGAAAATAGTAGGATCAAAGAGAACAATCTGTTTTTAAGTAATAGAAATACTGTGTTAGAAAATAAGTTGATTGACCTAGAGAAAACCAAATTGCATTGTATATCTGTTGAAAATGAACTAGCTGAATCTGTTAAGAAAGTAGAAATACTTTCCAATCAATTAGAGAAAGAGCAAGAGGTGATTAAAGCCTGGAAAACATCTAGGGATGTAAGTGCTCAAATTGCCAAAGTCCAAGGAATTGAATCATTCTGTGAAACTGCCTGGGATAAAAATAAAAAGAAACTGGAATTAATTGATGGACTGTCAACGGATGTGGAATCAACGGATGATGAAAGTTATCCGTTGAAGGAAGAAAAGGAACATCCGTTGAAGGTTCCTCAATTAAAACAGGCAGATGTTTCTAAAAGAGAAAATCTAAAGAAACTCAACAAAAAGTTTGGTTCAACTTCAAAGAACTTTGTCAAAGAAGGAGCAAGCACATCCAAAGATGTCAGAAAGGTGAATGTAGGGCACATGACCTTAGAACAGTTAAACAATAGGCTCAAGATGGTTGAGGATAAAAAGGAATCCAAAAGGAAATCCAACAGAAATGGGAAGGTAGGAGTTAACAAACATAACAATTACACACCTGACAAGTATGCTCCTAGAAAAAGCTGTGTGCATTGTAGTAGTGTTAATCATCTATCTGCTAACTGTAAATCTATTAAGAAATCTCCCATAACTGTACCCTCTTCCATGCCTAACATGTCTGTATCACCTCTACATGCTATGCCTGTTATGTCTCAACAAAATCCTTATGCACATTTTGCAAACATGCCATATTTTAACAATCCTTATCTTGCTGCATTCAGTATGCCTCAAATGCCATACAATATGCCAATGTGGAATAACATGTATGCACAATCCATGCCTAATAATTCTATAAATGTGATGGATAATGTTGTGACTAACCCTACACCTCAACCAACCACATCTAAGACCAAGGTTGACTCAAACTCACCTAAGTCTAAAGATGCAGGAGGAATGAAGTCTAGGAGAAAGGCTAACAAGAATGGACCCAAGGAAACTTGGGTACCAAAATCAAATTGATTGATTTTGTGGTGTGCAGGAAAATAGAAGAAATCTATGGTACTTGGACAGTGGCTGTTCAAGACACATGACTGGAGATTTCTCCCTGCTCACAGAGTTTAAAGAGAGAGCTGGCCCCAGCATAACCTTTGGAGATGACAGCAAAGGGTTTACTATGGGATATGGCTTGATTTCAACAAGGAATGTCATCATTGAAGAAGTTGCATTAGTTGATGGTCTCAAGCACAACTTACTGAGTATCAGTCAACTATGTGATAGAGGGAATACAGTTTCCTTCAATTCTGAAGCCTGTGTTGTCACTAGTAAGGAAGACAACAAAGTGGTTCTAACTGGAGTTAGAAAAGGAAATGTGTACTTAGCTGACTTCAACTCTACAGATGCAGAATCTATTACTTGTCTCTTCAGCAAAGCAAGTTCAGTTGAGAGTTGGCTATGGCACAAGAAGCTATCCCATTTGAATTTCAAAACAATGAATGATCTAGTCAAAAAGGACTTAGTAAGAGGAATTCCTCTTGTTGAATTCTCAAGGGATGGTCTGTGTGATGCTTGTCAGAAAGGCAAACAAAGGAAAGCATCATTTCAGAAGAAGCTTGAAACAACAATTGATGAACCATTACAGCTGCTACATATGGATTTGTTTGGACCAGTCAATGTATTGTCAATAGCAAGAAAAAGATATTGCTTAGTGATTGTAGATGATTTCTCTAAGTTCTCATGGGTCTGTTTTCTTGGATCAAAGGATGAAGCAAGTGAAATCATTATCAATCACATCAGGCAAGTCAACAATCATCCTGACTTGAAGGTTAGAAATATCAGGAGTGACAATGGAACTGAGTTCAAGAATTTGACATTAAGGCTGTTCTGTGAAGAAAATGGAATCATGCATGAGTTCTCAGCTCCAAGAACACCTCAGCAAAATGGGGTTGTTGAAAGAAAGAACAGATCTTTAATTGAAGCTGCCAGAACAATGCTTGAAGAATCAAAGTTACCAACATATTTCTGGGCTGAAGCTGTTAATTGTGCCTGCTTCACTCAGAATATTTCTTTGATCAATCAAGCTAAAGGCATGACTCCTTATCAGTTGTTCAAGAGAAGAAAACCAACTCTAAACTTTCTTCATGTCTTTGGATGTAAATGCTTTATACTGAGGAATCAATCTGACCATAAAGGGAAGTTTGATGCAAAGGCTGATGAAGGAATATTTGTTGGTTATTCAGCTGGAAAATCTTATAGGGTCTACAATCTAAGAACCAACATTGTTATGGAATCTGTGCATGTTGTGTTTGATGATAAAAAGATTGATGGACTAACAGATGAGGGACATAATGAGAGACTCAAATTTGACAATATTGAGATATATTGTGATGATAGTGAAGAGGAGACTGATGGAGATGACACTTCAAAAGGGATTCAAAACATGCCCCTGGATAATGCACAAAATACTGCATCCATTGATAGAAGCAATGCAGTATCCGTTGAAAGACATAGTGCACCATCCGTTGAAGTACAAAATGAAGCATCCGTTGATCATAGTTCATCAACGGATAATCGATTTACATCATCAGTTGATAAAACTCCAAGTTCCCTGCAAAGGACCAACAACTCAGGGGGAGTTTCAACTAGTCAACACTCTGTCTCACATCATGACAATACTGAGGCCACCTCATCTAGAGCACATCTTCCACCACAAAGGAAATGGACCAAGAATCATCCCTTTGAACTGATCATTGGTGATGCATCATCTAAAGTGCAAACAAGAAGAGCTACTCAAGATGAATGTCTGTACAGTAGTTTTCTATCTCAGGAGGAACCTAAGAAAGTGGAAGAAGCTCTATTGGATCCAGATTGGATATTAGCTATGCAGGAAGAGCTAAACCAATTTGAGAGAAACCAAGTTTGGAAGCTGGTACCCAAACCAAAGAACAAGAGTCCTATTGACACAAAGTGGGTATTCAGAAACAAGATGGATGAAAATGGCATTATCATAAAGAATAAAGCCAGACTGGTTGCTAAAGGCTATTCTCAGCAAGAGGGAATAGATTTTGATGAAACATATGCTCCTGTTGCAAGACTTGAAGCCATCAGAATATTTCTAGCCCATGCAGCCCATGCCAATTTCAAAGTCTATCAAATGGATGTCAAGAGTGCATTTCTAAATGGGAAATTAGAGGAAGAAGTCTATGTAAGTCAACCTCCAGGATTTGAAGATCCAAATTTTCCAGACTATGTGTATTATCTGTTGAAAGCACTCTATGGACTGAAGCAAGCACCTAGAGCCTGGTATGAAACCTTATCAAAATTTCTTTTGGAGAATCACTTCACTAGAGGTACTGTTGATAAAACTCTCTTCTTTAGGGATGTTAATGGCTCTAGTATACTTGTTCAAATTTATGTAGATGACATAATATTTGGCTCTATAGATGATAAACTTTGCAAAAAGTTTGCTAAGCTAATGCAAAGTAAATATGAAATGAGCCTAATGGGAGAACTAACCTATTTTCTTGGTTTACAAGTTAAACAAGTTAGTGATGGAATTTTCATTAGTCAAACTAAATATATTTATGATCTTTTAAAGAAGTTTGACTTAATGGAATGCTCATCTGCAAAAACTCCCATGGCCACTGCCACCAAACTTGAATTAAATAAGACTGAAAGGTCTGTGGACATTACAAGTTATAGAGGCATGGTTGGTTCACTTTTATATTTAACTGCTAGCAGACCAGATATAATGTTTGCTACATGTCTGTGTGCTAGATTTCAAGCTGATCCTAGGGAGTCTCACTTAATTGCTATCAAGAGAATTTTCAGATATCTCAAGGGTACACCAAATTTAGGAATTTGGTATCCTAGAGAATCTGGCTTTGATCTAATTGGTTATTCAGATGCAGACTATGCAGGTTGCAAAATAGACAGGAAAAGTACAACAGGCTCCTGCCAATTCCTGGGAAACAAGCTTGTATCATGGTTTAGCAAAAAGCAAAATTCAGTCTCTACTTCTACAGCTGAGGCTGAATACATTGCTGCTGGAAGTTGCTGTTCTCAAATGTTATGGATGAGGAATCAACTCCTTGATTATGGACTTCATGTTGATAGAATACCTATCTTTTGTGACAACACAAGTGCCATAGCCATAACAGAGAATCCTGTACAGCACTCAAGGACCAAGCACATTGATATCAAGTACCACTTCATTAGGGAGCATGTCATGAATGGTACAGTGGAACTACATTTTGTTCCAAGTGAACAACAAATTGCTGACATATTTACCAAGCCACTTGATGAATCAACATTCACAAGATTGGTAAGTGAGCTAGGTATGCTTAATTACTCTTAAAATTCATGTCTTCTTTGCAATTTGATGAGAAGCCTGAAATATATTAGTTGCTAGAACAAATTTGACTTTTAACAAAGTTTATTCCATCAACGGATGTTCCCTATCCGTTGAAAGTCAAAATTGCTCTATCAACGGATATTCATTATCCGTTGAAAGACAAGTATATCTCTGGAACTTTTATCCGTCAACGGATAAAGCTGAAGTACCTTTCAACGGATGACAATTTACATTATCCGTTGAAATGTCACATCAGACGTTTGAGGTGTTTCACAGCCGTTGATTCTATTTTCTTAACCGTTGATACCATACATACATCTGTATGTATTGGTTTTAAAGGTAGTTATTAGAATACTTACAGTTTATTCTTAAACGGCTGAAATTCACTAACACCTACTTATTGATTAATCCTTTATTTATTTCTTTTTCTTTGAAAGCATATAAGCCCTTCTGATTGTTCATTATTACTTTACGCTTTCTTAGAATTTCAAGCATTTACCATTTTCTCTCTGCAAAACCTTCAAGTTATTCTCTGCAATTTCTACTCACAACAATGGCACCAGTCGTGAAGATTATGTCTCAATCTGGGTTCATCTACGAGAAGAACAATTTCATAGCTCTGGTAGAAAAGAATGAAGCCCACTCAGATTATCACAAAATGATGGACTTCATCAAAAACTGTAAACTTAGCTATGCAATGCTGGAAGCCCCAACGATTTTCTGTGAAGTAGTTGAGGAGATTTGGACAACTGCTGAGTTCAACTCCATGGATATGACTATCTCCTTCACTCTCAAAGGTAAAAATCACTGTATTAACTGTGATGACTTACAAGCATGTTTTAAATTACCTGAGAACAATGCCATGACACCACACACTGATAGTGATGTATCCAGCATGTTAGATTCCATAGGTTACTCTCTTAACTCTGCTAATTTAGGGGGTATTAGACGAAAAGGCCTTAGGAAAGAATGGAGTTTTCTTGGGGATGCCTTCATAAAGGTTTTCTCTGGGAAAATTAGTAATTTTGATGCTATAACTTCATCTCTTGTTAATATGTTCTATATGCTTGTTTCTGATAGGTACTTTAACTTTAGCAACTATGTGATGCTAGAATTAGGTACTAGATTAGGTAACAAAGCTAATAGACCTAATAACATCTATTATGCTAGATTCTTTATGTTATTGGCTAACCATGTTGATGAAGGTTTAGTCATAATCAATGAGAATAATAAACTCAAGTGTTGGGCACAAGAGAAAAGAGTTCTTGCAGACTTGAAGAGAATGGATCTAAACAGCAGTGTGCAATTGGTATATTTACCAATCATGAATGCACCCCAGGTAGGTGAGGTAATTGCTTCTACAACTCCTACTTCTTCCAACCCCTCTATTTCTTTATCTTCTAGTGTGGCCATGAAATCTGTGTCAATGCCCCAACAGATTTCTACCAAGGTCACCAAATCTAAACTTTCAAAATCCAAGACAAAGAAAACCACCTCTGTTGTTTCTCAAAAGACAACAGTTGTAACAACAACCATTAACCCTGAGGGAAGTGAACAGGGTGTGAGTGGTGAGGGGAGGGGTGAACATCAAAGAAACCCCCAGGATAAGGAAGGAGAGTTGAGTGCTTCCCAAGCTAGCCAAGCCCCAGTTTCTCAAAAAGCTGTGGTGGTTGAAAAGGTTTCTAGCACATCCCTAGTAGCATCCTCCCAAAAGGATGTTACTATTGAAAAGAGTTCCCAACCAGGAACACAGAACAAAAGAGGGAGGGACACTAAAGCCAAACACTCACCTACAAAAGCTTTTATTAGAAGGAAGAAGGCTAGAACCCAATCTTCTACACAGGGTGCACACACTGCACAGATACATCCATCTGTCTCTGTGCCTTCTCAAACTCAGTTTGATGTGACTCCAATAAATGTGGAGTCACAGCCCCATTCTCTCACAATAACTACACATCAATCACCAAATACTTCTTCACCATCTCTGGATGTGGATATGTTATTCCCATCAATTCCTGATTCTCCCTCTTTACAACTCAGGGAGGAGCCCCACTCAAATACAGGTGATCATCATCTTTTAGATGATTTGTTGGATCACCCGCAAATTCTTTCAGATATAATTGAAGGATCTGTATCAACACATATCAAATCAATCTATACAGATTCAACAATTATATCACTTTCAATTTCATCTTCTTTTCCTTCTTCAACGGATATCACTCATCCGTTGACAAGTGGTTGCTCTTCAACGGATAAGCTTAACAGCAGTTATCCGTTGATAACAACAGTTTCAACTTCAACGGATATTCCACATCCGTTGATAGTCTCTACACAAATAACTGAAATGATTCCAAGTGTAGAAGACATGAATACTGTGCAATCACTTTTAGGATTGAGGGCAGGGAGTGAAAATTTGAGTGAGAGGCTGGGTTGCTCCCAGGCAAAAGGAGAGATTGAGAGCACAAAAATGCATGCTATTTCTTCCAGCATGGCAAAAGTCAGTGAGTGGAGTACCACCTTAGAAGGTGAAGGTGAGGGAGTGAGATGTGTGAGCCAGGGGGAGCCCCTGATGCAAGAACATAGAGAAAAAGAGAGAAAAGCAGGTACAGTTGATACAAGGGTGGAACCAGCCATTGCTCATGAGTCAATGATTGTGGATGATGCTGAAAAGGAAAGACAATTTCAGCAACATTACAAAGCTGTAATTGATAACATTTCCTTGGATGCTGACACTTTTACTCATCCTGTGACAGCCTATCAACTGTTGGCTGCTCAGGGCAATGAGGAGGCAGAGAGGACACTACATCTAGTGCACTCAACAGAATCTCTTCAAAGGGATAAAGCTGCTATTAACAGGATGCCTTCTACAGCTGGTGAGCCATCTGAGGAATTTGGAGTAAATTCTGATGATGATGACTCTATTTCTTCTGATGGAAGCATGAACATAGGGGGAGATGAAGACCCTAATTCCATTCCTAATCTACCTGAATGGGCCTTGACTAAGGAGCATAGAACAGGTGAATTCAATGTCCACTTGGTCAAACAAATCATCACTATTCAACAGGCCATTCAGAACACTTCAAATGCAAATATCAAGGCTATCCTCCAAGCTCACCTGGACTCACTGCATCTCATGAAGTTGCAGAAAGTAAAGCAAGATATGAGTCTAGATGATCTCAGGAAAGATATTGCTGACTTGAAATCCTTCACTTCAGAAAAATTGGATTCAGTCATGCCCTATGGTACTTTGCAGGACTTGGTTTCGAGATTGAAAAAGGAATCAGTTACTGAACAAAGGCTGGCCAAGTTGGAAGACAGAGTTCAAGGAATTGAAGATTCTGTGGCCACCCTTCTTCTCAACCAACAATCTCAAACCAATCTCCTAATGCAGCTGGCAAAAGCACAAGGCTTGACCCCTCTCCTTGATGATAACAAAAAGGGGGAGAATAAAAGGGAAGGGGAAGGAGAGCCCTCTACAAAGATTCAGATATCTAAAGTGCTAGTTCCTGCCATCACTACCTCTCCAATCATTCAAATCAAGGGAAAACCTGATGGAATTGATTTGATTCAGCTAGCAGCAGCTGAAATACAAATGAAAGAACAATGGAGGAGAATTGATGAAAGGTTGCAATTGGTGTTTGGTTCTACACAAAATAAATCAACATCTGTGAAATTTAGCACAAAGATTGAACCAATCAACATGGAGCTCAAGCCAGTAGGGAGAAATAAGGTTGGAGAGACTTCTTTCAAGAATTTAAAACCTATGGTTCTAAAGCCTAACACTAGATCCAGTATGGACTCCACAAAGAATCCCCTAGACTTTGCTCAGATGCAGGAAGTAGACTTTCCTCTTCCAAAACCTGATGGAGACAAAGTTCTAAGTGCAAGCATCATAAAGAAGAAGGAGACCAAGGACAAGGGTGAGAGAATGGACATGGCCTTTATCTATAGAGAGGGAAAGAGTATCTGTGTGATGCAAGGACATCCCAAATTTCTAAAGGCCAAAAGGGAAGAAACCAGAAGGTTGAAGAAAGAAGCTGTAAAACTCAAGGCTGACAAAAGAGCACAAGCAAAGCTTGAAAAACAGCTAAAGTCAAGCCAAGTTGAAGAAATGAAAGGAATTGAAGTCAGGGGTGAAGAAAAGATTGCTAACTTAGATGAGGTTCTTGGGAGCATATTTGGTGAAAATATGGAAGAAAGAGAGGAATGGCAGAAGGGAAACAGAAGAAAGGCCAAGGCACACAGAAGGAGTGAAGATAACCCTGAAGATACCAAATCTATATCTAAACCACTACCTTCCATACCTAAACCTTTTGTTGCTGATCCCTCTATAAATATCCATGGTGAACCAATCATTCCAAAAGAGGAACCTATTGATTGGGACAACATCACATTGCCTACCTTTTTAACCACTCTACCACTACCAAAGAAACAGAAAAGAAAATCTAAATCTACACCTCCCCTAACCTCTAAGAAATTCACTCAAAAACAAAAACCTAACCCTAAGCCACCCATTTCTAAAGATGATTATGTTCACATCTGTGACATAAAAGAAGCTTCAGACATTAATCTCTATCTGGATGAGCTGGAGGAAGTAAGGGGAATAGCTGCCTACAGACAGCTACCAGAGAGATTGGTTTTCAGATATAAGGGAGCTGGGGAAAGAACATGGCCTCTCTACAGGATTCTAAATGAAGGCTACTCTACCTTGATCAGAGTCTTTTCAGCCATCAAAAAGGATTCTGGCTTTACCAGAACAGCCAAGACTGAAATTCTCAACAAGATTGCCAACATAAGGAAGACTTGGAGGGAACCAAATGCTTTGCCCAGAACCTTACTCATACAAGAAAGGGGAACTAAAATTCACAAATCACCTCATTGGTTGATGGAATTTAGAGATGACAAAGGAGTCAGAAGATTTTTCAGACTTGAAGACCAACTCAAGATTGCCAGCAATGAAACTCTCAAAGAAATGCAATCTAAGTTGGATATCAGTGATGAAGATGAAGCTGAATTCTTCAGACAACTCCAACTCCAATTTGAGGAAAATGACAAAGGGCTAGGAAAGAAAACCAGGGAACAAAGAAGAAAATAATGATTTGCTCAGGCTAGAGGAGCACCCTTGGAAATACTGTAAATCTTCAATTACCTCCTAGTACATACACTTTTGCAGCACTTTTATATTTCTACTTAGTTTCAATTCAAATATTTGTTAAGTGTTTTGTTATCATCAAGTTAACCCTGAATTTATGCCTACAATTCTTATAGACATAAATAGGGGGAGATTGTTAGGAATATATGTGCATTAGTTTGATGATATGTTTAACAAAATACTTAAGTAGAAATTTAGTGTCAGTAGCCTCAACGGATAAGACCACTTTGGCTATCCGTTGATGGTGTAGCTTTACTTAGAAATAAGTCTAGTATTGTAGCATATTTCAGTCTCTGTATTTAAAATGTAATTCTTAGAAGTTGAGAGAAACTATAAGTCATGTTGACTACTAGATGATATGCAGATAGGAAGGCCAATTGTAAATATTTCATGCCTTGTAATTTTGTATAAATGAAGTGGTATCAACGGATGACTTAAAGACCTTCAACGGATGAGAAGCTAAGCTTCAACGGATGTCTCTAAAGCTTCAACGGATAACATCCTTCAACGGATGAGAGCATCAACGGATAAATGCATCAACGGATGAAAGCTTCAACGGATAACATCCTTCAACGGATGAAGTCATTAACGGATGAAAGCTTCAACGGATGTTCTGCTAATTAGCCGTTGATAAGTGGTAGTTGTACCTACAGACAGAGGCACATGGGTTGACAGAGAAAACTGAGATGTGGTAGCCGAATTTCAGGATCAACAGAAAAAGCAGCCGTTCTTCTTTAGTACAAAGATGCAATAGTCAACAAAGTACTGGAGTGAACAGGAAAAGAAGCAAGTGAAGAACTTATTTTACTATTGTAATTTTATATTGTTTTTCACTTGTACACTTGGTAATATATAAACCAAGAAGAAGCTAGTAATTAGAGAGAGATTTTCCAGAGCTGTTAAGAAATATCTTGAGAGAAAATTCATCTAGTTTGTACTAGGATGCAGCTGTGATCAACATTGTTGAACACAGATTTTCTAATATACCATCTCTGGTGGAACAACAAATCCACCAGAAAAGTTTTTAAAGTTTGTTGTGTTCTTTACATTTTGTGTTTGAATATATATCTGTCTGCATTAGCTCAAAGCAATTCATACACTTGTTCATCTAGAACACACTGCTTTAATAAACTTCTCAAAACCTGAAAAAGTTTTGAGATTTACATTCAACCCCCCTTCTGTAAATCTCATTGTTAGTCCTCTAGGAATAACATAGAGATTGAAGCAAACCCATCTTCAGACCAAGACAATCCTACTATGCAAGCAACCAACATCGACTCACGCAAAAAAAAACCAACCTTGGAACAAATGAACCAAGGAAAAATAACCAAGGAAGGACATCAACCCAGACTCAGTTTTACATGAAAAAGAATGCTGAAGCCCGGATCTAACAAATGGTCTCAACTCAGGACCAAGCAAAAGTGGAGGCTTTAGTAAAGACAAAAACAATCTTGATTAACGAAAACAACCCTTCCAAGAAGATGAAGATAGGGTTCGGGCTCAAAGCAGTTTTGAAAGAAAAAGTTATGTGTCTATCGAGGAAAAATTAGTCTTTGAAGCTGGATGAAGCTGTTTTGGCATATAGAACAACATACAAGACCCCACTAGGCATATCACCGTTTCAACTGGATTATGGAAAAGGTTGTCATTTGTCTGTGGAGCTAGAACATAAAGTATATTGGGTTTTGAAGAAGTTGAACCTTGATATAGATGCAGCTGATAAGAAAATGATTCTTCAATTGAATGAACTCGATGAGTTTCGACTTCAAGCGTATGAGAACAACAAAATGTATAAGTGTTGAGTGGCATTTATGATACTTTATAACACTCCGTAAAGCTTTGAATTGATGATTTGTACTCAAGTTGTTAGTGTTTTTAATGAATTATTGTAGTGTTTTTGCATTTCAGGCATGTATAAGTGTTGATGTCCAAAATAAAAGCTCGTAAAAAGACCAACTGAAATCAGCAAGAAAAGAAGAATTTAGAGATTTCTCCAGAGAGTCAGCGCGCCCGCGCTGTGATAGCGCGCGGCCGCGCCCAAAGAACAGAAGCTTAGCGCACCCACGCTGGTCAAGCGCGCGGCCGCGTCAGGTTGAATTCAAAGAATTCTGTTTCTAATCTGATTTTGATCTAGAAGACTTTTAATCTGCATGGGCTGCTATATAAACATAACTTAAGGTCATTTTTCATAACAAAATATACCAGAGCTTAAGGAGAAGGCGTAAGAAGACCGTAAAGCACAATTCAACCAAGGCGAAGAAGATCTAGTTTATACTTGTAATTTTTTTTTTAAGTTGTATCTTTGGATGCTAGTTTTCTTATTCGTGAATCGATACTCTTGTTTCGTACTTGGTTTATTATTTATTCAGTATAAAGACTACATTTATTATACCATGCTTTCATCGGAACCCACGTTGATGATGAGTCCGATTATGGGCTAATCGTTATTGTGGGTTTCTGACGGATTTATCTATGGGTTTCTTTAGTTAATTTGTTTCAATGCCATAGTGTGTGGTGATTGTATGATAACCTTATATTGGTTGTGCTTATTCGTCTTATGTGTGTCATGAACTTATAAGATAGCGTGTTAATCTTTAATGAAGCGAAAGTGAATTTAAGGGTTTAGAACTTGCCATGCTAGCATAGGTTCTTGTATTTGATATGCATGATTCGTAGGTAATTTTAACCATCTTACTTGACCTATGTAATCACGATAGATAACTTGTGCATTAAACCGTTATTTTGTCAAATTCTATAGACATATAGGGTCTCAATATAATTGGTGTCTATTCAGCTTCTATCTCTTTTGTGGATGTTTTGTAGTATGGTATTCGTACAACGAAAGTTGGCGTTTATCAGTTTTGTGTTATCTAATTAGTGTCATCGCCATTACATGCTAAGGTTAAGAAAGAAAAGGCTATTGAATGAAGTATTTAATGAAGTTAGAATCCCATATTTGTGTCATATAGTATTCAGATCTCTTCAATCTCTTAGTTAATGTTCTTTAGTATATTCTCTAAGTTAATTGTAGTTATAAACAACCTCAATTTTTTATTCATCTTAGCATTGGATAATAACCATACCAGTGTTGCATAAATACATTGATTGAAATTAACCTAAACCTGTCCCTGTGGGAACGAACTAGAATTTATTCTATATTACTTGCGATCGCATATACTTGCGTGAATATTAGCGCGTGTTTTAGCCCTAATAAGTTTTTGGCACCGCTGCCGGGGAATCCGGTGTTAATTTTTAGTTTATGTGTTTGTCATCATTGGTCGTTAAAGTTCAGTGTCTCGGACATTGTTACTTACTAAATTCCTTATCGTGTTTCAGGTACTCTAGCGAGCGTATATGCATACGCGTTCTCGGTCTCGTTAGAGAACACTGGATCAAGCTGAGGAAGAAGTTGTAGTCGAGGAGAAAGTTGAAGAAGAGATCTTAGTCGAGAAAGAAGAAGAGGTTCTTATTGCAATGGGAGAACCAGAAGTAAATCCAAAGGCTTTGATGGACTACTCTCAACCGAAGATCAATGATATTCAGTCTAGCATTGTTCGACCAACCATCTCGACTAATACCTTTGAGATCAAGTCGAGCACGATTCAGATGATACATAACTCATTTCAGTTTGAGGGTTCTCCGACAGAATACCCCAACATGCACATCAGAGATTTCATCGAGATCTGTGACACTTTCAAGTTCAATGGAGTTTCTGAAGATGCTATTAAGTTGAGGCTTTTCCCATTCTCTCTACGGGATAAAGCTAAGTGCTGGTTACATTCTCTACCACCAGGGTCTATCACCAAATGGGAGGATCTTGCTCAAAAGTTCTTAACTAAATTCTTTCCTATGGCGAAGACTGCTACAATCAGAAACACACTTACTCAATTTGCTCAGCAATCTGGAGAATTTTTATGTGAGGCTTGTGATCGTTATAAGGAGATGCTTAGAAAGTATCCTCACCATGGGATGCCTGACTGGATGAACATTAACTGTTTCTATAATGGTTTGGGTGCTACTTCTAGACCCATGCTTGATGCAGCATCAGGAGGAGCCTTGTGGGCCAAAAGCTACAATGAAGCTTATGAATTGATTGAACTGATGGCTGCAAATGAATACCAGAATCCTACTTAGATACTATCTCAGGGCAAGGTAGCAGGAATTCTGGAGTTATATACAACTACTGCTATAGCTGCTCAGCTTAAGGCTTTGACGATGAAGGTGAATTCTTTGGCTAATTATGGAGTTAATCAGATCACTAGTGTATGTGAGCTTTATGCTGGTGCCCATGAGACGGAGCAGTGTGCTATTTCTAGTGATTCAGCTCAGTTCCTGAGCAACTTTCAGAGGTCGCAGCAACCTGTGCCAGCCACCTATTGTAATAACCCCAAAATTTTCGACTTTTTGTAACCCTTGTGAATAGTGTTTTAGCTGAATGAGAAAACTTTTCACGCCACACTATGTAGGGGTTCTGTTATGGATATTCTGGGATATTATTAGTACTCTATGTAGTATATAAGTGTATGTAAAGATCGTCAGAATCCAATTCCGAACACTTTGGTTTTTCCCGGAAATCCACAAGATACGGAGAGAATTGAGTATAAGGTAACAGGATAAAAAGGATTTAAATTAAAGGATTATAATAGAGGATCATAAAAAGGAATATAATGTATTGAGAAAGGTTAAGGGAACCTAAGTAATAAGATCCCGGGTATGATCCTTCAAACGATAAACGAGAACGAAAGTTAAGCGAACCGTATAACAGATCAGCGGTCATTAGGCAAACGATTAGGAAGTTAATCAAAGGGATTAGTGGGAATGATGTCATCCAACCAATAGAAAGGGGACAAGGAGGGAAAGATGACATCACCACATGACACAAGCATGACATGGGAAGGAAGGAGGTGTGGTGGCTTTGTAACCACACAAATTCAAGGGCAAGAAGTTAATTGACTAAATCAAACACAAAAACAAATCAACCAAGCCAAGCAAATTCATTCTTGATCAAAATCAAAAAGAAACCAAGGCCTTGTTCATCTTTGCTCTCGGCTTTTCACTATTCATAAGGCAAGAAAATTTCAAAAATTCAAGATCCAAGCTTCCTAAATTGGTGAGTAAATTCCCTAATCATCTTCATGCTTAGTTAGGGCTATATCATGAGTTTAAGCCATTAATTCCTTCTCAATCTTCTTCATTTAATCAAAGAAGAAGACTATGAATAGTGTTTTCAAGTTTTTAACTTGAAGTTTTTCTTGTTTTCCTTGAAGATCCAAGCTTTCCTAAGACTTCTCAAAGCTTCTTAAGGCTTCCTAGCTCCTCCCACCACTTCAAGGAAGGTATACCATCTCCAAACCCTAGATTCCTATATATTATAAGATGATTTTGATTAGTAGGATGATATTGTAGCTTGTTGTTGTGATTAGAGTTTGGGATTTGAAATGGTAGTGAAATGGAATGGTAAATGTTGTGGTTTTAATTAAAAGAACTTAAGTATGATTAAAGTTAAGCTTAGGCATAAGTATGAATGATTAAATTGAATTGGTTGGGGTTGTTATGATGTGATAAGGATGGATGTTGGTTGTATGTTGGATTTGAGGTTGATTTGGAATGGTTTTGAATGGTTTAAAATATTGGAAATCGCGTAAACATAGCCGTCGTAACGTCCGATTTTCTTTAGACTGTTTTTGTGCATAACATTAGGACCCGAAAACCCCCTTCTAGATTATGACCATTTCCATGTCTAGATAGCTCATGTTACGAGCTTAGTTTTGATATGTAGTTCGTTCGATTCCGATGCACGGTTTAGGAGAAACGACCGTTTCAAGTAACGGCGTTTCGCGAACGAAACTTTTCCCCTCGCCTTACTTTGAAACATAGGTTAAAGACCAAAAAGGGTTAATTAATGTATGAAACATTTATGGTAAGTGTGTTAGGCAGTTGGTAAGACACTCGCGAAGGAATCGCTTTAAAACTCGTAAAGGTTAAATTATTAAAAATGGTGGAGCCGAGGGTACCCGAGTGACTTAAGCGAATCAGTGAGCGCAAAACAAGCATTAGAGTCTAAGTTAGTTAAAGTATAGATTTACAAGTGATTTTGGTTTAATTCCAACTTACTTGTTGTTTATAGGTTACCAGACTCGTCCCGAGCCTTTTATCACCCCAAGTCGCTCAAGCAAGTTTTCTACCCGTTATACTGTTGTTGTGATGAATATATGTATATGCATTATCTTGCGATAGATGCATGTTGGTTAATTAGCAAATGTTGCGATATATTGAAGCATGCTGATATGGTATATATATGCATGCCTGTTTCGTATTCTTGATTTATATATCTGTTGGTTCAAATGCTTATTCGTTGCATAATACATATGCTAGAGATAAGCGGTATTTGCGTATACCCTTAGTATAGGGACCCAAAGGTGAAAACATTTTCTAAAACCGGGAGTCGAGGATCCCGAGTAGATTTTATATATATATATATATTTATATATATATGGTTATAGTTTTCAAAACTATTAATCGAATAAGGTTTATTCGATAACTTTATTTTATTAATGAATATTATCTTGAATATTCATTCGAGGGCTTTTGACTCTTTTTATTTTATTAATTGAATATTATTTGAATATTCATTTGAGGATGTATGACTCCTTTATTTTATTTAATGAATATTATTTATAATATTCATTCGAGGTATTATGACTCCACTTATTACTGAAATATATTCTTTATTTTATTAAAGAATAAGGTGTTAATAATCAAACTTATTTTCGATTATTCAAATAAAGATAATACTTTCATATAAGTGTATCTTTGGTTATTTAATACCCGTTTCAAGTATAAGTTTTAAAACTTCTACTTCAATTATTTTTATAAAGATTATTCTTTATGGGAATATTATTTAAATAATAATATTCAGATATTTTCTAATATATCGGGACTGATTTATTTCATTAAATCAGCTTTACTCCAAACATTCTTAAAAATGTTTTCGAGTCTTCAAAATAATTTTAAAAGTTAGAGCGGATCCCAAAACTCGTTTTCCGATTTAAGATCTTCCTTTCGAAGGAGACTTGAATATTCGCTCAAAATCTTGGGGATCCGGCTCTGTGGTGTATTTTATATTCGCAACATGGTTGCTGTTTTGAGAAAACAATTTGATTACTTGCCCAATGTTCGGGAAGTAAGTCCATCTGATTGAGTCGGCATAAGAGACATGCCGGGGTACGGTCTATGAATGTGTAAGTGGCTGGGTGGCAGTCCATCAACGCGTGAGTGGCCGGGTAACGGTCTAGCGCGAGGTCCTAATGCGGCCAGGGTGATGACCGGTGAGGAATTCATCCATCTACAGTAGAAAAGGTTACTTATTGGTATCTTTGCCTGATCAGCAAGATATCTGGTTTATGCCAAAATTCTTTTCCTTTCCAAAATTCATTGGATGTTTCAAACTCTGTTCATACTTTACATAACAGAGGTTCCAGGAAATGTTTAAGAGATATATATGTGGATATATATATATCGGGACTAAATAAAGTATCTCGTAACTTTATTTCATTCAATAATATTTCAAAGATTGAATCTATTCAAGTCTTAACTTGTGGTCTCATCTATAGTATGTTTTTTTTAAAGCTTATAATACTTTGAACGGTGGTAGTTCAAGTAGCTTTATAAATGATATAAGTGTAGTGAAGTATTGGTAACTTCATTCCTTGTTTTTACTTATATCTAGTAAGTAATTATCTTACGCATGATAAAGATTCTAGTAAGTATCCATTTAGATACTTATATTATTGTTATCACTATATATTATCTTGCGAGCTGTAAGGCTCACTCTTGCTTTATTTCTTCATCACACAACAACAGTTAGGAGAGATGGCCAGACTCCAGCAGACCCAGCGCAAGCACGTGGGAAGCGTCCCGCGTCTTCCCGATGATGTTGTAGCTGCTATAGCTGCAGAGGTAGATCTAATGTAGTTCAGACCATCTACTTTTGAGAATCAAATTATGTATAATTATAACTTGTGGCAGATAATGGCAATTAACTGTAAATTTATCAAGTAATCATTTTAGGTTGTAATAACTGTTAAATGGTGGATTCAAAGACTTGTACTTATTTCAATTTCATCTCTGAGACTATAACGGGTTGTGGTGTGTGTTAGTGTGGGGTCACAGCATAAGGTTATTATTATTAATTAAGTGAAGTGATATTGTGGAAAGAAAGACCGTGACGACCCGGATCCCCGACCCCGGATCTGGGGGTGTTACAGAAATGGTATCAGAGCTAAGCGTTATAAACCTCAGAGATGATGCGTCGATATAATAACAAACTCACAAAGATAATAAGAACTCCTGCCAAGTTCATGGTCGGACTACTTAAAGTAGTGCTGACAGTTAAAACCCTTACGGGAACCCTTATAAGTATCATGATAGTAACTTAGCTCGTTTAATGTGTAGGCGCCTGAGATAGAGGACCCTGAGATGTTCGAGCGTGAGCATGATGAGGCACTGCTAGATGTTGAGGATCAGGAGGATCCTGAGATGGAGGAGGATGAGGAGGACCTCTCAGAGGAGTCAGAGACGGAGGTCATTGCTATTTCAGATGAGGAGGACCCCTCAGAGGAGTCAGAGACAGAGGTTATTGCTATTCCAGATGAGGAGGACCTGGATGAGGTCCCAGTAGCTGAGGAGCGTGTTGGACCTATGGTAGTGTATGCTGGTACCCCATTACCCACACTTACGGTGGTCAGAGCCCCTACCCCTCCACCACTATCTTGGATTCCTGATGATGACAGCTCAGAGACCCATACTTCCGAGCCTAGGCAGACCGAGGAGGCACCCTCAGCGGCTCCGGATTCACCACCTCTTGACCCTGCCCACAGGCAGTCTTCGTTAGCACATGGATATGTTCAGGATGTTCTGAGGACCCGAGTGGCTGTTGCCGAGGGCCGACTAGATGAGGCCAGGAGGGAGTTGGATGCAGAGAGGGCGGGTAGGCATACCCGAGCTTATGAGACTAGGGCTTCTATACCCCGATCCTTGAGGAGGGAGCTTACGGGGATAGAGCTCACATCCTGAGCGAGGCTCAGATCGCTCCAGGGGGACAGGCATGGTAGGATCTCCAGGCGGCAGGCCGACTATATCTTCCGTCGTGCGATGAAAAGGGTTTGGGAGCTGACCCGCTCCGGTGTGTGATTCAGGATTGATGATGGAATAGTCTAGTTGTCTAGTTAGCCGAGGCCTTAGTAAGAGCCAATTTTCCGGGATAGTTGACTTGTATATAGCATCCCTTTTTCTGACTAGACAAGTAGACTCTTGTGTATCACTTTTGGGACAGATGACTGTAGCACTGTTGTACTTTTGACCAGATCAAACTATATATTTCTCACATTATGTATATATTTGTTTCCTTTCGGTTCAGTTCCATAGTGACGGGATCACTGTTTTTATCATTATTATTACTGCACTTCGTACTAGAACTTTCTTAAAATAATAGAATTGCGATATACGTTCTCCCCATTATAAGAGCTGTGCAAGGCACAATATTGTATATGATTGTGACCTAACGTTGAATTTTCCCAATAATTTTTTTATTATTATCAGAATCATGCCGCCAAGAAAGATTGGAACTAGGGCGAACCCTGGATCTGAGGACCAGGGAAGCCATAATCAGGACAATAGAAACCAAGAACACAGTGAAGAGGAAGATGAGGATTATGTGGAACAGGATGACTCCCTGTATGAAGAGGAAGAGGAAACATATGATGTTGAGGGATTTAAGATAGAGGCTGAAGAAGGAGAAACCGAGGTGGAACAACCAGTACCAAACCCAGGCATGGATCCCATGGGCCAGTTCATGCAACTCCTAAGGCAGAATTTGGAACGTCAACCCAACCCACCCCCTCAAGGAAATAACAATGCTGTGGCAAACTCTTTCAGGGCTTTTAAGTCCCTTAAGCCCCCTGAGTTCCACGGATCAGCCGACCCAGTTGAGGCAAGGGCATGGTTAAAGGAAATGGAGAAATCTTTTGAGATTTTGAGTACCGAGGAGGCACAGAAGACTGTATTTGCTACCTACCTTCTGAAAGGAGAAGCTAACTACTGGTGGGAGGCCAAGAAAAATATGGAGACAGACGCTATTATAACCTGGGAGAGATTTAGTCAGTTGTTTCTGGGGAAGTATTTCCCGAGGTTTATGGAAAACCAGATGGAGCTCAAGTTCTTGGAGCTAAAGCAGAATAACTTGTCTGTAGCAGAGTACGAAGTGAAATTTACTGAGTTATCAAGGTTTATGCCGGAATTTGTGAGCACCGAGGAAAAGAAAGCTAGGAGGTTTCAGCAGGGACTGAAACCGTGGATTCAGAATAGGGTGGCAATCCTTGAGCTTACGGACTATGCCACTCTGGTACAAAAGGCAATGATTGTAGAAGTTGGAAGTGAACAGATGCAGAAGGAAAGAGAGAAGAAAGGAATAAAGAGGAAAAGTATGAGCATGGGTGGAGGTTCCGCATGAAGGAGCTTCCCAACTAGATTTAATCGAGGAGCAGTGTCCCTACCGGGAAAGAATACTGGGTTTAAGCGGCCAATGAGTGTGAGTGTGAGCCAGGGCGGCCAGAAGCCAAGAATGTCCTATTCCAACCAGTCTCGACCCCCATTGCCAGCCTGTAACATATGTGGAAGGAATCACACTAGGGAGTGTAAAGAAAAGCCAGTAACCTGTTTTAAGTGCGGTCAGGAAGGCCACTACTCAAATAAATGCCCTTCGTCAGCCCCTGCCATCGTTCCAACCACCAATTGTCATCTGTGTGGACGCCCGGGTCATTGGAGGAGGGAATGCCCAATGAACAAACCAGCAGCTTCGGGAGCAAGCAGGGCTGCTTCTAATAAGCCACCTACTGCGAGGACTTTCAACATGACAGTCCAGGATGCTATGAAAGATTCAGATGTGATAGCAGGTACCCTTTCTCTAAATTCAGTCAGTGCAAATGTTTTATTTGATTCAGGAGCAACTAAATCTTTTATATCAAAGGACCTTGCGCGTAAGTTAAGACTTAAGGCTGAACCCTTGATAGAACCCTTACAAGTAGAAATAGCCAATCATGAAATTATTCCTGTTAACCAGATTCACCCCGCCTGTGAGATAGGCATAGGGGAGCAATCTTTCAGTGTTGATCTGATTCCTTTTAAATTAGGAGAGTTTGATGTGATTTTGGGAATGGACTGGCTATCGAGCAACGATGCTCAGATAGACTGTAAAGGGAAGAAAGTTAAGTTAAATATCCCCGGGAAGAAAGAAGTTATATTTAGAGGAAAGAGGCAGGCGCATAAATTTTTGACCATGGCCCAGGCCAAAAGGATGCTACAAAAAGGAAGTGAGGCTTACCTAGCCTATGTGGTGGACACGCAGAAGGAGGTGCCCAACTTACAAGATATTCCAGTAGTCAACGAATTTGAAGATGTATTCCCACAAGACCTTCCGGGATTACCACCCGATAGAGTGATTGAATTTGCTATTGAGTTGGCCCCAGGGACGGCGCCAGTTTCAAAAGCACCTTACCGGTTAGCCCCGTTAGAAATGAAGGAATTAGCTATCCAATTGCAGGAACTCTTGGATAAGGGTATGATAAGACCCAGTGTGTCTCCATGGGGAGCACCAGTTTTATTTGTTAAGAAGAAAGATGGGAGCATGAGGCTGTGCATAGACTATCGAGAGTTGAACAAGCTAACCATAAAGAACAGGTACCCATTACCTAGAATAGACGACCTGTTCGACCAGCTAAAGGATGCGGTTTATTTTTCCAAGATCGACCTGAGAACTGGATATCACCAACTAAAGATTAAACCCGAAGATATTTCCAAGACAGCGTTCCGTACCAGGTATGGGCATTATGAGTTCTTGGTAATGTCCTTTGGATTAACCAACGCCCCAACGGCTTGCATGGATTTAATGAATAGAGTATTTAAGAAGTACTTGGACAAGTGTGTGATAGTTTTTATCGATGATATTTTGATCTACTCAAGGACTGAGGTAGAACATGCAGAGAATTTGAGGATAGCTCTAGGAATACTCAGAGAGGAGCAGTTATATGCCAAATTCTCGAAGTGTGAATTCTGGCAGAATGAAGTACAGTTTTTAGGACATGTGATCAATAAAGAAGGAGTATTGGTCGACCCCTCCAAGATAGAGGCGGTCTCAAATTGGGAAAGGCCAACCACACCCACAGAGGTAAGGAGTTTCATAGGATTGGCCGGCTACTATCGTAGATTTGTTCAGGACTTTGCGAAGATCGCAGCCCCTTTGACACGACTTACTCGTAAGACAGAGAAGTTTGAATGGACGGAGAAATGCGAGAACAGTTTTCAGGAATTAAAGAAAAGGTTGATAACGGCTCCGGTATTGGCATTGCCGGACGGAAAAGGAGATTTTGTGATATATAGTGACGCGTCGCACAAAGGATTAGGATGTGTGCTTATGCAGCACGGTAAAGTTATTGCGTATGCGTCGAGACAACTGAAGGAATACGAGGTTAGATATCCTACTCATGACCTTGAGCTCACGGCAATAGTATTTGCTTTAAAAATTTGGAGGCACTACTTGTATGGAGAGAAGTGCGAGATTTTCACAGACCATAAGAGCCTCAAGTACATATTTACGCAGAAAGAGCTCAACATGCGCCAGAGGAGATGGTTAGAACTAATCAAGGACTATGATTGTGAGATTCTCTATCATCCAAGGAAAGCCAATGTGGTGGCTGATGCCCTTAGTAGAAAGGAAAGACTCAGAATGATAACGACTTCGGAAGAGTTGATAAGGGATTTTGAGAGAATGGAAATAGAAGTAAAGGTAACCGGAACCGGAACTGAAAAGCTTTTTGAGATCTCAATAAAGCCAGAGTTATTGGAAAAGATCAGATTGTGCCAGGAGAAAATAATGAATGAAGGCAGAGAGTCAATGACTGGAGAGGAGATCCATACCGAGAAAGATGATAAAGGGATAATGAGGTACTCCTACCGAATTTGGGTTCCGAATGTTCAAGAACTTAAAGATGAGATTTTGGATGAAAGCCATAGTTCAAGGTATTCCATTCACCCAGGAAGTACCAAGATGTATAGGGATTTGAAGGAATATTACTGGTGGCCCAACATGAAGAGGGACGTAGCAGAATGGGTAAACAAGTGTTTGACTTGCCAAAGAGTAAAGGCAGAGCACCAGAGACCCAGTGGACTTTTGCGACCCCTGGAGATTCCCGAATGGAAATGGGAACAGATAGCGATGGATTTTGTTGTAGGCTTGCCAAGGACGAAAGCCAATCACGACACCATTTGGGTAATTATAGACCGACTGACAAAGTCAGCTCATTTCATTCCTATCAATGAGAGATACACAGTCGATAGACTGGTGGACATTTACCTTAAGGAAATAGTGACGCGACATGGAGTCCCAGCGTCCATTGTCTCAGACCGAGACCCCAGGTTCAACTCCAGATTTTGTAGGAGCTTTCAGGAATGTGCGGGGACCAAGTTAAATATGAGTACCGCGTACCATCCCCAGACGGATGGACAGAGTGAAAGGACCATCCAGACACTAGAGGATATGTTGAGAGTCTGTGCAATAGACCTTAAAGGAAGTTGGGATGATCACTTGCCGTTGATCGAGTTTTCTTATAACAATAGCTTTCATGCTAGCATCGGAATGCCGCCTTATGAGGCCCTGTAAGGAAGAAGGTGTCGATCTCCCTTATACTGGGATGAAGTAGAAGAGCGGAAGATGCTCAGACCCGAAGTGGTCCAAAGGACCAAAGATATAGTGGATCTTATCAGAGGGCGACTTGTAGCAGCCCAAGACAGACAGAAGAAATATGCAGACCTAGCCCGAAAGGACAAGGAATATGAAGTAGGGGACTTAGTACTGTTGAAAGTATCCCCTTGGAAGGGATTAATGAGGTTCGGAAAGAAAGGAAAACTAAGCCCAAGATACATTGGACCTTTTGAGATATTAAGACGGATTGGAAAGTTAGCTTACGAGCTAGCCCTACCCCCTAATTTGCAACAAGTTCATAATGTGTTCCATATGTCAATGCTAAGGAGGTATCATCGGGATGCCAGCCACATAGTGGAGTACGAGCAGGTGGATATGCAGCCAGATCTAACTTACGTGGAGAAGCCAGTAAGGATTATGGATAAGAAGGAGCAGGTGCTTCGAAACAAAGTAATCAAGCTAGTCAGAGTACTATGGCAGAATCATAACGTGGAAGAATCAACTTGGGAACTAGAGAGCACAATGCTAGAAAAGTACCCCCATTTGTTTTCTGTTTGATTCCGGGACGGAATCCTTTTAAGGAGGGGAGACTGTAATAACCCCAAAATTTTCAACTTTTTGTAACCCTTGTGAATAGTGTTTTAGCTGAATGAGAAAACTTTTCACGCCACACTATGTAGGGGTTCTGTTATGGATATTCTGGGATATTATTAGTACTCTATGTAGTATATAAGTATATGTAAAGATCGTAAGAATCCAATTCCGAACACTTTGGTTTTTCCCGGAAATCCACAAGATACGGAGAGAATTGAGTATAAGGTAACAGGATAAAAAGGATTTAAATTAAAGGATTATAATAGAGGATCATAAAAAGGAATATAATGTATTGAGAAAGGTTAAGGGAACCTAAGTAATAAGATCCCGGGTATGATCCTTCAAACGATAAACGAGAACGAAAGTTAAGCGAAACGTATAACAGATCAGCGGTCATTAGGCAAACGATTAGGAAGTTAATCAAAGGGATTAGTGGGAATGATGTCATCCAACCAATAGAAAGGGGACAAGGAGGGAAAGATGACATCACCACATGACATAAGCATGACATGGGAAGGAAGGAGGTGTGGTGGCTTTGTAACCACACAAATTCAAGGGCAAGAAGGTAATTGACTAAATCAAACACAAAAACAAATCAACCAAGCCAAGCAAATTCATTCTTGATCAAAATCAAAAAGAAACCAAGGCCTTGTTCATCTTTGCTCTCGGCTTTTCACTATTCATAAGGCAAGAAAATTTCAAAAATTCAAGATCCAAGCTTCCTAAATTGGTGAGTAAATTCCCTAATCATCTTCATGCTTAGTTAGGGCTATATCATGAGTTTAAGCCATTAATTCCTTCTCAATCTTCTTCATTTAATCAAAGAAGAAGACTATGAATAGTGTTTTCAAGTTTTTAACTTGAAGTTTTTCTTGTTTTCCTTGAAGATCCAAGCTTTCCTAAGACTTCTCAAAGCTTCTTAAGGCTTCCTAGCTCCTCCCACCACTTCAAGGAAGGTATACCATCTCCAAACCCTAGATTCCTATATATTATAAGATGATTTTGATTAGTAGGATGATATTGTAGCTTGTTGTTGTGATTAGAGTTTGGGATTTGAAATGGCAGTGAAATGGAATGGTAAATGTTGTGGTTTTGATTAAAAGAACTTAAGTATGATTAAAGTTAAGCTTAGGCATAAGTATGAATGATTAAATTGAATTGGTTGGGGTTGTTATGATGTGATAAGGATGGATGTTGGTTGTATGTTGGATTTGAGGTTGATTTGGAATGGTTTTGAATGGTTTAAAATATTGGAAATCGCGTAAACATAGCCGTCGTAACGTCCGATTTTCTTTAGACTGTTTTTGTGCATAATATTAGGACCCCAGAACCCCCTGCTAGATTACGACCATTGCCATTTCTAGATAGCTCATGTTACGAGCTTCATTTTGATATATAGTTCGTTCGATTCCGATGCACGGTTTAGGAGAAACGACCGTTTCAAGTAACGGTGTTTCGCGAACGAAACTTTTCCCCTCGCCTTACTTTGAAACATAGGTTAAAGACCAAAAAGGGTTAATTAATGTATGAAACATTTATGGTAAGTGTGTTAGGCAGTTGGTAAGACACTCGCGAAGGAATCGCTTTAAAACTCGTAAAGGTTAAATTATTAAAAATGGTGGAGCCGAGGGTACCCGAGTGACTTAAGCGAATCAGTGAGCGCAAAACAAGCGTTAGAGTCTAAGTTAGTTAAAGTATAGATTTACAAGTGATTTTGGTTTAATTCCAACTTACTTGTTGTTTATAGGTTACCAGACTCGTCCCGAGCCTTTTATCACCCCAAGTCGCTCAGGCAAGTTTTCTACCCGTTATACTTTTGTTGTGATGAATATATGTATATGCATTATCTTGCGATAGATGCATGTTGGTTAATTAGAAAATGTTGTGATATATTGAAGCATGTTGATATGGTATATATATGCATGCCTGTTTCGTATTCTTGATTTATATATCTGTTGGTTCAAATGCTTATTCGTTGCATAATACCTATGCTAGAGATAAGCGGTATTTGCGTATACCCTTAGTATAGGGACCCAAAGGTGAAAACATTTTCTAAAACCGGGAGTCGAGGATCCCGAGTAGATTTTATATATATATATATATTTATATATATATATGGTTATAGTTTTCAAAACTATTAATCGAATAAGGTTTATTCGATAACTTTATTTTATTAATGAATATTATCTTGAATATTCATTCGAGGGCTTATGACTCCTTTTATTTTATTAATTGAATATTATTTGAATATTCATTTGAGGATGTATGACTCCTTTATTTTATTTAATGAATATTATTTTTAATATTCATTCGAGGTATTATGACTCCACTTATTACTGAAATATATTCTTTATTTTATTAAAGAATAAGGTGTTAATAATCAAACTTATTTTCGATTATTCAAATAAAGATAATACTTTCATATAAGTGTATCTTTGGTTATTTAATACCCGTTTCAAGTATAAGTTTTAAAACTTCTACTTCAATTATTTTTATAAAGATTATTCTTTATGGGAATATTATTTAAATAATAATATTCAGATATTTTCTAATATATCGGGACTGATTTATTTCATTAAATCAGCTTTACTCCAAACATTCTTAAAAATGTTTTCGAGTCTTCAAAATGATTTTAAAAGTTAGAGCGGATCCCAAAACTCGTTTTCCGATTTAAGATCTTCCTTTCGAAGGAGACTTGAATATTCGCTCAAAATCTTGGGGATCCGGCTCTGTGGTGTATTTTATATTCGCAACATGGTTGCTGTTTTGAGAAAACAATTTGATTACTTGCCCAATGTTCGGGAAGTAAGTCCATCTGATTGAGTCGGCATAAGCGATAGGCCGGGGTACGGTCTATGAATGTGTAAGTGGCTGGGTGGCAGTCCATCAACGCGTGAGTGGCCGGGTAACGGTCTAGCGCGAGGTCCTAATGCGGCCAGGGTGATGACCAGTGAGGAATTCATCCATCTACAGTAGAAAAGGTTACTTATTGGTATCTTTGCCTGATCAGCAAGATATCTGGTTTATGCCAAAATTCTTTTCCTTTCCAAAATTCATTGGATGTTTCAAACTCTGTTCATACTTTACATAACAGAGGTTCCAGGAAATGTTTAAGAGATATATATGTGGATATATATATATCGGGACTAAATAAAGTATCTCGTAACTTTATTTCATTCAATAATATTTCAAAGATTGAATCTATTCAAGTCTTAACTTGTGGTCTCATCTATAGTATGTTTGTTTTTTTTTAAAGCTTATAATACTTTGAACGGTGGTAGTTCAAGTAGCTTTATAAATGATATAAGTGTAGTGAAGTATTGGTAACTTCATTCCTTGTTTTTACTTATATCTAGTAAGTAATTATCTTACGCATGATAAAGATTCTAGTAAGTATCCATTTAGATACTTATATTATTGTTATCACTATGTATTATCTTGCGAGCTGTAAGGCTCACTCTTGCTTTATTTCTTCATCACACAACAACAGTTAGGAGAGATGGCCAGACTCCAGCAGACCCAGCGCAAGCGCGCGGGAAGTGTCCCGCGTCTTCCTGATGATGTTGTAGCTGCTATAGCTGCAGAGGTAGATCTAATGTAGTTCAGACCATCTACTTTTGAGAATCAAATTATGTATAATTATAACTTGTGGCAGATAATGGCAATTAACTGTAAATTTATCAAGTAATCATTTTGGGTTGTAATAACTGTTAAATGGTGGATTCAAAGACTTGTACTTATTTCAATTTCATCTCTGAGACTATAACGGGTTGTGGTGTGTGTTAGTGTGGGGTCACAGCATAAGGTTATTATTATTAATTAAGTGAAGTGATATTGTGGAAAGAAAGACCGTGACGACCCGGATCCCCGACCCCAGATCTGGGGGTGTTACACCTATCATCTTAACAACCGCAATCATCATAACTTTAGCTGGAGCAACACTCAGAATGCGGTTCAACAGCCTTATCAGCAGTATCCAGCAAAGCAGTACAACCTCCTGGTTTTCAGCAACCGCAATATGCACCAAAGAAGCAAGTCCAGCTGCAACAGTCTAATGAAAAATCTGAATTGGAGGAGTTGAGGCTCATGTGCAAGAGCCAAGCGGTTTCTATCAAGACCTTGGAAAATCAAATTGGGCAAATTGCCAATGCCTTGCTAAATCGTCAGCTGGTACACTCCCTAGTGATGCTGAAGTGTCAGGAAAGAGAGAAGCTAAGGAGCAGGTGAAGGCAATTACATTGAGGTCTGGGAAGATTACGAATCCCGAACACTCTCAAGTTTTGGATCAAGAAGATGTGGCTAAAGAAGAAGTGCAGAAGGAAGCAGAAGTGGAACCAAGGAAGACTACTGTTGAACACACTCCTCCTGTGGGTAATACAGGGGAGAAGCAGATCTATCCTCCACCTTCATTTCCTAAGAGGTTGCAGAAGAAAAAGCTGGATAAGCAGTTTGAGAAGTTTCTTGAGGTGTTTAAGAAACTTCATATCAATATACCTTTCGGTGAAGCTCTTGAACAGATTCCTAGTTATGTGAGGTTTATGAAAGGTATACTTTCTCGGAAGGTGAAGCTTGATGATTTAGAGACAGTTGCTCTCACGGAGGAATGCAGTGCTGTGCTGCAACAGAAGTTGCATCCGAAGCTTAAAGATCCTGGAAGCTTCACTATTCCTTGCACCATTGGAAAAGTGTCATTTGACAAATGCTTATATGACTTGGGAGCTAGCATCTGATGCCTTTGTCAATCTTCAAGAAGTTGGACTTACCTGATCCAAAGCCTACTTATATGACCTTGCAGTTGGCCGATCGTTCTATCACATATCCATGAGGTATTGTTGAGGATGTTTTGGTCAAGCTGGATAAACTCATCTTTCCTGCTAATTTTGTAATGTTTGATTTCGAGGAGGACAAGAAGATTCTCATAATTTTGGGAAGACCTTTCTTGGCTACTGGTTGAACCTTGATAGATGTGCAGAAGAGTAAGCTCACCATGCGAGTGCTGGATCATGATGTAACTTTTAATGTGTTCAATGCCATAAAATTCCCTACGGAAAATGAGGAGTGCTTAAAGGTGAAGCTGGTCGATTCTGTATTTACTTCAGAACTTGATCAATTGCTAAGGTTTGATGCCTTAAAAAAGGCCTTGTTGGGGAATTCAGATAGTGAAGATGATGAAGGTGATGAGCAGTTGTAATATCTGAATGCTTCTCTCTGGAAGCGGAAGATGGATATGCCTTTTGAATCTCTTGGAGTGGAGGAGATGAACAAATCTCTAAAGCGCCTCAAGCCATCTACTGAGGAAGCTCCTACACTTGAGCTTAAACCATTGCCTGAACACTTAAGGTATGCTTTTTTAGGTGATACATCTACTTTGCCTGTTATTAGTGCATCTGACCTTTCAGGTAGTGTTGAGGAAAAACTCTTAAGAATTATGAGAGAGTTCAAGTCGACAATTAGATGGACGATAGCAGATATTAAGGAAATCAACCCTTCTTATTGCATGCATAAAATTCTGCTAGAGGAAGGTAGCAAGCCTATTGTTGAGCAACAAAGAAGACTCAATTCGATCATGAAAGAAGTTGTGAAGAAAGAAATTCTTAAATGGCTGGATGCAGGGATCATCTATCCCATTTCTTACAGTTCTTGGGTGAGTCCAGTTCAGTGTGTACCAAAGAAATGAGGTATCACCATTATTGCTAATGAAAAGAATGAGCTTTTTCCTACTCGAACAATCACGGGGTGGAGAGTTTGGATGGACTACAGGAAGCTGAACAAGACCACGAGAAATGATCACTTCCCTCTACCTTTTATTGATCATATGCTTGACAGGTTGGCTGGGCATGAGTACTACTGTCTTCTGGATGTCTATTCGGGCTATAATCAGATTTGTATCGCCCCAGAAGATCAGGAAAAGACTACTTTTACTTGTCCATTTGGTACTTTGACCTTTAGAAGAGTTTCTTTTTGTTTGTGTGGAACACCGACCACATTTCAGAGATGCATGATGGCTATCTTCTCTGACATGATTGGTCAGAATATGGAGGTGTTCATGGATGACTTCTCTGTGTTTGGCAATTCATTTGATGAGTGCTTGCAGAATCTTGGCGACATTCTTAAAAGGTGTATTGAGACCAATCTGGTTCTCAATCGGGAGAAATATCACTTTATAGTGCGATTGGGCATTATTCTTGGTCATAATGTCTCTAGTAAGGGTCTTGAGGTGGACAAAGCCAAGATGGAGGTCATTGAAAATCTTCCTCCACCAATTTTCGTTAAGGGAGTTTGCAGCTTTCTTGGTCATGCGAGTTTCTATAGGCGGTTCATCAAGGACTTCTCAAAAATCTCTAAACCTTTGTGCAATCTTTTGGAGAAGGATATCCCATTCAAGTTTGATGATGCGTGCCTAGTTTCTTTTGAGTTCTTGAAGAAGAGTTTAATCACGGCACTTGTCATAACTGTACCTGATTGGAATGAACCTTTTGAGATGATGTGCGATGCAAGTGACTATGCAGTTGGAGCAGTTCTTGGGCAGAGAAAGAACAACATATTTCATGTGGTCTACTATGCCAGTAAGACCCTAAATAGTGCTCAACTAAATTATACTACTACTGAGAAAGAACTTTTGGACATTTTTTACGGTTTTGAGAAGTTTTGATCTTATTTACTTGGGACGAAGGTGACAGTTTTTACTGATCACGCTATTATTCGATATCTCATCTCGAAGAAGGACTCGAAGCCTAGATTGATTAGATGGGTTCTTTTGCTTCAGGAGTTTGAGTTAGAGATCAAGGATATACAAGGTACTAAGAATCAAGTCGCTGATCATCTCTCTTGTTTGAAAGATCCAAGTGCAACTTCACATGATAAGACAGTGATAAATGAGTCTTTTCCCAATGAGCAGTTGTTTGGAGAGCAAGAGGAAGAATCATGGTTTGCAGACATTGTGAACTACCTTGTGAGTAATATCATGCCTCCAGACTTGTCGTACGCTCAAAGGAAGAAGTTTCTTCATGAGGTGAACTGGTACATGTGGGATGAACTGTTAGATATATTTGATAATGTCATGGCTAATATGTTTTATGTTTAGCTTTCAGATCTTACGTGAACAGGATAAATCAGTACTTAACTGTTGATCAGTACTTATACTGGAAGTCAGGACTTAAGGATATCAGTACTTATATTATCAGGAGATAATCATCAGAAGATAGATATCAGAACTTAAGTGCTGAAGGACAATCAGATAAGGACAGTAGCTGATTAAAGGAAAGAAGATCGAGATAAACATAAGAAGAGATATGCATGAAGAAGGAATTCCGTGAAGAATGGAATACTTGGAAGAAAAGATATCTGATTGATATATTTTAGGAAGCAGAATTATATTCCATATCAATTAGCGATTATCTTGTAACTGTGTAGTATATAAACACAGACATAGGGTTTACACTATAAGTGTTATCATTATTAGAAGAGATTATTCATTGTAACCCTAGCAGCTCTCGTGATATTTGTTCATCACTGAGAGGTAACAGTTCCATACTGTAACAGAGTTTATTGTTTCAATAAAGTTTGTTTTCTGTTACTTAAGTTCTTAAAGTTCGATTTAAGTGTACTATACACTGTATTCACCCCCTCTACAGTGTGTGTGTGACCTAACAATTGGTATCAGAGCCTATCTGTTAACTTACATACAGTTAAAGATCCAAACACAATCATGTCGGACACAGAAACTCCAACTAAGCCTACCACAACTGAGGAACCACCAAAGAGACAAATTTAGAGTCGGTATGAGACCATCAGAGTCCCCATACTGAGACCATCTGAATATCCCATATGGAAGGTAAGGATGACCATGTTCCTGGAAGCAACAGATCCAGAATACCTGGATAGAATCAAGGAAGGTCCTCACAAACCAACCAAACTCGCTGTTGCAGTTGTAGGTGAAGCAGCAAAGACCGTACCAAAGGAGAAGAGTGATTATACTGCTGAGGACATAGCATCAATTGCTAAGGATGCTAAGGTACGACACTTACTGCATAGTGCCATTGATAATGTAATGTCAAACAGGGTAATCAACTGCAAGACTGCTAAGGAGATATGTGATGCTCTGGAAACAAGGTGTCAGGGAACTGACACAATTAAGAAGAACAGAAGACAATACTCACTCAAGAGTATGAACACTTTGACTCAAAGACTAATGAGTCATTGAATGATTTATATGATAGATTTGTCAAACTTTTGAATGATTTGTCATTAGTTGATAAAGAGTATGATCTTGAAGATTCAAACCTTAAGTTCCTGTTAGCTCTTCCTGAATGCTGGGATTTGAAGGCAACAACAATAAGAGACAACTACAATCTTGATGAAACAACTCTTGACGAAATCTATGGAATGCTCAAGACTCATGAGCTGGAGATGGAACAAAGAAGCAAGAGGAAAGGAGGAAAGTCAAGGACAGTTGCTCTTAAGGCTGAAGAAGAATTCCCCAAAGCAGCTTCCTCAAAGAAAGACAAGGGTAAAGCTCTTTTCATAAAGTCTGATACTGAGTCATCAAGTTCTGAGAGTGATGATGACTCAGATTCTGAAAGCTTGCCTGAGACTGATGCTGATGAGGAGATGATGAAGCTGTGTGCTCTTATGGTGAAAGGAATCACAAAGATTGCATACAGGAAGTTCAGGAAGGGAATGAAGTTTTCCAGGAAAAGCATAAGTTCTGATAAGAAGAATTTCAGAAGATCTGAAGGCAGAGGAGGAAAGTCTGACAGAGGAGATTACACCAATGTTAAATGCTATAACTGTGGTGAGAAAGACCACATATCTCCTGACTGCAAGAAGGTAAAGGGTGACAGAGGCAAGGCTCTTGTCATAAAGCAGAAAAGCTGGACAGACACCTCAGACTCTGAAAGTGAGGAGAACTATGCATTGATGGTAAATGCTGATAAAGAAAGTGCTGAGAGCAGTTCTGAAGCTGCTGAAACAAAGGTACCTCAGACTACTTATGCTTTTCATACTGATGATATTAATGAGTTGAGAAGATATCTTAAAACCATGTTTGTTAGCTATAGAGACCAAACTTTAACATGTGAAAGATTAACTTCTGAAAATCTTGCATTTAAGAAAAGGAATGATTTCTTAGAAAAAGAGTTAGTCATGTTCCATCAAACTCAGAAGGATAGAGATGATGCTTTTTATGTTAGGAATGAAGTGCTAAAATTAAATGAATCTCTAAAAACTGAGTTAGAAAAGGAAAGAGAGATTATCAGGACTTGGACTAACTCTGGCAAAACAACTCAAAATTTGCTAAGTAGTGGAAACTGGAAAGAGGGCTTAGGTTATGGAGAAGTTAAAAATGATAAAGGAACTGAAGAAATTAAGCCTGTTGTTAAGCAAAAGCCAAAGTTTAAACCTATTAAGTTTGTAACTGTAAAGTCTGAAAATGAGAAATCAGAAGATAAAGAGGAATTAACTTCTGACAAACTAAAACAGGAAAAGACAGCTGAAGTGAACATAGGCTTAATGACAAAGAAGCAGCTTAAGCATAAGCTGAAAGATGTCAAGAATGCAAACAAGGTAAAATCACCTAGGAAAAATAGGAATGGAAAGGAAGGTGTGAATAAAAGCAATGATTATAAACCTGTTCCTGATGCTCCTAGGAAAACATGTCATAACTGTGGAAGTTCTAACCATCTGGCTTCTTTTTGCAGGAAGAATAAGAATATTAACTCCTTACCTTCAAAATCAGGAGTTAAGAGTCAGTCTGTTAGATACAAACCACAAAATCCTTGTTTTCATTGTGGTAGTTTATGGCATTCCATTTATACTTGTAAGGAATATCATAGTTTGTACTATGATTATTATCAAATAAAACCTTCTTTGAAGAAAGTTTCCATTATTCCTTCTAGTGTAAATTCTGATTCAAAGTCTGATAGTGTAAATTCTGATAAGAAAAATGTTAACATAAACTCTGATGCTAAATCCGCTGCAAATGTTAACAAACTTAATAAGGCCAAAGGATCCAAGCAAGTCTGGGTCCTTAAAACTAATAATTAGTGGTCTTTGTGATTGCAGGGCAACAGGAAAAATATTCTAGTTCTGGACAGTGGATGTTCAGGACATATGACTGGAAATAAGGCTCTGCTATCAGACTTTGTGGAGAAAGCTGGCCCAAGTGTTTCTTATGGAGATGGCAACATTGGAAAAACATTAGGATATGGCAATATCAATCTTGGAAATGTCATAATTAAACAAGTAGCTCTGGTCTCAGGACTTAAACACAACCTACTGAGTATAAGTCAAATCTGTGACAGAGGTTATCATGTTGATTTCTTTGAAGAACACTGTGAAATTGTGAGTAAATCTAAAGGCAAAGTTGTTCTGAAAGGATACAGACGTGGTAACATTTATGAAGCTAAGCTTTCAACAAGTACTGATGGTTCTGCAATCTGTCTGATAAGTAGAGCATCAATTGAAGAAAGCTGGAATTGGCATAAGAAACTCTCTCATTTAAATTTCAACAATATAAATGAACTGGTCAAGAAAGATCTTGTGAGAGGATTGCCAAACACAGCATTTGCTCCTGATGGTCTTTGTGATTCATGTCAGAAAGCCAAACAAAGAAAATCTTCATTCAAGAGCAAGACTGATTCATCAATTCTTGAGCCTTATCATCTTATACATGTTGATCTATTTGGTCCAGTAAATGTCATGTCTATTGCAAAGAAGAAGTATGCGTTGGTCATAGTGGATGAGTTCACCAGATACACATGGGTGTATTTCTTGCACACAAAAAGTGAAACTGCATCTATCTTGATTGATCATGTCAAATAGCTGGATAAAATGGTCAAAGATTCTGTGAAAATTTTAAGGAGTGATAATGGCACTGAGTTCAAGAATTTGATAATGGAAGAGTTCTGCAAAAGCCATGGAATAAAGCAGGAATTTTCTGCTCCTGGAACTCCACAGCAAAATGGAGTTGTTGAAAGGAAGAATAGAACTCTCATTGAAGCTGCACGTACAATGCTTGAAGAAGCAAAGCTTCCAACCTATTTCTGGGCTGAAGCTGTGCAGACTGCTTGTTTTACTCAAAATGCAACACTCATTAACAAGCATGGAAAAACACCATATGAGATGATGAAGAAAAAGAAGCCAAATCTGAAATATTTTCATGTATTTGGATGCAAGTATTTTGTTCTCAAGACTCATCCTGAACAGCTATCAAAGTTTGATCTAAAAGCTGATGAAGGAATCTTTGTTGGATATCCACTTTCCACAAAAGCCTTCAGAGTCTATAATTTGAGAACAAAAGTGGTCATGGAATCTATCAATGTCTCTTTTGATGACAAGAAGATCACTGGTCTTAAAGATTTCATTGACCATGATCAGCTGAGATTTGAAAATGAAGACTCATATTCTGATACTGAAAATCCTGACAGTCTAAGTCCTGATACTGCAAACTCTGATGGATTAAACTCTGATGTTATTGAAACCGTGGTGACTACGTTAAAGGAAGATGCACCTATGTAGGGGGAGCATACTCAAGATCCTACCACATCTCAAGAAACATCCGAACATGCATCTGGCTCTTCAAGTTCTGATTCGTCAAGTTCTGATAAACCAAGTTCTGATAGTGCTGAAAATCTAAATACTGAAGAATCCAACTCAGAGAGCATAGTTTCAGGGGGAGCATCAGAAAATGAAATTGAAGATAGCATGGATCATGGGGGAGCATCCAGTTCTAGAGAAAACCTTCCATCTGCAAGGAAGTGGACAAAATCACATACACCTGATTTGATAATTGGAAATCCTGATGCAGATGTCAGAACTAGAACAGGTACTTCAAATGAGTGTCTTTATAATTCTTTTCTCTCTCAGACTGAGCCAAAGAAAGTGGAAGAAGCTCTTCAAGATGCTAATTGGGTGCAAGCAATGCAGGAAGAGTTGAATGAATTTGAAAGAAACAAAGTCTGGACCCTAGTACCAAGACCAAAGAATAGATCTGTTGTTGGTACAAAGTGGGTATTCAGAAACAAAACTGACAGTGATGGCATAATTACAAGGAATAAGGCAAGGCTGGTTGCAAAAGGATATTCTCAACAGGAGGGAATTGATTATGATGAAACATTTGCACCAGTTGTTAGGTTAGAAGCCATAAGGATATTTTTGGCTTATGCTGCTCACAAAAAGTTTACTGTCTTTCAAATGGATGTGAAAAGTGCTTTTCTCAATGGAGAATTGGAGGAAAAGGTATATGTTGAACAACCTCCAGGTTTTGTAGATACCAAACATCCAGACTATGTCTACAGACTTGACAAAGCACTTTATGGACTTAAGAAAGCTCCTAGAGCATGGTATGAGACTTTAGCTCAGTTTCTTCTGGAAAGTGGATTCCACAGAGGGACAATAGACAAAACACTGTTCTACCTCAACCATGGAAAGGAATTACTTCTGGTCCAGATTTATGTTGATGATATCATTTTTGGATCTACAAATGACAAACTTTGCAAGAAGTTTGCCAAACTAATGCAGTCAAGATATCAGATGAGTATGATGGGGGAACTTAGCTATTTTCTGGGCCTTCAAGTCAAGCAGAATGAGGAAGGCACTTTTATTTGTCAAACCAAGTACACCAGAAACTTGCTAAAGAAATTTGGAATGCAAGATTGTTCAAGTGCATCCACTCCAATGGCCACTGCAACAAAACTGGATAAGGATACCGGTAAATCAGTAGATATTACTGACTACAGAGGTATGATTGGCTCTCTACTCTATCTAACTGCTAGTAGACCTGATATCATGTATGCTACCTGTCTTTGTGCAAGATTTCAAGCAGATCCAAGAGAACCTCACTTAACAGCTGTAAAAAGAATCTTTAAGTATCTTAAAGGAACAACTGCTCTGGGATTATGGTATCCTAGAGAATCAGATTTTAAACTAATAGGTTACTCAGATGCAGATTTTGCAGGTTGCAAAATTGACAGGAAAAGCACAAGTGGAAGCTGCTAATTTCTTGGAGGCAGATTGGTTTCTTGGTACAACAAGAAACAAAAGTCAATTTCCACATCAACTGCAGAAGCAAAGTATATTGCTGCAGGAAGCTGTTGTGCACAGATTCTTTGGATGAAGAATCAATTACTGGATTATGGGTTAACATATTTCAAAATCCCTATTTACTGTGATAATCAAAGTGCTATTGCTATGACAGGTAATCCAGTTCAACACTCAATGACAAAGCACATCAGCATCAGGTACCACTTCATCAGGGAACATGTGGATGAAGGTACAGTGAAATTACATTTTGTTCCCACAGATCAACAATTGGCAGATATCTTCACAAAACCATTATGTGAAGCTACTTTTACAAGATTGGTAAATGAACTTGGAATGGTTTCAGGTTCTTTCTCTAAATCTGCTTAGACTTGTTCTATGAATCAGACTTTATGCTCAGTATTTACAGAATTAATCTCATTGTATATTCTGTGCTTAATTGATAAATGTCTTTAAGTACTGACTATTGTCTGATATATGTTTCTAAACTATGATAAGTGATATGTTTGTTCTAGTACCTATTCATTCCTATGAGGATAACTGTGCTAGATACTGACCTAGTAGTCTTCAATAAACAAATGATTCCATGGAAGAAGTAATTATTTCAGTGGAAATCTTATGACACTAGCAAATTCTGATAACTGAGCTTAGTTAAGTTTACTTTGTATATCTTATTACTAAGTCACAAATTAGAATAATGCTACTCATCTGTTAAGTTCTGATACTAGTAAAACTGCTGAATGTACTAAGTGCTGATAAACCTCTCTTATCAAAAGAAAAAACAAAAAGATCAAAGATTAAAATCAGGTACTCCTTTGAGATCTAGAGTAAAAATGTGGAAGGGACGACCCAAGTGCATTGCTGGTATTAAGTAAATATGCATCAGAAAAGCAAAATATTTTCTTGGTGACTTTTCACACTCTATGATTACTGGAGAAATACTCTGAAAATAGCATAAATTCTGATAAACAGTCGTGACTCACTTACACTGAGAAGCCACTGTAAAACAGAATTGCAAAAGATGCATAAAATTAGCACAAAACAGTTGAGATGGACTCTAGCATGAACTCATTCATCAGTAGGTTTCAGGACAATGACAGATCTTTAGCAAAATTTTAGTTATGCCTTATTTCTAAGATGTACGGAAGTAAATCAGACTTTACTCTTTGTCTGTTTTTAGCTTAATGCACACACTAATCACTCCATCTGAATGATGAAAATTTCTGTGGTGGTCTATGTTATTTTAGATAAACAGTCATTGTGTCATTATTACACAAATTCTGAGGACAAGTTCTAAGTTACACGTTCTGATGATTAAGTTCTGACGTCCATAACTCAGAACTTGTATGAGTATTTACTAAGATGGGCATTCCTTTTTCGAGTTAAGAAATTATGTTCTGATGACTGTTAAGTTCTGGTATAGGTCTAAGTTCTAATTTCTCAGTCTAATCCTTTACTTGGCTTATCTGTGAATAAAATTTGATAACAGTCTCAGTTCGAACTCGAATATGTTGAAGTGGAAGATTAATAGTCACTATGATTAGGATTAATGGTATTTGTACTTGAACAGTCCACTGTTTCTTGTGTCTTGTGCGGTCTAGACCATGATTCCTCTTTCCAATGACTGTTATTCTTTTTCAAAGTCTAGGGAGACGAGGTAGAATTAATTCTACCTGTCAGCATTAAATATCTTTGCGTCTCTTGGCATTCTCTTGCCTATATAAACAACCACTTCACATTAGTCTTCTCATCATACTTTTATCACAAATTCAGTCTTGTTTTTCATTTACTATCACAAATGGCTGAATTTGGCTGGTTCCACAATTACGGTGATGAGATTGTGCATGTCTTTTTGAATGGAATTCCAACTCCCTACCCTATCACCAACATCCCTCACAATCTCTGGATTCAATTTCCAGAGGTTATCAAACGTGATCTGGTGGCCGTTCGAAGAGACCTTCACCTTCGTCATATCCGTCAGCAAGAGCGAATCATACGACTCGCCATCTTGTTTGTCGAAGATAGGAAGAGGAAGATGACTTAATCTTGTCTTCTTCCTGTTTTTCTTCATCCTCAGCTTTGTCAGGCTTCTTAGCTAGGACTAAAGCTGTTGATGTTAGGATTAGGAGCTTAGGGAAAATCTTGTATAAGTATTGATGTAATTTCCATTTCATAAATGTATTGTCTTGATATATTAATGAAAATTGTTTTTACTTCAAGATTTTGTCTCTGAGTTATTTTATCTTGTGTTGATAAATCCTGATTGATATTCTGATGACCATATAACTTTTGTTGTATATTAAGTTCTGATTCATTTTCAGCACTTATATATCTAATTTATCTTGGTCATTTTCATGTGATGTATTTTCAGAATTTCAATGATGCAATGAAAAATAATTCAATCAGTGCTAACGGTTTAAATTTTGAATTAAAACTGTTTCTCTTGATAAATGGAACGGTTTTTCCTTGAAACTAGGCAACTGGGTAAGTAATGATTCCTGTTTTCTCGAGCCCAGTAACTGTCCGTTATTACTGCATGTCTGACAGGTGTCCAACGGTAACATTTTTGTTCAGAAGTATAAGTACAACAGAGAGAAGATTTCTTTAATCTTTTATTTTCTTTATACTTTATCTCTCTCCTTACTTTTACTCTCCTTCTCTTCTTTCTCACGTTGGTTTTTCATACAGAAATTATCTCAAACACCTAACAGGCATCCTTGAAACTCAATATTTTTTCACATGGCACCAAAGGATTTAATCATTGATGGAGCAAAGTTTGTTCCAAACAACTATGCTGCAATTCTTGATCATGCTGACGCTCCATCTGAATTGCACTTTGTGCAAGATCTTCTTGCACATAGTGAGGTTGGGTACGCCTTAACTCAGCCTGAATTATTTTCAAGTCAACAAGTTCTGAGGTTCTGGAGGACTGGAGTTTTTGATGATGGTGGTAACCGTGGAACTCCCAGTATTATCTTCCAAGTGGGTGATTCATCCTTTGTAGTCACTCCTGGTACAGTACGCAGGGCTTTACATCTTCCAGAGGATTGTACTTTCTCAGTTCCAGAGGACTCAGCCCTTCGGGAGTTAATGGCTGAATTGGGATATGAAAAGAGTCTGACGAAACTTGGACAGTTGAAACGGGCTAATATCAGAAGAGAATGGAGTTTCTTCTTTGATTGCATCACCAAAGCTTTTGGGAACAAATGTTCAAATTTTGATGCTATCCCAATTCTGAGTCAGCACATAGGGTATGCTATTATCCATCAAACTCACTTTGATTTTGCAACTGGAATAATTGGTTTTATTGAGGATAGGATGACAGAGGATCGAGATGTTGTTTATTTTGCTAGATTCTGTCAACTTATTTACACTTACTGTACTGATGAACCTCATTTAGTCAGCACTCAAACCCCACATTTTAAGGTTGCAAAATGATACTTTAATGACCTGGTAAATGCTGATACTAAGAAGAAAGTGGTTAGACCATTACAGATTCCTAAGTCTGTGAAACAGATCCTGGTAAATGCTGATCCTGATACTTATAGATCTGTTTACTCTAATGTCCAACCACCTCCAACCACCCAAAATCCATCAACCTCAGTACCTACCTCTCATTCTACTCAACCTACCCTCAGAACTTATCTCAAATCCTATCTCTCCACTTCACAGACTGCTCAACCTTCTTCTTCAGCACCTACTGTGAAGCCTACATCCTCTAAGCCAAAGAGAACAACGACTGTTCCTCAAACACCTCAAAAGAGGAGGAGAATTACTTTGAGAGATGAATTAGATTCTGAGGAACAGATTCCTTCTTCAGAACCTGTGGTGGTTGAAGCTGAGAAAGTAACTTCTCAGAAGGATTCTGAAATTGGGGGTTCTAGGCTTCTCAAGAGGCTTAGACGTATGATAGTTCCTGAAACTCCCAAGGAATCCAAATCAACAAGGAAGTACAAGAAACAGAGGGCACAAAGGCCAGTTTCAGATGGTGAGGAGGAAGCAGCTAAGGAAGGGGATCAGGAATCTCTGATCTCACAAGACAAGGAATTTGCTCCAGTCACTTCTTCTCCATCAACTCCATCTCAGGAAGCTATATCTGACAAGGCTAACTCACCATCTGTATCTCTTGTTGATCCAGGCACAAGTGCTGAAATTGATATTCAGAACCTGGTTGTGCCTACAATACTTTTCTTAGAAGCTCCAACAGCAAATAATCCTTCCACAACACCTGTTACTGATGCTGTTCAAACTCCAGAGTTATCAACAACACCTTCTCTGCATCAAGATGCTGATGATCAGATTTTAGGTGAACATCAGGATATGGCTGTTGATCAGAACTTAGTATCAGATCAGCAATTAGAGGATGCTGAAGCCTCCATTGCTACTCACACTGTTGTCTTATCAGAAGATACTGATTCTTTAAGTTCTGATGCTGCAAATGTTGGAGATACTGGTGAAGCTGCTACAACTGTAGATGCTGATGAAGCAGGTCCTTCAGGACATACTCCTCCACCGACTCTTCCTAAGTCTGAACTGGTAAAGGAGTTTGTTATCAGGGATGCACCAGTGCCTTGGAGTGAAACTCCTGCAGGTCAGGAGTGGACTAAGGAATGGAACTCAGTTTCATGTGTTCCAAATGCTTTACATCTTGCTGAGCACTTGACTAAAGCTGATGAAATGTTAAATTCTGATGATTTTAAAACCCAGCTTAGAGTCACTGCATTGAGTACTAAACTTCTACAAGGTCTTCATTCCAATACTCATGCAGAGCTACACAAGATTCAGGAGAACTTTATCAAACAGGAACAAGTTTGGAAAATTGATAAGAAAAAGTTCTTTCAACTTACCATTGACAGGATTGCTTATATTGAGAAAACTCAAGAGAAACAACAAGCTCAGATTGATCAAATTCTGACAAATCAAGCTTCTCAGCAATCGCAACTTACTGAAATCCAGACCTCAGTGGAACTACTTATCTCTCTTTTATTACCTGCTGATGCCATAAAGGGGGAGAAGGTAATTAAGTCCAAATACAAAACCAACAAGACACTGCAAGGAAAGGATGATGGAAAAGATGACCAAGGAAACTCTGGAATGGGTAGTGGTCATAGTCAAGGTAGAAGGTTTACATCAAGACAAGCTAGTCACATAACAAGTTCTGATACTGGGAAAAGAATAAGTTCTGCTGCTGGTAAAAGGATAAGTTCTGATGAACTTCTAGATCTTGATGAGGAAATGTCAAGACAGTTATTTCTTCAAGAAAGTCCAGGGATGGACTTGGAAAGTTTAAAGGAAGAAGAAGCCAGACTTAAATTAGAGAAAGTCACATCTAAATCTGAAGCTTCTGGTAAAAAGTTACTTCCAAAACTTAAAGGCATTGTGATCAAAGAAAGGACACATACTGAAGCAACATTGGCTAGATCACAACCACAGATAGATCCAAGATCCAAGGGTAAAGAAAAGGTTGGTGAACCTATCAAGGCTTATGTACCTCCTAAGGAAGAAGAAATTACTGATGGAAAAGATGATCTTGCTCTGACTTCAAGAAAAGTTCTTAAAACAACCTCTGACATGGCTCAAGTTGTTCAGAGTCAAGAAATTGTAAGTTCTGATATTCAGAAGAAGCAAGTAACCTCTGACAGAGCTCAAGTTAACTTGATATCAGAAAAATAGATCAAAGACACTCCTACCAGGATTCACTAAAGCAAAATAGACTCAATCTTTGAAGACTACTGCAAGTGGTTTTGAAGCAAGAGTAGTTACTGGAAAGGAAGCTAGAGATAAAACTGGGTTGGGAAGTGCTGATGAAAGAAGAGTACACAACACTACCAATGATCCAACTTCCTTGAGTGAACCAGGTATTGGAGCAACTCCTGAGAGATTGAATCAACTGGAATCTGTACAGATGGTTTACCATACCTACTTGAAAGAATACATCATGTTGTATTTCATGACAGATGGTAGGGTTTATCATATAAGACAAAATGCCATTCCTTTGAAGTATTTTGAAGAATTGGAGCATGTACTTTTCTTACTTCAAGTGGATGACAGAATAACAGAGACTGCTGCAAACTACTTAAAAGAACAGATTTAGAGACAGAAAAGGCTTTATTCAGTTAAGTCTGACAGCATATATGTTCCAAAGTACAGAGATCACAATGGTGATATTGTTGATATGAAGCCTAATACTGCACAGATCAGAACGTATCTTGGTATTAAGGGACTTAAATTCAATCTTGAGTCTGACAAAGCTTATGTCATAAGACTAGATCAGGAGTTGAGAAAAGCAAAGATAAATGATCTCAGAGCTGCAATCTTTCAAACTGGTGAAGATACTGCAGAGCTTAAAGGTGTTAAAAGGAGAATGATTGATGAACTAAGATATGCTGATAAATGTTTGTTGAAGAACTATCTCAGAACAACTCCTGACATCAGAGAGATCAGAAAATGAAGAAGCCAAGTCGAAGATCTACAACTGCTTAAATTCTGATATTTATACAGATTGAAGTTGTTATCAGAAGTTGAAATTGGTAAAAACTTTAAGGACTGTAAGTTGTAGTTATCTAGTCTATTTCTCATGCATTTGTACTTAATGTTTTTGACATCATCAAATATCTGTTAAACTTGTATATTTTGTTAATTTACAAGTTGGGGGAGATTGTTAGATATATTTGATAATGTCATGGCTAATATGTTTTATGTTTAGCTTTCAGATCTTACGTGAACAGGATAAATCAGTACTTAACTGTTGATCAATACTTATACTGGAAGTCAGGACTTAAGGATATCAGTACTTATATTATCAGGAGATAATCATCAGAAGATAGATATCAGAATTTAAGTGCTGAAGGACAATCGGATAAGGACAGTAGCTGATTAAAGGAAAGAAGATCGAGATAAACATAAGAAGAGATATGCATGAAGAAGGAATTCCGTAAAGAATGGAATACTTGGAAGAAAAGATATCTGATTGATATATTTTAGGAAGCAGAATTATATTCCATATCAATTAGCGATTATCTTGTAACTGTGTAGTATATAAACACAGACATAGGGTTTACACTATAAGTGTTATCATTATTAGAAGAGATTATTCATTGTAACCCTAGCAGCTCTCGTGATATTTGTTCATCACTGAGAGGTAACAGTTCCATACTGTAACAGAGTTTATTGTTTCAATAAAGTTTGTTTTCTGTTACTTAAGTTCTTAAAGTTCGATTTAAGTGTACTATACACTGTATTCACCCCCTCTACAGTGTGTGTGTGACCTAACATGAACCATATCTGTTTAGGCAAAGAGCTGGCCAAATCATCAGGAGATGTATTTCATACAGTAAAATGGGGGGATCTTGCGAGACTGTCATTCGACTATTTATGGAGGCCACTATGGTGGAGAGAAGACATCAGCTCGTGTCCTTCAAGCGGGATTCTTCTGGCCTGCTTTGTTTAATGATGCGCATCATTTTATTTTGAAGTGTGATCGATGCCAGCGTGTGGGTAATATGTCCAAGGGGGATGATATGCCTCTTAATGTGCTTCTCGAGGTTGAGGTCTTTAATGTTTGGGGAATCAACTTCGTGGGTCCGTTTATCTCTTCTTGCAAATAGTATAACTTGTTGGCAGTCGATTATGTGTCGAAATGGGTTGAAGTCAAGGCTTTGCCGACAAATGATGCGAAGGTAGTGCTTAATTTTCTTCATAAGTAGATATTCACACGATTTGGGACTCCAAGAGTCATAATCAGTGACGAGGGATCGCATTTTTGCAATCGCAAGTTCACTGCCATAATGCAAAGGTATAATGTGAAACATCGCATTGCTACAGCCTACCATCCTCAGACTAATGGGCAAGCTGAGGTGTCTAATAGAGAGATCAAGCGTATTCTAGAGAAAGTTGTGTGTCCATCAAGGAAGGATTGGTCTTTGAAGCTTGATGAAGCTGTTTGGGCATATAGAACAACATATAAGACTCCGTTAGGAATGTCGCCGTATCAGTTGGTTTATGGTAAGGGGTGTCATTTGCCTGTGGAGCTCGAACATAAAGCGTATTGGGCTTTGAAGAAGTTGAACCTTGATTTGGATGCAACTGGTAAGAAAATAATGCTTCAATTGAATGAACTAGACGAATTTCGGCTTCAAATGTATGGAAATAACAAAATGTACAAGGAGAAAGTCAAGAGGTGGCACGATAGGGGTTTAGTGCTCAAGTCATTTGTGCCAGGACAACAAGTTCTGTTATTTAACTCTCGTCTTCGTCTTTTTCCTAGAAAATTGAAGTCGAGATGGTCCGGGCCTTTCATAATTAAAGCCGTGTTTCCGCATGGAGATGTAGAGATTTTTGAGAATGATCCAGGCCAAGCATTTAAAGTAAATGGTCAGAGGTTGAAGCACTACTATGGGGATGTGACAAACCGTGGGGTGGTTAGTGCCATTTTATTATCTACTTGATCTCGAGATTCTACGTCCAGCTAACGACGTAAACCAAGCGCTTCTTGGGAGACAATCCAAGTTTGTTGTACATTAGTAGGTAGGGGAAGCAGAAAGAAAAGAGAAAAATACAAAAAATCAAAAAAATAAAAAAATAAAAAAATTCAGGGCCAACTGCAGTAGCATGGTGCGCCCGCACTGTAGAGCGGGGCAGCCGCGCTGAAATTCCAAAAACTGCGCGCACCCGCGCTGCCTGGTGGGGCGGCCGCGCTGAAATTCCAGAAACTGCGCTCGCCCGCGCTGCCTGGCGGGGCGGCCGCACTGAAATGTCAGAAGCACGGCGCGCCCGCGCCAAGGTAGCGCGCGGCCGCACTGGGTCCCCGTGTTCGAAAAAAAATATAAGTCAGAATGAGTGCAAATTCAGGAATTTTAATAAAAAAATATTTCCCACCCGAATTTTACTCACCCACATCCAAAATTTCCCTCTCCAAATCAAACCCATTATTCCCATAATTAATTCCCACTCCTTTTCCATAACTAATTCTCTCCCAATCTCCTACATATACATACACTTATACACAAACTTATCCATCACTTCTAAAACTCTCAAACACACAAATCTCTCTTACAAACTTCTATTCTCTCAAACTTATCCAATCTCAATGGCACCAAAAAGACATCAAAATTAAGTAAGCAGCAACACCACTGATCCTTCGAGTGCAGGTGGTGTGGGGCCTAGAATTTCAACTCCCGAGGCTGAGGCGGAGTATGTGAGGCTGCTATTAAAGCCTATAGCCAAGGAGCATGGTTTTCTGCCATCGGGGAAAGATGGTAAGTTGTTGGAGATGATCTTGGAGACGGGCTAGGTTGCTTTTTATGAAACACCCGCTGCTGTGCCCATGAGTGTTGTGCGTGAGTTCTACGCCAATGCTAAGGCGGAGAAGAACGGTTTCATGGTGGTTAGGGGGATCATATTGGAGTACAGTGCTGAGGCTATTCGTAGGGCGATTGAGCAACCCGAGAGGAGGCCTGATCAGGAGGACTGGAATGAGAAGACTCCAAAAGAGTTTAACTTGGATTTGATTGTTGCTACCCTGTGTGTGCCTGAGACTCATCGGAAGTTTAAGAAGGGCATGAATGAGTATGCCACGTTCCCTGCATCGTGCATGAACAGGTTTGCACGTGCATGGAATTCTTTTATTTGTGCTAACATCTTGCCATCTTATCATGTGCATGAGATTACTGTGGAGCGTGCGCGTTTGCTCTGGGGTATTTTGCAGGGAGACTATGTGGATCTTGGGATGGTGATTTATCAGGGTATTCTGAGCTTCTTGCGAGGGAGTACTACGGGTTCGATACCCTATGCGTCCATTGTGACGGAGTTGTGTGTGGCGGTTGGCGTTCATTGGCCTGTACATGAGCAGCTGCAGCTCCCTAGTGCTCCGATTGATAGTTTGATGCTGTTGAATATGACAGAGTGGTATGGTGGGAAGCCCGATCCTAAGGGGCTTGGATATTCTTATAACCATTTGCCAGGTAGAAGGCCAACGGATCAGACTTATGCTGGTGGGACTTTGCAGGCTCGTCGAGCAGCTTGGAGAGCTCAGTTGGGAGAGGAGGCTGGTCCTTCGGGATCGCAGCAGGTGGAAGCACTGGGCAGTGCTGGTTTGAGTACGACACAGTATAGGCGTTTAGCTAGGAGGATGGATGCGGTGCATGACATCCATAGCAGGTTTACACATGACCTCACCCAGGCATTGGGGACTGCATTCAGAACCACAGGAGTTGACATCCAGTGGCCAGTATTCGGTGAGGACTCGGTGTATCCACTTCCAGACACTCTTGACACTCCACCCCTTGAGGGTGATGACCCTACTTCTGATTAGGTATGCCTAATTCCTTGCTATTACCTTCACTGAGGACAGTGAATATATTAAGTTTGTGGGTAGTAGTTAAGGATTATGTGTTTTGTGTGAGTCGCATATAGTTTGCATATTCATGCTAGTTTAGTTCATATAGTTTCATATTTGCCATTTAGTAGTTTATTTTTATTTTTATAGTTTTTATGAGAGTTGTTTCATATAGTTTCATGCATTTGCATAATAACATGACCCCTTAGATGATTTTGCTGATTGATTTGTGATATTGATGCTAGTGTAGTGATGTTAAGTCTTATCGAGTTGATTTGCATGCTAGAGACAACTGTATTTCACTAAGTCTTATAGGTTTCTTGAGTGCTAGATCATGGCCATGGTTTATTTATTTGTCGAAGTTTAATCGCTTGTTTATATTTAGAATTTAGGATATTCTCTTAATAATAAAATAATATGGATATTTTAAAATTGGAGAAAATTGGATTTCATTGTTAGTTGTTGTGGCTAGATGTTAAATGGCTAGTAGCCAGCTCATTTCATATGAGTAGTCTAGGGTTGAACGAGATGGAGCGAAACGCACTCGTTCAGAAATTTGTGGAAAAAAGAAAAAAAAGAAAGAAAAAAAAGAAAAAGAAAAAAAAAACATGTTTATGCATAATTGATCACGAGTGGGCTCTTTAATACTCGAGTTATTAAGTTCTTAAGGGACTTTGTGCCTAGTGACCTAAGGCTTTCTATAGTCTGGGATCCGCTAACCTAACGCTCGCTACATAGATATTATTGTATAAGTCTTTTGTTGACCTCACTCATTGCACAGTCAAATAAGCATATTTGTGTTATTTTTATGATGTGAATAAAAGCATGGATCTATGTAAAACTCCGATATAAGAATTGAAGTGTTATAAGTTATTTTAAGTTTAGCTTTTATTCTATTTATAGTGTTGCGATTGCTTTGATGAGTAGTGAGTCATGATTATTGATCTAGTTGTGATAGTATATCTGTAAGCATTTGCACACACGCACGTTTCTGGCTTTTAAGTTGATTTATGGGGCTTGATTGATCTTTGTGCGAATAACTGCATTTGTTGAGATGTTGCTTGCCGGTTGGTTTAGTTATTCTATGGGGATCGTTGCATTCATATAGTTGCATTCATGCATTTTTATTTCTTGTTCTTTGAGTCTGTTTATGCTTGAGGTCAAGCATCGGTTCAAGTTTGGGGGTATATTGAGTGGCATTTATGACACTTTATAACGCTCCCTAAAGCTTTGAATTGATGATTTGTACTCAAGTTGTTAGTGTTTTTAACGTGTTTTTGTAGTATTTTTGCATTTCAGGCATTTATCAGGAATACAGGTGAATTAACATTGGTTTGATGCTAATATGGTGTTAGGATGATGTCCATAATAAAACCTCATGAAAAGGCCAACTCAAATCAGCAAGAAAAGAAGAATTCAGAGATTTCTCCAGAGAGTCAGCGCGCACACGCTGTGGTAGCGCGCGGCCGCGCCCAAAGAACAGAACCTCAGCGCGCCCGCGCTGGTCAAGCGCGCGGCAGCGCCAGGTCAAATTCAAAGAATCCTGTTTCTACTTTGATTTTGATCCAGAAGACTTCTAATCTGCATGGGCTGCTATATAAACATAACTTAAGGTCATTTTTTATTGTCATTTTTTATAACAAGACGTACCAGAGCTTAAGGAGAAGGCGTAAGAAGACCGTAGAGCACAATTGAAACAAGGCGAAGAAGATCTAGTTTATACTTGTGATTCTTTTTTTTAAGTTTTATCTTTGGATGCTAGTTTTCTTATTCGTGAACTTATACTCTTGTTTCGTACTTGGTTTATTATTTATTCATTATAAAGACTACGTTTATTATACCATATTTTCATCGGAACTCACGTTGATGATGAGTCCGATTATGGGCTAATCGTTATCGTGGGGTTATAATGGATTTATTTATGGATTTCTTTAGTTAATTTGTTTCGATGCCTTAGTGTATGGTGATTGTATGATAACCTAGTATTGGTTGTGCTTATTCCTCTTATGAGCATCGCGAATTTATATGATAGCGTGTTAATCTTTAATAAAGAGAAAATGAATTTAAGGGTTTAGAACTTGCCATACTAGCATAGGCTCATGTATTTGTTATGCATGATTCGTAGGTAATTTTAACCATCTTACTTGCCCTATGTAATCATGATAGATAACTTGTACATTAAACCTTTATGTTGTCAAATTCTATAGACATATAGGGTTTCAATATAATTGGTGTCTATTCAGCTTCCATCTCTTTTGTGGATGTCTAGTAGTATGGTATTCGTACAATGAAAGTTGGCGTTTATTAGTTTCGTGTTATTTGATTAGTGTCATCACCATTACATGCTAAGGTTAAGAATTAAAAGGCTATTGAATGAAGTATTTAATGAATTTAGAATCCCATGTTTGTGTCATATAGTATTCAGCTCTCTTAATCTCTTAGTTAATGTTTATTAGTATATTTTCTTAGTTAATTATAGTTATAAACAACCTCAATTTGTTATTTGTCTTAGCATCGGATAATAACTATACCAGTGTTGCATAAATACATTGATTGAAATTAACCTAAACCAGTCCCTGTGGGAACGAACTAGAATTTATTCTATATTACTTGCGATCGCGTATTCTTTCTTGAATATTAGCGCATGTTTTAGCCCTAACAATAAGGAGAAAGTCAAGAGGTGGCACGATAGGGGTCTAACGCTCAAATCATTTGTGCCGAGACAACAAGTTCTTTTGTTCAACTCTCGTGTCCGTCTTTTTCCTGGAAAATTGAAGTCGAGGTGGTCAGGGCCGTTTGTTGTCAAAATTGTGTTTCCACATGGAGCAGTGGAGATTTTTGAGAATGATCCGAGCCAAGCATTCAAGGTAATTAGACAGCGATTGAAGCATTACTATGGTGATACGATAAACTGTGAGGTGATTAATGCCGTTTTGTTGGTAATTTGATCTCAGGAATTCTACATCAAGCTAATGACGTAAAGTAAGCGCTTCTTGGGAGGCAACCCAAGTTTGTTATACATTAGTAGGTAGATGAAGAAGAAAGCAAGGAGAAAAACATAAAAAAAATCAGAAAAAGAAAAAAATCCAGTGTCAACTACAGTAGCACGGTGTGCCCGCACCGAGAAGCGGGGCGGTAGCGCTGAGTTTCCAGTAAGTACGTGCGCCCACGTTGATATGCGGGGTGTCCGCGCTGCTTTTCCAGTAACACGGCACGCCCACACTGTCAGGCGGGGCGGCCGCGCTGCATCCTTGTAGTCGAAAAGAAGACAGTAAAATAAACAAAAAATCGGGTAGTTTAATACAAAATCAATTCAAACCCAAATTTTACTCTCCCACTTCCATATTTCCCTCTCCAAATCAATTTCAATCAACCCCATTACTCCCATTATTCCCATAATCAATTCCCACTTCTTTTCCATAACTAATTCTATTCCCAAAAGCCTATATACACACACTTATACACAAACTTCTCTATCACTTCCCAAATTCTCAAACACAAATCTCTCTTCAACACTTATCTTTTCTCTCAACTTGTTCAATCTCAGTGGCACCCAAAAGACAAAGAACTCAAGTTAGCAGCAGCACCACCGATTCTTCTAGTGTTGGGGGTGTGAGGCCTGGGTTTACAACTTTCGAGGCTGAGGCGGAGTATATGATGCTATTTTTGAAGCCCATAGCCAAGGAACGAGGTTTTCTGCCATCTGGAAAAGATGGTAAGTTGCTGGAGATGATCATGGAGATGGGTTGTGTTACTTTTTGTGAGACATCCGCTGCTATGCCCATGAGTATGGTTCGTGAGTTCTACGCGAATACAAAGACGGATAAGAACAAATTTTCTGTGGTGAGGGGGTTGACTGTAGAGTATAGTGCTGAGGTGATTCGGAGGGTGATTAAGCAGCCTGAGAGGAGGCCAGATCAGGATAACTGGAATGAGAAGATGGGGGAGGATTTTAGCTTGAATTTGATCATTGCTACATTGTGTGTGCCTGAGACTCACTGGAAGTTCAAGAGGGGCACGAACGAATATGCCACTTTCCCTGTCTCGTGCATGAACAGGTTTGCACGTGCATGGAATTCTTTTATTTATGCCAACATCATGCCATCTTCTCATGTGCATGATGTTACTGTAGATCATGCATGTTTGTTGTGGGGCATTCTTCAGGGAGACTATGTGGATCTCGGGATGGTGATTCATCTGGGTATTTTGAGGTTTCTTCGTGGGAGTACTATGGGTTCTATATCCAATGCGTCGATTATGACGAAGCTGTGTGTGGCGGTTGGAGTTCATTAGCCCGCACATGAGCAACTTTAGTTTCCTAGTACTCCTATTGATAGTTCTATGTTGTTGAGCATGCAAGAGTGGTATGGTGGGAAGCTTGATCCGAAGGGGCTTGGTTATTCTTATGACCATCTTCCAGGTGGAAGGCCAGCTGATCAGACATATGCTGGTGGTTTTTTACAGGCCCGTAGAGCAGCTTGGAGAGCTCAGTTGGGTGAAGCAGGTCCTTCCCATTCACAACAACACCAACAAGAGGAAGTATATGATAGTGCTGGTTTGGGTTCAACGCAGTATAGGCACTTGGCAAGGAGGATGGATGCGATGCATGACATCCATAATCGATTTACACATGATCTCACCCAGGCGTTAGGGACAACATTCAGAGCCACATGAGTTGATATCCAGTGGCCAGTTTTTGGTGAGGACTCTGTGTATCCACCTACAAACACTCCACCCGTTGAGGGTGATGATCCTGATTCCGAGTAGGTATGCTCGATTCCTTACTATTACCTTCACTGAGGACAATGAAAATTTTAAGTTTGGGGGTGATAGTTTAAGGAATATGTTTGTGTGAGTCAATTTAGTTTGCATATTCATGATAGTTAGTTCATATAGTTGCATATTTATCATGATATAGTTACATATTTATCATGATATAGTTACATATTTATCATGTAGTTTTTTTTTATTTTTGTTATAGTATGTTGCATATAGTCATGCATTTGTATTATAACATGATCCCTTAGTTAATTTGCTGACTGATTTGTGATATTGATGCAAGTGTGATGATGTCGTATTTAGGAATGTTAAGTCTTATCAAGTTGATTTGTATGCTAGAAGCAAGATTTTTTTTCCACTAAGTCTTATATGTTGCTTGCGTGCTAGATCTTGATCATGGTTTGTTTGTTTATCGAGGTTTAATCACATGTTTATAGTTAGAATGTATGATATTCTCTTAATGGTAAAATGACATGGATGTTTAAAAAAATGGAGAAAAATATAGGATTTTAATGCTAGTTGTGGCTAGGTATCAAATGGCTAGTAGTCGGCTCATTTTATATGAGGAGTCTAGGGTTGAGCTAGATGGAGCGAAACACACTCGCTCAGAAATTGAAAAAAAAGAAAAAAAAGAAAAAAAAAGTGAAAAGAAAAGAATGGAAAAAAGAAAAAATATGTGTTATGTACAATTGATCAAGAGTGGGCTCTTTAATACTCGAGTTATTAAGTTCTTAGGGGACTTTGTGCCTATTGACCTAAGTCTTTTATAGTTTGGGATCTACTAACCTAACGCTCGCTGCATGGGTATTATTGTATAAGTCTTTTGTGGACCTCACTCATTGCACGATCAAATAAACATAGTTGTGTTTGTTATGTGTTAGCAATAAAAGCATGGATCCATGTATAGCTCCGATAAATAAAAATTGAAGTGTTATAAGTCATTTTGAGTTTAGCGTTTATTCTATTTATAACCTTGTGATTGTCTTGATAAGTAGTGAGTCATGATTATTGATCTAGTTGTATTAGTACTCTTGTTAAGCAATTGCACACACGCACACTTCTGGTTTGTGAGTTGATTGAACTTGTGTAAAGAACTACATTTGTTGAGTGCTGCTTGTCGGTTGGTTAAGTTATTCTATTGGGATCGTTGCATTCATGCATTTTTATTTCTTATTCTTTGAGTCTGTTTATGCTTGAGGACAAACATCGATTCAAGTTTGAGGGTATGTTAAGTGGCATTTATATCCACTTATAACGCTTCGTAAAGCTTTGAATTGATGTTTTGTACTCAAGTTATTTGTGTTTTTGATGTGTTTTTGTAGTGTTTTGCATTTCAGGCATAAATAAAGGATCAAGGTGATTTAGCATTGCTTTGATGCTAAAATGGTGTTAGGAAGATGTCATGAAGATCGCTTGTGCAAAGGCCATCAAGAACCAACAATAAAATAAAGCATTTTCAGTTTTTCCAGAAGGACGGCGCGCCCGCACTGTGCTAGAGCGCGGCCGCGCCAGAGAAAATAAAATGTCAGCGTGCCCGCGCTGGTGAAGTGTGTGGCCACGCCAGGTCAGGATTCCAGATCCCTGTTTCAACTAGAAGAATGTTTTTCTGGGCTTTTGGATCAATTGGGCTGCTATTTAAAGACAATTAAAAGACATTTCTCACAACAGAGCTTAAGGAGAAGACGACGAGAATACCTATATCACAAATACAACAAAGGCAAAGAAGATCTCATTTATTCTTGTGATTCTTTGTTCTAAGTTGTAATCTTAGATGCTCATTTCTTTTTTGTTGAACCTATACTCTAGTTTACGTACTTTGTTTATTATTCATTTTTATAAAGACCTTGTTTATTATACCATGCTTTCATCGGAACCCACGGTGATGATGAGTTCGGTTATGGGCTAATCGTTATCGTGGGGTTCTAGCGGATTTAATTATGGATTTCAATAGTTAATCTTGTTTTGATATCTTAATATGTGCTGATTGTATGATATCCTAGTATTGGTTGTGCTTATTCGTCTTATATGCGTCGCGAACATATAAGATAGCGTGTTAATCTTTAATGAAGTGACATTAGAGGTTTAGAACTTACCATGCTAGCATAGGTTCATGTATTTGTTCTGCATGATTCGTAGGTAATTTTAACCATCTTACTTGCCCTATGTAATCAAGATAGATAACTTGCGTATTAAACCTTTGTGTTGTCAAATTCTATAGACAAATAGGGTTTCAATATACTTGGTGTCCATTCAGCTTCTATCTCTTTTGTGGATGTCTAGTAATAGGGTATTCGTATAACGAAAGTTGGCGTTTACTAGTTTCGTGTTATCTGATTAGTTGTCATCACCATTGCATGCTAAGGTTAAGAACAAGAAGACTTTGAATGAAGTATTTAATGAAGTTAGAATCCCATGTTTGTCTCATATAATAAATCAACCCTTTATTCTCTTAGTTATTGCATATTAGTTAATACCTTAGTTATAAACAACACCAATTTGTTATTCATCTTAGAATTGAATAATAACCATATCGTTGTTGCATAAGCGCATAAATATTAAGTTAACCAAAAGAGTCTCTGTGGGAACAAACTAGAATTAATTATATATTACTTGCGAATGCGTATACTTGCGTGTATTATTAGCGCTTGTTTTCTTCCTAACATTTTTCTAGTTCTATATGTTGATGACATTTTACTCATGGAAAAAATATTAAGATGTTGTATTCAATAAAGGCATGGTTGTTCAAACAATTTGAAATGAAGGACTTAGGTGAAACAACGTAAATCCTTGGGATCAAAGTTATAAGGGATCGCAAGAAAAAGATGTTGGCTTTATCTCAGGAGCCCTACATAGATGAGGTATTAGCTCGTTTTAACACACATGACTCCAAGAAGGGTAATTTACCTATCAGACATGGAGTTTCTCTATCAAAGAGTCAGTGCCTTTCGACACCTAAGGAGATAGAGAACATGAAGGCAGTTCCTTATGCTTCGGCATGTGGAAGCCTAATGTATGTTATGTTATGTACGAGACCTGATATCTGTTTTGCCGTGGGCATGGTTAGCCGATACCAGTCAAACCCAGGACAGGAATATTGGAGTGCAGTAAAAATAATACTCAAGTACTTGCATAGAATTAAGGAGTATATGTTAGTTTACAAGTCCTCAGATTTGTGGCCTCTGGGATATACCGATTCAGATTTCCAGACAGATAAGGATAGGAGAAAGTCCACCTCGGGATGTGTTTTTACTTTGGGAGGTGGAGCCGTAATATAGAGGGTGTGAATTAAAAATGCATTACAGACTCAACCATGGAAGCCGAGTATGTGGTAGCTTCTGAGGCAGCCAAAGAGGCTATATGGTTCCGAAACTTCCTGCTGAATTTGGATGTAGTTCCTAATTTGCCATGACAAATCACAATTTATTGTGATAATACTGGTGCTGTGGCGAATACCAAGTAGCCACGGGCCCATAAGGCAGAAAAACACATAGAGCGTAAGTATCACCTCATACGGCAGTTCGTTAAGCGATGATATATTATTGTGGCTGATATAGAGTCAAAGGATAACCGGGCAGATCCTTTCACGAAGAGCTTACCAGCTATTGAATTAATAATGACATTGGGCATGGCACAGAATGTCATTGGGAGGCCCGACCTAATTGTCCATGATCCCTATTGTAGCCTATAAATATTCTAATTCTCCTGAAGCTAAAAGTGGTGTGAACGTGAGAACACGAGAACACAAAAATGAAATAAGATCCTAGGGTTTGAGAGAGGCAGCCGTTTTTCTCAAGGAGCCGGATAGGGTTTTGTATTTTCAGAGCTTTAAGGAGAGGTACACCTTGGGAGATCGAAGCCCACATTTTGTCCAGGGAGAATCAGGGAATACAGTAGAAGACATCAATTTGAATCGTTTGTGCCATAGTGATTAAGGTTAATGTTCTGTTCGCACTCATTAAATAAATATACCATAAAACACAGGGCCAAGATCATATTATTCCAACACTACCATCCACCAAGATGCTATTAAATTCGTGAAAAATGCAAGCAGTCCTATCTCTCATCCCCTTCGCTGTATGGGGTATAGATATCATGGGACCTTTTCCCTGGGTCAAAGGAGATCTGAGATATCTCTTAGTCTCCATCAACTACATGATAAAGTGGGTGAAGGCGAAAGTAATGAGGACCATAAATTAGCAAGACTGTATAAAGTTCATGGACAATATCTTGATGAGGTTCAGGATACCAAGGGTCCTGGTATCGGACAATGGACCACAGTCTGTTGGGTCATAATTTGAAACCTACCTTCAAGAGCGAGGCATTAAACACAAGAAATCATCAGTAGCATACCCTCATGGGAATGGGCAAGTAGAGGTCACCAACAGAATTCTCCTTCGGGGCATCAAAACAAGACTTCAAGAAAGCAAGAATAAATGGCCGGAAGAATTGCCCAATGTATTATGGGCCTACAGAATAGTTCCGGACAAACACATGAGAAATAACTTTCAATCTATCTTATGGTACGGAAGCCATGCTGCCTATCGAAGTAGGATTACCTTCTTACCGGGAAACTAACTTTGATGGAATAGCTAATGAGGAAGGACTCAAAATGGACAAGGAACTTCTTGATCAGGTCCGGGACCAAGCTATAAAAAAGATGGAAAAGTATTAAAAAAGACAAAGGAACAATTTAACAAGAAGTCCATGGTCAAAAACTTTCAAGTTGGATACCTGGTGCTTCGAGATATAGAAGCCTCAGATCTTACTAACACCAGGAAGCTAATGCCTAAGTGGGAAGGGCCATATAAGGTGAAAGAAGTCTTAAGGCCAGGGACTTACAAGATAATGAACTTGGATGACTATGAGATCCCCAACACTTGGTATAGACTCAGGCTCCGAAAGTTCCATCAGTAAGAAAGAGCAAAGAAATCAAAGCAACCACTCATCTATAGCCTATGACAAGCAACCACTTTATTAATCCATATATTGTATGAAGAAAAATTTGAAATCAATGGGAAGTATTTTTCATTGTACTTAGAAATAGTTTTAAAGCATCTCTACAAGACCCGGTACACTCATACCCGGGAAACAACCAACAAGCAAAAATTTGATACTTATTAAATATTTTTAAGGCAAAAAGAAAAAGCCAACATGGGTTCAAGTATGAATCCGAGTCCCCAGTAATAAAGCATACTTAGAAAATTTTTCTAAGAAAAAAAGTAAAAGCCAACCCGGGTCCTCAGCAACAAAGCAAACATAGAAAAGTTTTCTAAGGCAAAAAGCAAAAGCCAACTCAATTTCAACTAAGAACCCGAGTCCCCATCAATAAAGTATACTTAAAATTTTTTCCAAGGCAAAAAGCAAAAGCCAACCCGGGTTCAACCCAGAAATAAAGCATACTTAGAAAATTTTTCTAAGGAAAAAGCAAAAGCCAACTCGGGTTCAACTATGAACCCGGGTCCTCAACAACAAAGCATACTTAAATAATTTTTCTAAGGAAAAAAGCAAAATACAACCCGGGTTCAACTATGAACCTGGGTCCCCAGAAATAAAGCATACTTAGAAAATTTTTTCAAGGTAAAAAACAAAAGTCAACCCGGATCCAACGATATACCCGAGTCCCCAGCAACAAAGCATACTTAGAAAATTTAAATTTTTTAAAGGCAAAACGCAAAAGCCAACCCGGGTTCAATTATGAACCCGGGTCCCCAGCAATAATCCAAACTTACAATTTTTTTTAAGGCAAAAAACAAAAGCCAACCCGGGTTCAACTATACCAGCAATAAAGCATACATGGAAAATTTTTTAAGGCAAAAAAAACAATAGCCAACCTGGTTCCAACAGTGAACCCGGGTTGACATCATCATTTTAAACTTAAAAAATTTTCTAAGGCAAAAAAGCAAGAACGAACCCAGCCCCAATGCTTAACCTGGGCTGATGATAAGTGGCATTTTATACCACTTAGAACGTCTTAAAATAGCTTAAATTGGTGTCTTGAAATCAAGTATTTTGTGTATTTGATGCATTTTTCTAGTGTTTGCGCATTTCAGGGTATTAGTTGCATTTCGGGGGAGTAATCATCAAACATAAGCCTTGGCATTTGTCTAGCATTGCGAGAGGGAAGAGAGGAGCAGATTACAGCGAAAAAATGGAGCAAACTCAGAAAAAATCCAGTAGGGGTCTGAGCGCCCGCTCAGCTATGCTGAGCGGCCGCGCAGGGTCGGGAAAAAAGAATATTTATTTTAGACTTCTATTTCTGTTTGGCTTCCAACTTCTGTGTAATCTGAATTTTATGGGACTTCTATATAAGTAGATTCAGAGATGTTTTCACGGTGTGGAATTGTTGTATTAAGCAAGGAGAGAAGGAGATAAGGAAGAAGACCGTTTTAGCACACCGGAACGAAGAGGAAGCATATTTTCTTGTGATTCTTTATTTCATTGTAACGTTGGATGCTAGTTTTCTTGCTTTGAACCTATTTACTCTTGTGACGTACTCTGGTTTAATATAATTAGTTTAGTTATTATTCTCTTGTGTTTATTTATCATATTTTCATATGAACCCATGATGACGATAAGTGCTATTATGGGCTAATCGTGATCATGGGGTCGTAACAGATTTACTATGGAATTCCTTAGTTAGTTGTTTAATACCTTAGTGTGTGATGATTGTATGATATCTAGTATTGGTTGGGCGTATTCGTCTTATGTGCGTCGCGAACATATAAGATAGGGTGTTAATCTCTTGTGAAGCGACGGTGGATCTCGAGATTTAGAACTTGCCATGCTAGCATAGGTTCATGTATGATGTTGCATGATTAGTGGGTAACTCTAACCGTTTTATTCGTCCTGTGTAATCAAAAGGAATAACTTGTGCTTAAATCATTATGTTGTCAATTTCTAAAGACATATAGGGACTCAACATAATTGATGCCTATTCAACTTCTATCTTAAATGTGGATGTTTGGTAGAATGGTATTAGTACAATGAAAGTTGGCTTTTATCAGTTTCATATTATTCGATTAATATCATCACTGTTGCATGCTAAGGGTAATAACAATGACTATTGAAGGAAGTAGTAATGAAGTTGTGATCTCATGAGTGTTTTAATATTATTAATTCGAAGTGTTAATTAAGTGGTTAATTTTAGTAGTTAATTGTAGTTAATAATTAGTTAATCAAAATCTAAGTGTTATTGTCTTAACATTGAGAAATAATCATACATTGGTGAGTGAGTTTAATTGAACATAATTAGTCTGAGTCTCTGTGGGAACGAACTAGAAAGTATTCTATATTACTTGCGAACGCGTATACTTGCGTGTGTTATTAGCGCGTGTTTTCGCCCTAACAAGTTTTTGGCGCCGCTTCCGGGGACTCGGCGTATTTGTTTAGTTTATGTACTTACCATCATTGGTCGTTAGGGATCAGTGATTAAGACGTATTTGTTACTTATTATTTCTGGTTGTGTTTCAGGTACTTTAGCGAGCGTTCATGCAAACTCGTTCTCGTACTCGCAAGAGGACTTTAGATACAGCTGAGGAGACAGACGAAGTTCTTGATATTCCGGAGAAGATAGATTTTGAAGATTCGGATTCAGGAAGTGAGCAGAAAGAACCAGTAATCATGGGTGATCGTATTGTTCCGGCCGATCCAGCTCTTATGGACTTTTCTCGGCCTAAAATTGATGACATTCAGTCAAGCATTCTTCATCCGGCTATTCAAGCTAACACCTTTGAAATCAAGCCGGGAACTATTCAGATGGTGCAGAATTCTGTCTCTTTCGGAGGTGCTGCGACTGAAGACCCCAACATGCACATAAGGAATTTTGTCGAGATCTGCAGTACTTTCAAATATAATGGCGTGACTGATGAGGCTATCAAGCTGAGGCTTTTCCCATTCTCACTGAGAGACAAAGCTAAGGACTGGTTATATTCTGAACTAGCTGGGTCCATCACTACTTGGAAAGATCTTGCACAAAAGTTTCTGGTGAAGTTTTATCCTATGGCAAAGACTGCTGCTGTGAGGAGTGCTCTTACCCAGTTTGCGCAGCAACCTACAGAATCTATGTGCGAAGCTTGGGAACGCTACAAGGAAATGTTGAGAAAGTGTCCACATCATGGAATGCCCGATTGGATGGTGATCACTGGTTTCTATAATGGTTTGGGGGCCCAATCTCGGCCCATGCTCGATGCAGCAGCTGGAGGCGCCTTGTGGGCCAAAAGCTATACTGAGGCTTATAATCTTATTGAGACAATGGCTGCAAATGAGCATCAAAACCCAACTCAGAGGATGATGCCTGGGAAGGTAGCAGGTATTCTAGAAGTCGATGCAGCCACCGCTATTGCAGCGCAGCTCCAAGCGCTGTCTATGAAGGTCGATTCTCTAGCTACCTATGGAGTCAATCAAATAGCTATGGTCTGTGAGCTTTGTGCAGGTTCTCATGCTACGAATCAGTGTTCTCTTGTCAACGAATCTGTTCAGTATGTGAACAATTATCAGCGACAACAGCAGCCTGTGCCAGCTACTTATCATCCTAACAACAGAAATCATCCAAATTTCAGCTGGGGTAATAATCAGAATGCTATTCAGCCACCATATCAGCAAGGTGTGAGTAAATAGTTCAATCCACCTGGATTCCTGTAACCGCAACAATATGCTCAAAGGCAATCATATCCTCAACAGGGAAGTGCAGCTGCACCTACTAGTGCTGATTTTGAGGAACTTAAGCTGTTGTGCAAGAGTCAGGCGGTTTCTATCAAGACCTTGGGGAATCAAATCGGTCAAATAGCCAATATAGTGCTCAATCGTCAGCCTGGAACACTTCCTAGTGACACGGAAGTACCTGGCAGGAAGGAAGCTAAAGAGCAAGTCAAGGCTATTACCTTAAGGTCTGGGAAAGTTGCTGATGCTGAAAAGGCAAAAGAAGGAGAAGCTGTAATTAGAGATGAAGAAGCTAAGCAACAGGAGAAAGCGGCGGAACCAAGGAAGACTACTATTGAACACACTCTGCCTGAGGGTAATATAGGGGAGAAACAACTCTATCCTCCACCACCTTTCCCTAAGAGATTGCAACAACAAAAGCTGGATAAGCAGTTTGGTAAGTTTCTGGAGGTGTTCAAGAAACTTCACATCAATATACCTTTCGCTGAGGCTCTGGAGCAAATGCCTAGTTATGCGAAGTTTATGAAAAGTATTCTTTCAAGGAAGGTGAAACTGGATGACCTTGAGACCGTTGCTCTAATGGAAGAATGCAGCGCTGTGCTGCAGCAAAAGTTACCTCCAAAGCTTAAAGATCCAGGTAGCTTCACCATTCCTTGCACCATTGGCAAGTTGTCGTTTGACAAGTGCCTTTGTGATTTGGGAGCAAGCATCAATCTGATGCCGTTGTCGATCTTTAAAAAGTTGGATTTGCCTGATCCAAAACCCACCTACATGTCTCTATAATTGGCTGATCGTTCTATTACTTACCCAAGGGGCATAGTGGAGGATGTGCTAGTAAATGTGGATAAGCTCTTCTTTCCTACAGACTTTGTTATTCTGGATTTCGAGGAAGATAAGAAGATTCCCATAATCTTGGGAAGACCATTCTTGGCTACTGGTCGTACCTTGATAGATGTGCAGAAAGGTGAACTTACTATGCGGGTGCAGGATCAGGATGTGACCTTCAATGTATTCAAAACAATGAAATTCCCTACAGAAGATGAGGAGTGCTTAAAAGTGGATGTGATTGATTATGTGGTTACTTCAGAACTCGATCATATGCTAATGACTGATGCATTAGAAAAGGCCTTAGTGGGGGATTTTGACAGTGATGATGAAGATGGCAACGAGCAATTACAATATCTTAATGCTTCTCCCTGGAGGCGAAAGCTGGACATGCCGTTTGAATCTCTTGGTACTTCTGACCTCAAGAATGCTGAAGGAAAGCTCAAACCATCAATTGAGGAAGCACCTACCTTGGATCTTAAGCCATTACCTGAACACTTGAGGTATGCCTTTTTAGGTGAGGCATCTACTTTACCTGTTATTATTGCATCTGACCTTTCAGGTAGTGAGGAGGACAAGCTCTTAAGGATTTTGAGAGAATTCAAATCGGCTATTGGATGGACCATAGCAGACATCAAAGGGATCAGCCCTTCATATTGCATGCATAAGATTCTGCTAGAGGAGGGTAGTAAGCCAGCTGTTGAGCAACAGCGCAGACTTAATCCTATCATGAAGGAGGTGGTGAAGAAAGAAATTCTGAAATGGCTGGATGCAGGCATCATTTATCCTATTTTTGACAGTTCTTGGGTGAGCCTCGTGCAATGTGTGCCTAAGAAAGGAGGTATCACTGTGGTAGCAAATGAGAAGAATGAGCTCATCCCCACTCGAACAGTTACAGGATGGAGAGTATGCATGGACTACCGAAAGTTGAACAAGGCCACGAGGAAGGATCACTTCCCTTTTCTATTTATTGATCAGATGCTTGATAGGTTGGCTGGTCATGAGTATTATTGTCTTCTGGATGGTTACTCGGGATATTATCAGATTTGTATTGCACCAGAGGATCAAGAAAAGACTACCTTCACTTGTCCATTTGGCACGTTTGCTTTTCGCAGAGTTTTGTTTGGGTTATGTGGCGCCCCGGCCACTTTTCAGAGATGTATGATGGCTATATTCTCTGACATGATTGGGAATAATATTGAGGTGTTCATGGACGACTTCTCCGTCTTTGGACATTCATATGATGAATGTTTGAATAATCTTCGTGCCGTGCTCAAAAGGTGTGTGGAAACTAATTTGGTGCTCAATTGGGAAAAATGTCAATTTATGGTGCGTGAAGGCATTATTCTGGGGCATAAGGTCTCTAGCAAGGGTCTTGAGATGGATAAAGCCAAGGTGGGAGTCATTGAAAATCTTCTACCACCTATTTCTGTGAAAGGAATCCGTAGTTTTCTTGGTCATGCGGGTTTTTATCGGCGGTTCATCAAGGACTTTTCAAAGATATCTAAGCCGTTATGCAACTTGCTTGAGAAAGATGTGCCTTTCAAATTTGATGATGAATGTTTGACGACATTCGAGACTCTTAAGAAGAGTTTAATCACTGCACCCGTTATTACAGCACCGGATTGGACAAAGCCTTTTGAGATGATGTGTGATGCGAGTGATTATGCGGTAGGTGCAGTTCTTGGGAAGCGCAAGAATAATCTCTTTCATGTGGTCTACTATGCTAGCAAGACCTTAAGCGGGGCCCAAATGAACTACACCACTACTGAGAAGGAGCTCTTGGCTATAGTCTTTAGTTTCAAGAAATTTTGATCTTATCTGCTTGGGACAAAAGTGACTATTCACTGATCATGCGGCCATTCGCTATTTGGTTTCCAAGAAGGATTCGAAGCCGAGACTCATTCGTTGGGTGCTCTTACTACAGGAATTTGAGTTAGAGATCAAGGATCAGAAAGGTACTGAGAATCAAGTAGCTGACCATCTCTCTAGATTGGAGAATCCCGAGTTTACTTCACAGGATAAGACATTGATCAACGAGTCTTTTCCGGATGAGCAGTTGTTCGCAGTTCAGGAGGAAGAGCCATGGTTTGCAGATATTGTAAACTATCTTGTCAGCAATATAATGCCTCCTAGTTTGACCTCAGCTCAAAAGAAGAAGTTTCTGCATGAGGTGAAGTGGTATATGTGGGATGAACCATATTTGTTTAGACAGGGAGCTGACCAGATCATCAGGAGATGTATCCCGTTCTGTGAGACGGAGGGGATATTACGAGACTGCCACTCCACAGTTTATGGTGGACACTATGGTGGTGAGAAGACGACAGCTCGTATTCTGAAAGCAGGTTTTTTCTGGCCTACTTTGTTTAAGGATGCTCATCAGTTTGTTTTAAGGTGTGATCGTTGCCAAAGAGTGGGAAATTTGACGAGAAAGGATGAGATGCCGTTAAATGTGATGCTTGAAGTCGAGGTCTTTGATGTTTGGGGAATCGATTTCATGGGGCCTTTTATCTCGTCCTGCAACAATCAGTACATCTTGCTGGCAGTCGATTATGTCTCAAAATGGGTAGAAGTCAAAGCTCTACCGATAAATGATGCAAAGGCAGTGTTGAATTTTCTTCATAAGCAGATTGCACAAGGTTTGGAACGCCTCGGGTAATCATAAGTGATGAAGGGTCGCATTTCTGCAACCGTAAGTTCACTTCTATGATGCAGCGTTATAATGTGAATCATCGAGTTGCTACTGCCTATCATCCGCAAATAAATGTTCAAGCGGAAGTGTCTAACAGAGAGATCAAGCACATTCTAGAGAAGGTTCTTTGTCCGTCAAGGAAGGATTGGTCTTTAAAGCTCGATGAAGCTGTTTGGGCTTACAGAACAGCATACAAAACTCCACTTGGTATGTTCCCGTTTCAACTGGTGTATGGTAAGGGATGTCATTTACCTACGGAGCTTGAGCATAAGGCCTATTGGGCGTTGAAAAAGTTGAACCTGGATCTAGATGCAGCTGGAAATAAGCGAATGCTTCAGCTTAATGAACTTGATGAATTTCGACTCCAAGCGTACGAGAACAACAAAATGTACAAGGAAAAGGTGAAGAGGTGGCACGATAGGAAGCTACATCTTAAGTTATTCGTGCCGGGGCAACAAGTTCTCTTATTCAACTCTCATCTCCGACTTTTTCCTGGGAAGTTGAAATCAAAGTGGTCTGGGCCTTTTATTGTCAAAACTGTGTTTCCACATGGAGCGGTGGAAATTTTTGAGAATGATCCGGACCAAGCATTCAAGGTTAATGGTCAGCGTTTGAAGCACTACTATGGGGACACGGCAAACCGAGAAGTGGTTAGTGCCGTTTTATTGTCAACTTGAGGAAGGTACGCAACGTCAAGCTAATGACGAAAAAGAAGCGCTGCATGGGAGGCAACCCATGATTTGTTGTTACAGCAACCCTTAGAAGTTAATAACCTATCCAAAACCATAAAAAAATCAGAAAAACCGGGCTTTAAAAATTTCTTTCCAGTGACCCCCTGAGCGCCCGCTCAGCTCTGCTGAGCGACCGCTCAGCAAGCTGAGCGCCCGCTCAGGGGTCGGCTGCCAGAATTTTTTTTTAAGTCAATAAAAATCCAAAAAAATCAGAAAATTAAAACACAAAATTCAGCCCATAAAACCCACGACCTATTCCCCATTTTCCCATGATTTTTACCCATAAACCCACTCCTAATCAAATTCTACCCTAATCCATTCCCTATATATACATACACCTATCCCACATATCTCCCACACAACTTCTACACTCACACTCTCTCCCAAACACAAAAATATAGTTCTCAAGCACTTTTATTCAGATTCAATGCACCCAAGAGAACAAGAACTATCGATAGCAGCAGCACAGTCCTAACTGCTGATTCTTCGAGGGGTACTGCTGCGAGGCCTCGGTTGAATGACAGGGCTGCGGATGAGGAGTACACTAGGCTTTTGGGGAAGCCGATTCTGAAGGAGAGAGGATTTTTGCCATCGGGGAGGGATGGTGAGTTGCTACCTATGATTGCAGAGAAGGGGTGGATAGCTTTCTGTGAGTTGCCTGAAACAGTGCCTATGAGCGTGGTTCGCGAGTTCTATGCGAACGCGAAGGCCGAGAAGAATGGGTTTTCTGTGGTCCGGGGGATGACGTTTGATTATCACCCAGCGGCGATTCGCCGTGTGATTGGGCAGCGAGAGAAGAAGCCCACGGAGGAGAACCGGAATGAGAAAACTGCTGAGGATTTTGACTTGGATTTGATTTGTGCTACTCTCTGTAGGCCGGGCACAGTTTGGACCTTCAAGACTGGAACTAATGAGTATCATCACTTTCCGGCGATCGCGATGAACAAGTATGCCCGTGCATGGAATGCGTTTATTTGTGCTAATATTCTGTCGTCTTCGCATGCACATGAGGTCACAGTTGAGAGAGCACAGTTGTTGTGGGGAATTTTGAATGAGGAGTACTATGTGGACCTTGGTGAGTTCATCTACCAAGGAATTCTGAAGTTTTTGAGGGGAGCTATGCACATGAACATCCCTTATGCATCCACGATTACGAAGCTTTGCCGAGCGGTGGGAGTACACTGGCCGTCTCATGAGCAGTTGCAGTTGCCGGCCGCTCCTATTAATTCTGGGACTCTGAATGGGATGCGGGAGTGGACCGGTGGTGAGCCCGAGGAGCATGGGCTGGGTTATCGTCTTCCAGGAGGGCGTCCAATATGAGGTGCTACTATGGCAAGGCCGAGGCGTGATGATGCTGGTTCTTCGAGAGCTCAGGAGGGTGATGGGATGGCTAATGCCCAGTATAGGAGGTTGTCATGGAGGATGGATGCTATGTATGAGACGCAGAGTAGGTTTGCTCAGGAGCTCACCCTTGCGTTAGGGACTGCTTTTCGAGGCCTTGGAGCTGACATCCAGTGGCCAGTTTTTGGTGAGGACTCTGCATATCCGCCGCCTGATACTCCACCCACTGAGGGTGATGATGATGATGACTCCGAGTAGGTATACCCTGTGTTCCTTTCTACTACCTTCACTGGGGACAGTGAAGATTTTAAGTTTGGGGGTGGTAGTTAAGGAATATTTTGTGTGTGTGTCATATAGCTGCATATTCATGATAGTTAGTTCATATAGTTGCATAATTTTTGCCATATAGTTTTTTTATTATTTAGTTTTATTTGTTTATCATATCATGTAGCTCATGCATATGCCATGATCCCTTTTGTGATGATTTACCGACTGATTTGCGATGTTGATGCGAGTGTAGTGATAGCATTAAAGTGATGTTGAGGCATGTAGGTTGTTATGCATGCTAGAAGCACTTGTATTTTCACTAAGTCTTAGAGTATGCTTAAGGACTAGACTGTTGTTATGATCTGATTGTTTTCGAGGTTAATCTATTTATTATGCTTAGAATTTTATAATAGGTTCTTAGTGATAAAGGCATGAAAAAGAAAAAAATGGGGTAAAAAATGGAATTTGTTGCTAATTGTGGCTAGGCGTCAATTGGCTAGTAGCCGGCTCGTATGTTATGCGAGTAGTCTAGGGTTGAGCAAGATGGAGCGAAACGCACTTGCTCAGAATTTTGAAAAAAGAAGAAGAAAGAAAAAAAAGGAAGAAAAAATGGAAAAAGAAAAAAAAAGAGTATGTGTTTATGCATAATTGATCACGAGTGGGCTCTTTCGTATTCGAGTTATTAAGTTCTTAGGGGACTTTGTGCCTAGTGACCTAAGGCTTTTAGAGTCTGGGATCCGCTAACCTAATGCTCGCTACATGGATACCATTGTATAAGTCTTTTGTGGACCTCACTCATTGCACGGTCAAATAAGCATTGCTGTTATGAATAAAAAGCATGATTCCGTAATAAGCTCCAGAATTCTAGTAGTGTTATAAGTCACTTTGTGCCTAGAATTTTTATTCTTTGTATAATCATGTGATTCCCTTGATGATAGTTGAGTCATAATAATTGGTCTAGTTCCGAAGCATATCTACTAAGCATCTGCACACACCACGTTTTTGGCGGTATGTTCGTTTACATGATTTGATATCTCTTTAGTCGCCTAATTGCATTTGTTGAGATGTTGTAAGTTTGTTGGTTTGTTCGTAGTAAGGGGGATCGCTGCATTTCATATAGATTGCATTCATGCATGCTTTTATTTGTTTTTTGAGTCTGTGATGTTTGAGGACAAGCATCGATTTAAGTTTGGGGGTGTGATAAGTGGCATTTTATACCACTTAGAACATCTTAAAATAGCTTAAATTGGTGTCTTGAAATCAAGTATTTTGTGTATTTGATGCATTTTTCTAGTGTTTGTGCATTTCAGGGTATTAGTTGCATTTCGGGGGAGTAATCATCAAGAATAAGCCTTGGCATGTGTCTAGCATTGCGAGAGGGAAGAGAGGAGCAGATTATAGCGAAAAAACGGAGCAAACTCAGAAAAAATCCAGTAGGGGTCTGAGCGCCCGCTCAGCTATGCTGAGCGGCCGCGCAGGCGCAGGGTCGGGAAAAAAGAATATTTATTTTAGACTTCTATTTCTGTTTGGCTTCCAACTTCTGTGTAATCTGAATTTTATGGGACTTCTATATAAGTAGATTCAGAGACATTTTCACTGTGTGGAATCGTTGTATTAAGCAAGGAGAGAAGGAGATAAGGAAGAAGACCGTTTTAGCACACCGCAATGAAGAGGAAGCATATTTTCTTGTGATTCTTTATTTCATTATAAGGTTGGATGCTAGTTTTCTTGCTTTGAACCTATTTACTCTTGTGACGTACTCTGGTTTAATATAATTAGTTTAGTTATTATTCTCTTGTGTTTATTTATCATATTTTCATATGAACCCATGATAACGATAAGTGCTATTATGGGCTAATCATGATCATGGGGTCGTAACGGATTTACTATGGAATTCTTTAGTTAGTTGTATAATACCTTAGTGTGTGATGATTGTATGATATCTAGTATTGGTTGGGCGTATTCGTCTTATGTGCGTCGCGAACATATAAGATAGGGTGTTAATCTCTTGTGAAGCGACGGTGGATCTCGAGATTTAGAACTTGCCATGCTAGCATAGGTTCATGTATGATGTTGCATGATTAGTGGGTAACTCTAACCATTTTATTCGCCCCGTGTAATCAAAAGGAATAACTTGTGCTTAAATCATTATGTTGTCAATTTCTGTAGACATATAGGGACTCAACATAATTGATGCCTATTCAACTTCTATCTTAAATGTGGATGTTTGGTAGAATGGTATTAGTACAATGAAAGTTGGCTTTTATCAGTTTCGTGTTATTTGATTAATATCATCACTGTTGCATGCTAAGGGTAATAACAAAATCAAAATCTAAGTGTAATTGTCTTAACATTGAGAAATAATCATACATTGGTGAGTGAGTTTAATTGAACATAATGAGTCTGAGTCTCTGTGGGAATGAACTAGAAAGTATTCTATATTACTTGCGAACGCGTATACTTGCGTGTGTTATTAGCGCGTATTTTCGCCCTAACAACTGACACCAAACATTCATGCTTAGAAAAATTATTTATAAGGTAAACAAGCAATATAAAACAACAACTAAAGCTAATAAAAAGCAACAGATAAACTAAAATATTAAAAGTAGCAATCGTGATTGGGTACCAATCCGGCCAGGTCAAGTTACAAAGCATCCAAATGAGTTCAAATACTTAAAAACAAATAAATTACAAGGGCATATCCCCAAAAGAGTTTTAAAGCTAAGCATCAGGAATGTCTTCGATCTAGATAAAGCTGTGATTTGGACCATCATAGGACTCTGGCTCACACTTTCCCTACTCAATTGTAGCTTTAGTAGCAAAGAAATCCTGGACAAAGCTCTGCCAGTTTGCCCCGGGGTCAGTCTTTACATGCCTCTCGACAACTACTCAAGCCTTTTGAACATCAGGTGCCCCATCAGCAGCAATGGCCCGGTCATACTCCTCAATTCTCTTAAACTCAGCTACGATGGCTTTTTTATCAAGTTCTTTATTTACAACAAGCTCAGCCCTCAGATCCTCAAGATCATTCTCCAACTTTTCAGCACGATCCTTCTCAGCCTTAACTTGTTTCTTCAACCCGGATTCAATAGTCCGGAATAACTCTCTGGCTTCATCAAGCTCCTTCTTAAAATGGGTAACTCGAGCCTGTTCACTTTCAGTCCTCTTATTGGCATCTGTTATCTCATTAAAATCAATGTTCGAACAAACATGTATAGCCCCACCCATCTACATGAAAATAACAAACAAAATAGATCACGAAAAATCACTAGTCAAAATAAAAAAAAGCAAAACACTCACATACCGATCTTAATACCCGATCACCTTCTTAAACGCAAACGCAATCCCGAATCCCTCAATCTCATGCTAGTCTTAATCAGTAGGAATCTCGAAAATGAAATTTGTTAGATCGACCAGGGTCCGGGTACCAACACGAACTGTGTAATAACCCCAATTTTTGGGAATTTTTTTTTGAAACCCTTATGAATAGTGTTTTTGCTGATTGAGAAAATTTTTCATGCCACACTATGTAGGGGTTCTGATATGGATATTCTGAGGTTTTATTAGTACTCTATATGGTATATAAGTGTATGCAAAGATCGTCAGAATCCAATTCCGAACACTTTGATTTTTCTTGGAAATACACTAGATACAGAGAGAATTGAGTATAACGTAACAGGATAAAAAGGATTTAAATTAAAGGATTATAATAGAGGATCATAAAAAGGAATATAATGTATTGAGAAAGGTTAAGGGAACCTAAGTAATAAGATCCCGGGTATGATCCCTCAAACGATAAACGAAAACGAAAGTTAAGCGAACCGTATAACAGATCAGCGGTCATTAGGCAAACAATTAGAAGCTAATCAAAGAGATTAGAAGGGATGATGACATAGAAATGTGAAATAAGCATGACATAAGGGGAAGGAGATGTGGTTGATTTAAAACCACACAAAGTCAAGGCTAGAAAAGTAATTAACCAAAAATAAGACAAAAAGCAACCAACCAAGCCAAAACATTTCATTTTCATCAAAAAACACAAAACCCCCATTTTCTTCTTCAAGCTCTCGGCCTCTTTTCTTAAAAAATGAAAGTCCAAGCTCCTCCACTTACTATTTAGCAAGGTAATTATCCTAGCTTCTCCTAGTTAAGTTACATACTTCCTATAAGTTTAAGCTTCTAATTCCAAGCCAATCTTTTTCTATAAATCAAGAAAGAAGATGGTGAATAGTACTTCCTTGAAATTAATTTTTGTGTTCTTGATTTCTTTGAAAGAACAAGCTTGTAGGAGGTTAGATTTAGGCTTCCATTGGCATTCCAAGGATCTTTCATGGATTAAAAGCTTCAAGGAAGGTATAACTCTTCATGATCTTAGCTTTAAGTTTTGTTGTTTAGATTTCCTAATGTTTAGATGAAGGGTTAGGGTAATGGGTGTGTAATCATGTTAAAGCTTGTTATGAGTATTTTAGTTGGTGAGAGGCATGATTATCGTGTGTTTAGAGATTGGTTGATTTTGTGATATTTTTGGAGTTGGAAATCTTAGTTAATTAGTCAATGAACTTAAGTAAAACTCTTAGTTCATAATTGAGAAATAAGTATGAATTGGTAACATTTATTTGATGGGGCTGTTGGAGTGTGTTTTGGATGGATGTTGGTTGTATGATTGATTTGGGGTTGAATTGTGGTTGGTTTTGAATGGTTTAAATTTGGGAAATCACGTAAACATAGCCGTCGTAACGTCCGATTTTCTTTAGACTGTTTTTGTGCATAACATTAGGACCCGAGAACCCCCTGCTAGATTATGACCATTGCCATGTCTAGATAGCTCGTGTTACGAGCTTCGTTTTGATATGTGGTTCGTTCGATTCCGATGCACGGTTTAGGAGAAACGACCGTTTTAAGTAACGGCGTTTCGCGAACGAAACATTTCCCCTCGCCTTACTTTGAAACATAGGTTAAAGGCCAAGAAGGGTTAATTAATGTATGAAACATTTATGGTAAGTGTGTTAGGCAGTTGGTAAGACACTCGCGAAGGAATCGCCTTAAAACTCGTAAAGGTTAAATTATTAAAAAATGGTGGAGCCGAGGGTACTCGAGTGACTTAAGAGAATCAGTAAGCACAAAACGAGCGTTAGAGTCTGAGTTGGTTAGAGTATAGATTTACAAGTGACTTTGGTTTAATTCCAACTTACTTGTTGTTTATAGGTTACCAGACTCGTCCCGAGCCTTTTTCACCCCAAGTTGCTCAGGCAAGTTTTCTACCCGTTATACTGTTGTTGTGATGTATATATGTATTTGCATTATCTTGCGATAGATGCATGTTGGTTAATTAGCAAATGTTGCAATATATTGAAGCATGCTGCTATGATATATATATATGCATGCCTGTTTCGTATTCTTGCTATATATATCTGTTGATTCAGTTGATAATACCTATGCTAGAGGATAGCGGTAACTTGCATATACCCTTAGTATAGGACCCAAAAGGTGGAAATATTTTCTAAACCGGGAGTCGAGGATCCCGAGTTGATTTTGTATATATGTATATATATATATATTTATATATATGGTTATAGTTTTCAAAACTATTAATCGAATAAGGTTTATTCGATAACTTTATTTTATTTAATGAATATTATTATGAATATTCATTTGAGGGTTTATGACTTCTTTATTTTATTAAATGAATATTATTCAAATATTCATCCGAGGATTTACGACTCCTTTATTTTATTATTGAATATTATTTGAATATTCATTTGAGGATGTATGACTCCTTTATTTTATTTAATGAATATTATTTATAATATTCATTCGAGGTATTATGACTCCGCTTATTACTGAAATATATTCTTTATTTTATTAAAGAATAAGGTGTCGATAATCAAACTTATTTTTGATTATTCAAATAAAGATATTACTTTCGTATAAGTATATCTTTGATTATTTGCTATTCATTTCGAGTATAAGTTTTCCAACTTCTACCTCCATTATTCTTTATGGGAATATTATTTAAATAATAATATTCAGATATTTCTTTCATAATTGGGACTGATTTATTTCATAAATCAGCATTACTCCAAACATTCTTAAAAATGTTTTCGAGTCTTCAAAATGAATTTAAAAAGGGTAGAGCGGATCCCAAAACTTGTTTTCAAATTCAAGATCTTCCATTTTAAGGGGACTTGAATACTCGCTCAAAAATCTAAGGGATCCGGCTCTGTGGTGTATTTTATATTCACAACAAGGTTGCAGTTTTGGTAAATGAATTGATTACTTACCCAATGTTCGGGAAGTAAGTCCATCTATCGAGTCGGCATAAGCAACATGGGCTCAGTGGGCGTCCATGATAGTGTAAGTGGCTCAGTGGGAGTCCATCAAATGCATAAGTGGCTGAGTGGCAGTCCAGCATAAGGTCCTATTGAGACCAGGGTGATGACCAGTGGGGAATTCGTCCATCTACTAGTAGAAAAGGTTACTTATTGGTATCTTTGCCTGATCAGCAAGATATCAGGTTTATGGCAAAATTCTTTCCTTTCCAAATTTATTGGATATTGCAATTCTGTTCATACTTTACATGACAGAGGTTTTCAGGAAATGTATATATATATATAGGTGTATATATATGTCGGGACTTAATGAAGTATCTCGTAACTTCATTATTTATAATGATATTCAAAGATTGAATCTATTCAAATCTTGTCTTGTAGTCTCATCTATGTGATGAACTTTTGAAACTAATTATAACTTGAACGGTGGTAGTTCAAGTAGTATTTGGGAAAGATATAAGTATATTGGGGTATCTTGTAACTTCATCTTTTAAACTTATATCTAATTAATAATTGTCTTATGAATGACAAAGATTTTCAGAAAAACGTTGAGACAAGGTTAGATATATGAGATCACCTTGCAACGATATTTTTTTATACAGTTATACACTGGGACTTTGTGTATATTATGCATGGAAGAGGACTTCCAATATTTTGAAAAGTATATATGTGTATATATATATACTGAATATTTTGCGACTTCATCGCATTAAGATATCAACTTGGTTCATTTCTTTTGACCAAGACTTTCATGAGTATTATGAATAGGCTCATATATTGTTAATCATTATACATATTATTTTGGTGGGCTTGCTGCTCACCCTTGCTTTCTTCTTTCATCACACAACATCAGATAGATAAGATGAACAGGACCAAGCTCCCAATTCGCAAGCGGATAGGAAACGTTCCGCAGCTTTCTGGAAGCGTTGAGGCCGCTGTAGCTGAGGTAGAAATTACCAATAGGCTAAGTTTTCAACTAATAATGTACCAGACTTATGTATCTTTATCAATTGTAATAATGGCAAAGAAATGTAAATCTATTCAGAAACCTTTTTAAGGTGTATTGACATATAATTATGGAATAAAACGACTTGTGATTATTTTTGGATATTCATCTCTGAGACTATAACTTGTGGTGTGTGTGTTTATTGTGAGGTCACAGTACAGAGTAGTTGATTGTGTATTAAGATTGGGTGTTATTAAGGGAAATGGAACTCGTGACAACCTGGATCCCCTACCCCGGATCTGGGGTTGTTACAGAAGTGGTATCAGAGCTAAGCGTTATAAACCTCAGAGATGATGTGACGTTAAGATAATAAGTTCACTAAGATGATAAGAACTCTTGCCAAGTTCATAGTCGGGCTACCTAACGTAGTACTGATAGTTAAAACCCTTATGGGAACCCTTATAAATATCGTGATAGAAGCGTAGTTCGTTATCGTATATGGTAGCGGGAATCCGAACCCTGAGGTTGAGGAGCAACAGCGCGATGATGTTTTATTACTAATTGGAGATCAGATTGTGGATCCGATAGAGCGTCCTAACGCAGGACCGGATGATGTTGATATTGAGGATGTTGTCCTAGAAGGGATAGTTGCTGAGGAGGATCCCATGGAGGATCCTGACAAGAATGAATAAAGGACCACTGATGAATTGATGACCATGGTTAGGTCGACTACCAGAGGTAGGATTGGTCGATCACTACCGGAGGTTCGTTCAAGTTTGTAAAGATAGTAGCCCCCTTTAACGCGGCTTACTCGTAAGACTGAGAAGTTTGAATGGACAGAGAAATGCGAGAACAGCTTTCAAGAACTGAAGCAAAGGTTGGTGACGGCCCCTATGCTGGCGTTGCCAGATGGAAAAGGAGATTTTGTGAAGTATAGTGACGCTTCGCACAAGGGCTTAGGGTGCGTGCTTATGCAGCACGGTAAGGTAATCGCGTACGCGTCAAGACAATTAAGGGAATATAAAATTCGATATCCCCGCCCATGAGCTTAGGCTCGTGGCAATAGTTTTACCCTAAAGATTGGAGGCACTACTTGTATGGAGAGAAGTGCGAGAATTACCTAAGCCATAAGTGCTCTAGTACATTTTCACGTAGAAAGAGCTCAACATATGCCAGAGGAGGCAGTTAGAGCTAATCAAGAATAATGATTGGGAGATTCTTTATCATTCGGGGAAAGCCAATGTGGTGGCTGATGCCCTTAGTAAAAAGGAGAGACTCAAGATGATAATGTCTTTGGGAGAGTTTATAAGAGATTTTGGAAATAGTAGTGAAGGTAACCGGAGCCGGTACCGAAAAGTTGTTTGAGATTTCAATACAGTCCGAATTATCGGAAAAGAACATATTGTGCGAGAAAAAGTGAAGAATGAAGGCAGAGAGCCAACAAATAGATATGAGATTAATACCGAGAAAAATGATAAGGGAATAATGAGGTATTCCTATAGAATTTGGGTTCCAAATGTTCAAGAGCTTAAAGATGAGATCTTAGATGAAAGTCATAGTTCAAGGAATAAGATTAAGGGCAAATCCTGAATGTGATACTCAGGGAGGACGCCATCAAGATAGAAGGAACCCATAACATAATGAAGTGGAAAATGAGGATTTTAACGTATAAGATAACCCCAAGTATGGGAGAAGGATGAAACATTTCATACTAAGGAAATAAAAAGTCGAGTAAGAAAAGGAGACCCGAGACGGTACTCCTATACGGCAATTCATGGACCTGTCTAAAAAGAACTTAGACTATTATCCCCAACCACCACCTTGAGGAAACAATGCGGTAGGAAATTCTTTCATGACCTTTAAGTCGCTAAGCTCTTAGAGTTCTAAGGAACAAGCTGACCCAGTCGAGGCAAGAGCCTGGCTAAAGGAAATATAGGAATCATTTGAGATTCTAAATGATTGACGAACCACAAAAGACTGTTTTTGTCACTTACCCTCCTAAGAGAGAGACCACCCGCTGGTGAAAGACCAAGAAAGGCACGGAGCCAGAGGTTAGAATAAACTGATTTAAGTTCAGTCAATTGTTTTCGGGAAAGTAATTCCCAAAGATAAGGAGATAGTGTAAAAGCTTTGGAGCTAGAACAAAAGTGGATGAGTATGATGAATTATGAATCTAAGTTGTAAAAGTTATCAAGATTCGTTCTGAGGACACGAATCCAGAATGACGGGATGTTTGGAATCAATACTTATGTTGTGTTAGTTCATGAAATAATGATAAGAGAAAGGAAAATAAAAAGAAACTGAAGTGGAAAGGAATATAAAGGCAATAGAGTTTGAGGTATGATAAGGGAGTTGGGTATGAGGAAACCCTAAAGACTCGTAGCAATAGACATAGAAAAGTATGTAATCGTCAGGATGAGGGTGATTCATCATGAGTTAAAATAGATGGTTGAAGGCATAAGAGATACATATATAATTATCCCCTGTAAGTTGGGAGAATTCAATGAAACCTTGAGATAATTCGAAGGGTAAATAATGAGACGCGGATAGACTAAGGAGACAAGGAAGTAAGAAATTAAGAAAATTGGATGAAGGAAGTGACCTTCAAGAATGGGAAGTGTAAGATCGGTGGCATGATACCCAGAAAGGGAGACGCCAGGTATGAAAGATATCCCAACATTGAGGTGACTGTTGAGATAAACAACAAAAGTACATAAGGAATTATTAAGAAGAAGTTCATGTTGAACATGACCAATATCTTCCAAGACATCCATGTTATCATTACCAAATTAGGAAAGAAAAGTGGATGACCATTGCTATCTTTTGGAGGCCATATGGATTGACCTCAATTTGAATAAGGATGCTATTATGAAGTTAGGTATAGACTATCGAGGTGGGAATGATTGAATAAGATACCCTTATCAGGGATATATGACTTGATTTATCCATGGAAGAAGGCAGGTACCTTTTAAAGGTGGAATTAAGGATAGAACATCGGTAACTTAAAATGAATCCTCGGGGAATGCATAAAAGTTGGAATTTCACCCTTAATAGGGATAGTGTGAGTTTTGACAGTATGAATTAGAAATGATTAAGGTAATAACAACCTTTAAGAATCAGTGGAGAAATTTTTCAGAAGTATATAGACAATGATTCTGGTATTAATAAATGGTATCTTGATATGCCCTGTATCTAGGGAATACAGGAGGAACGATTGAAGGATAACCTTAGAGGTTTTACAAGGAGAAAGGTAATATTCAAAATTCTCAAGAATAGAAATGTTGATAAAGGAAATATGACGTAATTATAATGTTGCCAAGTGGGGCACGTGTTAAACCACGAGAAAGTATGGATCGAACCAGTAATGGTCGAAATTGTTCAGGGTAATTAGGACTTAAGATAAAAGATGTTCTAAGTATGATTGGGAGTCAGTCTTGACAGTGATTAGCCTCTAAAGACTGAGGCAATAACTTATGGAAAAATGGTGATATTTTTTTTATTTACTCATCAGATATTAAAGAAAAGCATTTTCACATAAGCTGTGATTGAAATAAGGTAGAAAATTTATTTGGAGGTGGTTAAAATGACATTGACTATAAGGAAATTTTACTATCAGGAAAGGCCAAAGAGGTGGCCGACACTTTAAAGGTAAGTGGATAATTATAGGCGCGTGTGCCAAAAGAATACAGTGATGATGGTTAAAACTGTGAAGGTTGTATTATGGTTTGGAAGATTGATATTCCTTCTGATGACTGTGCAATACCCAACCGTAATAGTAGTTGGTAAAGGTATAATTCGTGTAATCGCCATGAACGGGCTATCTATCTTAGAAGGTCCTATCTTGAGATAAGCCAGGACCATGTTTCAAAAAGGACTAGACGAACCTTTGAGTAAGTCTTCTATTTAAGGCATATGATTTAGAATGGTATTAACCTGCTATCTTTGCTTTGATTGAAACTCTTATGCAATTTTATCTGCTTCATGTCATGTATGTATGTCAGGATCAGGAGTGTTCTTCATGAATCAGGAATGGTGATTATGTTACCTCCTTAGAATGATTTGATACGACATGTATGGACTCCGTATGGTTAGATATTAAGATTTTATGGAAAAGTGAATGACGACAGTAGGTCAGTGGTGGACCATAGTAAGACAGCAATGATTCTGTGAGTAGTGAGCTGATTACAACCATGAGAGTTGTATTGGAATGGGTGTTGAGATTGAGTACCACTAATCGGGTCGTGGTAGTGTATAAGTTATCATTGATAGACTAATTAAGTAGAGTATCTACCTATTGTATATTTATTCTACTTATCAATAGAGAGTCGTATTACTATACGAGGAAGGTTGCAGTGAAAGCATAGAATTTTAGTAACGGTGATGTCTGGAATGAAAACCCAGATTCGATTTTCGATATCGAGGGAGTTTTAAAGGTGATTGTGTATAAGCTCGAGGAAGAGCATGGGTCCATAGAATGATGGACGGAATAGCAAAAAATATTTAAGCATGCAAAATGTGATGCGATAATACTTGATGTTGATATAAATACATATGTTTTGTTCTCCTATTACAAACCTCTATAGTTCAGAGGTAGGTTCCAAGCCAGATATTTTGTGGCAGTATATATTTTTTCATATATATACAATTCTCTTCAATTCGTTCTTTTCTCTTCTTTTCATTTCATGTAAGCTGAGAAGAACAACCCTTCCAGAAGGTATAACACCCTCCAAATCCGGGGTATAGATTTGGGGCATTATTAACAACAATTACCAACTATACCTGCACAAGCGGAATATTAATATAATAATTACCCCGAATTATCACTACTCAGGATCTTTTAAGGTTTGAGTTTGGAAACAAGAATCATGCACTACACTTTATTACAAACCCAACTAAATAAAACCTGTCTCAAGAACTCTCTTTATTACAAAACTTTATTCTATCTACAGTTTCACTACACAATCTTTTATTCAAACTACACAAGACTTTTATTCAACCCAACATTACTACTTATCCTGCTACACCTGATCTGGCACTTCAAAACTCTCTTCGGGAATAGGAAGGAACACTCTTGGTATAAGAGGGTCCCGCTGCTTGACTCGCTTCTTGACTATGCGGGTCCTGATGGGTTTCATTCTCTACCTTAACTGTAAAACAATATGAGTGACAATAAAAGAAATGAGCCAAAATTGCTCAACAAGCCTGCAACAATATATATATATATTATAAAGAGAGAGAAATAAATGAACCAATAAGCTGCTGATTTGAACAACCATCTGTATCTGTAGATGATAATAATTTGCCAACACTGGCGAGTGCCAAATGAACAAGACTGGAACAAGAACCAACATATGCACTATAACCTGCTGATCAGTCAGAATATAGTGCGGATCTATACCCAACTGCATAGACCCAACCAACATTAGGAGTACTCAGGCAACTATGGCCTATTAAATAATGGTCTGGGTAAAACCCAGTCCGTAAAGTAACCATCCAGTCCAAGGCTTAGCATCCGGAATAATCGGAATGCTATTGATATATCCCAACACCAGGATATACCAGACTATATGTAACAAGGGTAAAGGAATTGAAATATGAACAGGGAATTCAATAAATTGGGTAAATCAAGCATTGAAATGAAATGGAACAAGTGATAATAAGTAGGTAACAGTGTATATGAACAATGATTATCAAAGAGAATCGATACGATAGAAAGGAAATATAAATCACTATTCTGAATTTAGAATAGGGAAAACTTGCCTTGCGCGTACTTAACCTGGTTTAACTTACTGCCTTCTGACCCTAGCTTGCTCTGCCTTGCTAACACTGAACAAATCATGGAAAGATAGGTGTTTAGATAATTTACTACATACGTGTATCTTGAATTGATATCACGCAACCTCATCAGTCTACCCATGCGTTTCTATCTGACTCGCATATATATATATATATACATTTATACAGCACATCTATTCACATAATCACATAAAGCACGTAGCACGTAAAGCACATAATCAATTTCTATATTTATAATTATTTTTAGAATCAATTCTGGGCTTATACCTGTATTACTAGTCTTATCTGATTTTATTATAATTTTTCGGGATTTATTCAACTCAGTTATACCCCTATTAGGGACTACGAACTATTAATTATCACAAGATCACTCTCTTCCGGGAGAATTTATGACTCACAATTATTTTTATTGGATTCGTCTCATTTTTCTGAGTCTAGGGGTCTTCGTTTTGCTCAAATCGGACTAACGGTTGAATTATTATGAATTAAACAAGATTTAATTAATTAATAATCAATTATAAATAATTAATTATAATTAAATAATCTTTAATTATACTTTTAAATAATTATTTAATAATTATTTTATTTTAAAATAATTAATCCCTAATTATTAGGATTAATTACAATTTACTACACTAATTTACTAATTATTAACGCTTACCCGATCAGATCGATTATTTACAAATAATCAATCGATACAATTAACTGATACGTTATTTATCGAATCAATAATTATTACTCGAATCATAATCTAACTCAAGATCAATTACTCGTACAAATACGAGCTACTCACGATCCTCACATAATTATCGAGCTATTATATTATTACTATAATTATACGATTAATTAATTATTTAACTATCGGTATTTAATTATACGATACGAATAATTATTACGATATTCTTCAAATAAATTAACGATCGCATAATAATTCTAATTTAACGAATCACGACTTGAATAGGTACGAGTTACTCGTAATATTTAACTAATTATCGGATTATTATTAATATTATTTAATCCTTATTTATTAATTAATTACCTAATTATTAATTAATTAGATAACTAATAAATAATTAAATAAATAATTAAATAATTAAATTTGAATTTCTAAATTACTAAAATAATTTTGAAATTATTAATTATATTTTTCAGAATCTAAAACTGATTTTTATTTAATTTTTAGAATTATTAAAACTGATTTTGATTTTACAAAATTAACTAAATAATAAAAAAATGCAAAAACAGAAAACAGGGAAAAGTTTCGGGTTCTGGAGGATCAAACCCCGGATCGTTTCCCGGGTCGAAACCGGGTCGACTCCGGGTTGATGAAGAACATGTGCCCAGAATCCGGCGCGGCGGGGAAGTCTCCGGTGAACGGAAAATCGGCCCAAAACGACTGGTTCGGTCTCGTTTTTCAATAATTTCAGTCAGCTATAACATCGTATCAACATCCCTGCCTTCTCCTTCCTTGTTCAACGACACAGCAGCCGGAAAACCGAGAAACGCGGCGGCGGCGACGCTTTCCGGCCACCCCGAAAATAGAACCCAACCGGCACAAAACCGGTGTCGTTCGATTCCTTACTTGACGATCTACACTCTCAAGGCAATCAAAACAGCTAACAAACACTCAATTGAAAAACCCGAATTCAAGCAATAATCCGAAAATTACGAAATTAAAATCGAGATATCAAACAACTAAAATGATTATATAATTGAAAACTACGAATCACAGGCTTCAAAATGAGTACTCACACGTTCGATTTGGATGCCGAAATCACGATCAAAATTGACTTTGATTCTCCTGCCCTGTTCTTCACTCAAACCCTAACCCCTTTTTTTTTTCTTTTTTTTTTTCTGATTTTTAATAGTAATTAACTGAATAATTAATTATAAATCTGGTATTTATATTTATGAAAATAATACCCCTAAATAAAATTAAGGGTCTAATTACACTCCTAATAAAAATATTTGGCCCCAATTTTTATAAATTTTTGGGTATTAATATTGAATTTTTAAATATCCAATAAATACAAAATAAATGCTAAAAACTCCCAAAAATTATGAATATTACAAAAATGCAAAGAAAAATGATATATGATAATTTCATGATCATATAAAAATAAAAATGTGATTTTTGTGGGGTTTTTGGTACCCGAAGGGGTCCGGAAAAAGTCGTTTTTCGCGAAAAAGGTCAATTGGTAAAGCGTCTAGGGGTTCAGAATAGCGATACGGTATAGGGCATTTTTGGCAAAATAGGGCCAATGATTTTGTTTGAAATACGGGCTTTTAAAACATAGTTTTGAGCTGTACAGGTTTTGATATAATATATATAACTGACGATAGAACGCTCAATAAATATCCAAAACACGTTTGGATCAAAACAACCAACACATAACACATAGCAGTCAGGGTTCAACAACTTAACACATTTAATCACATAATAATACACATAATTTATTATTATTATAATATAATACAAGCGTAATTCCTCGGTCGTTACATTCTCCCCCCCTTAACAAGATTCTGTCCTCAGAATCTAATTATGCAAATAACTGAGGATACTTTTCTAGCATTTCACTTTCAAGCTCCCAGGTTGATTCTTCAACCACTGGGTTTCTCCATAAAACTCTCACTAATGACACAGTCTTATTTCTTAATACCCTCTCTTGCCTATCTAGAATTCTTATTGGCTGTTCTACATATGACAAATCTGCCTGAAGTTCTACTGGTTCATACTCTATTACATGCCTTGTATCAGGATTATACCTCTTAAGCATAGATACATGAAATACGTTGTGAATGTGCTGCATATGGGGTGGTAGAGCTAACTCGTACGCAACCTTCCCAATTTTCTTCAAAATCTCAAATGGTCCAACGTATCGTGGCTTCAATTTCCCTTTATTGCCAAATCTGGTCAATCCTTTCCATGGCGATATTTTGAGCAATACGTGTTCTCCTTCCTGATAGTCCATATCCTTCCTGGCTTGGTTTGCATATCTGCTTTGTCTGTTTTGTGCTGCCTCGATTCGTTTTCGAATAAGATTAATCTTTTCTTTTGTCTGCTGAATTAATTCTGGACCCAAAATCTTGCGTTCTCCAACTTCATCCCAATGCACGGGTGATCTGCATTTCCTCCCATATAATGCTTCATACGGTGGCATTCCAATACTGGCGTGATAGCTATTATTATAAGAAAATTCCACTAGGGGTAAATGTTCATCCCAACTGCCTTCAAAATCGATCGCACAAACTCGTAGCATGTCTTCAATCGTTTGAATTGTCCTTTCACTTTGGCCGTCAGTTTGCGGATGATAAGCTGTACTCATATTCAACTTCGTTCCTAGACATTCTTGGAATTGTCTCCAAAATCTTGAATTGAAACGAGGATCTCGATCCGATATAATTGATACTGGTACTCCATGACGCATCACAATTTCTTTGAGATACATGTGCACTAATTTGTCGAGCGAAAATCTTTCATTAATTGGTAGAAAATGTGCCGACTTCGTAAGTCTGTCAATGATTACCCATATCGCATCATGATTTGCCCTAGTCCTCGGTAGTCCTACCACAAAATCCATCGCTAGATGTTCCCATTTCCATTCTGGAATGTCTAATGGTTGCAATAACCCACTCGGACGTTGGTGTTCTGCTTTAACTCGCTGGCATGTGTAGCATTTACTCACCCATTCTGCTATCTCCTTCTTCATATTCGGCCACCAAAAGTTTTCCTTCAAATCGCGATACATTTTCGTGCTTCCTGGATGAATGGAATACTTCGAATTGTGCGCATCTCGCATAATTTCTTCTTTTAATTTTGCCACGTTAGGGATCCAGATTCTTGACGCAAAACGTAAAATTCCTTCATTATCTTTCTGAGTTGTAATCTCTTCTCCTGTTAAGTTGTCGTCTTGACTCATCACTTCTTCTTGACAACGGCGAATCTTTTCCAGCAATTCTGGTTGGAAAGTCATAGCGTAGATAGTTTCTGCAGATTCATTAGGAATACGAATTTCGATTTCCAATTTGTCGAATTCCCTGGCCAATTCTTCGCATGAAGTCAACCGATTCAATCTTTCTTTTCTGCTTAGCGCATCTGCTACAACATTTGCTTTTCCTGGATGATAACTGATTGTAACATCGTAATCTTTAATCAATTCCAGCCATCGACGTTGTCGCATGTTTAGTTCCTTTTGCGTGAAGATATACTTCAGACTTTTATGATCCGTGTAGATTTCACATTTTTCACCGTACAGATAATGTCTCCAAAGCTTCAATGCAAAAACAATTGCTGCCAATTCCAGATCATGCGTAGGATATTTCTGTTCATGAGGTTTAAGTTGTCTCGACGCATATGCAATGACGTTACCATGTTGCATCAACACACATCCTAAACCACGATATGAAGCGTCACTGTAGATAACAAAATTTCCTTGCTCGTCTGGCAATACTAATACTGGTGCCGTCACCAACCGATTCTTCAACTCTTGAAAACTTTCTTCACACTTACTATTCCATTCAAACTTTTCACTTTGTCGAGTTAACTTGGTCAGCGGTGTAGCTATCTTCGCAAAATCTTTGACAAATCTTCGATAATATCCTGCCAAACCTAAGAAACTTCGAACCTCTGTCGGCGTCTTTGGTCTTTCCCAATTCAACACAGCTTCAATCTTTGTTGGATCAACTTGAATGCCTTCTCTGCTGATGATGTGCCCTAGAAACTGCACTTCTTTCAACCAAAACTCACATTTGGAAAATTTTGCATAAAGCTGCTCCTTCCGTAATATCTCCAATGTCGTTCTTAAATGCGCTGCATGCTCTTCTTCCGTCTTTGAATAGATCAAAATGTCATCAATAAATATAATGATAAACTTATCCAAATACTTCTTGAATATTCGATTCATCAAATCCATAAACGCTGCAGGTGCATTCGTCAATCCAAAAGCCATCACAAGAAATTCATAGTGTCCGTACCTTGTTCTAAACGCTGTCTTTGGAATATCTTCGGCCTTGATCTTTAACTGATGATAGCCTGATCGTAAGTCGATTTTCGAAAACCATGCTGCTCCTTTTAGTTGATCAAATAAATCATCAATGCGAGGTAAAGGATATTTATTCTTGATAGTTAACTTGTTCAGCTCACGATAATCAATACACAGTCGCATACTACCATCCTTCTTTTTCACGAACAATACTGGCGCACCCCATGGGGATACACTTGGCCTTATAATTCCTTTGTCAAGAAGTTTTTGCAACTTCTTTGCTAATTCCCTCATTTTTACAGGTGCCATTCGATATGGAGTTTTCGAAATTGGTTCAGTCCCTGGCGTCAAGTCAATAGTGAACTCGATTTCTCGATCTGGTGGAAGTCCTGGTAATTCGTCCGGAAAAACATCAAGAAATTCACAAACTACAGGAATATCTTCAATCTTCAAATTTCCCTTATCCATATCCCGTACATAGGCTAAATAAGCTTGACATCCTTGACGTAGCAATCTTCTCGTCTGCATTATTGATAGGAATTTCTGCTTTTGCTTCTCACCTTTAAATATTACCGTTTCATTTTCTTCAGTTTGCAATTTCACTCTCTTATTCGCACAGTCAATTTGAGCATTATTACTAGACAGCCAATCCATTCCTAAAATAATATCAAACTCCCCTAACCTAAAAGGTATCAAATCAACTGAAAAATGACATCTCCCTATCTTAATATCACAGCTCGGACATACTCGATCTACTGCAACCTGATCATTATTCGCTAATTTTATGACTAACACTTCATCCAACCACTGAATCTCACAATCTATCTTAGAGATAAAGGCTTCAGAAATAAAAGATCTAGTAGCTCCTGAATCAATCAATACTAAAGCATTTACGGAATTTACAGGAAGTGTACCTGCAACCACATTCGGACTCTGTACCGCTTCCTTCATTGACATGTTGAAAGTCCTTGCTCTGGGATGATTTTGCTGTGGTAGTGGAGGTGGAGGTAATGCTAAAATTCTTGGAATACTGGCAGCCATTACAATTCCTCTACAGTCTTTGGCGATATGTCCTTTTCTCCCATATTGGAAACAAGTAACTTCTGCCTTTCCCATTGGACATTCTCCAGAATAGTGTCCCCTTTGCTTGCACTTGAAACACGTAACATTTAGCTTGTTGCAAACTCCTGTATGCTTTCTACCACACGTTCTGCAATCAGGTATAAGCGGTCGGATAAGTCTCTGCTGAATTGGGGCTGGAAGTCGATTTCCCATCCTCTGATTGTTCTGCTCTGGCCTTTTGAAATTTACTTTTCCCCGAGCTTGAAATCCCGGCCTTTTGTTGAAACGATTCTGAAAATTTCCTGGTCCTTTCTCTTTCTGAGCTGCTTCGCTTTCTCCTTCAATAATCATAGCCTTCTGAACAACAGCCGTATAAGTTGTCAGTTCAAACACAGCTACCCTGCTACGAATCCATGGTTTTAGTCCTTGCTGAAATCTCTTGGCCCGCTTCTCGTCCATATCCACCTGCTCTGGAACAAACCTTGCCAATTCAGTAAACTTGGTCTCATAATCCGCAACCGAAAAGTTGTCTTGTTTCTGCTCCAGGAACTTGATCTCCATCTGATTCTTCATAAAACGAGGAAAATATTTCTCCAAGAAAAGATCAGTGAATCTGTTCCAGGTCACCACACCTTCTTCCAAAGCTTTCTTTGATTCCCACCAGTAATTAGCTTCGCCTTTTAGAAAATAGCTAGCGAAATCTGTCTTCTGCTCTTCCTCAACCTTTACCAACGAAAAAGCCTTTTCCATCTCTTTCAGCCAAGCTCTCGCTTTTGTAGGATCTGTGGAACCCATAAATTCCGGTGGCTTCACCGACTGAAATTGCTTGAAAGTAGTCGTAGGTGCTGCTGGTGGTATTTGATGTCCTGGATGAGCGGCTTGCTGTAACATCTGTTGCTGGAACTGCTGTTGCTGCTGCTGCATTTGTTGTTGTATCATCAACATCTGCTGTTGCATGAGATTAAACATTTGATCCATCTGTTTATTATTGTTTTGGCCCTCGGTGTTTCCATTCGATGAGTCGGGCTGCGCTTTTCTCTTAGGTGCCATTTTTCTGGTAAATAAATAATGGATCTTATTTAATAACAGTATATTAAACATATATTAAAACAGTCGATTCGAGAAATAAAATAACTTATTAAATAACTGAATAGATAAAACAGTATGATATGTTTCAAATTTAATAAATTTTTTTTTTTTTTTTTACAACATGGTCGTGAATAAAACTACATTTGTAAATATGCAATGGTACTGAAATAAATGTAAATGCTTAAATGACTGGAAATAAAATAAAGAAAACGTGCAAAAGATTATCTCATATATATATATATAGGTAGAACACCAGCTACAGGTGTCAGTGCTTGATACAAAAACCTATGATATAACAGTCGTACTGCTACTACTATCAGTCAGAGTCAGTAGCTACACTCATACAAACTAGTCATACAATACTATGCTGCCTCTATCTACAAAATATACATAATACAACACTCATCGATCTGCTGGTCTCAAAATCCTGATGGTACGTGGCTCAACTCCTCCTGCACTGCCTCGGTAAGTCCCAATGCTCTGCGATATGCTGTCTCCGCACTAAGATCCTGCTGTCTCAAATCAGTAAGCTGCTGCGAACTAACCCGGTGAATATGATGTAGTCTCTCTCTCAGTATATAATCTGGTCGTAATGCTCTGACAGGACCATCCGTCTGTGTCTCATACAACCCAAGGATCTCCCTACACTGGTTTTGCCATCTAATCCTCTCCTCCCTCTCTGCCTGAAAGCGCTGGTAAGTCACGGTATGATGCTCATGAAGATCAGTGCTGGAACCTCGAGAAGGTAATGGTCCATCTACCACGATCTCATCTATAAACTCTGGCTGAGGAAACTGATAAACTCCTGGAACAGGTGCATAAATGGCTAATGGGGCCGGAAATAAGACAGGCTGCTCCATAGGCGCATACACGGGCGGCTCTGCCTCTGGCTCCATATGTGGCAGCTCTGGAATCTCGACTGGTGGCATAGGAATCTGAGGCTCTAAATCCTCCCACTGCGGAAGATCAACCATATCAGGAATATCAAACATCGGAAACTCTAATGGTGGAATATCTGGTATTTCTGGCTCAACGTATGGAAAATAATCTGCAAAACCTGGTACCTCCGGGGGAAGTGGTATCTCTGGTGCTGGCTCAGGTGGAAATGGAGGTAAGATCTGTCCTAACACTGGGGCTACTACCTGTGTATCCACTGGATCTGTCTCGGTCCTCTCCGTAGATGATGATAAAGAAGCCATCTAATATACATAAAAATAATAACACAAAAACAATCAAATCACAATCCTAAACTCATAACTTCTAATCACATAGACAAACAATCCTAACACTCTTAATCTCATCCTATCTCATTTTCCTATCTTATCTTAACCCTAACATTCTTGTTTTCCAAGGTCAATCCTAAGCTCTGATGCCAACTATAACACCCTCCAAATCCGGGGTATAGATTTGGGGCATTATTAACAACAATTACCAACTATACCTGCACAAGCGGAATATTAATATAATAATTACCCCGAATTATCACTACTCAGGATCTTTTAAGGTTTGAGTTTGGAAACAAGAATCATGCACTACACTTTATTACAAACCCAACTAAATAAAACCTGTCTCAAGAACTCTCTTTATTACAAAACTTTATTCTATCTACAGTTTCACTACACAATCTTTTATTCAAACTACACAAGACTTTTATTCAACCCAACATTACTACTTATCCTGCTACACCTGATCTGGCACTTCAAAACTCTCTTCGGGAATAGGAAGGAACACTCTTGGTATAAGAGGGTCCCGCTGCTTGACTCGCTTCTTGACTATGCGGGTCCTGATGGGTTTCATTCTCTACCTTAACTGTAAAACAATAGGAGTGACAATAAAAGAAATGAGCCAAAATTGCTCAACAAGCCTGCAACAATATATATATATATATATATATTATAAAGAGAGAGAAATAAATGAACCAATAAGCTGCTGATTTGAACAACCATCTGTATCTATATATGATAATAATTTGCCAACACTGGCGAGTGCCAAATGAACAAGACTGGAACAAGAACCAACATATGCACTATAACCTGCTGATCAGTCAGAATATAGTGCGGATCTATACCCAACTGCATAGACCCAACCAACATTAGGAGTACTCAGGCAACTATGGCCTATTAAATAATGGTCTGGGTAAAACCCAGTCCGTAAAGTAACCATCCAGTCCAAGGCTTAGCATCCGGAATAATCGGAATGCTATTGATATATCCCAACAAGGGTAAAGGAATTGAAATATGAACAGGGAATTCAATAAATTGGGTAAATCAAGCATTGAAATGAAATGGAACAAGTGATAATAAGTAGGTAACAGTGTATATGAACAATGATTATCAAAGAGAATCGATACGATAGAAAGGAAATATAAATCACTATTCTGAATTTAGAATAGGGAAAACTTGCCTTGCGCGTACTTAACCTGGTTTAACTTACTGCCTTCTGACCCTAGCTTGCTCTGCCTTGCTAACACTGAACAAATCATGGAAAGATAGGTGTTTAGATAATTTACTACATACGTGTATCTTGAATTGATATCACGCAACCTCATCAGTCTACCCATGCGTTTCTATCTGACTCGCATATATATATATATATATATACATTTATACATCACATCTATTCACATAATCACATAAAGCACGTAGCACGTAAAGCACATAATCAATTTCTAGATTTATAATTATTTTTAGAATCAATTCTGGGCTTATACCTGTATTACTAGTCTTATCTGATTTTATTATAATTTTTCGGGATTTATTCAACTCAGTTATACCCCTATTAGGGCCTACGAACTATTAATTATCACAAGATCACTCTCTTCCGGGAGAATTTATGACTCACAATTATTTTTATTGGATTCGTCTCATTTTTCTGAGTCTAGGGGTCTTCGTTTTGCTCAAATCGGACTAACGGTTGAATTATTATGAATTAAACAAGATTTAATTAATTAATAATCAATTATAAATAATTAATTATAATTAAATAATCTTTAATTATACTTTTAAATAATTATTTAATAATTATTTTATTTTAAAATAATTAATCCCTAATTATTAGGATTAATTACAATTTACTACACTAATTTACTAATTATTAACGCTTACCCGATCAGATCGATTATTTACAAATAATCAATCGATACAATTAACTGATACGTTATTTATCGAATCAATAATTATTACTCGAATCATAATCTAACTCAAGATCAATTACTCGTACAAATACGAGCTACTCACGATCCTCACATAATTATCGAGCTATTATATTATTACTATAATTATACGATTAATTAATTATTTAACTATCGGTATTTAATTATACGATACGAATAATTATTACGATATTCTTCAAATAAATTAACGATCGCATAATAATTCTAATTTAACGAATCACGACTTGAATAGGTACGAGTTACTCGTAATATTTAACTAATTATCGGATTATTATTAATATTATTTAATCCTTATTTATTAATTAATTACCTAATTATTAATTAATTAGATAACTAATAAATAATTAAATAAATAATTAAATAATTAAATTTGAATTTCTAAATTACTAAAATAATTTTGAAATTATTAATTATATTTTTCAGAATCTAAAACTGATTTTTATTTAATTTTTAGAATTATTAAAACTGATTTTGATTTTACAAAATTAACTAAATAATAAAAAAATGCAAAAACAGAAAACAGGGAAAAGTTTCGGGTTCTGGAGGATCAAACCCCGGATCGTTTCCCGGGTCGAAACCGGGTCGACTCCGGGTTGATGAAGAACATGTGCCCAGAATCCGGCGCGGCGGGGAAGTCTCCGGTGAACGGAAAATCGGCCCAAAACGACTGGTTCGGTCTCGTTTTTCAGTGATTTCAGTCAGCCATAACATCGTATCAACATCCCTGCCTTCTCCTTCCTTGTTCAACGACACAGCAGCCGGAAAACCGAGAAACGCGGCGGCGGCGACGCTTTCCGGCCACCCCGAAAATAGAACCCAACCGGCACAAAACCGGTGTCGTTCGATTCCTTACTCGACGATCTACACTCTCAAGGCAATCAAAACAGCTAACAAACACTCAATTGAAAAACCCGAATTCAAGCAATAATCCGAAAATTACGAAATTAAAATCGAGATATCAAACAACTAAAATGATTATATAATTGAAAACTACGAATCACATGCTTCAAAATGAGTACTCACACGTTCGATTTGGATGCCGGAATCACGATCAAAATTGACTTTGATTCTCCTGCCCTGTTCTTCACTCAAACCCTAACCCCTTTTCTTTTTCTTTTTTTTTTTCTGATTTTTAATAGTAATTAACTGAATAATTAATTATAAATCTGGTATTTATATTTATGAAAATAATACCCCTAAATAAAATTAAGGGTCTAATTACACTCCTAATAAAAATATTTGGCCCCAATTTTTATAAATTTTTGGGTATTAATATTGAATTTTTAAATATCCAATAAATACAAAATAAATGCTAAAAACTCCCAAAAATTATGAATATTACAAAAATGCAAAGAAAAATGATATATGATAATTTCATGATCATATAAAAATAAAAATGTGATTTTTGTGGGGTTTTTGGTACCCGAAGGGGTCCGGAAAAAGTCGTTTTTCGCGAAAAAGGTCAATTGGTAAAGCGTCTAGGGGTTCAGAATAGCGATACGGTATAGGGCATTTTTGGAAAAATAGGGCCAATGATTTTGTTTGAAATACGGGCTTTTAAAACATAGTTTTGAGCTGTACAGGTTTTGATATAATATATATAACTGACGATAGAACGCTCAATAAATATCCAAAACACGTTTGGATCAAAACAACCAACACATAACACATAGCAGTCAGGGTTCAACAACTTAACACATTTAATCACATAATAATACACATAATTTATTATTATTATAATATAATACAAGCGTAATTCCTCGGTCGTTACAGAAGGGGAGGTATTGCCGAATGACTATCTATCTGTGTGATAGAAGCCTAGTAGGATACCATCTATTGTTTAATTGCTTGTCAAGTACTAAAGGTTGGCCACCTTCTGTACTAACTATGCGATATAACAAGTGTTCATGATCATAGTGATCTCTCAACAAATTCCTTTACTTCTATATGATTGATCAAACTTTGGGAAATAGAAACAGCTGAAAAAGGAGTAATAAAGTTGTGGTAGTATTCGGAATGGAAACACATTCGTGATACTAAGGTTGACGTGGTTATTAAAAGGTTATAGAACGCTAACGAGCAAAAGTATAACTAGTATAATATTAGGAACGGAAGGTAGTAGCGACTACGAACTGGAAAAGGATGGGTAGTGAGAAGCAAAAGCTCTAATGCTAAAAGCTATAATGAGAGTCTGTGCAATAGACTTGAAAGAAATTGGAATGATCACTTAACACGGGTTGAGTTTTCTTACGACAATAGATCATATGTCAGTATTGAGGTATCGCCTTATGAGATCCTTGAGGGAAGACAATGTCGATCTCCCTTATGTTAGGATGAAGTTGTAGAGCGCAAGATGCTCAGACCCGCAGTAGTCCAAAGGACCAGGGATATAATAGATCTAATCAGAGGACGACTGGTAGTAGCCAGGAAGGACATAAGAAGTATGTCGATTTGACACGAAAGGACAAATAATAGGAAGGAGGCAACCTTGTATTGTTAAAAGTATTCCCTTGAAAAGAATTAATGAGATTCGGAAAGAAAGAAAAGCTAAGTCCACCAATTGTTGGACCCTTGGATATATTAAGAAGTATTGGGAAGTTAGCATATGAGCTAGCCTTACCCCAGAACATGTAGCAAGTCATAACGTGTTTCACGTATCAATGTTAAGGAAGTGTAATTCGGATGCCAGATAAATAGGGGCATAGGAGCGCATAGACATGCAACCAGATGTAACCTATATGGATCAACCAGGAAGGGTATAGATTAAGAAGGAACGAGTGCTTAGGAGAAGGGTTATCAAACTAGTAAGAGTTTGATGGTAGAACCACAATGTGGGAAAATTGACTTGAGAGTTAGAAAGTGCAATACTAAGAAAGTATCCCTATTCATTTCTATCTGATTCCGGGACGGAATCCTTTTAAGGAGGGGAGACTGTAATAACCCCAAATTTTGGGAATTTTTTTTTTGAAACCCTTATGAATAGTGTTTTTGCTGATTGAGAAAATTTTTCATGCCACACTATGTAGGGGTTCTGATATGGATATTCTGAGGTTTTATTAGTACTCTATATGGTATATAAGTGTATGCAAAGATCGTCAGAATCCAATTCCGAACACTTTGATTTTTCCCGGAAATACACTAGATACGGAGAGAATTGAGTATAAGGTAACAGGATAAAAATGATTTAAATTAAAGGATTATAATAGAGGATCATAAAAAGGAATATAATGTATTGAGAAAGGTTAAGGGAACCTAAGTAATAAGATCCCGGGTATGATCCCTCAAACGATAAACAAAAACGAAAGTTAAGCGAACCGTATAACAGATCAGCGGTCATTAGGCAAACAATTAGAAGCTAATCAAAGAGATTAGAAGGGATGATGACATAGCAATGTGACATAAGCATGACATAAGGGGAAGGAGATGTGGTTGATTTAAAACCACACAAAGTCAAGGCTAGAAAAGTAATTAACCAAAAACAAGACAAAAAGCAACCAACCAAGCCAAAACATTTCATTTTCATCAAAAAACACAAAACCCCCATTTTCTTCTTCAAGCTCTCGGCCTCTTTTCTTAAAAAATGAAAGTCCAAGCTCCTCCACTTACTATTTAGCAAGGTAATTATCCTAGCTTCTCCAAGTTAAGTTACATACTTCCTATAAGTTTAAGCTTCTAATTCCAAGCCAATCTTTTTCTATAAATCAAGAAAGAAGATGGTGAATAGTACTTTCTTGAAATTAATTTTTGTGTTCTTGATTTCTTTGAAAGAACAAGCTTGTAGGAGGTTAGATTAAGGCTTCCATGGGCATTCCAAGGATCTTTCATGGATTAAAAGCTTCAAGGAAGGTATAACTCTTCATGATCTTAGCTTTAAGTTTTGTTGTTTAGATTTCCTAATGTTTAGATGAAGGGTTAGGGTAATGGGTGTGTAATCATGTTAAAGCTTGTTATGAGTATTTTAGTTGGTGAGAGGCATGATTATTGTGTGTTTAGAGATTGGTTGATTTTGTGATATTTTTGGAGTTGGAAATCTTGGTTAATTAGTCAACGAACTTAAGTAAAACTCTTATTTCATAATTGAGAAATAAGTATGAATTGGTAACATTGATTTGATGGGGCTGTTGGAGTGTGTTTTGGATGGATGTTGGTTGTATGATTGATTTGGGGTTGAATTGTGGTTGGTTTTGAATGGTTTAAATTTGGGAAATCACGTAAACATAGCCGTCGTAACGTCCGATTTTCTTTAGACTGTTTTTGTGCATAACATTAGGACCCGAGAACCCCCTGCTAGATTATGACCATTGGCATTTCTAGATAGCTCGTGTTACGAGCTTCGTTTTGATATGTGGTTCGTTCAATTCCGATGCACGGTTTAGGAGAAACGACCGTTTTAAGTAACGGCGTTTCGCGAACGAAACATTTCCCCTCGCCTTACTTTGAAACATAGGTTAAAGGCCAAAAAGGGTTAATTAATGTATGAAACATTTATGGTAAGTGTGTTAGGCAGTTGGTAAGACACTCGCGAAGGAATCGCCTTAAAACTCGTAAAGGTTAAATTATTAAAAAATGGTGGAGCCGAGGGTACTCGAGTGACTTAAGAGAATCAGTAAGCACAAAACGAGCGTTAGAGTCTGAGTTGGTTAGAGTATAGATTTACAAGTGACTTTGGTTTAATTCCAACTTACTTGTTGTTTATAGGTTACCAGACTCGTCCCGAGCCTTTTTCACCCCAAGTTGCTCAGGCAAGTTTTCTACCCGTTATACTGTTGTTATGATGTATATATGTATTTGCATTATCTTGCGATAGATGCATGTTGGTTAATTAGCAAATGTTGCAATATATTGAAGCATGCTGCTATGATATATATATATATATATATATGCATGCCTGTTTCGTATTCTTGCTATATATATCTGTTGATTCAGTTGATAATACCTATGCTAGAGGATAGCGGTAACTTGCATATACCCTTAGTATAGGGACCCAAAAGGTGGAAATATTTTCTAAACCGGGAGTCGAGGATCCCGAGTTGATTTTGTATATATGTATATATATACATATATTTATATATATATATATGGTTATAGTTTTCAAAACTATTAATCGAATAAGGTTTATTCGATAACTTTATTTTATTTAATGAATATTATTATGAATATTCATTCGAGGGTTTATGACTTCTTTATTTTATTAAATGAATATTATTCAAATATTCATCCGAGGACTTATGACTCCTTTATTTTATTATTGAATATTATTTGAATATTCATTTGAGGATGTATGACTCCTTTATTTTATTTAATGAATATTATTTATAATATTCATTCGAGGTATTATGACTCCGCTTATTACTGAAATATATTCTTTATTTTATTAAAGAATAAGGTGTCGATGATCAAACTTATTTTTGATTATTCAAATAAAGATATTACTTTCGTATAAGTATATCTTTGATTATTTGCTATTCATTTCGAGTATAAGTTTTCCAACTTCTACCTCCATTATTCTTTATGGGAATATTATTTAAATAATAATATTCAGATATTTCTTTCATAATTGGGACTGATTTATTTCATAAATCAGCATTACTCCAAACATTCTTAAAAATGTTTTCGAGTCTTCAAAATGAATTTAAAAAGGGTAGAGCGGATCCCAAAACTTGTTTTCAAATTCAAGATCTTCCATTTTAAGGGGACTTGAATACTCGCTCAAAAATCTAAGGGATCCGGCTCTGTGGTGTATTTTATATTCGCAACAAGGTTGCAGTTTTGGTAAATGAATTGATTACTTACCCAATGTTCGGGAAGTAAGTCCATTTATCGAGTCGGCATAAGCAACATGGGCTCAGTGGGCGTCCATGATAGTGTAAGTGGCTCAGTGGGAGTCCATCAAATGCATAAGTGGCTGAGTGGCAGTCCAGCATAAGGTCCTATTGAGACCAGGGTGATGACCAGTGGGGAATTCGTCCATCTACTAGTAGAAAAGGTTACTTATTGGTATCTTTGCCTGATCAGCAAGATATCAGGTTTATGGCAAAATTCTTTCCTTTCCAAATTTATTGGATATTGCAATTCTGTTCATACTTTACATGACAGAGGTTTTCAGGAAATGTATATATATATAGGTGTATATATATGTCGGGACTTAATGAAGTATCTCGTAACTTCATTATTTATAATGATATTCAAAGATTGAATCTATTCAAATCTTGTCTTGTAGTCTCATCTATGTGATGAACTTTTGAAACTAATTATAACTTGAACGGTGGTAGTTCAAGTAGTATTTGGGAAAGATATAAGTATATTGGGGTATCTTGTAACTTCATCTTTTAAACTTATATCTAATTAATAATTGTCTTATGAATGACAAAGATTTTCAGAAAAACGTTGAGACAAGGTTAGATATATGAGATCACCTTGCAACGATATTTTTTTATACAGTTATACACTGGGACTTTGTGTATATTATGCATGGAAGAGGACTTCCAATATTTTGAAAAGTATATATGTATATATATATACTGAATATTTTGTGACTTCATCGCATTAAGATATCAACTTGGTTCATTTCTTTTGACCAAGACTTTCATGAGTATTATGAGTAGGCTCATATATTGTTAATCATTATACATATTATTTTGGTGGGCTTGCTGCTCACCCTTGCTTTCTTCTTTCATCACACAACATCAGATAGATAAGATGAACAGGACCAAGCTCCCAATTCGCAAGCGGATAGGAAACGTTCCGCAGCTTTCTGGAAGCGTTGAGGCCGCTGTAGCTGAGGTAGAAATTACCAATAGGCTTTCAACTAATAATGTACCAGACTTATGTATCTTTATCAATTTTAATAATGGCAAAGAAATGTAAATCTATTCAGAAACCTTTTTAAGGTGTATTGACATATAATTGTGGAATAAAATGACTTGTGATTATTTTTGGATATTCATCTCTGAGACTATAACTTGTGGTGTGTGTGTTTATTGTGGGGTCACAGTACAGAGTAGTTGATTGTGTATTAAGATTGGGTGTTATTAAGGGAAATGGAACTCGTGACAACCTGGATCCCCTACCCCGGATCTGGGGGTGTTACAAACTGGCTCACCATCAGGACCTTTACCTTCAGCATCACAAACAACCTTCTCAACAACAACAACAGTTTTAGACTTTGGAGGTTTGGACCCAGTCCCAACGACCTTCTTTTTCTTTTTTTGGGGAGGCTCATCCTCCTGGTCCGGGACGTCTTCAATTATTTGATCAATTCTGACAGTCTCATGAGCAGGATCCTCAGGATTTTACAGAGCAGAAGACTCGGCACCACTTTTGATATCAAGAGAGTCGGACCCCTCCGCAAAGCCCGCTTTAATCTGCTTAAAAGGACCACCAAAGGTGTTAAACACTGAGGCATAAGATGAAAAAGACATCACTTGAGCAAAATCCGGGTTGTAATGAGGCAAACCTGAAAAGAGACAAAAAAACTAAGTTAATATATAAACAAGAGCAGAATGCTATCCGGATCACAATTTATAAACAAAAACTCACATCCAAACTCAAGCAGCATTTTGTGATTAATAAAAGTGTCCCGGGTCAACTGATACCCGAGACATCCACAGAAAGCCTTAACTTGTTGAAGAGCTTCACCCTCCAAGATATCCAGATTAAATTTAGTATTAATCCCGTCCAGGGTGAAATAGGGCATGTATTCTAAGTCCAAACCTTTTAACATCAGAATCTCACCATTCCAGTGCTTCAAAGAAGACTGACATATAACTGGCTTGGGAATACCCGGACCACACCCATACTCAGTGACCCGAAAATGAGTCTCATAGAAAGGCTTCTGGATGGACTTAACCAAAATAAAAAAGCTGATGAAAAAGCTTGAGGGTTGGTTGATACCCGGATTTATTGCAGCAAGCAAGGAACCATATAATCTATTTGATTCCATTGGGTGTAATCTGAATTGGAGAAATCCTATAGACATACTTAAAAAGGTGCTTTACAAACATATGCCAATTAGAATTCCACCCGAACCTCAAATACTCCATCCATACCGGAATAAAGCCATCAACCGGCTGGTGATAAGTGCTTTCACCCGGCTCGGGCCATCTCCAATCCACATAAGAAGTTTAGTGGAAAGCAACCCAGACTGCTTGGTCCATCTCAATTGGGCCAATCTCACAAAACGAATCCCTCAAGACATAGTGCTCTTTGCTCACAACCATCCTGACAAAAAGCGCATCTAAACAAGCCTCATCATAAACACCATGATGAGCATTTGGATACATGGAATACGTAAAAGGACTATAGTAGACAGTGTTACTAACAACCCGGGCCTTAGTTACAAAATGGTACTTAACATCAATCTAGAAGCCATCAGGAGTGAAGGGTATAGACCGGTCCAGGAGCTCTTTGACCTGAAGTGTTTTAATGACCTCTTGAAAAATAGAAGCCGATTTTCCCATCTTAACCCGGGTAACGTTTCTATCAACAAAATCTTGATCACTTTCTTCACTTAAGGGACTCGGGTAACTAGAAAAGTATCTTTTAGTGCGAGCCTTGGTCCGGACCATATACCTATTAAGATTAAGGTGAGTTAGCCTAGAATCCTACTATTTTTATGATTTTAATGGTTTTCCAAACCCAACACGTTATGTTAGTCCTATCATAACCTGCTAATTCGTACCAGCAATGCAAGACTAATCCTACTAATTCTTACCAGATTAGCACAAAGGTGATTAACCTATAACTATAATTTAAAATAAAAGCCAAATCACAGAAGCAGATCACACAGACCCGGGTCCATGACCTCTTGAACTCGATCCCAAATCAAAACCCTCATCCACAGACATAAGAAAACAAAAATCAAACACCAAAATACACAGATCCAGCCTATACATACATATATTTTCAAGTACGAACACCAAGAACACCAACTCAAAACCCAAAAAGTAAAAGTAAAATTAACACAAATAAACCAACTTTACATAAATTTAATCCGAAATCACCCAATACTAAACACAAACATAGTCATATCTGGACAAAAAAACATATCAATACCCATTTCAAAAGTAAAAACACCAAAGCGGGGATGAACATACACTAAATATGCAAAAAATTGAAACATAATGAAGTGCGTAATAAGTGAATAAAAATGAAGAAGGAGAAATCTTACAATTCTAATCAAGCGGAAGAAGAGGATAATGAAGCCTTCACAGGAGAAGCTTCAAACCTTGGAATTTTCTGGAAAATCAAGAAGCAAAGATGAGAGGTTTTTGACTATGTTTTTGGTAAGGTGAAAAAGTGCAAAATGAGGGAGACTAATTATAGAGATAGGCAGAAGTAGAACCGTCAGGGTGACGTGGCAATCTGTGGTTGGCTAAAATTTCGGTTACAAAATACACACACATAAATTTCAGTTTCATAAATTTCAGTTATAAAATACACACGTGGCAACCCGTGGTTGTGAAAATTCAAATTAAATGAGGGAAAAAACTGAAGAAACATTACAACTTCTCATATTTTTCGGAATTCCAAAGCCACAATCTGGATTACCATCTACATACCCAACCCGGATTGGGGGCAAGAAAACAGAAAATGTTTCTCAAGGAAACCGGTCTTCTCTACTTGAATCCGGATTAGTATCTACACACCCAACCAAGATTGGGGGTAAAAAATAGCAAATTTTTCACTCAAGCCAGCATAACTCTCTATCGTTGAATCCGGATTGGTCTCTACATACCCAACCCGAATTGGGGGGCAAGAAAGAAGAAAATTTTTCTCAAGGAAAAAAATTTTCTCTACTTTAATCCGGATTGGTATCTATACGCCAAACCCAAATTTGGTGATAAAAAGCAGCAAAATTTTCTCTCAAGCTAGCACAACTCTCTATCTTTGAATCCGAATTGGTCTCTACATAACCGACCCAGATTGGGGGCAAGAAAGCAACATTTTTTCCCAAGGCAACCAATTTTCACTCCATAAATCCGGATTGGTCTCTACATACCCAACCCGGATTGGGGGGCAAGAAAGCATAAATTTTTTTTAATGGCAACCAATTTTTTCTACTTAAATCCGGATTGGAGGGCAAGAAGCAACGATTTTTTCTCTCAAGGCAACAAAATAATTCAACATATTTTACTCCACTCCCTTAAACAGAAAACCCGCATAAGGGAGTGGAGGGAAAATAATAGGATATAAAAATCCCAGCCAGGGTTCAACCCTGCTCTAGGATAAGCCAGGCTTAATGTTAAAGCTGGGACCCAGCCCAATCCAGGAACAAGCTAATAGGGTGAGCCGGGTTCAGGCCCAGTCCAGGAGCAAGTTAACCTCCCAGCTAGAGTCCAACCCAGCTCTAGGGTGAGCCAGGATCTATGGTGGAGTTGAGACCTAACCCAATCCAGAAACAAACTAATGGGGTGATCCGGGCTCAAAAGGAGAGCCAGGTTCAGTCCCAATCCGAGAGCGAGTTAACCTTCCAGCTAGAGTCCAACCCTTCTCTAGGGCGAGTCAGGTTCATGGGAGGAGCCGGGTCCATCCCAACCCAAGAACAAGCCAATCCCATAGCCCACTATGGAAGAGCACGTGGGGCACAATTCTGGGCACGTAACAATGAAATCTATCAACATCCAGTAATTGGGACAAACACGACACGCGTCAGTGCGCCCTTGATACATTCTATGGCAACCCTTGCCTAGACACGTGTATAAAATCCATTCAAGCCAAACATCCTCTGCCCCCAACAACGAATGACCCTGATCCAAATATACCAACCCCTAAACCCTGCCCTTGGGCTATAAATACCCCAAGAGGAAAGGATTTAGGGGTTACGCTCTCTTCTACACATTCATATATACACACAACCACCTTACATTCCTATCTTCATCATTCAAAAGCAAGTTCTTACTCTCACACAGGAGGTGCGGAGCTGAAACCCCCCTCTGGTGTTATTTTGTTGACACCCAGCGGCAGCTACACCACAAGAAGGGTCTAGGAACAACATCGGAAGGACCAGACTGTGGATTAGAGTTATCATCTTGAATCAGTAAATATCCCAAACGTTGGGATTTCAGCGTTATATGTTTTGGGCCTGTTTTTCTGAGTTTTCCTGTTACCATCTAGAAAGTATTATATAAACTCTCCAGGGCATAACCTAAACATATGTTGTAGTCTATATCCTGAAGATCAATAAAACTTTTCTATTCTACCTATTTGTGTTATTCTTTTTACGATTATTATAATCTTTCTTGCTTCCATTATAATAACCTTGTTAGGTATGAAGTGCAACACAGGGGGGTAAATGTGTTTTCTTTGATTTTCTTGATTATCAGATAGTGTTTTTGGCTTTTGGAACTTAACATCTAGATTTGAACCTATAGTGATAAATGAACGAATATAAAGACACAAGTAATTTATCAAAACTCACTTGATTTATATTAAATCAAATTTGTTGTGCTATAAATCTATGTTCTTGAAAATAACAACTCAACTACTTCTATTGAGAGAATATAAGATTTCTAGATCTATTTTATTACATCTAAATAAAGGACCCATGATATATTTTATAATACAACATGTACATCTTACAAAAATTACACTAAAATGGACTAACACATATTCAAAAGTCACTATTTTCACTTTAAGTGTGGCAAATCTTCATACAATCTTACAGGTCTGTGACCCTCCTTTGTCCAGTTCATCTTGACCCTTGATCTTGCATTCTTCAAGCTGCATTTGTAGACTTTTCAATTCAATGATAGAATTGTTTGTTGAATGATAATCTTGGATCTTTAAGTTGTCTGTATCTGAATATTGAGACTGTTGTCGAGATCTATTTTACTATAAGCGCCGAAGCCCTATGCACTAGAATGCTGAAAGGCTCTGCGAATTTTGTAGGCCCCAATAAAGAAGATCCAAATGGCTTCTTATATTTTAAGAAGATGACCTTGTCCTACATGGGATTTTGACTTATCGATATCTCCAATTCTCTACATAAACTTTTTGACTTATCAACATCTTCACTTCTCTACAAGAAGATTAACTTGTCAATATTTCTTTGGACTTCTCTACAAGTCATTTTTGACTTCTTGACATAAATCTCTATACTTCTTGATCCGTGACTTGTCGATATGTGACTTAGAACATTTTTTCAAGAACAACATTATTCAATTCCAATCTTCTACACTTCTTTCTGAGGCCTGATCATGATTGATCTTCTTCCAGAGTTTATTCCTTAGCTTGATGGATGTTCATAGAGAAATCCTCTAGTTTTATCCCCTTAACACTTTAAAAGACTCAAGAAATACAAATACAAAATATAATAAGATTATCATACAACTGATTCTTACGGTTGTCAGAGTAACTTATTCTTGTTATGTACATGTATGTCCTGCACAACAATCTCCCCCAATTTGTTAAAAGATTACTTGTCACAAATTCATGCCTAATAACAAGACTAACCCTAAGATAAAATTTAAAAAAAGAAGAAGAAACTGACAAATTAATAAAGTACAGGTTTTATACATTCTTGTAGTTACATTCAGAATTGACTTTACAGAATCATTTAAATTTCTCATATCCTGGTTGTTCTCTAATCAAATCCTTGAGGTTGACAAGGCACTCAAGTTCTTTAATTATTTCAGTTGCTCTTAGAGCTTCCACCAATATGAGCCATCCATTTAATGAGTAACCGTCAAGATATTTTATTTTGAACCTTGATAATCTATGAGTCTTAATATTCAGAAACACAACATCAGGAGAAACTCTACTCAACTCTTGTGCTTTTAGCTCATTTGACGTTTGCTCAAACATCTCAATTTCCTTAGCATACTTCATCTTATTTCCTTCCCTCCCAACCCTTACATGCCTTTCATCTCTTTCTTTAACCTTCCAGCTAATTCAGCCTTCCTCATCCTGGTAAAAGCATCATTTCTATTCATCAAGCTAATTACTCTTTCAAGCTCTACTGTTGAGTAATTTTCAATTACTTTTCTATTAAGTAAGTTGAATGTGCCATCTTTAAAGTAGATTTTTACCTCTCCCAAAGTATTTACACAGACTTTGACTATGTCTTCAGCTAATTGATTGTTGTAGTCATCATCTGATATTATTTCTAAGATTGTTAGAAAATCATCTTGATTAAAGCAGTTTCAAAGGGAACCAACTTCAGCTTCTCTTTTCTTTATTTTTCTCCCACTAGACTTGAAATGAGTTTTAGTTGGAGGTTCGAATGATGGAGGTGTGATAAGTTTCTTCAAGTAGGTTTGGTTGGCTAGGATAGGTATTTTAAGTAGAGAGTTGGCTGAAGGTTCATAGATGTATTTAGGCTTTAAGGTTTGGATATTTTGAGTTTGTGTTTGGATAGGAGTTTGGGTTAAGGTTTGTAGAGTTTTGGATATTTGGATTATAAGTGTTTTTCTGGTGTCTTTACCATCTCTTCCATCTTTATTATTGTCTCCATCTTTCCCTTTCTTCTACTCATCCTTAACACCTTTTGCCTCCTTATGACTCCTACTTTTTTTTCTTGATTGACTTGGATTTGAGCTAAAAGATTTATGTTCATCTTTTTTATGCTCATCATCATCCAAGTCATCATCTTTCTCATTGATTTTGGTTTGTGGTAGCATGTCATCTGCATTCTTCAAGTATCTTGCAAAGATCTTGATCATCTCAACATTCTTATGTGTCTTGATCTTTTTGGCCTTCAATTCTGTCTCAATAGTCATCATCAACTTCTTATTTGACATGACATATTATTTTGGTAATTGAAAATGTCTACATCTCCTGGCGTTAGGGCATATGTAGGCCACTTCTTTGCTAGGGTTGCAGATAGGCTTCGGGGAAAACTTCTTTTTGACCTATTTTAGTTCATGTACCAAAAGAGTGTCCTTTGGACTCATCACTTTGACTTTATTGATGAATATATCTAGTTCTGGGGCTCTTCTTGATCTTAGAAAGGAGGGAGAGAGAGAGTGACCTGCATGCCTATCAACTCCAGAGTCATTTACATTCACTATAATTCTCTTCTTCTTAAACATTTGTCTAGTGACCATTACCACTCTTAGGAAATTGATATTGTTATTTACAGCCTTCTTGTTGGATAAATGATTGAAGTTGAGTGAGACTCTTAGGCCTTCAAGGAAATCACCAAACTCCTTGTCAAGATAAGGGCCTTCAGCTTCCATTTTGAGTCTTTCAATTCCAACATCATCCTCACTTTGAATTGATTTTAACTTGGGCTCCATCATCTCCCCCTTAGGATTGGTAGCAGGCAAGTTAAAATTATGAGGAATTTGGGCCCTTACTGTTTGAGGAGTTTCCTGAAGAGGGACTTTCAATGCACCCATGATAGCTTCCAAAGACAAACCTGTCTGTATTTGAAAATAGTTTTGGGAGTTTATCAAGGATTTGATGTCTTGTTGTTGACTTTGGACAAGAGTTGTTAGTTGAGAGACTTGAGATGTCAGGGATGCATTTGGTGCCTAAGGTTCATTGAGTTGATTTTGGAGAGCTTAAATTTGATGAAATGAAGAGGTGGAAGGAACAATTGTAGATGTTGTACAGATATTTGTACCAAAAGTATCCAGCACCACCCTTCTAATTTTCTCCATCATCAAGGCTGAAGGCTCATATCTAGCCTTATGAAGTTGATCCAATTTGACCTTGGTGTCATGCAAGGCTAGAAATGATTCTCTGAGATGCTTGATGCTGGTCTCAACACCAATTAGATTGAAAGTGGCCATCTTCTCAGCAAATTTATTGAATTTATTCTTGATCTCAATTTGAGATGGCAAAAGTTCATCTATTCTGTCACCTACCATCTTCTTGATTGTAGCACCCCCAAATCCGGGGTCGGGAATCCGGGTTGTCACGAGTTCCATTTCCCTTAATAATACTTAATCTTAATAATCAACCAACTACTGCGTACTGTGACCCCACAATATATACACACACCACAAGTTATAGTCTCAGAGATGAATATCCAAAAATAACACAAGTCATTTTATTCCACAATTATAAGCCATTACACCTCAAAAGGGTTTCTGAATAAATTTACATATTTTTTCCATTATTACAATTCATAAGTATACATAAGTCTGGTACATCAAAAGTTAAAATCCTAGCCTATTGGTAGTTCCTACCTCAGCTACAACGGCATCAATACCTACAGGAAACTGCGGAACGTTTCCTATCCGCTCATGAATTGGGAGCTTGGTCCTGTTCATCTTGTCTATCTGTTGTTGTGTGATAAAAGAAGAAAGCAAGGGTGAGCAACAAGCCCACCAAAATAATATGTATAATGATTTATAATATATGAGCATTCTCATAGTACTCATGAAAGTCTTGGTCAAGCAGATATGAACCAAGTTTGATATCTTAACGCGACCAAGTCGCAAAATATTCAGTATATATGTATATATACTTTTCGAAATTTTGGAAATCCTCTTCCTTGCATAATATACACAGAGTTCCAGTCTATAACTGTATAAAGATATCGTTGCAAGGTGATCTCATATATCTAACCTTGTCTCAACGTTTTTCTGAAAATCTTTGTCATACATAAGATAATCATTTACTAGATATAAGTTTAAAAGATGAAGTTACAAGATACTCCAATATACTTATATCTTTTCCGAATACTACTTGAACTACCACCGTTCAAGGTATAATTAGTTTCAAAAGTTCATCACATAGATGAGACTACGAGATAAGACTTGAACAAATTCAATCTTTGAAATATCATTCAAAAGAGATGAAGTTACGAGATATTTCATTAAGTCCCGATATATATATACACCTATATATATATATTCATTCCCTGAAAACCTCTGTCATGACAAGTATAAAAAGAGTTGTCATATCCAATGAATTTGGAAAGAAGAGAATTTTGGCATAAACCTGATATTTTGCTCATCAGGCAAAGATATCAATAAGTAACCTTTTCTACTAGTAGATGGATGAATCCCCCACCGGTCATCACCCTGGCCGCAATAGGACCTTGTGCTGGACCGCCACCCGGCCTCTTACGCACTGATGGACTGCCACCCAGCCACTTACACTTTGATAGACCGTACCCCGGCCTGTCGCTTATGCCGACTCAATTAGATGGACTTACTTCCCGAATGTTGGGAAAGTAATCAAATTCTTTTATCAAAACAGCAACCTCGTTACGAACATAAAATACACCACAGAGCCGGATCCCTAAGATTTTTAAGCGAGTATTTAAATCCCCTCAGAAAGGAAGATCTTAAATTTGAAAACGAGTTTTGGGATCCGCTCTAACTTTTAATATCATTTTGAAGACTCAAAAACATTTTAAAGAATGTTTAGAGTAATGATGATTTCATAAAATAAATCAATCCCGATATATTAGGAAATATCTGAATATTATTATTTAAATAATATTTCTATAAGGATAATCTTTATAAAAATATTTGAAGTAGAAGTTTTAAAACTTATACTTGAAATGAGTAATAAATAACAAAATATATACTTATACGAAAGTACGATCTTTATTTGAATAATCGAAAATAAGTTTGATTATTATTCAAAACCATCGAATATACCTTATTCGATTAATAGTTATAGAAAACTATATATATATATATAAATGTACATATATTATTCTCGGGAACATCGACTCCAGGTTTAGAAAAATGTTCACCTTTGGGTCCCCTATACTAAGGGTATACGCAACTACTGCTTATCTCTAGCATATGTATTATGCAGTTTATAAGCATTTGAATTGATAATAGAATATCAAGATTACGAAACAAGCATGCATATAAATGTCATATCACATGCTCCAATATATCGCAAGACTTTGCTAATAATAACCATGCACTTATCACAAGATAATGCACAAACAATTATATACATCACAACAACAGCATAACTGGTAGAAAACTTGCCTGAGTGTTCCGGATAGACTTAAGCTTAGAGTGGGTCCGGTAACCTATGAACAACAACATAATCCGGAATTAGACCGCGGTCGCTTAAGAAACTAGTCAAAACTCACTCATACCCTAACGGTAGCTTACGGTCGCTTATACGCTTAACGATTTGCGTTAATTGCTCGCGTACCCTCGGCTCCACTAATTTTAATAAATTAACCATTACGAATTTTAAGGCGACTCTTTCGCGAGAACTTTACTAACTGCCTTAATAACAGAAATAGTTAAGGAAAATCGGGCATTATGATGGCTAGAACTTAGCGATTTCCAATATTTTTACCACTCCAAATCAATCCCTTCCAACTACAATCCATCCACAACTTCAAGATTCAAACCTAGGCTACTGATATTAGCCAAAACAAGGTCAAGAATATAATTCCAATTCAATATTATACCATCTCCATAATCAACTAATCTACTTAACAACGAAAGTTCAATTCAAACTTAATCATTCAAACTACTTATCCATCCAAACCATCCCAAAATTCAAGCAACAATCTTAGTACTTAAAGATCCAGAAATTTTATACCTTTATTTGTGAGGGGAAAGTTTCTAGGAAGCCTTAAAACCTTGAATAATCCTTATACAAGCTTGGATCTCACAACCAATCAAGAAAACACAAAGTTAGATTTTGAAGTTTCTAAAAGTCCGATTTAAAGAACTACAAAAATGGGGGTCTTACCATGCTTATTTGGACGATACTTGTGAACAAGAGTTGTAGGCCATCTCAATACCTTTCCAACGAGCTATAGAACACAATATTTGAGTGAGTATTGAATGAGATATGGTAGTTTGAAGTTGCTGGGTTTGTTTTGGCCGAGAGCTTTCTTCTTGGAAGGTAAAGTCAACTTCCAATTTTGTGTATTATGATTTTGCTTGGTTGCTTCTCTTGCTTTGTTAATTAAAATTTTACCATGGTAAATAATACTTGGCTCACATTCAACCAACTAAACATATCCATTTATCATGCTTATGTCATCTTGATTCTGTCATCTTGTTTGTGTCATCTTTTAACACATGTCTCTTCCTTGTGATTTGATGATGTCATACTCCTTGGCTTCTTGTACAAGATTGTCTCTTAATCATTCATTTATTTTATGGTTCGCTTAACTTTCGTTTCTGTTCATCGTTTGAGGGATCATATCCGGGATCTTATTACTTGGGTTCCCCTAAACCTTTCTCAATATCTTAAATTCCTTTTTTTATCCTCTCTTATAATCCTTGATTTTAAATCCTTTTAATCATGTTACCTTATACTCAATTCTTTCGGTATCTGGTGGATTTTCGGGAAAATTCAAAGTATCCGGATCGAATTCTAACGACCTTTACATACACTCATTTACTTTATGGAATAGTAATACGATCTTAGAATTTCCATAACAGTAATCCTATATAGCGTGGTCTGATAATTTTCCTTAATCAGCATAATCAGCAAAAGTTACTATTCATCAGTATCTCATAAATTCCAAAATTTGGGGTTATTATATTGATCTTCTCTTGATGACCATTCATAGTCTTCTCAAGTGCACCAATGAAGTGGAAATATTTTAATTATGCTTTATAGACCTCTGTGAGGGCATCATATACCTCTTGCGGAGTGAGTATTTTGGTATTGCTACTCAATATGGTTACATATTCTTCTCTAAATTTATTCAAAGCCTCTTCTATCTCAATTCTGAAGTCATTGGATAACCAATCATCTACATTACCATCTTGTCCAGCTTCAACTGCAATCTCTGTCTGTTGAGGTTTAACATCCTCTTTGTAGAACACAAAAATTGCTTGATAGTCTTGATTAGACATATCAGTGGTAAGTAGTTGTTGAGTGATGTTGGCAAGTCCTTCAATTTGGTCTACAAGAAGATCATTCATGGTAATAGGTTGAGCTTGAGTATTCTGTAGCCATTGAGAGATGAGGTGTGAGGGTTGTGTAGATGTGGAGGGTAGGTTTGTGTCTTTTTGGCTGGTGGTTGAGGTGGATACGATGGTGTGGAGTGTGGTACCTGTGACTAGAGTCACAGTTGAACTCACGGTTGAAACTTTGGTTTTGACAGTGTGTTGGTCCCTTGGTAAGTGAACCTCCATTTAAATTGGAGGGGAGTTGACCAGGTTATTATCTTGTACCATGGCCTCAAACCCTTGTTCTTCTTGTAAAGAACTGGCACTTGAATGTGCTGCTATATTTGCCTCCCCAATAGATGGATCATTGGCACTTGGACTCCTAGCTTTAATTCTCAAGGTAGTTTCAGCTAGGATTTTGAGGGGAGTTGTTTCTTCTAGAGAAAACTCCAATAGAATTGAAGAGGATTTGAGTAGCTTCCACTCAAGATTACTACCCTCAAACCTTGCAGTATATGAAGACTATTGTGCATATGAAGGTGCATTGGAAACTGTAACCATATGGTCTTCGGTAAAAACTGATGTAACCCCTGTGTTTGTGGTGGTGTCGTCAAGGTCTACCTCAATATGTAGCCTCTCACCATCCAAAGGTGGGTTCTGATTGGTGATCACACTTTGAAGAAGTGTGTCACTTAATTTTGGTAGAGCTGGAGAAGTGGATTCAAGCTCTTTATTATATGCAGAAGAAATTTTGAAGATTATATTAATGGTGTTAGGATTGAGTGTTGGCAACTCCCTTTGAGTGAAAGAGGGTATTTCAAACGATGCACTCTCACTCAAGTGTGTGCCATCCAAATTACTTCTTTTACCCTCTTGAGAGTGCTCAATAGGGAGTGCACACTCAGTAAATATTGCACTTGGGAGTGTGTTTGTTTCAATAGTGACATCTTATTGAGAAGATGTCACTAGAGTCTATTTAATTCCCATATTTACAACTACATCTTTTTGAGAAGATGCAGAGGTGGTCATTTGAGTGGTCAGCTTCATCTTTTTCTTCTTCTTTGGCTTTTTGACCAAGGGTGACACTTCCTCACTTAATTCCTCTCCAGTCCCACTAACTACTATCAAGTTAGTCATCTTTCTCTTTTTTTTACTAACTCCATTCTTTTGAGAGGATGAAACCGTTGGTTTGCTAGCCTCTAGAGTTTTTGAAGAAAGGTTTTCATCTGTGATAGGCCCCTGTGGGTTGTCCTCTTCAGGTTCTTCTACAGGACCAGATGCCATAGTTGTACTAGTTATTGCAATGCTTCTTATATCAGGCATTGGGTAAGGATAAGTTCTAAATTTCTCCAACATAACTATTTAGACTTACCTTTTAACCTGTTCTTTGTATTTAGTGATCCTAATAGAATTTTGGATACTTGTTTACAAATGCCTATTTGATTAACATCTATACCTTTGATTGAATGTATGTCATTTACTTTATGATTTAAAGTAGACATAATAAATCTATGGAAGAAAATTTCTTTACCTCTACCTAGCAAAAACATTACTAGCCTTATGCTTGGCTCCTTGATAAGTGGCATTTTATACCACTTAGAGCGTCTTATAACGACTTGAATTGATGTCTTGAACTCGAGTATTTTGTGTATTTAACGCATTTTTGAGTGTTTTTGCATTTCATGGTATAACTTGCTTAAATAGGAGGATTTCATCAAAATAAGCCTAAGGATGTGCTTGGAATTAGTCTCGGGAAGTTGTGCAAAGAAATCAGCAAAATCAGAAGTAAAAATTGGATTTTTCCAGAAGGCTTGCAGGCACCCGCCTGGAAGGAGCAGGCGACCGCCTGGTAGCAGGCGCCCGCTTGGAAGGAGGAGGCGGCCGCCTGGGTGCGGGAAATTAAATTCTGGATTTATAATTCGAGTATAATTGGGCTTCTTTTGGCGCTGTTTCTTGTGGACTCTTATATAAACCTATTGGGGAGATGTTTTCAATAACAAGTAACAAGGAGAGAAGATCAAGAAGACCATTTTAGCACGCAACAACGAAGAAGAGGAAGCATACGTTTATTTTGTGATTCTTTTAATTTGTTGTAACAGTGGATGCTAGTTTTCTTTACTCTTGATCCTTAATACTCTTGTGACATACTATGCTTTTATTAAGTATCTTTATTAGTTTATATCGTTGTGTTATTATCATATTTTCATGTGAACCCATGGTGACGATGAGTTCTATTATGGACTAATCGTGATCATGGGATCATAGCGGATTTACTATAGATTTCTTTAGTTAATTGTTTAATACCTTGGTATGTGATGATTGTATGATATCTAGCATAGGTTGTGCTTATTCGTCTTATGTGCGTCGCGAACATATAAGATAGTTTGTTAATCTCTTATGAAGCGACAGTGAATCTTGAGACTTAGAACTTGCCATGCTAGCATAGGTTCATGTATTGTATGCATGATTAATGGGTAACTCTAACCGTTTTACTTGCCCTGTATAATCATAATGAATAACTTGCACTTAAATTATTATGTTCTCAAATTCTGTAGACATATAGGGTCTCAACATAATTGATGCCTATTCAACTTCTATCTTAATTGTGGATGCTTGGTAGAATGGTATTCGTACAACGAAAGTTAGCGTTTATCAGTTTCGTGTTGTTCGATTAATATCATCACCATTACATGCTAAGGGTAATAACAATAACTATTGAATGAAGTAGTAATGAAGTTATGATCTCATGTGTGTTTAATATTGATAATTTAAGTGTTTAATTGTCGTAGTTAATATTAGTTAATCAACCTTAATTGTTATTGTCTTGACATTGAAGAGTAATCATACATTGGTGAGTAAGTGTTAATTAAATATAATTAATCAGAGTCTCTGTGGGAACGAACTAGAAATCATTCTATACTACTTGCGAACGCGTATACTTGCGTGATTTATTTAGCGCATGCTTTGTGCCTAACAAGTTTTTGGCACCGCTGCCAGGGACTCGGTGTTAATTTGTTTAGTTTATGTACTTGCCATCAGTGGTCATTAGGATTCATTGATTAAGACTTGTTACTTACTGCTTCCGGTTGTGTTTCAGGTACTCTAGCGAGCGTTTATGCAAACACGTTCTCGCACCCGCAAGAGAAATCTAGATACGGCTGAGGAGACAGATACAGCTCTTGACTTTCCAGAGAAGATCGCTTTTGAAGATTCAGATAAAGAGAGTGAAAAGAAAGAACCTGTAACAATGGGTGATCGTATAGTTCAGCTGATCCAACTCTTATGGACTTTTCTCGGCCGAAAATTGATGACATTCAGTCAAGCATCATTCATCCGGCTATTCAGGCCAATACTTTTGAAATCAAGCTGGGCACTATTTAGATGGTGCAGAATTCTGTTTCTTTCGGAGGTGTTGCTTCTGAAGATCCCAACTTGCATATCGAGAATTTTGTTGAGATCTGTAGTACTTTCAAATACAATGGTGTTACTGATGAGGCTATCAAGCTGAGGCTTTTCCCATTCTCTCTGAGGGACAAAGCTAAGGACTAGTTACCGGTTGGGTCCATCACAACTTGGGAAAATCTCGCGCAAAAGTTTCAGGTGAAGTTCTATCAAATGGCCAAGACTGTAACTATGAGGAGTGCTCTTACTCAGTTTGCGCAACAACAAGGAGAATCTATGTGCGAAGCTTGGGAACACTACAAGGAGATGTTGAGAAAATGTCCACAGTATGGTATGCCTGACTGGATGGTGATCACTGGGTTCTATAATGGTTTGGGGGCCCAATCTCGGCCCATGCTCGATGCAGCTTCTGGAGGCGCCTTGTGGGCCAAAAGCTACACTGAGGCCTATAATCTCATTGAAACTATGGCTTTAAACGAGTATTAAAACCCAACTCAAAGGATGATGCCTGGGAAGGTAGCAGGTATTCTGGAAGTTGATGCAGTTACAGCTATTGCAGCGCAGCTCCAAGCGCTGTCTATGAAGGTCGATTCTTTAGCCAACTATGAAGTAAATTAAATAGCTATCGTCTGTGAGCTTTGTGTAGGCTCTCATGCTACGGATCAGTGTTCTCTTGTTAATGAATCTGTTCAGTATGTGAACAATTTTCAGAGATCACAACAGCCTGTGCCCGCTACTTATCATCCTAATAACATAAATCATCCCAATTTCAGCTGGAGCAATAATCAGAATGCTATTCAGCAACCATATCAGCAAGCTGCAAGTAAACAGTTTAATCCACCTGGATTCCAGCAACCTCAGCAATACGCTCAAAGGCAACAATATTCTCAATAAGGAGGTGCTGCTCCACCTTCTAGTGCTGATTTCGAGGAGTTAAAGCTGTTGTGCAAAAGTCAAGCTGTATCTATCAAGACCTTGGAAAATCAAATTGGAAAAATAGCCAATGCCTTGCTCAATCGTCAACCTGGCACACTTCCCAGCGATACTGAAGTGCCAGACAGGAAGCTAAAGAGCAAGTCAAAGCTGTCACCTTAAGGTCTGGAAAAGTTGCTGATGCTGAAAAAGCAAAAGATGGAGAAGCTGAAGTTGTAGATGAAGAAGAAAAGCAAAAGGAGAAAGAGGGGGAACCAAGGAAGACTACTGTTGAACACACTCTACCTGAGGGTAATATAGGGGAGGAACAACTCTATCCTCCACCACCTTTTCCTAAGTGATTGCAAAAATAAAAGCTGGATAAGCAATTTGGTAAGTTTCTAGAGGTGTTCAAGAAACTTCACATCAACATACCTTTCGCTGAGGCTCTGGAACAAATGCCTAGTTATGCGAAATTCATGAAAGGTATTCTTTCAAGGAAGGTAAAACTGGATGATCTTGATATCGTTGCTCTAACAGAAGAGTGCAGTGCCGTGTTGCAGCAAAAGTTACCTCAAAAGCTTAAGGATCCATGTAGCTTCACCATTCTTTGCACCATTGGCAAGTTGTCATTCGACAAATGCCTTTGCGATTTGGGAGTAAGCATCAATCTGATGCTGTTGTCTATCTTCAAAAAGCTGAATTTTCCTGATCCGAAGCCCACCTACATGTCTCTATAATTGGCTGATCGTTCGATTACATACCCATGAGGCATCGTGGAGGATGTACTAGTAAAGGTGGACAAGCTCATCTTTCCTGCAGACTTTGTCATTCTGGATTTCGAGGAAGATAAGAAGATTCCCATAATCTTGGGAAGACCTTTCTTGGCTACAGGCCGTACCTTAATAGATGTACAAAAAGGCGAACTTACTATGAGGGTGCAAGATCAGGATGTGACATTCAATGTGTTCAATGTGATGAAATTCCCTACGGAAGATGAGGAGTGCTTTAAGATGGATTTGGTCGATTCTACAGTTATTTCAGAACTTGATCATGTGCTAAGGACTGATGCCTTAGAAAAAGCCTTATTGGGGGAATTTGACAGTGATGATGAGGAAGGCAATGAGCAGTTACAATATCTAAATGCTTCTCCTTGGAAACAAAAGCTAGACATGCCATTTGAATCTCTTGGTAATACTGATCTCAAGAATGCTGAGGGAAAGCTCAAACCATCTATTGAGGAAGCACCTACCTTGGAGCTTAAACCATTGCCTAAACACTTGAGGTATGCTTTTTTAGGTGATGCATCTACTTTACCTGTTATTATTGCATCTGACCTTTCAGGTAGTGATGAGGACAAGCTCTTGAGGATTTTGAGAGAATTCAAATTGACCATTGGATGGACTATAGCAGATATAAAAGGGATCAACCCTTCGTACTGTATACATAAAATTCTGCTAGAGGAAGGTAGCAAGCCAACGATTGAGCAACAACGAAGGCTTAATCCTATTATGAAAGAAGTGGTGAAGAAAGAAATCCTAAAGTGGCTGGATGCAGGAATCATATATCCTATTTCTGACAGTTCTTGGGTGAGCCCCGTGCAATGTGTACCTAAGAAATGAGGTATTACCGTGGTAGCAAATGAGAAGAACGAGCTCATCCCCACTCGAACAGTCACAGACTGGAGGGTATGCATGGATTACAGAAAGTTGAATAAAACCACAAGAAACTATCACTTCCCTCTTCCATTTATTTATCAGATGCTTGATAGACTGGCTGGTCATGAGTATTATTGTCTTCTGGATGGCTATTCAGGATACAATCAGATTTGCATTGCACCAGAAGATCAAGAGAAGACTACTTTCACTTGTCCATTCAACACGTTTGCGTTCCATAGAGTTTCTTTTGGCTTATGTGGTGCACCTGCCACTTTTCATAGATGCATGATGGCTCTATTCTCTGATATGATTGGAAATAATGTCGAAGTGTTCATGGACGACTTCTCCGTCTTTGGACATTCGTATGATGAATGCTTGAATAATCTCCGTTTGGTGCTCAAAAGGTGTGTAAAACCAATCTAGTGCTCAATTGGGAAAAATGTCACTTCATGGTGCAACAAGGCATCATTCTTGGGCACAAGGTCTCTAGTAAGGGTCTTGAGGTGGATAAAGGCAAGGTGGGAGTCATTGAAAATCTTTCGCCACCTATTTCTGTGAAAGGAATCCGTAGTTTTCTTGGTCATGCGGGTTTTTATCGGCGTTTCATCAAGGACTTCTCTAAGATATCTAAGTCGTGGTGCAACTTGCTCGAGAAAGATGTGCCTTTCAAATTTGATGATGAATGCTTGGCAGCATTCGAGACTCTAAAGAAGAGTTTGATCACTGCACCAGTTATTACGGCACCTGATTGGAGAGAACCTTTTGAGATGATGTGTGATGCAAGTGATTATGCAGTGGGAGCAGTTCTTGGGCAGCGAAAGTCTAATATCTTTCATGTGGTCTACTATGCTAGTAAGACGCTAAATGGAGCTCAACTGAACTATACCACTACTGAGAAGATGCTCTTGTCGATAATTTTTGGTTTCGAAAAATTTCGATATTATCTACTTGGGACAAAGGTGACAGTATCCACTAATCACGCTGCTATCCGCTATTTGGTCTCAAAGAAGGATTCGAAGCCTAGACTTATTCGTTGGGTGCTTTTGCTACAGAAATTTGAGTTAGAGATCAAGGATCGAAAAGGTACTGAAAATCAAGTAGACGACCATCTCTCTAGATTGGAGAATCCCAATTCTACTTCACATGATAAGACATTGATCAACGAATCTTTTCCGGATGAGCAGTTGTTCGCAATTCAAGAGGAAAAGCCATGGTTCGTAGACATTATGAACTATCTTGTTAGCAATATAATGCCTTCTAACATAAATGCGGCTCAAAAGAAGAAGTTTCTGCATGAGGTGAAGTGGTACATATGGGATGAACCATATTTGTTTAGACAAGGAGCTGACCAGATTATCAGGTGATGTATCCCATTCTGTGAGACGGAGGGGATATTACAAGACTGTCATTCCACAGTTTATGGTGGACATTATGGTGGTGAAAATACAGCAGCTCGTATTCTTCAAGGAAGTTTTTTTCTGGCCTACATTGTTTAAGGATGCACATCAGTTCATTTTAAGGTGTGATCGTTGCCAAATATTTGGGAATCTTACCAGAAAGGATGAGATGCCTTTGAATGTGATGCTTAAAGTTGAGGTCTTCGATGTTTGGGGAATCGATTTCATGGGACCGTTTATCTCATCCTGCAATAATCAGTACATCTTGCTAGTAGTCGATTATGTCTCAAAATGGGTAGAAGTCAAGGCTCTACCGACTAATGATGCAAAGGTAGTGCTGAGTTTTCTTCATAAGCAGATATTCACAAGGTTTTGAATGCCACGAGTTATCATAAGTGACGAGGGGTCGCATTTCTGCAATCGTAAGTACACTTCTATGATGCAATGTTATAATGTGAATCATCGCATTGCTACTGCCTATCATCCGCAAACTAATGGTCAAGCTGAAGTGTCTAATAGAGAGATCGAGGGCATTTTAGAGAAAGTCATTTGTCCGTCAAGGAAAGATTGGTCTTTGAAGCTCGATGAAGCTATTCGGGCTTATAAAACATCATATAAGACTCCACTTGGGATGTCCCTGTTTCAACTTGTCTATGGTAAGGGATGTCATTTACCTACGGAGCTTGAGCATAAGGCTTATTGGGCATTGAAGAAGTTAAACCTTGATCTAGATGCAGCTGGGAAGAAGCGAATGCTTCAGTTAAATGAACTTGATGAATTTCGACTTCAAGCTTACGAAAACAACAAAATGTATAAGGAAAAAGTAAAAAGGTGGCACGACAGGAAGCTATCTCCTAAGTCATTTGTGCCGGGGCAACAAGTTCTCCTATTCAACTCTCGTCTCCGACTTTTTCCTGGAAAGTTGAAATCAAGGTGGTCTGGACCATTTATCATCAAAACCGTGTTTCCACATGGAGCGGTGGAGATTTTTGAGGAAGATCCGAGCCAAGCATTCAAAGTAAATGGTCAGAGATTGAAGCACTATTATGGGGGTACGACAAACTACAAAGTGGTTAGTGCCGATTTATTGTCAACTTGATCGCATTACTCTACGTCAAGCTAATGACGTAAAAGAAGCGCTTCTTGGGAGGCAACCCAAGATATGAGATCATAGGAACCTTTAGAATTTAGTACTTTATCTAAAAACCCAAAAAAATCAGAAAAATGTGGCAGGAATTTTTTTTTCCAGAGACCTAGCAGGCGCCCGCCTGCTAGGACCACGCGGCCGCGTGCTAGCAGGCACCCGCCTGCTGGTGCCAGGCGACCGCCTGCGGACCTGAATTTTGAAAAAAACAGTGTTCAGCCTATAAAAAAAGAAAAAAATAGAAAAACAACAAAAACAAAAACCACAGACCAAAATCCCCATAACCCACGATTTTCTTCCTACAAATTAGCCATAATCCCACTCCAAATCAATTTCTAACCCTAAGCCTACCCTATATATACATACAATCTCATATTACACATCTCATATACTTTCAACTCTCAAAGTATCTCCTACACACCAAACACAAACTCTGAAGCCCTTATTTTCAATTTCCATGGCCTCAAAGAGATCGAGAACTATGGGTAGCAGCAACACCAATCCGACTGCTACTGATTCGTCGAGGAGTATTGCTGCGAGGCCCCGATTGTTGGATAGGGCTGCTGAAGAGGAGTATACCAAGCTACTTACTAAGCCGATTATGAAGGAGAGGGGTTTTTTTCCATCGGGGAGGGATTGTGAGTTATTACCGATGATTGCAGAGAAGGGATGAATGACCTTTTGTGAGTCACCTGAGGCGGTCCCGATGAGTGTTGTTCGTGAGTTTTATGTGAATGCCAAGGCCGACAAGAATGGGTTTTCTGTTGTTCGTGGGCTTAATGTTGATTATCAACCCGAGGCGATTCGCCGGGTTATTGGGTAGCGACAAAGGAAGCCCCAGGAGGAGAATTAGAATGAAAAGGCCCCTGAGGATTTTGACTCAGACTTGATTATTGCTACTCTCTTTCAGCCGGGGCACAGTGTGGAATTTTAAGAGGGGATCTAACGATTATCGTTCTTTCCCAGGCTGTTGTGATGAACAGGTATGCTCGTGCATGGGATGCATTTATTTGTGCTAATATTTTTCCTTCTTCGCATGCACATGAGGTTACAGTTGAGAGAGGCAGGTTGTTGTTGGGGATTCTGAATGAGGAGTATTATGTGGACCTTGGTGAGTTCATCTACCAAGGGATGTTGAAGTTTTTGAGGGGGAAGTCACAATACAATATCCCGTATGCCTCTATTGTCATTAAGCTGTGCAAGGCAATTGGACTCCATTGGCTTTCTTATGAGCAATTGTAGATTCAGGCCGCTCCTATTGATTCAGCGATGCTGAATACGATACAAGAGTGGATGGGTGGAGAGCCCGAGTCACATGGTTTGGGATATCACCTCCCAGGAGGACGTCCAGCAGCTGGTGCTACCATGGCTAGGTCCAGTCAGGCTCAGGGGGAGGCAGATTCTTCGAGAGCCCAGGGATGAGATGGTTTGGGATTAGCTGATGTCCAGTACAGGAGGCTTTCCAGGAGGATGGATGCGATGTATGAGTCGTAGAGTAGGTTTGTGCAGGAGCTCTCCCTAGCACTTGGAACTGCATTTAGAGGCCTTGGAGATGACATCCAGTGGCCCGTTTTTGGTGAGGATTCTGCTTATCCACCTCCTAACACTACACCCTCTGAGGGTGATGATGATGATGATTCTTCTGAGTAGGTATACCCTGTGTTCCTTTCTTTTATTTTCACTGGGGACAGTGAAGATTTTAAGTTTGGGGGTGGTAGTTAAGGAACATATTTGTGTGTTTGTCATGTAGTTGCATTTTCATGTTAGTTTAGTTCATATAGTTACATATTTTTCCATATAGTTTTTTTATATAATTTTTTTATTTTTTTTATAGCTTTATTTATCATGTCATATAGCTCATGCATATGCCATGATCCCTTTTGTGTTGCTTTACCGATTGATATGTGATATTGATGCAAGTGTAGTGATAATATTAGGGTGATAAATCTTGTTAGGTTGGCATGCATGCTAGAAACACTTGTAATTTCACTAAATCTTAGAGTATGCTTAAGGACTAGATTGTTGTCATGATTTGATGGTTTTTGAGGTTAATCTATTGCTTATGCTTAGAATGTATGATAGGCTCTTAATGATAAAAGGCATGAAAAGACAAACTGGGAGTAAAAATTGGAATTCATTGCTAGTTGTGGCTAGGCGTCAAATGGCTAGTAGCCGGCTTGTATTGTATACGAGTAGTCTAGGGTTGAGCAAGATGGAGCGAAACGCACTTGCTCCGAAAGTGAAAAAAATAGAAAAAAAGAAAAGAAAAGAAAAAAAAATGGTTTAATGCATAATTGATCAAGAGTGAGCTCTTTGGTATTTGAGTTATTAAGTTCTTAGGGGACTTTGTGCCTAGTGACCTAAGGCTTTTATAGTCTAGGATCCGCTAACCTAACTCTCGCTAAATGGATACCATTGTATAAGTCTTTTGTGGACCTCACTCATTGCATGATCAAATAAGCATTTGTTTATGTGTTGAATAAAAGTATGATTCCGTAATAAACTCCAATGATCTTGAAGTGTTATAAGTCATTTTTTGTCTAGAATATATTCTTCGTATAATCTTGTGATTTCCTTGAGGATAGTTAAGTTATGATGATTGATCTAGTTTCGAAGCATATCTGTTAAGCATTAACACACACCACGTTTCTAGTTGTATGTTAGCTTGCGTGATTTGATTGATCTCTAGTCGCCTAATTGTATTGTTGATATGTCATATGTTGGTTGGTTTAGTCATTGCGATGGGGATCGTTGCATTCATATAGTTTGCATTCATGCATGTTTTTATTTAGAGTTTGAGTCTGTGCTGCTTGAGGACAAACATCGATTTAAGTTTGGGGGTGTGATAAAGTGGGATTTTATACCACTTCGAGCGTCTTATAACGACTTGAATTGATGTCTTGAACTCGAGTATTTTGTATATTTAACGCATTTTCGAGTGTTTTTGCATTTCAGGGTATAACTTGCTTAAATAGGAGGATTTCATCAAAATAAGCCTAATGATGTGCTTGGAATTAGTCTCAGGGAGTTGTGCGAAGAAATCAGCAAAATCAAATTCAAAAATTGGATTTTTCCAGAAGGCTTGTAGGCGCCCGCCTGGAAGGAGCAGGCGACCGCCTGGTAGCAGGTGCCCACCTGGAAGGAGGAGGCAGCCACCTGGGTGCGGGAAATTAAATTCTGGATTTATAATTTGAGTATAATTGGGCTTCTGTTGGAGCTGTTTCTTGTGGACTCTTATATAAACCTATTGGGGAGACGTTTTCAACAACAAGTAACAAGGAGAGAACATCAAGAAGACCGTTTTAGCATGCAACAATGAAGAAGAGGAAGTATATGTTTATCTTGTGATTCTTTTAATTCGTTGTAACAGTGGTTGCTAGTTTTCTTTATTCTTGAACCTTAATACTCTTGTGACGTAATCTGTTTTTATTAAGTATTTTTATTAGTATATATCGTTGTGTTATTATCATGTTTTCATATGAACCCTTGGTGACGATGAGTTCTATTATGGGCTAATCGTGATTGTGGCGCCCTCCCAACTCGGGTCAGAAGTTTGGGGTCCACACACATACTATTTATAACCTGCTTATAACAATAATAAAGATAATAATAATAATAATATGCAGTGACCCTACTTACCAACTACCATGGACCGCAACAGGTTAAAGTATGCACACAAGCCAAACACACACTTATATTACAAACCGTTCAAATCCCAACTATTCAAACTCAGAACTGAGTAATAAACATTATTACAAACTTTTACAAACTTATATTATCCCAAAAGAAGCCTACTAGCTCAACTTGATCAACCTGAACCCCTAGCTCTTGCGCTGGACTGGGGATCCTCGGTACCAACCGATTCCTTCTTAACTGGAAAAGAACATAAACAATATCGCACAAATGAGCTAACTAGCTCAGCAAGTCACAATGACAAAACTGAGAATAATGATCATCAGGTAAATATGGCTATGATATCAAGTGAACAATGGATTATGATTTAGAATTGGATATTATATTTTCATTTTAAAAACCAAGGTTAGGCTGCTGATCAGTCACGCACTAACCCCGAGCAGAGCACACATCACTGCTCTAACTACTGGATCCAAGGCACACATTGGCCTAATTTGACCATTATATGGTCTAACCACGAATCTAGTCCACAATTTTATAAAAACAATCCAATTCTACCATAATAACAGAATAATCAGTAATAAACACTAAATAGGATCATTAACAACATTGGACATTCAATAATGAAAATGGTTTCAGTCTGTATAAAGATCAATATGGCATTTCCAAAGCTTGGCTGTTAGGTAATGAAAGAATTGGATAACAAAGGAATTAACATTTCAGAGTTCCAAGGATTTGGTCTTTCAAAGCATAAGATACAATGGTTTGAATGTGTAAACAATCTGGTTCAGTGTTTAATATTTAGTTTGTATGTATTTGTGGAGTAGTATCGTATATTTGAGGTTCGTATTTGGGTATACAACAATCAATGGTCTAGAAAGAATCAGGTTACGGCTCAAGATCAATAACTGGAATCAAGGTTTAGGGTTCAGTGCTTCAAAGCACTTGCAATATAAAACATGAATATCAATCACTACAATATCTCGAGAAGGTTCAGAACACTTGCCTGGTACTAGCTTACTATATTGCACTTGCTCTCAATCACCACTGTCTTACTCCTTTACTATCTGTTTCCCTTTCCTACGCCTTGCCTCTTCTTGATTTCTGCAGTGATTTAAAACACAGAATCTGATAGAACACCTCAAGACCTTTGGATTGAGTACTCGAGCTTTTCAAACGGACTCCGGTAACACCTCCGATTGTTGGTTTGATTCTCAGAAAGGTTTATGAATATATGAATTTTCTCTGGAAATTTATATAATTACTGACTGCAAATGATTTTTGATACGAAATAAAATACGGTAAAGGCTATTTATAATTACGGAAAATTAGTATCCCGTTGGATCATTCCGGATATAGAACGGTACGTTTATTTGTAAAAACTGATCCAAACAGTATCGGTATTCGGGACAATTATCCAGATCAGTACAATTTGTACTGCGGTCTTGGTCTTAGCACCTGGTTACACGTACTACGAGGTGATAATTGGGATAGTTTAATAAAAAGCTCCCGTTTATCGAAAATACGAGTTTTATTGATTTACCGAAACGAATATTGTATCGAAAATGTTACGCCGGGACCCGCGCAAGATAAACCGTACGTCGGATCGAAAAAGTCGAAACATGGAATATACTCGGAATATTACAGTTAGGTTAAGAAGGAGTTCTCGGAAGAGTTTCGGGTTCCAAAAAGGTAACAACGGATGACGTCGGTTGGTTTCCGTTTTTATAAAATAGATTTTAAATACTCGGAAAAAGATTTTATAAATTTCATATGATCCTTATAAATCCATAAATCAACATAAAAATAATTAGAAAGATATGACAATTATCTATATTTTATTTTGGACATATAAAAATTAAAAAACTCAATTAATAATATTTTTAAACATCCAAACACATTTAACACTTAACAATTAATTCACAGAATAGATACTGAACACATATATTAATTATTTATTAGCAAAAATAATTACACGATATATCCCAGATATTACAGTGATCATAGGATCATAGCGGATTTACTATGGATTTCTTTAGTTAATTGTTTAATACCTTGGTATGTGATGATTGTATGATATCTAGCATAGGTTGTGCTTATTCGTCTTATGTGCGTCGCGAACATATAAGATAGTTTGTTAATCTCTTGTGAAGCGACAGTGAATCTTGAGATTTAGAACTTTCCATGCTAGCATAGGTTCATGTATTGTATGCATGGTTAGTGGGTAACTCTAACCGTTTTACTTGTCCTGTGTAATTATAATGAATAACTTGCGTTTAAATCATTCTGTTGTCAAATTCTATAGATATATAGGGTCTCAACATAATTGATGCCTATTCAACTTCTATCTTAATTGTGAATGCTTGGTAGAATGGTATTCGTACAACGAAAGTTGGCGTTTATCAGTTTCGTGTTGTTCGATTAATATCATCACCATTACATGCTAGGGGTAATAACAATAACTATTGAATGAAGTAGTAATGAAGTTATGATCTCATATGTGTTTAATATTGATAATTTAAGTGTTTAATTCTTGTAGTTAATATTAGTTAATCAACCTTAATTGTTACTGTCTTGACATTGAAAAGTAATCATACATTGGTGAGTAAGTGTTAATTAAATATAATTAATCAGAGTCTCTGTGGGAACGAACTAGAAATCATTCTATACTACTTGCGAACGTGTATATTTGCATGATTTATTTAGCGCATGCTTTGTGCCTAACACTCCTCAAGGATTAAGCTTCCAACATGAATTTTTTTTATTGTATGCCATTGAGTACTCCAAGCTTCTGGACCATACTTGAGATGTTGTCATAGCCCGTCTTTCTGTATATGAATGCCCTGATAATGGAGTCAAAGACAAATGACCATTCCCTTCTTAGGTACTTCTTGTTCAGCCTTGCCATGTCAATCTTCTCACTGTAATTGATGAAGTCCATGAATTCAGCCAATTCTTGAGAAGTATGGACTTCAACCATGTTGTCAGTAGAAATGCTCAGAGCTTTGTTGGTGTTATTTACATTTAAACTCAATAGACACACCCTTGATTATGCAAGTGACTATCCTGGAAACTATTTGATTATCATTGATATTGGTGTGAATAACTGTAGTGTTCCAGAATTCTTTGAGAACATCTAAGTATAGCACTGGGTTGGCTGTTAATGCTTCCTCTAGATAGGAATCAACCAAAAACTACACAAAGTACTTGAAATTGTCTGGTGCCTGTAATGGGTCAACAAATACAAGATAATTGGTTCCATCCTTGGGAATAACAACTCTTATAGTGTTTGAAGCCATTTGAGAGATTGTTTTAGTGGGTTAGAGTTTTTGAAAGAGAGAAAGCTCGAAAAGTTTGAGAGTGGTAAAAAATCACAGTGATTAGGTCAATTGAGATCTCTGGGTATTTATAGTGTAGAGATGTGACTTCTCGATAAGAGAATAATGAACAGTTTAAAAGAGTTGTAGAGAAGTCACGTGACTTATAGAGATCTCATGTTGAGATGTCATTTTCTTTGACTCTTATCGAGAACTAGATAGTGACATATCAGCATATTGTACAAATACCCATTTTGTCCTTTTGGACTAAATTATTCTAATTTATATTGATAAATTCAACACAAAATTAGAAAAATTTCTATGTCAAAAGTATTTTACTGAAATGATTTATTAAATTAAATTATTCCAGTTCTGAGTTATCGAGAAGTCTAAGATTTGAACTATAGAGAACTCCATATCAATAAGTATATCGAGATCTCTTTATTGCTTGTCGAGAAGTCATGAAAAGACTTATCGAGAAGTTTATTGAGAAGTCATTCATAAAATATCGACAAATCATTTAGATTTATCGAGAACTCAGTTCTCTACATACTTTTATTCTTATTGAACTCTGTCTTACATCAATTTCACATATCAATAATGTGAACCAATATTTGGACAGTTTCTTGGAATTAAAAAAATTCCAAGTTGGATTTATTTTTGAAAAATAAATATACAAACAATTTTGAAATATTTATAAATCATATTTCAGTTAATTCCTAATTAAATCAAATTTATTTTGATTTGTTAAGAATTAATCTGCTGTAACAAGTTAGCTGAGTTCTTGCCTTAGGATGAAGAATTCTGCATACTTCACTTACAAGCCTTGTGAAAGTTGCTTCATCCAAAGGTTTAGTAAAATGGTTAGCTAACTATTTTTCTATTAGAACAAAAACAAGCTCAATGGTACCATTGGCAACATGTTTTCTAATAATATGGTACCTTACATCAATGTGTTTAGTTCTCGAATAATTAATTGGATTAACAACAATAGTTATTGCACCAGTATTGTCACACATGATAGGAATCTTTGGTAACACTAGGCCATAATCTGTTAGTTGATTTCTAATCCAAAGCACTTGAGCACAATAAATTCTAGTAGCTATATATTCAGTCTTAGATGTGGAAGTTGATACAAATTGATGTTTCTTACTATACCATGATACAAGTATTTGACCAAAGAATTGACAGCTTCCACTAGTACTCTTTATGTCTACCTTGCATCCAGCAAAATCCGCATATGTGTATCCAACAACTTTAAAGTAGTTCCCTTAAGGTACCATAATCCTAAGTTTGGTGTTCCCTTCAAATATATGAAAATCCTCTTAGCATCCATTAGATGTGATTCTTTAGGATTTGCTTGAAATCTTGTGCACAAACATGTAGCAAACATGATGTCTAGTCTACTTGCAGTCAAATAAAGTAAAGATCCAATCATTCCCCTATAGCTTAAGATGTCTACACTTTCCTTTCTTATCTTCATTCATTTTTGGTAGCAGTAGACATATGAGTAGAGGCCGGTGAACAATCTACCATTCTAAATTTCTTCAGAAGATCTTTGACATACTTAGCTTGACTAATGAAAATTCCATCACATCTTTGGCTAACTTGAAGACCAAGAAAGTACCTTTGTTCTTCCATCAGCTCATCTCATATTGACTTTGCATGAGTTTTGATAATCTTTGACACAACTTCTCATTAGTTAAACCAAAGATGATATCATCCACATAGATTTGAACTAGGATAATATCATTACCATGTTGCTTGTTGAATAAAGTTTTATCAATAGTGCCTCTAGTGAATCCATTCTTGATTAGAAATTTTGACAAAGTGTCATACCATGCTCTTGGTTCTTGCTCGATCCATAAAGAGCCCTTAAAAGTCTGTAAACAAAATATGGAAATTCTGGATCTTCAAATCCAGGAGGTTGTTGCACATAGACTTCTTCATCAAGTCATTCCAAACCAGGATACTTGTCATCATCAAATGTCACATATGTGCTCTCTATTATCTTTTTTTTTCTCTAGCACATAAGCTCTGTAAGCATTCTTTTCCAATGAATATCCAAGAAAAATAGCTTCAAATACTTTGGGGTCAAATCTCCCAACATACTCAGAGTTATCTTTTAACATAAAGCATTTGCTTCCAAACATATAAAGATACTTAACTGTAGGCTTCCTTTCTGACATGATTGAGTAGGGAGACTTGCCAATGTTTTTGTTCACCAAATATCTATTCTGAGTATAACATGCGGTGTTAATAGCTTCTTCCCAAAAACTGGTTGACAGCTTGGCATCCTGCAACATTGTCCTTGTAGCTTTAACTAGAATTCTGTTTTTCCTTTCAACCACACCATTTTGTTGAGGTGTTCTTGGAGCAGAAAACTCTTGAGTAATGCCTTTATCTTAACAGAATTCACTTAGTATAGAATATCATAATTCAGTACCATTGACACTTCTCAATCTTTTGACAGAGCTTTGATTTTCAGTCTGCTTTTTAATCTTCTTTATATGTTCAATAGTAATATGTGGAGTTTCATTTTTTGCATGCATAAATTCCACACAAGTGTACCTTGAGTAGTCATCCACCATCACAAGTGCATACTTCTTTTTAGAGATGGACATAACATTTACAGGACCACAAATCCATAGGGATAAGTTGTAGTGGAGCATTAATAGAGTTCACAACTTTGCTTTTATGACTTGACCTCTTCATTTTGCCTTTCTGACAAGCTTCCCAAACTTCATTTTGTGCAAATTCTAAAACTGGCATGTCTCTCACCATTTTTCTAGTCACAAGAGTATTGATTGCTTTGTAGTTTAAGTGAGAGAGCTTCTTGTTCCAGAGTTTTCTTTGTTCACTTGATGTCTTGGTATGGAAGCAACATATCTTGTCCTTGTTTGCTGAATTCATGTCTGCAATAAACATGCTTTCTCTCCTTACTCCTTTTAGAATAACTTCACTAGTCTTTTTGCTTATGATTGAGCAATCTACTTTGTCAAAAATAACCTTGAAGCCCTTGTCTGTAAATTGACTGCCACTTAGAAGATTTACTTCAAGACCTGCAACCATTGCTACATCTTTGATGACAACATTTCCATAAATCAAACTGCCATATCCTATTATGAATCCTTTGATGTTGTCTCTAAAGGTCGTCAAAGGGCCAACCATCTCCTCAAACTGTGATAGTATGACTTTATCACCTTCTATGTTCCTGGAGCATCCACTGTTGTTAGGTCCCGAATTATCGTAAAGGGGGGGGGGGTTGAATACGATAATCACTAAATTAAAAATTCTATTGAATCTTTAGAGGATATAGATTTAGTGCTCGGTTAGTGGTTCCATGTTCTTGAGGAGAATAGTGTTTGGAAATATTAAACGAGGAACATAAGATATTCGGGGAAGTATATATTCGTATATAAATCCTCGAGGTGTTGCTACACTCCGGTAAATAAATTAACCGGCTACAATCTAAGAACAACAAAGTTCCTAGCTTTTACAAAAAATTACAAATCAAATCCTATACAATGATCTAGATTTTTGTTTGTCTAAGGATTTAATTACCGGATAACGATTATAATGCTCCTATGAATATACATGAGTTAAAACGTGCATCATAACATTTCTCCGATGAGAAGTTGAACGGATATCAATGTGCCCAGCGTCTCTGTATTCTCTTTGTTTCTTGTTTTTATCACCTCCCGTGAAAGAGAAGATGAATAGAACTTCTTAACAATAATAATTTTGATTGTTATATATTCTGCTTCTCTGTGTAGACTTTTAAATTCAATGGACAGGTGGCATGTTTATGTTCACACATTCCATTTAACTTTGCTGCATTGAAATCAATGAATATAACTCTTCAATGGCGACCAGGGAATCTTCTATGGCGACCAGGAACTTCTATGGAGACCAACATATACACTTGTTCTGAGATCAACTTAAAGTCCTATGGCGACCAGGTAGAGACAGGTTGCTTCTGTGGCGACTAGAGCCTATGGCGACCAAGAGCTTCTATGGCGACCAAGAACTTCTATGGAGACGAAATATATGGCGACCAAGGGCTTCTATGGTGACCAAGAACTTCTATGGTGACCAAGAGCTTCTATGGCGACCAAGGGCTTCTATGGCAACCAAGGGCTTCTATGGCGACCAAGAACTACTATGGCGACCAAGGGCTTCTATGGCGACCAAGAACTTCTATGGCGACCAGAGTGGAAGACTGTTCTGACTTAGAGTATTATTGCTTTTGCCAAATCATTCTTCATTGTATCAACATTTCCTTCTGGAACTGAATCAAAATTCCTTCTTGAATACTGATGTTTGGTGCACTGGTCTGGTTCACAAACAACTAGCATTGAGAGAATCCCAATTTAATTTGACTTGAGTTTCTGAGTTGATACAGATTGGTTGAATATCCATTGCTTCTTACACTGACTGTCAATAAACAAATGTACTTTCACTGGAATCCTTCCTGGTACTTTAGACAACATCTTCATTGCTATTATAATCTTGAATACTTCATTCACTGTTCTTCACCGACGCTTGAACATATAAACGAACTCCTGTCAGTGAGTATAACTTCAAGACTGCAATTATCTTCTTTAACCTCTGTCTATACCATGTCTTCAATTCTTCAGATTCTTATGCTTCATACACTATCTATCTTAATCAATGATAATACACTGAAATCTTCTGGTAGCACTTCTACACTGAATCTTCATCATCTCTGAAACCCTGAAAGTCTTTAACCTTTATTCTTCACCGAGGCATGAACATATTAATGAACTTCTTTCAGTGACCTGTAAACAGACTTCCAGCCTTCTTCTAATCTTATGATTCTTTGTATTTGCCTTGTTTTCATTCTTCCTGATTGCTTGTGTAGATGTAGTATTATTAACTTGTCCTGTTCTAGTGTTGTTATCATGTTGAATTATCACGTAACTATTCATACAGCTACGCAGTCTCACCAACAATTGTGAACTATCCATATGACTTTATTCTTCTTGCCCTGCACACAATGATATTTAAGTGTATTTAGCTACCCAAGCAGTGTTGGGCACTTTATTCTTCTTAACGGAGTTATGAGAAGTTGTTAGGCCCTTAATCAACTGTAGAGGAGGTGAATACAATTAATACAATCAATTCGAAAAAGATTCAACAGAATCAACAGTTTTTATATTAATAGATAAAAACTGATTACAAACATACTCTCTCGAAAGGATGAACAATTATCCTTGAGAGCTGCTAGGTTATGTGAAAGATATAACAATGTTCGTAATGCTTATAGCATGAACCTAATCTGTGCTTTATATAGAGCACATCTACACAATGTATAAGGAATCTTATTCTATCAACAACAAGAAACCTAATACAGTGCTTCTAAGATAAAGTCCTTCACCACCTTGAGTTCCTGTTTCCTTTTCCTTATCGAAGATCAACTGATGTGACAAATACTGTTCTTTAGTCTTGGCACAAGAGTCCAGACTTTGTTACTTTCAAATTCATTGAGCTCCTCTTGCATTACTATAACCTAGTCAGCATCTTGTAGAGCTTCTTCAACCTTCTTAAGTTCAGTTTGAGATAGAAAAAAATGGTAGAGACATTCATTCTGAGTGGCTTTTCTTGTTCTTACACCACTGTCAGGGCTTCTAATGATTAAGTCAAGTGTGTGTGACTTAGACCATTTTCTTGCAGATGGAAGTTGACTCCTTGAAGACGAACCTCCTCTTGATCCATGAACTCTCTGTTATTTCTTTGATTAGTACCACTATTATTTCCTGTTGCACCCACTAAATCAGTGTTCCCATTGTTATAAGTATTTTACTCATCAGAGTTTGAGGAAGATGAGTTTGATGATTTTTCTACTGATGTTTCTTGAGTTGAATAATTTGTAGTAGTCTCTGGATTTAAGTCATGTTGCTCCCCCTCAACATATGCTTCAGCGTTAGAAGAATTTGCATAATTCTGTGGAATATCAGAGCTTTGAGTGATATCAGGATTTACTGTATGAGGGTTATGATTTAAAAGTTCAGCATAAGGTACTTTATTTTCAAATCTTAATTTGTCATGGTCATCTGCATCTTCTAGACCTATTATCTTCTTGTCATCAAAAGATACATGTATGGATTCCATGACTGTTCTTGTTCTCAGATTGTGAACTCTGAAGGCTTTTATGGACAATGGATATCCCACAAAGATTCCTTCATCAGCTTTTAGATCAAACCTGGTCATATGCTCAGGATGAGTTTTGAGAAAAAAAACACTAACAACCAAAAATATGAAAGTATTTCAAATTTGGCTTCTTTCCCTTCACCATCTCAAATGGTGTTTTTCCATGCCTGTTGATCAAGGTTGCATTTTGTGTAAAGCAAGCAGTTTGCAAAGCCTCAACCCAGAAGTAGGTAGGCAATCTTACTTCTTTTAGCATGTTTTTTGCAACTTCTATGAGAGTTCTATTCTTTTTTCAACAACTCCATTTTGTTGTGGAGTACCAGGAGCAAAAAACTCTTGTTTTATCCCCTTGTGTTTGCAGAACTCTTCCATAGAGCTATTCTTGAATTCAGTTCCATTATCACTTCTAATGATCTTCACCTTGTATGTTGATCCTTTTTCCAGCTTTGTTACATGATCAAGAAGAATGGATGGAGATTCATCCTTGGTGTGCAGGAAATACACCCATGTGTATCTTGTATATTCATCAACAATTTGGAGTGCATACCTCTTCTTCGCAATTGACATAACATTCACTGGACCAAAGAGATCAATATGAAGTAGATGATATGGTTAAAAAATGGAGGATTCAGTTTTACTCATAACATTCCTGTGCTTGGCTTTCTAGTATGAGTCACATAAGCCATCAGGAGTAAACACTACATTGGGAAATCCTCTCACAAGATCTTTCCTCATAAGTTCATTGATATTGTTGAAGTTGAGGTGAGAAAGTATTTTATGCCAGTTCCAGCTGTCTTCCATAGATGCTCTACTCAGTAGACAAACTTCTAATTTATCAGTACTTGTGGAGACCCTTGCTTCATATAAACTATCATGTCTTACGCCAGTCAATGCAATCTTGCCATCAGACTTACTGACAATTTCACAATGCTTCTCATAGAAATTGACATGGTAACCTCTGTCACAGATTTGACTCAAAATTATCAGATTATGCTTGAGTCCTGTAACTAGAGCTAAATTTTCAATGAAGACATTTCAAATTTTGGTTTTGCCATATCCCAATATTTTTCCTAAGTTTCCATCTCCATAAGAAACACTTGGGCCAGCCTTCTCCTTAAATTCTGATAGCAGGGTTTTATAACCAGTCATGTATCCTGAGCATCCACTGTCCAAGACTAGAGTATTCCTCCTGTTACCCTGCAATCAGTAATTTGAATCAGTTAGTGTTTTTAAGGACCCAGACTTGCATGGATCCTTTGGCCTCTTTAAGTTTGTTAACATATGCAACATAAGACTTTTTATCAGAGTTTATGTTAACATTCTTACTATCAGTATTTATACATGCAGAACCAAATTTTGCTTTAACTAAAGAGGGTTTCAGTTTATAATAATCGTAATACAAACTGTGATACTCTTTACATGTATAAATAGAGTGCCAAACACTACCACAATGAAACCAACGACTCTGTGGTTTATATCTAACTGTTCTATTCCTAAACTCTGATTTGGAAGGAACATCATTTATCTTTTTATTCTTCCTGCAAGAATTAACAAGATGATTAGTACTACCCCAATTTGAATAGACATTTCTAGGTGAATTGGGAGGAGTTACATAATTTCCATTCTTATTAACACCTACCTTGCCATTCCTATTTTTTAGGCCTTTTCTTCTTGTCTTTCATGTGTAAATCCTTCAACTTTTGCTTAAGCAGTTTCTGAATCATTGAACCAATATTTACTGACTTTGTGTGAACCTGTTCACTCTTATTAGTAATTAAGTTGATCTAGGTGCTGAGGTTGTACCTTCCTCATGAATTGACATGACAGTATTAGAACTTGGATTAAACTTAATGATCTTTATCTGAACCTTGTTTAGTTTGACCTTGCTATCAGTCTTTATTGGTTCTGTTTTCTCAGTTTCTTTTCCAATTTTCTCATCAGAATTAGATCTAGCAGAATATCCTAATCTTGATCCATGACAGCCATTTTATAAAATTCCCTGAGTTATCTAACCTGAGTTATTTTAAAGTTTAATAACTTATCTTTCTTTAGCTAACTCCTTCTCTAGACAAACATATTTTTCTAACAATTTTTCTTTAACATAAACAACATTATCTCTTTCTTCTTGAATTTCTAGCATGAAAAGCAGCTCAATTTCTAGGTGATCATTCCTTTTCTTTAACTCAGAGTTTTCACTCTTGATTTTTTTTGCTAAGGTTTGATCCCTATAACTAACATGCAGATTCTTAAGAAATAATCTTAATTTATAGATATCATTAGTATCAAAAGCAAGAATAGTCTGAGGTACCTTAATTCAGCATTGTCAGCCTCAGCATCAACATTGGCCATGAGAGCATAATTGATCCCATCCTCTGAATCTAATGAATCATCCTAATTTCTCTTCTTTGAGATCAAGGCTTGTTTCTTCTCTGCTCTGGGTTTTCTGTAGTCAGCTGTAAAGTATCCAATTCTATCATAGTTGAAACATCTCTCTTTGGACTTGTCAAGTTTTCCAAATCTTGATTCCTTCCAGTCAGTATTTCTTCTGTTGTTCCTCTTATCATAGTTTGAGGAACTGGAACCTTTTCTGCAAAATCTTCTCCCTTTCTTGAAGTTCTTGTAGACCATCTTCTTGAAGCTTTTAACCAGTAGGGAAATCATTTGATCCATGTCTTCATTGTTGTTATGATCACTGTCACTATCTTATTCATTATCAGTATTTGAGTCATTATCAGAGTTTGATGATTTAGTATCTGACTTTGAAATCATGGCTTTCCCTTTAGAGTAGCTTTTCCTCCTATCTTTCTCCTTTGGCTTCTCTTCAACCTTGAATGCAACTGGTCTAGATTTAGATCCTTTCCTCTTGCTTCTTTGCTCCATCTCTAGTTCATGAGTTTTCAGAACTCCATAGATCTCATCTAGAGGTGTGTCATCAAGTTGATAGTTATCCCTTATTGATGTAACTTTAAAGTCCTACTTTTCAGGGAGAGCAAACAGGAAATTCAATTTTGAGTCCTTCAAATCATATTCTTTGTTGACAAGGGATAAATTATTCAGCAACTTCTGAAATCTGTCATAGATCTCAGTTAAAGACTCATTGTCCCTTCAGTCAAAGTGCTTATATTCTTGAGTAAGTACTATCCTCCTGTTCTTCTTGATAGCAATTGTACCTTGACACTTTACTTCTAAAGCATCCCATATCTCTTTTGCCGTCTTACATCCAATAACTCTATTGTACAAAACACTATCAAGACTGCTGTACAGGATGTGTCTGACCTTAGCATCCTTCATGATAGATGAGAGATCTTCAGGAGTATAGTCCTTCTTGTCTTTGTCTATCATCTTCTCTGGTTCTTATGCAACAAAAACATCTACCTTCATTGGTTTATGAGGACCATCATAAATCCTGCTTAGATATTCAGGATCTGTGGCTTCCAAACACATGGCCATCCAGACTTTCCCGATTGGATATTCATGTATCTTCAGGATTGGCACCTTGATTTTTTTATACCTACTCATGTTGCTGCTAATCTGTGATGTGGCTGGGGGTGGTGGTTTTGGATTCTGTGTTTCTTCTTCTTTGTCTAACATTATTGATTGATTTTCAGATCTTAAACTATCTGTACGTTAACAGCAAGCTCTGATACCAATTATTAAGCCCTTAATCAACTGTAGCGGGGGATGAATACAGTTAATACAATCAATTCGACAAAGCTTCAATAGAATCAACAGTTTTTATAATAACAGATAAAAACTGATTACAAACGTACTCTCTCGAAAGGATGAACAATTATCCTTGAGAGCTACTAGGTTATGCGAAAGATATAACAATGTTCACAATGCTTATAGCATGAACCTAATCTGTGCTTTATATAGAGCAAATCTACACAATGTATTAGGAATCCTATTCTATTAATAACAAGGAAACCTAATACAATGCTTCTAAGATAAAGTCCTTCACCGCCTTGAGTTCCTGTTTACTTTTCCTTATCGAAGATCAACTGATGTGAAAAATATTGATTACATCATCTGTTGACATCATCATCCGTTGATATCATCATCATCCATTGATATAAGTTCTGATGTGAACTTCTGATAGTTTCTGCTTGATATCATCAATTGCTCCTAACATAAGTAGAACTTGAACAATCAATGGAAACAAATAGTTTAATTAACATTTTCTTCTTTGATCACATATCTAAGTTAATTTCTTTTAGATCTTTTCTCAATTTATGACAGCTAGTCATGACTTTCATGTTGCATGGAATACAATCAAACTTGTCACATAAATAGTAAGGGTCATCAGTTTGAGCTTCATTGTACTTGCAGGCTCCATACTTTGTCTTACGAACAATCTTTTTACAAATATGAGTTTGGTGATTTGTTGAGCCACATCTTTGACACTTCTTTCTGGAAGCATCTACAACATAAGCTTAGTTATTGCTTTTGTTGACACCTATCTTTCCATTTATGTTATGCTTTTTTTTCCTATGCTTTCATTCTTGATTTCAGTTATTGGTGTTTTGATGACTGGACTAGCTTCAGGTTTTTTCTCATATTCAGTGTTGAGAGTAGGTTTGGCATTTTTCTTTTCTTCATCTTTATTGCAATTTCTTGCTTGATAATAAGCTCATCTTCACGGAAGTTCACCTCACAGACTTTGAACAAGTGTGCATTCACCTTTTCAAGCACAACAGGAAATTATTTATTCACACTTTCCTATCCCTTGTCAATTTGACTTTTCTTTTATGATGAACCAGCCTTATAGTCTAATTCAATAGCTATGTTATGACATGGCTTGTTCTTTTCATGGTATTGACCACCAATTGAGATGCATTTTAAATGACTTAAGTTTAAGATCATTTTTCTCAATTACGTCTCTCAATACAGCTTCAACTTCCTCTGCATATTTCAGCTTATTTTTGAGATATTCATTTTGTTGTCTAACTGCTTTTAGACTAACAAGCTGCAACTCTTGTTTCTCAATTTCAAGTTTTTATTCACTTTTCACAGCCTACTCGTTTCCTCAGTAGCAGCCACCATACTTGTGTAAATGTGAAATATTTTTACACTCATCTTTTCAACAGTTTCCTTATATTGTGAAGCATTTAAATCAATGGTGGTTAGGATAAGTACCTCAGATTTTGATGCAGATGACTCTCCTTCCTCCAAAGCTATGGGAGCATAATTTTCATATTCTTCAATATCATCTTCATCATCCGTTTCATCCCAACTATTTCCTTCAACAATATAAGTTTTTTTTGTTATTTATTCAGGAGTGCTTCATACTTAGCTTCAAGCTCCAAATAAGCCTTATCTTTCTTCACCTTCTTTGGATTTCTGCATTATGTAGCAAAGTGACCAAGTTTATCATAGTTGTAGCATCTAATCTTTGATATGTTCACAGATCCTGACTTATAGCCGCCTTTTTCAGTTGCATATGTATGAGTCTTTCCTTTCCAGTTGTTGTTGTAGGATGATTGACCTTTACCCTTGAAGTACCTAGGATTATTGACTCTTATACTAGAAAACTTTCTTATCAGGTAGGCCATAGACTGGTCCATTTCATCTAACTCATCAAGAGTATAATGCTCATCCCCTTCTAACTCTAAAATGACTTATTTTTGAGGTTCCTTGTTCTTCTGCTCAACAGGTTACATTACTTGAGTCTGGGATTTAGTTTTCTCTTCGGGTATTTTCTTGTCATTGGCTATTAAGGCACTTGACACATCTACAACATGTCTTTACTCACCTTCAATGACTTTCTCTACATCATCTCCAACTCATAGGTTTTAAGAATGCCATACAAAACCTCCAAAGTTATTCTCCAATGTTATTCTTCCTAGATCTCTTCCTTCTCTTATTATAGATGGTCAAGAAGAGTGAGCAAGAATTTTAGGTTAACCTCCTTAGCATCATAATGCTTGTCATGCAGCTGTAGATCATTTATCAGTTTGTTGAATCTTTCAAAACCCTCAGTATTGCCTTCTTTAGGTTTAGCCATGAAACCCTCATATTGTGAGACTAGAATCTTTCTTTGGTTTGACCTCACTTCTTCAGTACCTTCACACAGAATCTCTATCTTTTCCCAGATCTGCTTGGCTGACTCACATTTGATAATTTTATTGTACAGGACATTATCAAGAGATTCAATAAAAATAAGTTGTAAGCTACTGTCAAGTGAAACTTTCTGCTTTTTTGGTTCAGTATATGTAGATGGATCTTTAGAAGCAAAGTGACCAGGAAAAACCATATCACCATCAGTTGCTTCAGGTACCCTCACCATAGGAATGAAGGATCCATGCTTGAGAATTTCACGATATAGTGGATTAGCCATCCTGATGAACAAAATCATCTTCTTCTTCGAAAGGATGTAGTTCACTTTGTCAAAGACGGGAATCTTGATACTGCTAAGTTTCTATGCATTCATACTTCCAAGATCAAATCTGTTTATTTTTATATTTTGATCTGATACCATATGTTTGGTATGAAGTGCAACATAGAGGGGGTGAATGTGTTTTCTTTGATTTTCTTGATTATCAGATAAAGTTTTTGGCTTTTGGAACTTAATAGCTAGATTTGAATATGTAGTGACAAATGATTGAATGTAAAGACACGAGTAATCTATCAAAACTTATTTGATTTATATTAAATCAAATTTGTTGTTCTACAAATATGTGTTTTTGAAAATAAGAACTCAACTACTTTTCTTGAGAGAATACAAGATTTCTAGATCTGTTTTGTTAAATCTAAATAAAGAACCAATGACATGTTTTAGAGAACAACATTCACAGCTTACAGATATTATACTAAAATGGAATAACACATATTCTAAAGTCTATTTGTCTATTTCCACTTTAAGTGTAGCAAATCTTTATACAATCTTACAAGTATGTGACTCTCCTTTGTCTAGTTTATCTTGGCCTTTGATCTTGCATTATTCAAACTGCATTTATAGACTTTCCAATTCAATGATAGAATTGTTTGTTGACTGATAATCTTGGATCTTCAAGTTGTCTATATTCTGAATATTGAGGCTGTTGTCGAGATCTATTTTACTGTATAGAGAAGTCGCATATCAATGTGTAGAATGACTTATCGATATCTCCACTTTTCTAAAAATATTATGATTTATCGAGATCTCCAGTTCTCTACAAGTAGATTAACTTGTTGATATCTCCAGTTCTCTACATAAGCTTTTGTCTTGTTGATATCTCCAGTTCTCTACAAGTAGATTTTGACTTGTCGATATCTCCTGTTCTCTATATGGACTTTTTGACTTGTCATCATCTTCAATTCTCTACAAGAAGATTAACGTGTCAATATCTCTTTGGACTTCTCTACAAGTCATTTTTGACTTCTCGACATACATCTCTATACTTCTTAATCTATGACTTTTCGATGTGTGACTTAGAATATTTTTCCAAGAACAACATTATTCAATTCCAAGCTTCTACACTTCTCTCTGAGGTATGATCATGATTGATCTTCTTCCAGAGTTTATTCCTTAGCTTGATGGTTGTTCATAGAAAAATCCTCCATTCTAATCCCCTTAATACTTTTATAGACTCAAGAAATACAAATACAAAATATAATAAGATTATTATACAACTAATTCTTAGGTTTGTTAGAGTGACTTAGTCTTGTTATGTACAGGCATGTCTTAAACAACAAACCATGGTTTTGTTTCTAAGGTTTGAATTTCGGTTTTGGGAGAAAGATGTCTGGTGGTATTAACGTGAAGGTCGATAAATTTACTGGGAGAAACAGTTTTAGTCTATGGCAAATCAAGATACGTGCCTTGTTAAAGAAGTAGGGGCTCTGGTACCGTTGAACACGAAATCGGCTACTTCTAGAAGCGCTAGATGGCTAGTCTCGAAGAAAAGGCACACTCAACAATTTTGTTGTGCCTTACAGATGATATTATTACTGATATCACGGAGGAGGATACCACGTCTAGTTTATGGTTGAAGATTGAAAGTCTTTATGTGATAAAGTCTTTAACAAATAAGTTGCTTCTGAAGCAACATCTATTTAGTTTGCAATTGCAAGAAGGTATGCCTCTTCAAGAACACTTAGATCAACTAATAACAATTTTATTAGAATTGCGTAATATTGATGTTAAAGTTAAAGATGAGGATGTTGCTTTAATTCTGGTACTTTCTTTACCATTATCATATGAGAAATTGGTGCAATCATTTATTATTGGTGTAAATACTATTTCTCTAGAGGAGGTTAAATCTTCTCTTCATTCTAGAGAGCTGCGCCATAAGGCGGCTGGTATAGGTATAAATAATCAGGCTGTTGGGTTGGTAGCCAGCGGGAGTACTTGACATGAAAAGTCGGGGAAGTATAAATCCAAAAAACCCAGCTTTTAAGAGTTCGAAATCTAATGATATCTGAACTTACTGTAAAGAGATGGGGTACTGGAAATCTGTTTTTCCCAAGAAATAATAGAATAAATTAACGGGTACTACTGCTATAGCTGATGATAATTCTGAAGAAGATATTTCTCTAGTTGATGCCAATCACAGCATCACTCTGAGGTGTGGATTATTGACATTTGGAGCGTCTTACCATATATGTTCGCGCATGGAGTGATTCACAACCTACAAGCAAGTAGACGGTTGGAATAGGCTCGGTTAAACTTCAGACACATGATGGTAATTTGTGCACATTAAATGATATTAGGCATATCCCACTTATGATGAAGAATTTGATATCTCTGAGTATGTTAGACAACAAGGGTTTCATTTTTAAAGGTGAATGGGGAGTTCTACATATCTGCAAGGGTTCTGATGTGTTAAGCCTTTAATAAACTGTAGAGGGGGGGGTGAATACAATTAAACAATCAAATTGAAATGACAGACACAATTGAAAGAATATTTTTTATTATTGATGTATAAAAACTGATTACAATACTCTCTCAAAGGATGAACAAATATCCTTGAGAGCTGATAGGTTATGTGAATGATATATCAATGTTAGAACACATCAAGTGAACCCAATATGTGCTTATATACTGCACAGTTACACAATCAATAAAGAATACTAATACAATATAATACGGAATCCTAATACATATCTATCTATTGATTACTACAATAAGTAAAGTCTTACACCGACATATCTCTGCAAATATTTACTCTTTTGATATCTCATAATTTCCATCTTGACAATTACTGATGTGATTAAATGCTGATGTCAAATACTGATAAGCCAATATTGATGGTAAATGCTGATGACATCACCTCTGTCAAATACTGATATCAATGCTGATGTAATAAACTTTGATAGTTTAAATATCTATATCATCAATTTCTTCTAACAATCTACCCCAACTTGTGCATTATGTAAATAAGTACAAGTCCCTAATTGATGATGTCAAAACTATTTAAATATAGAAATACAAACAAATATACAATCTTAAAGTCAGTGCTATCAGAGTTAAATTGAGTCTTAAACTCTAGTATATCTAGTAGCATCATCAAAGAATTTCTTGAGCATATTTGCTTCAAGAACATTCAAATACATCTCCATCCTCTATTTGATATCTTTGAGCTCTTCTGTAGATTCATCATTTTGATAGATGGGAGCTCTAAGATCATGTAGATTAGATCTTCAAAGTGACAAGTCATCTAGTTCCAAGAAATAAACTTTCTTTCCATCAGGGTTGAAAGTGAGAACTTTTACACCTATAGACATGATCACCTTGGCCCCCCCAATAGGCATATCAACAGTGTTTCCAGATTCATTAATATATTTTAGAGTGTATTTTGACTTGTAAGTCATTCCTTTATGCTTCCTATATACTAGGTCTTTCAGATAAGTAGACCATCTGGTAGTAGAGTTAATTACCTTTAGTAATATAGTGACATATTCCAAATCTTGCCATGATTTATCTCTTATCTGCTCCTGTAAAATCTTCAACCTTTTTCCAGATTAGAGAAAATACAACATCTTCTCTTTAGACTTGTTTGTATCAAACATATCAAGCACTATCTGAACAGATGTAAATCCTCAAGATTTACATTCTCTCCCACTCCTGTCAGATTTCCAGGCTCTCTTAGAATTAAAACATTGCTAGTATAAGTATTAGCATTTGGAAGTCCCAATCTACCACTTCTTCCCGCTCTTCTAGACTGTAAGTTACCACTATAGATCTTATTAATAGTCTCAGAAGAATCTCTTTTAGGTGCAGGTGTCTTGCTTCCCCTTAACAACTTTTTCTTTTCTTCAAGAGTTAACTCTGGCTTATCAGAGCTTGAGCCTTCTGAATCAGAGTTTAAATTTCTGTCAGGATTTGAAAGATCAGCCTTTGTTCTTGAATTATACAGTTAACAACTTGAGTAGTATCAATGGTTGTGACCGGTTGAATTTAAACAGTTGTTTTCCAACTGGAGCATTGACAATGGTTGGAATGATTTGTAATTTCTCAGCCCAATCAGATCCAGGAATTACCTTTCTTCTTTTGTAAACATGATTGGCTTCTTCTTCAAGAATCTTCCCGGTATCATCATGAGCTTGAATTACTGAATAGACTGAATCTATCAGTACTTTATATTTAGATGCTGATCTCTTTTTGATCTTGGTCTTAGATTTAGTCTTTAATTTTCACCAACCTTTTCCTTCCCCTTATAACTCCTGTCAGCATTTAAAATTGTATAAGACATTAGAATATGTCCTTTAGCTGCAATTTGGCTGATTTCTTTTATTACTAGTCCTTTGGTTGGTCTTTGTCCAGGAATATCTTCATATGGTGAGACAGTATCAGTGGTTACTCGTCTCAGAGATTTGAATTCCTCTTTCATAAGCCTTAGTTGCTCAAGATTAACTCCTGGTTTTTTCTTTTTAAAAATCCTTCTACTCACCTCAGAATCAAAAGATAATACTTTAGGATCCTTGTAGCATAGAGTTGTAATGTCTGTAAAAATTGATTTGCCTCAGCACCAACTTCTATCTCTCGAATGCCTTGGTCTTCATCAACATTTGTGACTGTCAGTGTTTACTTTGTAGATATAGTCAGATTTTTTTGTCTTCCATTTCTCCCTCTCTCTCCACCTTTCCTAGATTGGCTAGTTATTTTAGAAGTACCACTAAGTCCAATTAGTTCTCCACCTTTCTTCCCAAGAATCTCCTTTCCTTTTTTTTACTTCCTCCATCAGGATCATCATCTTTGTCATCAACATCTTTCAGCTGAAGCTTCTTGAATTTAGATTTCAATACTTTAATAAGCTTTGAATTGATGAATTTTGTACTCAAGTTGTTAAGTGTTTTAACATGTTTTCTAGTGTTTTTGCATTTCAGGCATTAATCTGTGAATCAGGTGAATTAGCATTATTTTGGTGCTAATTTGGTGTCAAGGTGGTGTTGGAATAAAAGCTCGTGGAAAGCCTGCTCGAAGCAGCAAGGAAAAAGTTGAAATCTAAGTTTTTCCTAGAAGGACGGCACGCCCACGCTGTGATAGCGCGCGGCCGCGCCAAGATTTTAGAAGGGCAGCGCGCCCGCGCTGTAATAGCGCGCGGCCGCACATGTACGAATAATATGAATCCTGATTTTAATTCGATTCTAAGTGGGGAGACTTCCATATTGCAAAGGGCTGCTATATATATTTAAATAAGAATGTTTTCATGAGAGAGATGTACCAGAGCGCAAGGAGAGCCGTAAGAAGACCGTTTTTAGCACGATTCAACGAAGACGAAGAAGATCTTGTTTTTACTTGTGAATCTTTGTTTTAAGTTGTATTTGGATGCTAGTTTTCTTACTTATGAACCGTACTCTTATTTTATACTTGGTTTTATTTATTCGTTATAAAGACTACATTTGTTATAACATGCTTTCATCAGAACCCGCGTTGATGATGAGTCCAATTATAGGCTAATCGTTATCGTGGGGTTCTAGCGGATTTATTTATGGATTTCTTTAGTTAAATTGTTTCGATGCCTTAGTATGTGGTGATTGATTGATAGACTAGTATTGGTTGTGCGTATTCGTCTTATGAGCGTCATGAACTTATAAATAGTGTGTTAATTCTTAATAAAGCGAAAGTGAATTTAAGGATTTGAACTTGCCATGCTAGCATAGGTTCATGTATTGTTATGCATGATTCGTAGGTAATTTTAACCATCTTACATGCCCTGTATTACCAAGATAGATAACTTGTGCTTAAACCGTTATGTTGTCAAATTCTATAGAAATATAGGGTCTGAATATAATTGGTGTCTATTAAACTTCTATCTCTTTTGTGGATGTCTAGTAGTATGGTACTTGTGCAACGAAAGTTGGCCTTTATCAGTTTCGTGTTGTCAGATTAGTGTCATCACCATTACATACTAAGGTTGAGAACAATAAGGCTATTGAATGAAGTATTTAATGAAGTTAGAATTCCATGTTTATCATATATATTAATTTAATCAATCTTATTCTCTTAGTTATAATTGTTAGTTTAATTTTTAGTTATAAACAACCTCAATTTGTTATCGTCTTAGCATTGAATAATAACCATACATTAATGCTTAAGTGCGTGAATTAATTAGTTAACCAATACAGTCTATGTGGGAACGAACTAGAAAAGATTCTATACTACTTGCGAACGTGTATACTTGCGTGTATTATTAGTGCGTGTTTAGCGACTAACAAGTTTTTGGCGCCGCTGCCAGGGACTGCAGTGTTAATTATTAGTTTATGTATTTTCCATCAGTGGTCGTTAAAGTTCATTGACTCGGACATTGTTACTTAGCTATTTCCTTGTTTTATTTCAGGTACTCTAGCGAGGGTGTATGCATACGCATTCGCGTACTCGTAAGAGAAATCTGGATCAAGACAAGGATGAAGCGATAGTGGTTCGTAAGAAGTTTTTGAGGAATAAAAGAAGGTAGAAGAAGAAGAGAAAGTTGAAGAACCAACTTTAGTAGAGATGGGTGATCAAGCGGAAAATATGAAGGATTTGATGGTCTATTCTCAGCCTAAGTTTAATGACATTCAGTTGAGCATCATCAGACCAGTCATCAGGGCTAACACTTTTGAGATCAAGTGAAGCACGATTCAGATGATACAGAACTCAGTTCAGTTTGGGGGTTCTCCTACTGAAGACCCCAACATGCACATCAGGGATTTGATCGAGATCTGCGACACTTTCAAGTTCAATGATGTGACTGAAGATGCTATCAAGCTGAGAATCTTCCTATTCTCTCTAAGGGACAAGGCTAAGTTCTGGTTACATTCTCTACCAGCAGGGTCTATCACCACTTGGGAAGATCTTGCTCAAAAGTTTCTCACTAAATTCTTCCCTATGGCGAACACTGTTGCAATCAGGAATGCTCTTACTCAGTTTGCTTAGAAAATAGAAGAATCTCTGTATGAGGCCTGGGATCGATATAAGGAGATGCTAAGGTAGTGCCCACACCATAGCATGCCTGATTGGATGATTATCAACTGTTTCTATAATGGATTGGGTGCTACTTCTAGATCCATGCTTGATGCAGCATCAGGAGGAGCCTTGTGGGCTAAAAGCTATGATGAAGTTTATGAACTTATTGAACTGATGGTTGCTAATGAGTACCAGAATCCTTCTCAGAGGCTGACTCAGGGAAAAGTCGCAGGAATTCTGGAATTGGACGCAGCAACTGCTATTGCTACCCAACTTAAGGGTTTGACGATAAAGATGAACACTTTGACTAATTATGGAGTTAATCAAATCACCAGTGTCTGCGAGCTATGTGCTGGTGCCCATGAGACTGATAAGTGCACAATTTCTAGTGAATCAGCTCAGTTTGTGAGCAACTTCCAGCGATCGCAGCAACCAGTGCCAGCCACTTATCATCCCAACAACCGTAATCATCCTAATTTCAGTTGGAGCAACACTCAAAATGCGGTTCAATAGCCTTATCAACAGTATCCAGCTAAGCAGTATAATCCCCCTGGTTTTCAGCAACCGTAATATGCACTAAGACAACAACTCCAGCTGCAACAAGCTAATGAAAAATCTGAATTAGAGGAGTTGAAGCTTATGTGCAAAAGTCAAGCTATTTCTATCAAGACCTTGGAAAATCAAATTGGGCAAATTGCCAATGCCTTTCTAAATCATCAGCCTGGTACACTACCCAGTGACACTGAAGTACTAGGAAAGAGGGAAGCTAAGGAGCAGGTAAAGGCAATCACTTTGAGGTCTGGAAAGGTTGCAGGATGAGAAAGAAGTAGAGCAGCAGGATGAAGAAGTGGAACCAAGAAAGACTACTGTTGAGCACACTCCTCTTGAGGGTAATACAAGGGAAAAACAGATCTATCCTCCACCGCCTTTTCCTAAGCGGCTGCAGAAGAAGAAGCTGGACAAGCAATTTGAAAAGTTTCTGGAGGTGTTCAAGAAACTTCATATCAACATACCTTTCGCTGAGGCTCTTGAGCAGATGCCTAGTTATGCAAAGTTTATGAAAGGTATTCTCTCTCGGAAAGTAAAGCTAGATGATTTTGAGACTGTCGCTCTCACGGAGGAATGCAGTGCTGTGCTGCAACAGAAGTTGCCTCCGAAGCTTAAAGACCCAGGAAGTTTCACTATTCCGTGTACTATTGGAAAAGTGTCTTTTGACAGATGCTTATGTGACTTGGGAGCTAGCATCAATCTGATTCCTTTGTCAATTTTCAAGCAGTTGGACTTATCTGATCCCAAACCGACTTATATGACCTTGCAGTTAGCCGACCGTTCTATTACATATCTACGAGGTATTGTAAAGGATGTCTTGGTCAAGGTTGATAAACTCATCTTCCCTGCTGATTTCGTAATTCTGGATTTCGAGGAGGATAAGAAAATTCCCATAATCTTGGGAAGACCCTTCTTGGCAACTGGCTAAACCTTGATAGATGTGCAGAAGAGTGAGCTTACAATGCAAGTTCTGGATCAAGATGTTACTTTTAATGTGTTTAATGCTATGAAATTTTCTACTGATAATGAGGAGTGCTTAAAAGTGGAGTTGGTCAATTCGGTGGTCACATCAGAACTTGATCAATTGCTAAGGTCCGATGCCTTAGAAAAAGCCTTGTTGGGGAATTCAGATAGTGAAGATGACAAAGGTGAATAACAATTGCAATATTTGAATGCTTCTCCCAGGAAGAGGAAGATTGATATGCTTTTTGAATCTCTGGAAATGGAGAAATTGAACAAAGCTCCTAAATGCCTCAAGACATCTATTGAGGAAGCCCCCACCCTTGAGTTTAAGCCTTTACCTGAGCATTTGAGGTATGCGTTTTTAGGTGTTGCATCTACTCTGCCTGTTATTATTGTATCTGACCTTTCAGGTAGTGATGAGGAAAACCTTTTGAGGATTCTGAGAGAGTTCAAATCGGAAATTGGATGGACTATAGCAGATATCAAGGGAATCAGCCCTTCTTACTGCATGCATAAAATTCTGCTAGAGGAAGGTGGCAAGCCTACGGTCGAGCAGCAAAGAAGACCTAATTTAAATCATGAAAGAGGTAGTAAAGAAGGAAATTCTTAAGTGGCTAGATGCATGGATCATCTACCCTATTTCTGACAGTTCATGGGTAAGCCCGGTTCAATGTGTGCCAAAGAAAGATGGAATTACTGTGGTAGCAAATGAGAAGAATGAGCTTATTCCGACTAGAACAGTCACGGGGTAGAGAGTTTGCATGGACTACAGGAAGATGAACAAAGCCACTAGGAAAGATCACTTCCCTTTGCCCTTCATTGATTAGATGCTCGACAGGTTGGCAGGTCATGAGTACTATTGTCTTCTAGATGGTTATTCGGGTTATAATCAAATTTGTATCGCTCCAGAAGATCAGGAGAAAACTACCTTCACTTGTCCATTTGGTACCTACGCCTTCAGACGAGTTTCTTTTGGTCTGTGTGGTGCACCAGCCACATTTCAGAGATGTATGATGGCCATCTTTTCTGATATGATTGGCCACAATATGGAAGTGTTCATGGACGACTTCTCAGTCTTTGGTGATTCATTTGATGAGTGCTTGCAAAATCTTGAACACATTCTCAAGAGGTGTGTTGAGACCAATCTGGTTCTCAATTGGGAGAAATGTCACTTTATGGTGCGACATGGCATTATTCTTGGGCACAAGGTTTCTGGTAAGGGTCTTGAGGTGGATAAGGCGAAGGTGGGGGTCATTGAGAATCTTTCTCCACCTATTTCTGTTAAGGGAATTCGCAGTTTTCTTGGTCATACGGGTTTCTACAGGCGTTTCATCAAAGACTTCTCTAAGATTTCAAATCCATTGTGCAGTTTGCTAGAGAAAGATGTTCCTTTCAAGTTTGATGACGAATGCCTTGTAGGTTTTGAAACATTAAAGAAGAGTTTAATCACGACACCGGTCATAACTGTGCCTGATTGGAATGAACCTTTTGAGATGATGTGCGATGCAAGCGACTATGCAGTTGGAGCAATTCTTGGGCAGAGGAAGAACAATATATTTCATGTGATGTACTACGCTAGTAAGACCTTAAATGGTGCTCAACTGAATTATACTACTACGGAGAAAGAGCTTTTGGCTATTATCAATAGTTTTGAGAAATTTTGATCTTATCTACTTGGGACTAAGGTGACAGTTTTCACTGATCAAACTGCAATTCGATATCTCGTCTCAAAGAAGGACTCGAAGCCTAGATTGATTAGATAGGTTCTTTTGCTTCAAGAATTTGAACTAGAGATCAAGGACAGAAAAGGAACTGAAAATCAAATCGCTGATCATCTCTCTCGTTTAGAAAATCCTAATGCTACTTCATTGGATAAGACATTGATAAATGAGTCTTTTCCCGACGAGCAGCTGTTTGGAGTGCAAGAAGAAGAACCGTGGTTTGCAGACATTGTGAACTACCTTGTAAGTAATATCATGCCTCCTGACTAATCTTATGCTCAAAGGAAGAAGTTTCTACATGAAGTGAAGTGGTATATGTGGGGTGAGCCGTTTCTTTTTCGACAAGGAGTTGACCAAATCATCAAGAGATGTATTCCTTACAGCGAACGGGGGGGGGATCTTAAAAGATTGCCACTCAACGGCTTATGGAGGACATTATGGTGGAAAAAAGACAGCAGCTCATGTTCTTCAAGCAGGTTTCGGTCGACATTATTTAAAGATGCTCACCAGTTCGTTTTGAAATGTGATCGATGTCAATGTGTGGGTAATATGTCTAAGAGGGATGATATGCCTCTTAATGTGCTTCTCGAGGTTGAGGTCTTCGATGTTTGGGGAATTGACTTTATGGGGCCATTTCTCTCATCTTGTAATAATCAGTATATCTTGTTGGCGGTTGAATATGTATCGAAATGGGTTGAAGTTAAGGCGTTGCCAATGAACGATGCGAAAGTGGTGCTTAATTTTCTTCACAAGCAGATATTCACAAGGTTTGGAACTCCAAAAGTCATAATCTGTGATGAGGGGTCGCATTTTTGTAATCGCAAGTTCACTGCTATGATGAAAAGGTATAATGTGAATCATCGCATTGCTACGACTTATCATCCTCAAACGAATGGTCAAGCTGAGGTATCTAATAGAGAGATCAAGTGCATTTTAGAGAAATTCGTATGTCCATTGAGGAAAGATTGGTCTTTAAAGCTTGATGAAACTGTTTGGGCTTATAGAACAGCATATAAGACTCCATTGGGAATGTCACTGTTTCAGTTAGTTTATGGTAAGGGGTGTCATTTTCCTCTGGAGCTCGAGCATAAGGCATACTGGGCTTTGAAAAAGTTGAATCTGGACTTGGATGCGGTTGGAAATAAGACGGTGCTTCAATTCAATGAACTCGATGAGTTTCGACTTCAAGCTTATGAGAACAACAAAATATATAAGGAGAAGGTCAAAATATGGCATGATCGGGGTCTAGTGCTCAAATCATTTGTGCCGGGGCAACAAGTTCTATTGTTCAACTCTCGTCTCCGTCTTTTTCCTGGAAAGTTGAAGTCAAGATGGTCAGGGCCGTTATTGTCAAAACTGTCTTTCCACATGGAGCGGTAAAATTTTTTGAGAATGATCTGGGCCAGGCATTCAAGGTAAATGGTCAGAGGTTGAAGCATTACTATGGTGACACGGCAAACCGCGAGTTGGTTAGTGCCGTTCTGTTGTCCGTTTGAGCTCAAGGTTCTACATCGAGCTAGCGATGTAAAAGAAGCGCTTCTTGGGAGGCAACCCAAGTTTATTGTACATTAGTAAGTAGAGAAAGCAAGAAGAAAAGATAAAATCACAAAAAAATCAGAAAAAGAAAAAAAATTCAGGGCTCACTTCAGAAGATTGGCGCGCACGCGCTATCCTAGCGCGTGGCCGCGGTGATTTCACAGAAACATGGCACGCCCACGCTGTTACAACACGCGGCCGCACCTGTTTGGCAGAAGTAGCGCGCGCCCGCTCCGTGTCCCGACTCAAAAAAATATAAAACAGCAGCTTCAAGAGAAAATCGGGAATTTTTTTAGTCAAATATCAATTCCAAACTGATTTTTACTCTCCCATATCCCATAATTCCCTCTCCAAATCAAACCCATAATCAAATCCCACTTCTATTCCATATATAATTCTCTTTTCACCACCTATATATACAGACACCTCATATACAAACTTCTTCATCAATTCACAAATTCTCAAACACAAATTCTCTCTTAAACATAACTCTTATTCTCTCTACTAACTTCCAATGGCACCCAAGAGACAAAGAACACAAGTCGACAATAACACCACCTATTCATCAAGTGTGGGTGTTATAAGGCCAAGGTTCTCTACTCCCGAGGCTGAAGCGGAGTATACTAGGCTTCTTTCAAAGCCAATCATCAAGGAACGAGGTTTTCTGCCATCAGGGAAGGATGGTCAGCTGTTGGAGATGATTCAGAAGATGGGTTGGATTTCTTTTTGTGAGGAACCCGCTGCTGTGCCTATGAGTGTTGTGCACGAGTTCTATGCGAACGCCAAGGCCGAGAAGAATGGCTTCACGGTGGTGAGGGGGATGAAGGTGGAGTATAATGTAGGGGTGATAAGGAGGGTGATTAATCAACCTGCGAGGAAGGCCGGTCAGGATATTTAGAATGATAAGTCTCTAGAGGATTTTGACTTGGATTTGATTGTTGCTACTCTATGTGTGCCTAAGACTCATTGGAAGTTCAAGAGGGGCACAACTAATTATGCCACATTCCCTGCTTCTTGTATGAACATATTTGCCCGTGCTTGGAATGCCTTTATTTGTGCAAATATTATGCCATCGTCTCATATGCATAAGGTTACTGTGGAGCGAGCATGTTTATTGTGGGGAATTCTGAAGGGTGATTATGTGGACCTTGGTAGGATTATTCACCAAGGCATTCTGATATTTTTGAGAGGGAGCACTACAGGTTCTATACCCTATGCATCCATATTGACGAAGTTGTGTGTGATAGTTCATGTTTGTTGGGCCGCACATGAGCAGCTTCAGCTCCCTAGTTCTGCTATTGATAGTTCGATTATATTGAATATGGTTGAATGGTATGGTGGTAAGCCCGATCCTTAGGGGTTGGGTTATTCATTTGATATGCTTCCAGGCAAGCGACCCAATGATCAGTATTATGCTGGTGGTTCCAAGTTCGCCCGCGAAATGGGTTGGATAGCTCAATTGGGTGAGGAGATAGAGTCGTCACAGTTGAAAGAACCGTCGAAGAAGAGCATGACGCAGTACATGTGTCTGGCACGGAGGATGGATGCGATGCATGACATCCATAGCAGGTTCGCACGTGATCTCACCCAGGCACTTGGGACAGCTTTCAGAGCCACTGGTATTGATATCCAGTGGCCAGTTTTTGGTGAGGATTCCGTGTATCCACCTCCGGACACACCCGACACTCCACCCGTTGAGGGTGAGGAGCCTGATTATGATTAGGTATGCCTGAATTCCTTACTATTACCTTCACTGAGGACAGTTAATATTTTAAGTTTGGGGGTAGTAGATGAAGGAATATATTTTTGCGTGAGTCTCATATAGTTTGCATATTCATGATAGTTTAGTTCATATAGTTTGCATATTTTTCCATATAGTTTTTTTTTGTTTTTTTGATAGTTTTATATTATTTTGTTCATATAGTTTTCATGCATTTGCATTATAACATGATTCCTTAGATGATTTTCGATTGGCTTATGATATTGATGCTAGTGCATTGATGTCGTGTTTAGAGATGTTAAGTTGTATTAAGTTGATTTGCATGCTAGAGACACTTGTATTTCACTAAGTCTTATAGGTTGCTAGAGTGCTAGATCTTAGTCATGGTTTGTTGGTTTGTCGAGGTTTAATCGCTTGTTTATATTTAGAATTTAGGATATTCTCTTAATAATAAAAGACATGGATATTTAAAAAAATTAGAGAAAATTGGATTTCATTGCTAGTTGTGTGGCTAGGTGTCAAATGGCTAGTAGCCGGCTCATATTTATATGAGTAGTCTAGGGTTGAATGAGATGGAGTGAAACGCACTCATTCAGAAATTTATTAAAAGAAAAAAAAAGAAATATAAAAAGAAAAATAGAAAAAAAGAAAAGAATAAATGTTATGTATAATTGATCACGAGTGGGCTCTTTAGTACTCGAGTTATTAAGTTCTTAGGGGACTTTGTGCCTAGTGACCTAAGGCTTTTATAGTCTGGGATCCGCTAACCTAACGCTCGCTACATGGGTACTATTGTATAAGTCTTTTGTGGACCTCACTCATTGCACGATCAAATAAGCATATGTGTTTGTTTTGTTTTGAATAAAAGGATGAATCCATATAAATCTACGATATAAAAGTTGAAGTGTTATAAATTATTTTTAAGTCTAGCTTTTATTCTGTATATAAACTTGCGATTTTCTTGATAAGTAGCGAGTCATGATTGTTGATCTAGTTGCGATAGTATATCTGTAAGCATCTGCACACACGCACGTCTCTAGTTTGTTAGTTGATTTGTATGATTTAATTGATCTTTATGCGAGTAGCTGCATTTGTTGATATGTTGCTTGTTGAGTTATTCTATTGGGATCATTGCATTCATATTAGTTGCATTCATGCATTTTTATTTTCTTGTTCTTTTGGTCTGTTTATGCTTGAGGACAAACATCGATTCAAGTTTGGGGGTATGTTGAGTGGCATTTATGACACTTTATAATGCTCTAATAAGCTTTGAATTAATGCATTTGTACTCAAGTTGTTAAGTGTTTTAACGTGTTTTCTAGTGATTTTGCATTTCAGGCATTAATCTGTGAATCACGTGAATTAACATTATTTTGGTGCTAATTTGGTGTCAAGGTGGTGTTAGAATAAAAGCTCGTGGAAAACCGGCTCGAAGCAGCAAGGAAAAAGATGAAATCTGAGTTTTTCCCAGAAGGACGGCACGCCCGCACTGTGCTAGCGCGCGGCCGCGCCAGGATTCCAGAAGGGCATCGCGCCCGCGCTGTGATAGCGCGCGCCCGCGCCGGTGCGAAAAATATGAATCCTGATTCTAAGTGGGGAGACTTCCAGATTGCAAAGGGCTGCTATATATATTCAAATAAGAATGTTTTCATGAGAGAGACGTACCAGAGCGCAAGGAGAGCCGTAAGAAGACTGTTTTTAGCACGATTCAATGAAGATGAATAAGATCTTGGTTTTACTTGTGAATCTTTGTTTTAAGTTATATTTGGATGCTAGTTTTCTTACTTGTGAACCTTACTCTTGTTTTGTACTTGGTTTTATTTATTCGTTATAAAGACTCGTTTGTTATACCATGCTTTCATCGGAACCCACATTGATGATGAGTCTGATTATGGGCTAATCGTTATCATGGGATTTTAGCGGATTAATTTATGGATTTCTTTAGTTAAATTATTTCGATGCCTTAGTATGTGGTGATTGATTGATAGCCTAGTATTGGTTGTGCGTATTCGTCTTATGAGCGTCGCGAACTTATAAGATAATGTGTTAATTCTTAATGAAGCGAAAGTGAATTTAAGGATTTAGAACTTGCCATGCTAGCATAGGTTCATTTATTATTATGCATGATTGGTAGGTAATTTTAACCATCTTACTTGCCCGGTGTAATCAAGATAGATAACTTGTGCTTAAACCTTTATGTTGTCAAATTCTATAGACATATAGGGTCTCAATATAATTGGTGTCTATTAAGCTTCTATCTCTTTTGTGGATATCTGGTAGTATGGTACTCGTGCAACGAAAGTTGGCGTTTATCAGTTTCGTGTTGTATGATTAGTGTCATCACCATTGCATGCTAAGGTTGAGAATAAAAGGCTATTGAATAAAGTATGAAGTTAGAATCCCATGTTTGTCATATATATTAATTTAATCAATCTTATTCTCTTAGTTATAATTGTTAGTTTAATTTTTAGTTATAAACAACCTCAATTTATTATCGTCTTAGCATTGAATAATAACCATACATTGTTGCTCAAGTGCGTGAATTAATTAGTTAACCAATACAGTCTCTATGGGAATGAACTAGAAAAGATTCTATACTACTTGCTAACGTGTATACTTGCGTGTATTATTAGTGCGTGTTTAGCGACTAACGGTATCATCACCAAGCAAGAGTGAAACTATGAGCCCCATAGATTGTTGTACCTCATCCAATTGCCCCTATATTTTCTGCTGAGTAGCTTCCAACTTAGCCTGGTTGGCTTCAATTTTGTCTTTTTTGGCAATGATAGGCTTTAACTTCCTTTGCGTCTTAAGTCCATAGGTAAGTTTAGCTTCAAAGAAAACATCCTTGAGTGTATCCATTTGGGAGTTTGCATTTGTCTGAGTAGTCTGAACTGATTTGATCAGTAATGCTAAAGCTTTAAGATGAGTAAGAATGTCAGGATTGGAAATGTTCATCTTAGTTGTCTCCAAATGTTGAGAAGCATTAACAATAGAAATAGGATGTTTAAAATACTTCCATTTAGAATTCCATTCTGCATCAAAAAACTTTTTGGTATTTTTAGCATATAACTTAGCTAACTTCATTTTCTTCTTCCTTTCTGTCATGCCTTCAGGAAAGAATATTTCATCAAGATCCTCATCAGGATCTACTTCTACATTGATATTAGAGACATCAATATCTTCTCCATCATCAGGCTCACTATCATGAACATATTCTTCATCAGCAACTGGTTTATTGACTATTTGTGCAACTTCATCGGCAACATCAGCATTTAAAATTTTGTCAAGAATTGGAGCAGTATGAGATCCAGCTGCTTCGGAAACTGCCATACCATCAGCATTTAGCTCTACATTTTTAAGAATTATAGACATATGAACTGGAACATTAGTATTTATTTCAATAAATTGAGTGCCAGTAGAATGCTGTGCTGATTCAGGAATTGTGACTTTATGTTAAGTGGACTGTTCTTCAGCTTGATCAATAGTAAGAACATGGAGGGTAACCGTGGATGGAATAGAAATATGGGTGGACTGCAAAAAAATATCGATACTTAGACCTGCAGGGAAAATATCAGCATTTGGTGCATCAGAGTTTAACTGTGGGTCTACAGGCTGTGGATCAGCAACTGTTTCCTTATTACTCTGAGCACCTGCAAGATTAATGAAAGAACCACTTGAATTTCTATTTTCTTTTGAAGTAGACTCACTACTTCTCACTTCACTCATCTTATGACTTTCAATAGTCAGAGTTTCCTCACAAGGATTTACTAATCCTGACACCCATCTACCTCTCCTTTTGCCAGGTAAGAATCCTGCCTCTCTTTAATTCTATTTTTCTCTAAATCTTTTCTCTCATTCTCACATGAAAGGATCAGAATATTTTGTCCTAAAGAAATAAGAGGTGGCTGAGAAGAGATGTCTGTGGTCACATGACTAAGGGTATCATTTTTTAAAGGACTAGGCATGATCATACCATCATGATATAAAGTACTAGTAAAATGTAACATAACAGTATCAATATTTAAATTAAATGCTGATAAAGAAAAGTCAGTATTTATACCTTGTGCTTCTGACAGATCATCTTCTAAGATAGCATCCAAAGGTTGAATGGAAAGAATTTCAGCAGATGTTGGAGTTGGATGTATTCTTCCTTCAGTATCAAGTGCCAAAATGACTGTACCAGGAGTCAAGCCTGCACTACCACTTTGAGGTAGTAGTTCTTGTGTGGCTGGAGATTCAGGAGTTGCTGGATTAATTTGAAACCCATGTTCTTGTGTACTCCTTTCCTCATTGTCAGTATTAGACTCCTCTTCCGCTCCAAGTTGTAAGCCAGCGATCTTCTTAAATCTTTGAGGATTAATACTCTTGCAGAAATCTTTAATTTATGAGAATCTGTATGAAGTTTAGCTGCAGCTGCTTCATGCCATTCTTGGATGGACTTCGTAGCAAGAAATTCCACATCTGCTACACCACTTTGAGGTGTAGTTTCTTATGGGACTGGATTAGAGTTTGTAGTAGCCATTGCATCCCTTTGAGATGCAGAAACTTGTTTTCTTGACCCATGAAACATTCCTTGTTTATGCAGCCTCTTTGCTATCTTCTCTACTTGCTCATGAGTGACTTTCCTCACTCATCTCTTGAGATATATTGGAGAGTCATAAATTGTGACAGGTGCATCAACATCTATATTTTCCTGAGGATCAGTAATTGGTTGTGCTAATACAAATGTATCATGTCCCTCCTCAGCTATTTCCAGTTTGAGCTTTAGCTTTTGTTGAGAAAAATAAGTCTTAGCCAACTTCTTTTTCCTCAGTCTTGGGCTTGATTCAGTAGTTACTACATCAGTGTTTGATGTTCCCTCATCAGTTGATAATACAACCGGTATTTGAGTAGAATCAAGATGTATCTTCTTGAATTTGGATGATAAGGTAGCAATGTCCTCATCATTCGATTCTGACTCAGGCAATACAAGCTTTCTCTTAACAAATTCAGAAGGTTGAGAAGAATGAGAAACTTGTACCTTGGATCCACCATGTCCCATATCAGCTTTTCCAGCAATTGCATTGGCATTGGTATACTGAGCAGACTTCAACACAGCTCTCTGACCATAAGGCCTAGCAGACTGGACAATAATGTCCTGTGGATTTTCATTAAAAACATCAGTCTTTGCTAGTTTCCTTCTTTTTACAACATGTGTCTTTTAGGGGGCACCTGAGGTGGATTGTGTTTGAGGTACCTTGGATTCAGCAAGAGTAATTGCCTATAGCTTAGCGCTCTGTAGATTTTGCAATCCATAAATAGAAAGGCTTGCAATTAGCATGTTTCTGGCAGGGAGTGACAACCTGAGAGATACAAGAGCAACCTTCTCCTTATTCTTAGAGATCAAATCAGAGAAATCCCTTTTTGTGAGCTTAAACACCGAAATGATTTGATTAGTAGGGATTGGGGTATTTGGAAAATAGAGATTAAAAATTAACTGACAAAATATAGCATAATATATTATATTAGGATCAAATTTTAATCTATCTCCTATAAAATAAAAAACTACCCTACCAAAATCATAGTTAGCACTAAGAATTAGAGAGTACCCAATTTGCTGCGTCATGATAGGAAGGGCATCAAAATTGGTGCATTTGTTGTTGAAAGCCCTGGTAATGTAGTTAAAGTAGAAGTTCCACTCCTTTCTTAGACCAATTTTTTTCAACTGCCCCATATTATTCATTTCCTTATCATAGCCTATCTCTGTGAAGAACTTCCTCATCTCAGCATCTCCAATGAAAGTGGAGTAGAAATCATGAGTGGGTAGATGAAGAGCTTCCCTCACAGTTTGAGGAGTCACGACCTTGGTCTCCTCATTGAACTCAAACGTGATGCTTGGAGAGCCATTTGCACCACCATCATCATAAACACTAGTCCTCTAAAAGTGAGAACCTGGTCTCCGAAAACAAATATAGGTTCAACAAGAGTATAACCTACTTCACTGACTTTCAATAAATCGTGGAAGATATGAAATTCAGGATTTATCCCAACGTTATCAAGAATGACAGCACAGTTGTTGGTGACAAACTTAGCACCGCCATGAGTAAAAGCAGATGAAGTCATGATTGATCTGTGTAGAAAAAGCTTAAAAATTGATGAGGTTATCGATATTTAACTTAGAGAGAAAAGAGAGTAAGAGAGTAAAAGATTGATTAGAACTTGATAAAGTGATAAATAAAAATCAAAAATTGATTTTGTTTAATGAACTGTAGAGGGGGGTGAATACAGTTAAACAATCAAATCGAAATAACACATACAATTGAAAGAACAGTTTTTATTATTGATGTATAAAAACCGATTACAATACTCTCTCAAAGGATGAACAAACATCCTTGAGAGCTGCTAGGTTATGTGTATAATATATCAATATTCGAACACATCAAGTGTAAACCTAATATGTGCTTATATAGTGCATAGTTACACAATCAATAAGGAATTTGATAGGGATAAATAAATTATGATAGTTTAATTAAATACTGCGTGTGGACTGCTAGGCCCAATAAGAAGATGTATGACATTCAGACCAGAAAGGTTAACATGCTGATCAGGCCTGATGGACCAGATCAGGCCTGATGGAACAAAGAAGGCCCAAAAACCCTGATTATTAATTAATTTCATAATTAATTAATAAGGGAAAAATCAGCTATTGAGAAGAGTCCCGATAAGGATATAAATCCTTACAGATTAGCCTCAAGGGGACCTAAAAGGATAAGAAATCACTTTCCTACTATCTAGGACTCCAAAGTCCATTCTAATTATAAGACTTGCCCACCAAGTCTCCTATACCAAGTCCAATTCAAGGACTCCCAACATCTATATAAGGGGCCTCACCCCACAGATCAGAACTACGTTTTTTGACTTGATCCTTGGCAATCAGCTAGGTACGTAGGCATCTTATTAAGGCAGATTGAGTCACGAAACACAAGAGCAGTCAAATGGAGCCTTAGAGCTCATGTTCCTTTTTATTAAATACAGCAAATAATAACCTTAGTATTTTATCCATAACATTTGGCGCCGTCTGTGGGAAAGGACAACAACAACCATGGCGAGAACACGGAGAACAATTAGAGCTCTAGAAGAAGGAACACCATCAGAGACAACCCAGGTGATTTCGTCAACCATGGAGGTTCCTCCCCATTCAACTTATGCATCTATTCAGGGGGAAGCCCAGATAGGGACAACTCAACCTCAGCCACAAGGGACAACTCCCCCGACTATTCAAGGTACGAATCCTCAAGTTCAACAAGTACATATACCTGTGAATTCTCGACTCGTCGGGTATGAATATTCAACTATTGTTACTACTAACCCCCCTTATAGGATGCCCCTTCACCCTGAGGTTGGAGGAAGTGGATATGCTGGGCGAAGCGAAGCACGAGGGCAGTCGCCCCCTATATACGAGGTTTGGCTCCAATCCCTGAGGATCGGGAATTTTCTGGTCCTTACACTGAGAGAGACTCCGAATCTTCGGATGATGAAGTGGCCCCGAGAAGGAGGCGTCCTGGAAAAGAGCCAATGGCCGATGGAAGGCACCGCCCCCAAAGCACCCCAGGGGCGAATCCCCAAAAAGTGCAGGAAAGGATCAGGGCTCATGAGGCTGAAATCCAAAGGCTGAGGCGTGATTTGGAGGCTCACCAGGCCACCAGGCCCCAGATACCTCCTAGGGGCAGAAATCCTCCTCCTGTCATAGACCTGGATGGTCCGGTACGAAGAAGGGTTGTTGTCCCAAGAACTGATCCAAGCAATCTCCTTCCCCTTGGAGATCCTGATGATCCAACTCCACCCTTCACAGAAGAGATAATGAATACCCATATCTCAAAGAAATTCAAGATGCCCACTATCAAAGCCTATGATGGCACGGGAGACCCCGCTAATCATGTTAGGACATTCTCTAATGCACTGCTACTGCAACCTGTGAATGATGCTATAAAGTGTCGGGCCTTCCCTCAAACCCTGTCGGGTATGGCTCAAAGATGGTACAGTCGCCTGCCCCTAAACTCTATTGGATCGTTCAGAGAATTAAGTCAGGCTTTTATTAAGCAATTCATCAGTGGAAGAGTCCATGAGAAAAGTTCAGCATCTCTTATGAGTCTTGTGTAGGGAGCTAAGGAATCCTTGAGAGATTACCTGAATCGTTTCACAAAGGAGGCTTTAAAAGTCCCGGACCTTGATGATAAGGTAGCCATGATAGCACTGCAACAAGGAACTAGGGACGAGTTTTTTAAGATGTCCTTGGCCAAACGTCCCCCTGAAAGCATGTTGCAGCTCCAAGAGAGGGCAGGGAAGTATATCAAGGTTAAAGAAAGTATGAGGAAGGCCGTAGTAAGTAATGAGCCCACTGGAGGCAAGAAGCGGAAAACTGATTTAGAATATATTGCAAAGGACAAATATCCTAGAACCGAACAAAACCCTGATTCAACCGCCAAGAAGGGAGGACCTGGGCAAAAGTTCACTGAATACGCTAAGCTGAATGCTCTTAGAAGTCAGATTTTGATGGAGATTGAGAAAGATAGAGATATTCGCTGGCCTAAGCCCTTGAAGGCTGATCCCGCCAAGCTAGATAAGAGCAAGTATTGTAGGTTTCACAAGGATGTTGGCCATGACACCGATGAGTGTAGGCAATTGAAAGATGAAATTGAGTTCTTGATTCGAAAAGGAAGATTGAACAAGTATACTGGAGATGGAGGGGACAGAAATAATAATGGAAGGAAGAACTTTGAAGATCGTAGGAGGGACCAAGACGATCAGGGGCGGAATCCCCAACCTAGAGGGCCGGTTATACATGCAATTTTTGGAGGACCGCGATGCCCTCGAGGACCTGTGATAAACACGATCTTTGGAGGTCCAGCTACTGCTGGATTGTCCAAAAATTCCCGAAAGGCATATACTAGGGAGGTTATGCATATTGTTGGAGAAGCCCCGAAGAGGGTCAGGACAAAAGTAACATTGGCTTTTGATGATTCCGACCTAGAGGGTGTGAAGTTTCCCCATGACGACCTGGTCATAACACCGATAATAGGAAATAACCCGGTTAAGAGGGTCCTTGTGGATAATGGTGCTTCTGTGGATATCTTGCTCCACGACACCTTTCTAAGGATGGGGTATAATGACTCCCAATTGACACCAACCGACATGCCACTATATGGATTTGCTGGAGTAGAATGTCCTGTGGAAGGGATAATCAAATTGCCGACCACCATAGGTACGGAACCAAGGCAAGCAACGCAGATGCTGGATTTCGTGGTGGTAAAGGCTATTTCAACTTATAATGCTATCATGGGGAGAACAGGGATACATGCCTTCAAGGCAGTCCCCTCTTCCTACCATTCAGTCATAAAGTTTCCCACCCGAAACGGGATTGGAGAAGAGAGAGGAGATCAAAAAATGGCTAGAAGCTGTTATGTGGCCTCTTTGAGGGCAGATGGAGTCGGGGGGCAGGTTCTTCCTATTGAATATATGGATGTTCGATAAAATGACGAGAATAGAGGAAGGCCTGCAGAAGAATTGGTTTCGGTTCCTTTAGACCCCGAGAATCCTGAGACGATGACTTTCATTGGAGCTACATTAGAGGAGCCCCTTAGAGGGAAGTTAGTGCAATTTTTGCAAGAAAATAGTGATGTATTTGCATGGTCAGCAGCTGATATGCCAGGCATAGACCCGGAGTTAATTACTCACAAGCTAAACGTGGATCCAAGCCGGAAGACAGTGAAACAAAAAAAAGAAATTTTGCCCCGGAAAGACAAGAGGCTATAAAACAGGAAGTAGAAAAGCTCTTAGAGGCTGGTTTCATTGAGGAGATTCAATTTCTGGAGTGGTTAGAAAACCCTGTAATGGTGAAGAAGGCTAATGGAAAGTGGAGGATGTGTATAGACTTCACTGATCTGAATGATGCATGCCCCAAAGACTGTTTTCCGCTGCCTAGAATTGATACTTTGATTGATGCCACTGCTGGACATGAGATGCTGAGTTTCATGGATGGATTTACCGGATACAACCAGATCAAAATGCATAAGGATGACATTCCAAAGTTATCATTTATCACTGACTTTGGTGTTTATTGTTATCTTGTTATGGCGTTTGGTCTCAAGAATGCAAGAGCCACCTATCAAAGGTTGGTGAATAAAATTTTTAAGGATCTTATTGGTAAGACTATGGAAGTCTATGTTGATGACATGTTAGTCAAGAGTCTAGTAAAGACTGATCATATAACCCATTTGAGGGAAGCTTTTGAGGTCCTGAGGTACCACAAGATGATGTTGAATCCTACGAAGTGTGCTTTCGGAGTAGGATCTGGAAAATTCTTGGGATTGATGGTCTCAAAGAGGGGAATTGAGGCTAACCCGGATAAAATTAAAGCAATCCTGGACATGGAACCACCAAAAACTGTCAAGGATGTTCAGAAGCTCACAGGAAGGGTTGCTGCGCTAGGACGATTCATCTCCAAGTTGGGAGACAAGTGTTTGTCATTCTTCAAGTCACTAAAGAGCATCAAAGACTTTATATGGAGTGAGGAAAACCAGAAGGCATTTGAAGAGTTAAAGAAGTATAAGGCCCAGGCCCCGTTGTTGGCCAAGCCAGTTCTGAGTGAAGTTTAATTCTTGTACTTGGCTGTTTCAGAGAGCGCCTTGAGCGCGGTATTGGTTAAGGAGGAGCTAAAAGTCCAGAAACCTGTGTATTATGTCAGTAAAATTCTGCATGGTGCTGAATTAAATTATTCAACTATTGAGAAATTTGCTCTAGCCTTGGTAATGGCTTCAAGAAAACTGCGTCCTTACTTTCAGGCTCATCAGATTGAGGTGCTAACAAATCAGCCACTGAGAAATATCATTCACAGTCCCAAGGCAAGTGGGAGATTGATTAAGTGGGCAATAGAGTTGGGAGAGTTCGATCTCAAGTATAAGCCACGTACGGCCATAAAAGCCCAGGCATTAGCGGACTTCGTGGTGGAATGTACCATACCCCACCAAGAAGTCGGGGGGCAGGAAGATACCATACCTCAAGATAAGGGAGTCGATAATGGGGACAGAGAGAAGGATGATAAGGAGAAAGAATATTGGGTTCTCTATTTTGATGGAGCATCAAAAACAAATTCCAGTGGAGCAGGGTTGGTTTTGCAAAGCCCTGATGGGTTCTTAATTGAGTATGCTATGAAGCTAGACTTCCCAACCACAAACAATGAGGCAGAGTATGAAGCCCTGATAGCTGGCCTTGGTCTAGCTGGGACACTTAGAGTCAAAAACTTAAAGGTCCGTGGAGACTCGAAGCTGATCATATCCCAGGTAAAGGGAGAATTTGAGGCAAGGGATGATACGATGGCTAAGTATGTCCGCCTAGTAAGGGATGTGATGACCCAATTTAATGAATGCCATGTTGAATACATTCCAAGGGAAGAAAATGCTAAAGAAGATGCGCTATCAAAGTTTGCTTCATCTGAGATAGAAGAAAGTTCAGGATGTGTGTACTTCCGTGTTTTGAAGACACGAAGCATAGATGTTAAGCTTGTGGGGACGTCCTGGATTGATCCCATTAAGGCTCATATTCAAACCGGTTGGTTGCCAAGCGATGCAACTGAAGCACGGAAGTTAATTGTTCGGGCACTAAGGTACTCTTTAATAGATGGGATTCTTTACAAAAGATCTTTCGTGATTCCCTACTTAAGGTGTCTCAGGTCCGATGAGGCACGCTTGGCTCTTGAGGAAGTGCATGAAGGTATTTGTGGGCAACACTTGGGGGGCAGGGCCTTGGCTCATAAGATAACCCGTTTAGGCTTCTATTGGCCAGAAATGATGGCTGATGCCAAAGAATATGTGAAGAAGTATGATCGCTGTCAGAAGCATGCACCAGTTGTTAGACAACCCCCCGAGATGCTGACCTCTATCAACTCGCCTATTCCCTTTGCTATGTGGGGGATGGATATTCTAGGGCCTTTCCCTATGGCCATGGCACAAAGGAAGTTTCTGATTGTAGCCATTGATTATTTCACCAAGTGGATTAAAGCCAAGCCCTTGGCCAAAATCACAACTAAGCAGGTTGCACAATTCCTATGGGAAAACATTATGTGCCGATATGGAATTCCCCGTATCCTCGTCACTGACAATGGAACACAATTCAACAATGAGGAATTCAAGAAGTATTGTGAAGAAAATGAAATTGAGTTACGGTTCACCTCTGTGGCTCACCCGCAAGCCAATGAGCAAGCGGAGGTAGCAAATCGGATAATACTGGATGGACTAAAGAAGAGGATCGAGAAGTCAAGAAGTAATTGGGTGGATGAAATATTTCCAATATTATGGGCCTACATGACTACCTTTAGAGTCACGACAGGAGCAACTCCCTTCATGTTGGCATATGGGGCAGAAGCAGTTGTTCCAGTAGAGATATCACATTCCTCTCCAAGGATTCAGGCTTTCAATGCAGAAGAAAATGGAGAAGGGAAGAGGTTAGCCTTGGATTTAATCGATGAAGTGCGAGATAAGGCACATGCAAAGATAGTAGAATATCAGAAAAAGGCTTCATTCTACTACAACCTAAGGGTTAAAGAGAGGTTTTTCAAACAAGGTGACCTAGTCTTGAGAAAGATAGAAGCTTCTGGTGTCGGACAAAAAGGAAAGCTTGCCCCGAATTAGGAAGGACCGTACAAAGTCAAGAGCGTTCAGGGTAGAAGAACCTACAAACTGGAAACTATGGATGGTTTTGAAGTCCCGAGAACCTGGCATGCACAAAACCTGAGGGTTTACTATGTGTAAGATAGTCGAAGTACGATTCTTGCTTGTCATTATGACAAGCAGGTTTAAAAGCACCTTGAAGCTTTGCTTGCGTAGGACTTTATATTCTATTAGAGTTTACATTGTCTAGTTATTATTGATTAGGGTCGAATCCATGCTATGTAAGGTTTTGGAAAACCAGACTTCGTATTAAAGAGTTTGAAATTATTTCTCAATCTAAGGATGCTTAAAGTTTAAGTGCATATTAAGTATTGTAAAGAAGAAAGAGGCAAATAAGGAAAACAACATATCTAATGTAGCCCCGAAGGGTAACAACTTCTACCATAAACTAAATTCACATATTGTCCCGAAAAAAGATATACAAAAAAAACTTAGGCCTCGGAAGGCTGAGATTCTTCGGAACCACTATCTGAGGTCTCCTCGGACGTCTCAGTGGTCCCTTCAGAAGTCCCTGCAGATGTTCCGTCAGAACTGCATTCAGATGCTTTGGAGGATGCGGGAGACACTGGATTCTGAGGCGCAGCTCTTGGAGGCTCTTCCACCCTGATCTTCTTCGCAGCAGGCGCAGGATCTTCTTCGGATGAAGCCTCCTCCTCGCCAGAGCTAAACTCCAGTTCCTTCCTCTTGTGGCCTGGACTTCCTGAAGGGCCGTCTTTGATCATATCAGCTAGCTTATTAGTAACGCCCCCAAGCTCCGGAACTCGTACAGGGCAAGGAAAGGAGGACTGCTCGAGGACCTCTGGAAAATCATCCTGGATGGCCTTCACAGCAGCATCCCAGCCCTCTTTATAGCTAACTGGGTGAAGAAGGGCATCATGATCCACCATCAAGTCTTTGAATTCCTGGGTATCCATCCAGCCGTCAAAGGCTTTGTCCTTCTGCGCCTTCAGAATAACATTTTCGGCCCGGGCCGTTTCCAGGTCAGAAGTGGAAGAGGCCAGTTGAGCTACAAGGGCCTCTATTCTTTGGTTGGCCTCCTCCAACTTCTTGTTAGCATCTTCCAGTCCAACCTTCCAAGCCTTAGCTTGGTGAATTGCCCCTTGGAAATGGGCGTTAGCCTGCAAGAGAAGCAGCAAAAGTATGAGAAAAGAAACATGAAAAGGCAAGTATGAAGGGCATAGGTAAAGGACGTACCGTCGCCAGAGCCTGGGCTCCAAAAAGCTCATTCCCCTCTAAGTCCTGTTGAAGGACAAAGTCTTGATAGTCCACCGGGGAGATGGAATGCTTAGACCATTCCTTGGACAGCGCCGTGTTGCCCACGATTGAATCCTTGCCCCGGATCCCCCAAGCAGGTTGAAAATAGGCCCCTGGCCTCTGCTTGGTGCGCAAAACTTGGCTGGGGCCTTCCTCGCTTGGCTCCGTTGCCTGGAGGAGGAACTCAGGGAAGTGGTCACCAAGGCGAGGGTCTTTAAAGACCTTCCCAGCCCTCTTTATCCTGGTTGTCTCCAGGTCCTTAGGCTTGGTAGCCTCCTCAATCTTCTTAGCCACTGCAACAATCAAAGTCAGTTGAAAAATCAATGGAATAGAAAATGAAGGAAATAAAAAGGAGGTAAAAAAGGGAACTTACTTTTCTTATGAACGGGCGAGAGGCCGCGTTCTACCAGGACGGTCTCCCGGATAAGGTCCCAAGAATGGGAAGTCCCATTATCTTGCGTAAGGAGGTTGAAAGCTCTAGCCTCCTCCTCAGACAAAGTTATATCATTTGGGCTCCCATCTACGGCCAGCCCGAAGGACGATCGAAACAGGGAGCCCCAATCTCCACCTTCCCAAACAATGAACAAAAAATCTTTCTTCCACCCCAAGTTGTTATCGGGGATGGACTTCCCATTCACGATATGGGGAATAGTGGGGCGCTGGTTTAGAGAAACCCAACCCAGACTTTTATCAGGGCTGTTCTTGAACTGAAAAATCTTTCTGAAGACAGCAACAGAAGTGGGGACATTGTGCTTGGCACATTGCGACAGATAGCACAGAATGAGCCTCCAAGAATTAGGGGGAGTTGGCAAGGGCTGATGCCCACATCAGCCAGTAACAAAGGAATGAATGGATGAAAAGGGAGTCTGATACCTGCCCTTAAAGTATCCCTATAGACGCATAGCGCATCCTTTTTCCACTGACAGGCCCTGTCGGTCGGACCTGCAAGAACCAGCTTAAAAGGTTCCTTGATTTTGAAGCAGCTGTTCAACTTTTCCAGCTCCTTGGGATCCCTTAAGGCATTAATATGATCGTGCGCATCCAGATGCGCATCAGACGGGTACTCGTCCCCTCGAGTATTGATCATGTCGATTAAAGAAGTGTACCTCGATCGGATGGGGAACTCATTGGACTTTCTAGCCACGTTCATCTTGGCCAAGCGAGTCATTTTCTTGTCAGCCATCTGCAAAAAAGGACACATACAGGATATCTTAAAAGGGCACACAATAGAAAAATAGACGCGAAAAGTAAAGGGAGGGATTTTACCTGAAGAAACGCTCCTAAAAAAGGCTTTGAGCTCCGACTTGCTGTTATTGCTCTGAGAATCTTAGCAGGAGGAGAAAGGAGAAAATTTAGAAATTAGAAGGTGAGGAGTAGTAGCCTCTCCTCAGTCCTTTATATAAGAGGAAAAGGAAGTTGAAGGGACGAAAGCCCATTAAGGACAAAGGCCCATAGGAAAAAGCCCAGAAAAAGGAATAATCCAGAATATTTCTAGGAATTCTAGAGGATTCTAAAAAGGGAATATTAAGCCCAATAAAAAAGGCCCAGTAAGATTTGGAAAAGCCCAATAAAAGAGGCCCAATAAGATTTGGAAAAGCCCAATAAAAGAGGTCCAGTAAGATTTGGAAAAACCCAATAAGGCCCAATAAAGAAGGCCCGGCCCAAATCCAATTAGGATTTGGAAAATGCAATACCTTAAATTAAAGCCAAATAAAGAAGGCTAGTGGAAGACCAGGATTCAGGTTGAAATCTAGGTCGTGAATCCTGCCCGAAAACTTTCGAACAGGCACCCGAAAATAACGGGTAAAAAAGACCAGGATTCAGGTCGAAATCCAGGTCGTGAATCCTGCCCGGAAACTTTCGAACAGGCACCCGAAAATAACGGGTAAAAAAGACCAGGATTCAGGTCGAATTCCAGGTCATGGATCCTGCCCGAAATTTTTCGACTAGACACACGAAAACAACGGAAATAATAGGACTGAATTGAGGTCGAAACTTCGACCAGGAATGAGGTCGAATAAACCAAGCATCTTTCAAGAATGGGGATTAAAAACCCAGGTCGAAATTCGACTAGGATCCTGGTCGAATTCCAGGTCGTGGATCCTAGTCGAAATCCTTCGACCAGGAAGCAAGAGAATCAAAGAATTTTCGAACAGGATTCAGGTCGAAATTTCGACTAGAATCCTGGTCGAAATTCTAGTCGATAGGCTCAAGACCAGGAGCTAAAAAAGTGGGGGAGTTTTCGACCTAGATCTAGGTCGAAAGTTCGACTAGGATCCTGGTCGAATTCCAGTTCGTGGATCCTAGTCAAATTCCTTCGACCAGGATGGCAAGGCTGACCCCTATTTCGACTAGGATCCAGGTCGAAATTTCGACTAGGATCCTGGTCGAAAAAGGGCTGGAAATCTGAAAAATCAGGAAATTAAGGATAAATCCCAGAAAATTAGGGAAAAATTCAGAAAATCAGGGAAAAAACCCAGAAAATTAGGGGAAAATCCCAGAAAATTAGGGAAAAATCCAGAAATTAAGGGAAAACCCGGAAAATTAGGGAGAAATCCAGAAATTAAGGGAAAAATCCAGAAAATTAGGGAAAAATCCCGGAAATAAGGAAAAAATTCCTGGAAATTAAGATAATTCCTGAATAAAAGGAAAATTCATTGTAAATGTGTAGGTCGCTCCACACTTTACGGAAAAACGAAACCTTGTAAGGGAATGAATAGACTTAACTTCTGCGAAACCTAATCAATGTTTCCCAAAAGTTGGGGGGCAAATGATAGGGATAAATAAATTATGATAGTTTAATTAAATTCTGCATGTGGACTGCTAGGCCCAATAAGAAGATGTATGACATTCAGACCAGAAAGGTTAACATGCTGATCAGGCCTGATGGACCAGATCAGGCCCAAAAACCCTGATTATTAATTAATTTCGTAATTAATTAATAAGGGAAAAATCAGCTATTGAGAAGAGTCCCGATAAGGATATAAATCCTTACAGATTAGCCTTAAGGGGACCTAAAAGGATAAGGAATCACTTTCCTACTATCTAGGACTCCAAAGTCCATTCTAATTATAAGACTTTCCCACCAAGTCTCCTATACCAAGTCCAATTCAAGGACTCCCAACATCTATATAAGGGGCCTCACCCCACAGATCAGAACTACGTTTTTTGACTTGATCCTTGGCAATCAGCTAGGTACGTAGGCATCTTGTTAAGGCAGATTGAGTCACGAAACACAAGAGCAGTCAAATCGAGCCTTAAAGCTCACGTTCCTTTTTATTAAATACAGCAAATAATAACCTTAGTATTTTGTCCATAACAGAATTCTAACACAATACAATAAGGAATCCTAATACATATCCATCTATTGATTACTACGATAAGTAAAGTCCTATACTGACATATCTCTGCAAATATTTTCTCCTTTGATATCTCCTGATTTCCAGCTTGATAATTACTGATGTGACTAAATACTGATTCAAATACTGACCAACAAATATTGATGGTAAATGCTAATGACATCACCTTTGTCAAATACTGATATTAAATGAACTATGATAGTTTAAATACTGATATCATCAATTTTTTTAAATTTGATGTGGTTTTGAAAGGTGTTAAATGTGGTACCATGTATCTTCTTAATGTTTCCACGATTCTGTTGATAATGCATTCTCGGAGATTGAAAATGAAAATAAGACTAGTTTGTGGCACATGAGGCTCGGTCACATGAGTGAAAGGGGGATGCAAATTCTGTCAAAAGTTAATCTTCTTTTTTGTCATAAGTTCACATGTCTTGAATTTTGTGAACATTTTATTTTTTGAAAGTTACATTGCAGCAAGTTTCCCAAAGCAACACACAGAACAAAATGCACACTTTATTACATGCATTTTGATTGTTGAGGTCCTTCACGGGTAGAGTCTTTAGGGGATCATGGATATTTTATGTCAATTATTGATGATTTCTCAAGAATTACTTGGGTGTTCATCAAAAATCATAAATGTGAAGTCTTTAAGATTTTTAAGAAATGGAAGACGTTAGTGGAGAATCAAATAGGGAAAAAGATTAAAAGGTTGCGAACTGATAATGGCCTGGAATTTTTCTCGTCTCAGTTTAATGAATTCTAGGCATCATACAGTCAGGGATACACCACAACAGAATGTTGTAACAGAAAATATAAATCAGACAATTCTGGAGAGAGCTAGATGCATGCTCTCTAATGCTAGAGTAACTAGAAGATTTTGGGCAGACGCGATTAGTACATCGTGTTATCTGATAAATAATGGACTTCACATATATATTCATCTCAAAACTCCTATTTGGAAATGGTCTGGTAAGCCTGCTGATTACTTTGATTTAAGAGTTTTTGTTTGTAATGTTTATTATCATGTAAAGGAGGGTAAATTGGAGCCACGATCTAAAAAAAGAGTATTTGTAGGCTATAAGGATGGGGTTAAAGGTTATAGAATCTGGTCTCCATCTGATAATATGGTTATATTGAGTTAAAATGTAGTTTTTGATGAAAATTCTATATTTAACTCTACTATGAAGTATACTGTTGTTTTAAAAAGTGGTGGTATGAAAAATAGGTCGAGTAGAGAGTCACTCAAGATGAGAGTGAACCATAACATGAAGTTCAATGATCACAATCAGAATTATCATTACCAGAAGTGAATCAGCACAATTTGGCTCTTGATCGATCGAGGAGAGCTAATTATGGGGTTCCTCCAAAGAAATATGGTTTAAAAGACATGGTTGCATATGCACTATAGGTTGCTGAAGATGTATATCATAACTCTGATGATCCATCCACTTAAAAAAAAGTAGTTACATGTACTGAGTGTATAAAATGGTTTTCTGCAATGAGAGATTAAATAGAGTCACTTCAGAAGAATAAGACTTGGGAATTAGTCAAGCGGCCTCGAGAAAGAAAGATTGTCACTTGGAATTGGGTCTAGAAAAAGAAGGAAGGAGAAACATCTATTGAGTGTATCAGGTATAAATCTCGATTAGTAGTTCACGGGTTCACTCAAAAAGAGGGAGTAGACTATAATGAGATTTTTTTGCCATGGTCAGACGCGCTTCCATCAAGGCATACTAACAATAGTTACACATCAGATGCTGGAACTTGAACAATTAGACGTGAAGACATCTTTTCTACATGGAGAGTTGGGAGAAGAGATATACATGACTTAGCCAAATGGTTTTCAGGTCCCTGGTAAACAAGAAATTCGATAGCTATAAGATAGGTATTGGCTATACCAGGAGTCTGTATGTTTGCTGTATTTATTATGGTAAGACAGTAAATGATTTTTTGATTTATCTGGTCCTGTATATAGATGATATGTTAATAGCTGTAGAAAAAGTCTGATGTTTAGAAGTTGAATGGTCTCCTTAGTGCTGAGTTTGAAATGAAAGATTTGGTGCGGCTCGAAAAATTCTGGGAATGGAGATTTATAGGATAGAAGCAAAATAAAACTCTTCGTGTCACAGATGAGATACATTCAGAATATTTTGTCAAGGTTTGGCATGTCTACTCCTAGTACTGCAAATGTACATCTGTCTGTTGCTTATGCACCTAAGTCTGCCAAGGATAAGAAGTACATAGTTTGAGTTCCCTATGCTACTGCAGTAGGAAGCTTGATGTATGCAATGGTCTATACTAGACCCGATCTTGAACAATTTGTCAGTGTTATTAGTAGGTTTTTGGGTGATCTAGGAAAGGAGTATTGATAAGATGTGAAGAGGGTTTTTCAGTACTTAAAAGGTACATCTGATATTGGTCCATTTATGGAGGTGATACAGAGTATTTGGTGACATGGTTTTCAGTGTCTGATTATGTTGGAGATGTTGACAGTAGAAGATCTATAACTAGTTATGTTTTCACTCTGGGTGGTTCAATTGTCAGTTGAAAAATTACTCTGTAACCTATGGTGGCTTTGCCTACTACGGAAGCCGTAAAATAAGGAATCTGGCTGAAAGATTTGGTCAGTAATTTGGGTCTATATCACGATCAAGCTACATAGTATTATGACAGTTTTAGTGTAATCTTTTTAGCCATGATCAAGTCCATCATGGGCAGACTAAGCACATAAATGTAATATATCATTTATAAAAAGTGAGAAGAGAATCAAGGTACGCAAAGTGGGTACTGCTGATAACCTGGATGATATACTCACCAAGCCGGTTCCATATAACAAGTTTCAACATTGTTTGAACCTTCTAAATGTTCGAAGTTATTGATTGTCCTTTTAGGACAAAATCTGAGGCATGAGAGTTTTTCCGGGTACAATTAACATTATTATGGTGCATCTGGTACATCTGTTTTTATGAAAGAATTCAAGTTAAGACATATATTTGTTAAAATATACTTTAAATCGATAAATGACAAAAACTTCGGGACTTCGAGGTCTCGCTGCTTCCTTTATTAAAGTTACGATATCTACCCACTTTTAATACTAGTTGTTTAGGAGTGAGCTACGATCATTTTAACAATTATGCCTGGAGTGTGTTATAAGTGTGATAGGAAGGTTAGGTTAGGTGTTAATAAAATAGAATCAATTACCGTAAAAAGAAAAGAATTGATTATGCATTTTCATGCAAATTCTAAAATAAGCCCGAATCGATTATGCATTTTCATGCAAAATCTAAGATAAGCCGCGAATAAGTTACATCTTTTATGTATTGCACTATTTTACTTCTGTAATTCAATGATAAAAAACTTTTTTTTCCAAATTTAAAGCAAATTTCATTAATAAATTGAAAGAGATTCAATCGGGATAAATTTCCAACTAATCATGCAATCAGGTTGAAAAAAAAGTAAATGAGCTAAATAATTAGTCGATGTATTTTCGGATTGCTTAACTAACTGAATACAAATATTCTGAAAATTCAAAATAATGATAATGATTTTCTAAGCAATTCATCCTGCATCTCCTCTGAAAATAATAGTTTCAAAATTAACACTTACATTAATTACACGGACAGTGTAATGTTTGGAGGACTCAGTTGGCCTCATATAATGAACAAATATTTCGTGTGAGAGGTGAGTACATGCAATTTTTACGACCGTTTCAAACGCACCCGAGCTATCTACCTGCAGGACACCAGTTAGACATGCCAATAGTGTTGTTGATGCGATGTATCCGGATCTCCCCTTACACCAACAAATTTTTGAGGTTGTTATAATATGAATTTGTGTAATCAAAGGGATTAGGGCTTTTGAATGTTCGGGCTGGAATGTTTTGACGACTTTGTTAGATTTGTCCGATCTTTTTTTAGATATATGCATATTATATTTATACTAGCTTTATACTAGCTTTATAACCCATGCGATGCACGAGTCTTCATTAATATTTTTATATTATTAAAAATTATAATAAATTTCATTTTGGATCATTATTGTATTAGTATATTTATAAATAATAATATAAATATTTGTTGTTGGCGGGATTTGAACCTGAATCTTGGGTAGTGTATAAATAATAATATAAATATTTGTTGTTGGTGAAGTTCGAACCTATGAGATTTAGTAGTGTATAAATAATACTATTTATTAGGAATATGTTGTGAACTTGATGATGAGTTAAACAAATCACCTTCGTAGATTTAACTTCGTGAATTTTGTAGCACTCGACGGATGATCAAATATAGTCCCGATGGATGATTTAATATAGTCCCGACGGATGACAATTTGACATCCACCGGGGGAGTAGCTTATATAACAAATAAGTATTGTAGCACATTTCTGCAAACAACTTTGTGTAGATTCTGTAGGAGTACATGAGTCATGTTGACTACTAGTGGATATGCAGAATAGGTTGATTAATTGTAAATATGAAATGTCTTGTAATTCCATATAAGTGTAATGGAGTCAAGTGAAAAATAGCTACATGACGGATGATCAACAAAGCTACCCGACGGATGACAAACATGTACCCGACGGATGATCAAATTCAAATATCTGTTGACAGTGACAACACAGTCACATGCGTTGGGTGTTTGCAAAAGGAATGTGGCAGCCTGTTAAGCAGGAATTTGAGAACAAAGAAGCATTACCATTTCCATGCAATTATGAAGATATTCAAAGATGCTGGAATAGAGTAGTGATGCAACATGGAGTTAGACTAGATATGTTTTATTTTATTATCTTGTCTTATTATCATGTAAACTTGGTGATATATAAACCAAGTGTAGCTAGTTGAACATTCAACTAAGCAAACATATTTTAAAGAGAGATAGAAAAAGTTGTACTTGTCAAGAATTTCTCTGTAGTTTGTTTATTCTACTTGTAAAGCAACTGTGAGCCATTTTAAGCTACACAGAGTTCTCAAACTGATATATATATATATATATATATATATATATATATATATCTGGTGGATACATTCAAATCCAACAGAAAGTTTTAAAAACTTGTGTTTTTATTACTTTGTGTTTTGATTTATATTATTCTTTCATTCCGCACTCTAAAAATCAAACACTTATATATATTCAGTTAGAACAATTTTTAAAATCTTGAAAAAGTAGCCCGAATTACATTCAACCCCCCTTCTGTAATTCTTGTTGTATTGTTAGGGAATAACATATGTTGATATGCAGCTTCTTGAAAATTTCAAAAAACTTGGCAAATTGCTTATCGAACTTATGCTTTTGAAGCCTTTTAGGAAATGGCGGAGGTGGATAGGCTTGTTTATCCCCTGTATTACCCTCATGATGATTGCTTTTAATAGATTTCTTCTTCGGTTCCTCCTCGGCATCCTTCTGCACAACTTCTTCAGCTACAATCTCCTTTTCTGGACTTGGAAAGGGTGTAGATGCACCTGCATTCTGGACATAATTTTCATTTGGGGGCTCGCGACCTTTCCAGAGCTCAAGGTGATGGTGTTCACCTGTTCTTTAACTTCCCTCTTGCCTGGATTGGCTTCTGTATTACTAGGAAGCGTTTTTGGTGGTCGATTCAATAAGGTATTGGCGATCTGCCCTATTTGGTTCTCCAGAGTCTTGATTGAAACCGCTTGGCTTTGGCATATAAGAGCCTGATTTTTGCATATAAGCCGCAACTCCTCCAATTCAGATTTTTCATTCGAAGATAGACCTGCACCTCCATGAGTTTGTTGTTAAAGTTGGAGTTGTTGTCTTGGTCCATATTGCGGTTATTGAAAACCAGGAGGGTTGAATTGTTTTACTGCATACTGCTGATAAGGCTGTTGCATCGCATTCTGATTTTTGCTCTAGCTGAAGTTAGGATGATTCTAGTTGTCAGGATGATAAGTGGCTGGAACTGGTTGCTGCGATCTCTGAAAGTTGCTCACAAACTGAGCTGATTCACTAGATATAGCGCATTGCTCCGTCGTATGCGAACCTGCACATAGCTCACAAACACTGGTTATCTGATTAACACCATAGTTAGCCAGAGAATCGATCTTCATAAACAACGCCTTTAGTTGAGCAGTGATAGCCGTAGCTGTATCCACTTCCAGAATTCCTGCTACCTTTCCCTGTGGCAATCTCTGGGTTGGATACTGATATTCATTAGTAGCCATCAGTTCAATTAGACCATAAGCTTCCTCATAGCTCTTTGCCCATAATGCTCCACCTGATGCTGTATCAAGCATGGGTCTATACTGTGCTCCCAAACCATTGTAAAAACAATTGATGATCATCCAATCAGGCATGCCATGATGAGGACACTTCCTAAGCATCTCCTTGTAGCGCTCCCAAGCTTCACATAGAGTTTCTCCCGATTGCTGCGCAAATTGAGTAAGAGCATTCCTGAGTGTAGCTGTCTTCGCCATAGGAAAGAATTTAGTGAGAAACTTTTGAGAAAGATTCTCCCAATTAGTGATAGAACCAACTAGTAGAGAGTGTAACCAACTCTTAGCTTTATCCCTCAGAGAGAATGGGAAAAGTCTCAAATTCACAGCCTCTTCAGAAATATTATTGAACTTGAAGGTGTCACGCATATCGATGAAATCCCTAATGTGCATATTAGGATCTTCTGTTGGAGAACTCCCAAACTAGACTAAACTCTGCACCATCTGAATCGTGCTAGCATTGATTTCAAAAGTATTAATGGCGATGGCTAGTCTAACAATGCTAGACTAAATGTCATTGATCTTCGATTGAGAATATCCATCAAAGCTTTCGTTGCTGCTGCTCGATCTCCCATTGTTATAAAAACTAGAGTACCTGAAACACACACAAGTAAAAGAATCCGAGTCAATGAACTTTAATGACCACTGATGTCAATCACATAAACTAAAATTTAACACCGAGTTCCCCGGCAGCGGTGCCAAAAACTTGTTAGGGCAAAAAACACGCGCTAAAATTACACGCAAGTATACACGTTTGCAAGTAGTATAAGATATAAATCAGATTCGTTCCCACAGGGACTAGTTTAGGTTAAATTCAGATTATGCACTTATGCAACAATGTATGATTATCGTTCATAGATAAGACAAGTAACAAGTTTGAGTTGATAATACTAAATAACATTAACTAAGAGTAAAGTAATTGATTTAACTATATGAGACAAACATGGGATTCTAACTTCATTACTACTTTATTCAAAATCATTGTTCTTAACCTTAGCATGTAATGGTGATGACAACTAATCAGATAACACGAAACAGCAAACAACAAGCTCTGGAAGTATAAAGAGTATAAAGATCATAACATACAGCAAGATGAACAAGAAGGATGTTGGAGTTAAAATTCCTTTCTGGATAAAGATAATTATCACCACTGGAAGGTGAACATGCACCTACATCTTCTTTCCCAAGATGAGGCCTATGTGGATTGCATAGAGAGAGGTCCTCATGTACCAATGAGAGCTGCAAATGGCAATGAACCATCTGTTCCCAAACCTAGGCATGAATGGTCAGATCCTGATATTGAGCAAGTCAGGAAAGATAAGAAGGCCATGAACATATTGTTCAATGGAGTTAATGGTGATATGTTTGATAACATCATTAACTGTAAAACAACCAAAGAGGTTTAGGACACAATCCAATTTATTTGTGATGGTACTGAGCAAGTAAGGGAGAACAAGATGCAGTTACTGATTCAGCAATATGCTTATTTCCACTGTGAAGAAAGTGAGTCTCTCACTGATATTTTTAGTAGATTTCAAAAGCTACTAAATGCTCTGGAGTTGCATGGAAGAGTCTATCAAACAAAAGACTCTAACCTCAAGTTCCTTAGATCTCTTCCAAAAGAGTGGAAGCCAGTGACAGTCTCATTGAGAAATTCTCAAGATTACAAGGAGTTCACCTTGGAGATACTGTATGGCATCCTAAAAACTTATGAGCTTGAAATTGAGCAAGATGAGAGGATGGATAAAGGAAGGAAGAAAGGAGGGTCCATAGCACTGGTTGCTGAGTTAGAGAAAGAGAAAGAGATGAAGGTAGAAGCTGTTGAGTCTACATCAAAGGTCTATGAAAGCAAGGGTAAAGGGCTGGTAGCTGAAAATGAAGATCACTTGAGCCAAGATGACATGGATGATATTGATGAATATCTAGCATTCCTATCCAGAAGATTTGCCAAGCTCAAATTCAAAAAGAATTTTAGAGCAGCCAAGCCAAATATAAACATGGTGGATAAATCTAAATTCAAATGTTTCAAATGTGGTTTGGCAGGGCATTTTTTCAGTGAGTGTAGAAAGTCTGATTCTAGCAAGAAGATGTTTGAGCCTGTTGATTATAAACAGAAATACTTTGAGTTACTCAAACAAAAGGAAAGAGGTTTCGTCACACAGGAGAATGACTGGGCAGCTGATGGACTGGATGAAGATGAAGAGATAAGCTATGTCAACCTAGCCCTGATGGCCAAATCTGATGAAACAGAAACAAGTTCTTCAAGTAATCAGGTAATCACCATTAACCTATTACATTTATCTAAACTGAGTGTAATGATGCAATCAATGACATGTCCACAGAATTATATCACTTGCGTGTTACACTTAAGTCCCTCACTAAGGAAAATGCTAAAATTAAAGAAAACAATTTGTTTTTATGTGAGAAGAATAATGTGCTAGAGTCTTAGTTTATTGAATATGAAAAATTGAGAATTGAGTGTAAAATTGCTAAGGATGAATTAACTGAGTCCTTAAAGAAAGAAGAGATTTTAAAGAAGCAGCTTGAATTAGAACATGAAGTGATTAAGGCATGGAAATCATCCAGAGATGTCCATTCTCAAATCACTAAAGTTCAAGGTATTGAGTCCTTTTGTGATGTAGCCTCGAAGAAGAGTAAGGAGAAGCTGGAATCCAATTTGGTTGAAGGATTGTTGACAGATGTGGACTCGACGGATGATTTTCATCATCCGTCGGATAATCAAAAGGATTATCCGTTGAGTGACAAAGAGCCACATCCGTCAGCTGTGAGTAAACCTATGAGCAAAGCTAAGCTAGCCAAGTTAAATGAAAAATATGGCTCAGTCTCTAAGAACTTTATTCCAGGAGAATCAAGTCAAGTCAGGAAGGAGAAAAAAGTTAATGTTGGTCATCTTTCCATCAAGCAATTAAATGACAGATTAGAAAAGATTGAGGTTAAAACAGAAGCTAAAAAATAATAGAAATGGGAAAGTAGGAATTAACAAACATAACAACTACACACCTGATAAATATGCACCAAGAAAAATCTGTGTTAAGTGTGGTAGTGTTAATCACTTGTCTGTTAATTGCAAACTTGCCATGCCTACTCCTATGTCTGTAACTCCCTCTTTTCCCAACATGACTGCTATGCCTGCCATGCCGTTGAATGCTATATCTACTCAGAATATGAATACACAATTTGCTAATATGCCATTTGCACTTAATCCTTATTATGCTGCATTTAGTATGCCTCAAATGCCATTTAGCATGCCTTACTGGAATAACATGTTTGCAAACAGCATACCTTTTCCTGTTAATCAAAATGTGCATGATAATTCTGCTCTAATGACTGGTTTCAAAGGTTCAACTCAAATGACTAAGGATGAATCAGAAATTCCCAAGTCAAATGAGATCAAACCTAAGAAACCAAAGAAGAAAGCTTACAAGGTAGGACCCAAGGAAACTTGGGTACCAAAATCAACTTGATTTGATTTTGATGTGTGCAGGGAAACCAAAAGAATCTTTGTATCTGGATAGTGGGTTCTCAAGGCACAAGACTGGAGATTCTACCCTGCTCATTGAGTTCAAGGAAAGATATTACTTTTGGAGATGACAACAAGGGTTATACTGTGGGATATGGCTTGATTTCAAAAGACAATGTTATCATTGAAGAGGTTGCCCTTGTGGATGGTCTCAATCACAATTTGCTGAGTATCAGCCAGCTTTGTGATAATGGCAATTTAGTAACCTTCAATTCAGAAGCCTGTGTTGTGACAAACAAAAAGAGCAACAAAGTGGTTCTCACTGGAGTGAGGAAAGGAAATGTGTACCTAGCTGACTTCAACTCATCAAATGCAAAATATGTTACTTGTCTTCTCAGTAAAGCAAGTCAAGATGAAAGTTGGCTATGGCACATGAAGATGTCCCATCTAAACTTCAAAACCATGAATGAGCTTGTCAAGAAAGAACTGGTTAGAGGCATTCCTCAAGTGGAGTTTACTAAGGATGAATTGTGTGATGCCTGCCAGAAAGGAAAGAAGATCAAAACATTATTCTGAAAGAAGCTTGATTCAACAATTGAAGAACCTTTGCAATTGTTATACATGGATTTGTTTGGACAGTCAATGCGGTGTCCATCTCAAGGAAAATATTTTGCCTATTAATTGTGGATGATTTCTCAAAGTTCTCTTGGACATATTTCCTAAAGTCTAAAGATGAAGCTAGTGAAATCATAATCAATCACATAAGGCAAGTCAACAATCATCCTGATTTTAAAGTAAGAAGAATCAGGAGTGACAATGGAACTGAGTTCGATGAGATCACTTTGTGAAGAGAATGGGATTATGAATGAGTTTTATGCAGTAAGAACTCCACAACAAAATGGATTAGTGGAAAGAAAGAACAGATCTCTTATTGAAGCTGCAAGAACAATGCTTGAAGAATCAAAGTTACCAACATATTTTTGGGCTGAAGCTGTGAAAACTGCCTTCTACACTCAGAATATTTCTTTGGTTAATCAAGAAAAGTGTATGACACCCTACCAATTGTTCAAGAATAGGAAGCCAACTCTAAATTTTCTTCATGTCTTTGGCTGTAAATACTATATCTTGAGGAATCAAACTTATCAACATGGGAAGTTTGATGCTAAAGCAGATGAAGGAATTTTTGTTGGATATGCTGTGGGAAAGGCATATAGAGTCTAAAATCTAAGAACCAACATTGTTATGGAATCAATACATGTTGTGTTTGATGACAAAAAGATTGAAGGACTGCAAGATAGGGATTTCCATGAAAGCCTCAAGTTTGATAATGTGGAGATGGTTAGTGATGACAGTGATGATGAAAGTGATCAAGAAATAGTAAATAAAGATAATGCAGAAAAATCTACAACTAATAAAGCATATAACTCAACATTTGTTGAGTTACAAAATACATCATCCATCGGGAGACAATCTGCCTTATCCGTCGGGAGACAATCAGCTTCATTCATCGGGACACAAAGTGCATCATCTATCGGAACATTAAGAGAAGCTGAAAGTCAAAATAGATCACCTACAGAAAGTTCCCCTTTCTCAAATTAAAGATTCACAAACTCATGGGGAGTTTCTCATAATCAAAACTTAGTCACACATCAAGACAACAATGAGGCCTCTTCATCTAGAGCTAATATACCTCAATAAAGGAAATGGACTAAAGATCACCATTATTGATGCATCTTCTAGAGTTCAAATAAGGAGAGCAACTCAAGAAGAATGTCTGAAAGAGATGTGTCCTAAGTCCAATCATGTATGATGATTTAGGAATAACTTTTATGTAATCTGTTTTGATTTCATTGATATTAATAAAAGACTTGTTTTGGCTTTATTGCGGGCTTTATCTATTTAAGTGTTTAAATAAGATATACCATAGTTTAGAGTAAAGCTTTTTATGGATTATGATGAGATCATAATAATGAGACCTAAAAGATAATAACTCTAAACTTAAATAGTTCCTGGTCGTAGAATTACTAATTGGTAATTAGTAATCCGCAAAGATCGGTACATACTATGCTTGCTTCATTATGAAGGATGTCTGTTCTCATAGTCATTTGTGTGGTGACACTATAGCTAGTATGTAGGTGCTTATTATATAATAAATTCACTAAACATGACTCACACAGCTGAACAATTGATGGAGTTCACTCACGTGTCAGCAGATGTTCACATAGTGATAGTTGTACAAGTATCCTTAGACTTGAGGTCATCATAGTCATCTTGTGTACACTGAACTATACTTTGGTTTAGTTCTTAGTCTTCAGGGACAATAATAAGGGCTCTACTGGGTGTAGGAAATTGTACACGAAGATAGTGTATGATCAATAAAGGATCTACCCCTTCCAGTGAAGGAAAAGAATGTTCAATGTTGATCCACTTATGCTAGTTCAGGAATCTTTGGCCAGAGTGAATGAAATTAGAAGGGAGTTTCTAATTCACATTAATTAGAACTAAACATAGTGAATGGGAAAGCATATGATTAAATAAGATAGGCTTGACACAAGTTCCATGCTTTGTATTTAATCATGACATTGCAGGGTAGAAGGAATTGATTGTACGGTAACTATTCATGAACGGGTTCTTGGTATTCTAAGCAGTGAATTCGTATTATCCGGATAGTCCCGATATGCTGAGAAGTATCCCTCACGATGTATAATAAATATGATTAATTTATTAATTAATAATATTTAATAAATTAGAGAATTTATATAAATAATGATAAAATAGTTTTATTATTATTTATTTCTACTACCGGCTTAATATTGAACCTACAGGGCACACCATAAAAGAGAATAATTTAATGGTGGATAAATTAATTAATAATGGCTAGTAATTATTTATTTATGAAATAAATAATTAATTAGCAAATTTAATAATTGATTAAATGAGATTTAATTAATTATAAATTAATTAAGAAAAAGTTCTTAATATTATTGATAGGGATAAATAAATCCTGATTGTATAATTAAATATTGCATTAATTATACAAGGTATGGGTTGCTGGGCCCAATAAGAAGATGTATGACATTCAGACCAGAAAGGTTAACATGCTGATCAGGCCTGATGGACCAGATCAGGCCTGATGAAACAAAGAAGGCCCAAAAACCCTGATTATTAATTAATTTCGTAATTAATTAATAAGGGAAAAATCAGCTATTGAGAAGAGTCCCGATAAGGATATAAATCCTTACAGATTAGCCTCAAGAGGACCTAAAAGGATAAGGAATCAGTTTTCTACTATCTAGGACTCCAAAGTCCATTCTAATTATGAGACTTGCCCACCAAGTCTCCTATACCAAGTCCAATTCAAGGACTCCCAACATCTAGATAAGGGGCCTCACCCCATACATCAGAACTACGTTTTTTGACTTGATCCTTGGCAATCAGCAAGGTACGTAGGCATCTTGTTAAGGCAGATTGAGTCACGAAACACAAGAGCAATCAAATCGAGCCTTGAAGCTCACGTTCCTTTTTATTAGATACAGCAATTATATATATTAGTTTTAATCCATAACATTTGGCGCCGTCTGTGGGAAAGCACAACAACAATCATGGCGAGAACACGGAGAACAATTAGAGCTCTGGAGGAAGGAACACCATCAGGGACAACTCAGGTGATTTCGTCAACCGTGGAGATTCCTCCCCATTCAACTTATGCATCTACTCAAGGGGAAGCCCAGATAGGGGCAACTCAACCTCAGCCACAAGGGACAACTTCCCCGACTATTCAAGGTACGAATCCTCAAGTTCAACAAGTACATGTACCTGTGAATTATCGACCCGTCGGGTATGAATATTCAACTATTGTTACTACTAACCCCCCTTATGGGATGCCCCTTCACCCTGAGGTTGGAGGAAGTTGATATGCTGGGCGAAGTGAAGCACGAGGGCAGTCGCCCCCCTATATACGAGGTTTGGCTCCTATCCCCGAGGATCGGGAATTTTCTGGTCCTTACACTGAGAGAGACTCCGAATCTTCGGATGATGAAGTGGCCCCGAGAATGAGGCATCCTGGCAAAGAGCCAATGGCCGATGGAAGGCAACGCCCTCAAAGCACCCCAGGGGCGAATCCCCAAGAAGTGCAGGAAACGATCAGGGCTCATGAGGCTGAGATCCAAAGGCTGAGGCGTGATTTGGAGGCCCACCAGTCCACCAGACCCCAGATACCTCCTAGGGGGAGAAATCCTCCCCCTGTCATAGACCTGGATGGTCCGGTACGAAGAAGGGCTGTCGTCCCAAGAACTGATCCAAGCAATCTCCTTCCCCTTGGAGATCCTGATGATCCAACTCCACCCTTCACAGAAGAGATAATGAATGCCCATATCTCAAGGAAATTCAAGATGCCCACTATCAAAGCCTATGATGGCACGGGAGACCCCGCTAATCATGTTAGGACATTCTCTAATGCACTGCTGCCGCAACCCGTGAATGATGCTATAAAGTGTCGGGCCTTCCCTCAAACCCTGTCGTGTATGGATCAAAGATGGTACAGTCGCTTGCCCCCGAACTCTATTGGATCGTTCAGAGAATTAAGTCAGGCTTTTATTAAGCAATTCATCAGTGGAAGAGTCCATGAAAAAAGTTCAACATCTCTTATGAGTCTTGTGCAGGGAGCTAAGGAATCCTTGAGAGATTACCTGAATCGTTTCACAAAGGAGGCTTTAAAAGTCCCGGACCTTGATGATAAGGTAGCCATGATAGCACTGCAACAAGGAACTAGGGATGAGTTTTTCAAGATGTCCTTGGCCAAACGTCCCCCTGAAAGCATGTTGCAGCTCCAAGAGAGGGCAGGGAAGTATATCAAGGTTGAAGAAAGTATGAGGAAGACCGTAGTAAGTAATGAGCCCACTGGAGGCAAGAAGCGGAAAACTGATTTAGAATATATTACAAAGGACAAATATCCTAGAACCGAACAAAACCCTGATTCAACCCCCAAGAAGGGAGGACCTGGGCAAAAGTTCACTGAATACGCTAAGCTGAATGCTCCTAGAAGTCAGATTTTGATGGAGATTGAGAAAGATAGAGATATTCGCTGGCCTAAGCCCTTGAAGGCTGATCCCGCCAAGCTAGATAAGAGCAAGTATTGCAGGTTTCACAAGGATGTTGGCCATGACACCGATGAGTGTAGGCAGTTGAAAGACGAAATTGAGTTTTTGATTCGAAAAGGAAGATTGAATAAGTATACTGGAGATGGAGGGGACAGAAATAATAATTGAAGGAAGAACTTTAAAGGTCGTAGGAGGGACCAAGACGATCAGGGGCGGAATCCCCAACCTAGAGGGCCGGTTATAAATGCAATTTTTGGAGGACCGCGACGCCCTCGAGGACCTATGATAAACACGATCTTTGGAGGTCCAACTGCTGCTGGATTGTCCAAAAATTCCAGAAAGGCATATACTAGGGAGGTTATGCATATTGTTGGAGAAGCCCCGAAGAGGGCCAGGACAGAAGTAACATTGGCTTTTGATAATTCCGACCTAGAGGGTGTGAAGTTCTCTCATGACGACCCGCTGGTCATAACACCGATAATAGGAAATAGCCCGGTTAAGAGGGTCCTTGTGGATAATGGTGTTTCTGTGGATATCTTGCTCCACGACACCTTTCTAAGGATGGGGTATAACGACTCCCAGTTGACACCAACCGACATGCCGATATATGGATTCGCTGGAGTAGAATGTCCTGTGGAAGGGATAATCGAATTGCCAACCACCATAGGTACGGAACCAAGGCAAGCAACGCAGATGCTGGATTTCGTGGTGGTAAAGGCTAGTTCAACTTATAATGCTATCATGGGGAGAACAGGGATACATGCCTTCAAGGCAGTCCCCTCTTCCTACCATTCAGTCATAAAGTTTCCCACCCGAAACGGGATTGGAGAAGAGAGAGGAGATCAAAAAATGGCTAGAAGCTGTTATGTGGCCTCTTTGAGAGCAGATGGAGTCAGGGGGCAGCTTCTTCCTATTGAAGATATGGATGTCCGAGAAAATGATGAGAATAGAGGAAGGCCAGCAGAAGACTTGGTTTCCGTTCCTTTAGACCCCGAAAATCCTGAGAGGATGACTTTTATTGGAGCCACATTAGAGGAGCCCCTTAGAGGGCAGTTGGTGAAATTTTTGCAAGAAAATAGTGATGTGTTTGCATGGTCAGCAGCTGATATGCCAGGCATAGACCCGGAATTGATTACTCACAGGTTAAACGTGGATCCAAGCCGGAAGATAGTAAAACAAAAGAAAAGAAATTTTGCCCCAGAAAGACAAGAGGCTATAAAACAGGAAGTAGAAAAACTCTTAGAGGCTGGTTTCATTGAGGAGATTCAATTTCCGGAGTGGTTAGCAAATCCTGTAATGGTGAAGAAGGCTAATGGAAAGTGCAAGATGTGTATAGACTTCACTGATCTGAATGATGCATGCCCCAAAGACTGTTTTTCGCTGCCAAGAATTGATACTTTGATTGATGCCACTGCTGGACATGAGATGCTGAGTTTCATGGATGGATTTAGCGGATACAACCAGATCAAAATGCATAAGGATGACATTCCAAAGGTATCATTTATCACTGACTTTGGTGTTATTGTTATCTTGTTATGGCGTTTGGTCTCAAGAATGCAGGAGCCACCTATCAAAGGTTGGTGAAGAAAATTTTTAAGGATCTTATTGGTAAGACTATGGAAGTCTATGTTGATGACATGTTAGTTAAGAGTCTAGTAAAGACTGATCATATAACCCATTTGAGGGGAGTTTTTGAGGTCCTGAGGTACCACAAGATGATGTTGAATCCTACGAAGTATGCTTTCGGAGTAGGATCTGGAAAATTCTTGGGATTGATGGTCTCAAAGAGGGGAATTGAGGCTAACCCTGATAAAATTAAGGCGATCCTGGACATGGAACCACCAAAAACTCTCAAGGATGTTCAGAAGCTCACAGGAAGGGTTGCTGCACTAGGACGATTCATCTCCAAGTCGGGAGACAAGTGTTTGTCATTCTTCAAGTCACTAAAGAGCATCAAAGACTTTGTATGGAGTGAGGAAAACCAGAAGGCATTTGAAGAGTTAAAGAAGTATATGGCCCAGGCCCCGTTGTTGGCCAAGCCAGTTCTGAGTGAAGTTTTATTCTTGTACTTGGCTGTTTCAGAGAGCGCCTTGAGCGCGGTGTTGGTTAAGGAGGAGCTAAAAGTCCGGAAACTCGTGTATTATGTCAGCAAAATTTTGCATGGTGCTGAATTAAATTATTCAACTATTGAGAAATTTGCTCTAGCCTTGGTAATGGCTTCGAGAAAACTGCGGCCTTACTTTCAGGCTCATCAGATTGAGGTGCTAACGAATCAGCCACTGAGAAATATCATTCACAGTCCCAAGGCAAGTGGGAGATTGATTAAGTGGGCAATAGAGTTGGGAGAGTTCGATCTCAAGTATAAGCCACGTACGGCCATAAAAGCCCAGACACTAGCTGACTTCATGGTGGAATGTACCATACCCAACCAAGAAGTCGGGGGGCAGGAAGATACCATACCTCAAGATAAGGGAGTCGATAATGGGGACAGAGAGAAGGATGATAAGGAGAAAGAATATTGGGTTCTCTATTTTGATGGAGCATCAAAAACAAATTCCAGTAGAGCAGGGTTGGTTTTGCAAAGCCCTGATGGGTTCTTAATTGAGTATGCTATGAAGCTAGACTTCCCAACCACAAACAATGAGGCAGAGTATGAAGCCCTGATAGCTGCCTTGGTCTAGCTAGGACACTTAGAGTCAAAAACTTAAAGGTCCGTGGAGACTCGAAGCTGATCATATCCCAGGTAAAGGGAGAATTTGAGGCAAGGGATGATACGATGGCTAAGTATGTTCGCCTAGTAAGGGCTGTGATGACCCAGTTAAATGAATGCCATGTTGAACACATTCCAAGGGAAGAAAATGCTAAGGCAGATGCGCTATCAAAGTTTGCTTCATCTGAGATTGAAGAAAGTTCAGGAAGTGTGTACTTCCGTGTTTTGAAGACACGAAGCATAGATGTTAAGCTTGTGGCTCCCATAGGCCTGGGGACGTCATGGATTGATCCCATCAAGGCTCACATTCAAACCGGTTGGTTACCAAGTGATGCAACTGAGGCACGGAAGTTAACTGTTCGAGCACTAAGGTACTCTTTGATAGATGGGATTCTTTACAAAAGATCTTTCGTGGTTCCCTACTTGAGGTGTCTCAGGCCCGATGAGGCACGCGTGGCTCTTGAAGAAGTGCATGAAGGTATTTCTGGACAACACTTGGGGGGCAGGGCCTTGGCTCATAAGATAACTCGTTTAGGCTTTTATTGACCAGAAATGATGGCTGATGCCAAAGAATACGTGAAGAAATGTGACCGCTGTCAGAAGCATGCACCTGTTGTTAGACAACACCCCGAGATGCTGACCTCTATCAACTCGCCCATTCCTTTTGCTATGTGGGGAATGGATATTTTGGGGCCTTTTCCCATGGCCACAACACAAAGGAAGTTTCTGATTGTAGCCACTGATTATTTCACCAAGTGGATCGAAGCCAAACCCTTGGCCAAGATCACAACTAAGCAAGTTGCACAATTCCTGTGGGAAAACATTATGTGCCGATATGGAATTCCCCGTATCCTCGTCACTGACAATGGAGCACAATTCAACAATGAGGAATTCAAGAAATATTGTGAAGAAAATGAAATTGAGTTACAGTTCACCTCTGTGGCTCACCCGCAAGCCAATGGGCAAGCGGAGGTAGCAAATCGGATAATCCTGGATGGACTAAAGAAGAGGATCGAGAAGTCAAGAAATAATTGGGTGGATGAAATACTTCCAATATTATGGGCCTACAGGACTACCTGTAGAGTCACGACAGGAGCAACTCCCTTCATGTTGGCATATAGGGCAGAAGCAGTAGTTCTAGTAGAGATATCACATTCCTCTTTCACTGCAGAAGAAAATGAAGAAGGGCAGAGGTTAGCCCTGGATTTAATCGATGAAGTGTGAGATAAGGCACATGCAAAGATAGTAGAATATCAGAAAAAGGCTTCATTTTACTACAACCTAAGGGTTAAAGAAAGGTTTTTCAAACAAGACGATCTAGTCTTGAGGAAGATAGAAGCATCTGGTGTAGGACAAAAAGGGAAACTTGCCCCGAATTGGGAAGGGCCGTACAGAGTCAGGAGTGTTCAGGGTAGAGGAACCTACAAGCTAGAGACTATAGATGGTTTTGAAGTCCTGAGAACTTGGCATGCGCAAAACCTGAAGGTTTACTATGTGTAGGATAGTTGAAGTACGATTCTCACTTGTCAGTATGACAAGTATGTTTAAAAGCACCTTGAAGCTTTGCTTGTGTAGGATTTTATATTCCAGTAGAGTTTACATTATCGAGTTATTATTGTTAAGGGTCGAACCCATACCATGTAAGGTTTTGAAAAACCAGACTTCATGTTAAAGAGTTTGAAATTATTTCAACCTTTGGATGTTTAAGTTATGATAATACCTTGTGTGGGTATAACAAAAATTCATGCCTAAACGCGTATTAAGTATTGGAAAGAAAGGCGAGTAAGAAAAGCAGCATATAAAATATAACCCCGAAGGGTAACAAGTTCTGATATGAATAAAGTTCAAAAAGAAGATATACATAAAAAACTTAGGCCTTGGAAGGCTGGGATTCCTCGGAACCACTATCCGAAGTCTCCTCGGATGTCTCAGTCGTCCCTTCGGACGTCTCGGTCATCCCCTCCGAAGTCCCTGTAGAGGTTCCCTCTGCGGGAGATGTTGGTTCCTGAGGCGCTGCTCTTGGAAACTCTTCCACCCTGACCTTCTTAGTGGCAGGCTCAAACTCCTCTTCGGAAGAATCTTCCTCCTCTCCGTCCTTGATCATATCAGCAAGGTTCTCAGTAACACCCCCAAGCTCTGAAACTCGCACAGGGCAAGGAAAGGAGGACTGCTCGAGGACTTCTGGAAATTCATCTTGTATGGCCTCCACAGCAGCATCCCAGCCTTCTTTATAGCTAACTGGGTGTAGGAGGGCATCGTGCTCCACCATCAAGTCCTTGAACTCCTGGGTGTCCATCCAGCCGTCAAAGGCTTTATCCTTCTGTGCATTCAAGATAACATTTTCAGCCCGGGCCGTTTCCAGGTCAGAAGTGGAAGAGGCCAGTTGAGCTTCAAGGGCCTTTATTCTCTGGTTGGCCTCCTCCAACTTCTTGTTAGCATCCTCCAGGCCAACCTTCCAAGCCTTAGCTTGGTGAATCACCCCTTGGAAATGGGCGTTAGCCCGCAATAGAAGCAGCAAAAGTATGAGAAAAGAAACGTGAAAAGGCAAGTATAAAGGGCAATAGGAAAAGGACGTACCGTCACTAAAGCCTGAGCTCCGAAAAGCTCATTCCCCTCTAAGTCCTGTTGAAGGAAAAAATCTTGATAGTCCACCGGGGAGATGGAATGCTTAGACCATTCCTTGGACAGCGCCGTGCTGCCCACGATTGAATCCTTGCCCCGGATCCCCCAAGCAGGTTGAAAATAAGCCCCTGGCCTCCGCTTGGTTCGCAAAACTTGGCTGGGGCCTTCCTCGCCTGGTTCCATTGCTTGAAGGAGGAACTCAGGGAAGCGGTCACCAAGGCGTGGGTCTTTAAATACCTTTCTGGCCCTCTTCATCCTGGTTGTCTCCAGGTCTTTAGGCTTGGTAGCCTCCTCAATCTTCTCAGCCACTGCAACAAGCGAAGTAAGTTGAAAAATTAGCGGAATAGAAAATGATGGAAATAAAAAGGAGGTAAGGAAGGGAACTTACTTTTCTTAGGGACGGGCGAGAGGCCGCGTTCTACCAGGACGGTCTCCCGGATAAGGTCCCAAGAATGGGAAGTCCCATTATCTTGCGTAAGGAGGTTGAAAGCTCTAGCCTCCTCCTCAGACAAAGTTATATCATTTGGGCTCCCATCGACGGCCAGCCCAAAAGACGACCGAAATAGGGTGCCCCAATCTCCACCCTCCCAAACGACGAACAAAAAATCTTTTTTCCACCCCAAGTTGTTGTCAGGGATGGACTTCCCATTCACAATGTGGGGAATAGTGGGGCGCTAGTTTAGAAAAACCCAACCCGGACTTTTATCAGGGCAGTTTTTGAACTGAAAAATTTTCCTGAAAACAGCAACAGAAGTAGGGACCTTGTGCTTGGCACATTGTGACAGGTAGCATAGAATAAGCCTCCAAGAATTGGGGGGGAGTTGGCAAGGGCTGATGCCCACATCAGCCAATAACAAGGGAATAAATGGAGGAACAGGGAGTCTGATACCTGCCCTTAGAGTATCCCTATAGACGCATAGTGCGTCCTTTTTCCACTGGCAGGCCCTGTCGGCCGGACCGCAAGAACCAGCTTAAAAGGTTCCTTGATTTTGAAGCAGCTGCTCAACTTTTCCAGCTCCTTGGGATCCCGTAAAGCACTAATATAATCGTTCGCGTCCAGATGCGCATCAGACGGGTACTCGTCCCCTTGAGTGTTGATCATGTCGATCAAGGAAGTGTACCTCGATCAAATAGGAAATTCATTGGACTTTCTAGCCACGTTCATCTTGGCCAAGCGAGTCATTTTTTTGTCAGCCATCTGAAAAAAGGGCACGTAGACAGGCTATCTTAAATGGGCACACAATGGAAAAATAGACACGAAAAGTAAAGGGAGGGATTTTACCTGAAGAAGCGCTCCTAAAAAAGGCTTTGAGCTCCGACTTGCCGTTATTGCTCTGAGAATCTTAGCAGGAGGAGAAAGAAGAAAACTTAGAAATGAGAAGGTGAGGAGTAGTGGCCTCTCCTCAGTCCTTTATATAAGAGGAAAAGGAAGTTGAAGGGACGAAAGCCCATTAAGGACAAAGGCCCATAGGAAAAAGCCCAGAAAAAGGAATATTCCAGAATATTCCTAGGAATTCTAGAGGATTCTAAACAGGGTATATTAAGCCCAGATCAATGTTAAGCCCAGTAAGATTTGGAAAAGCCCAATAAAAGAGGCCCAGTAAGATTTGGAAAAGCCCAATAAAAGAGGCCCAGTAAAATTTAATAAGGCCCAATAAAGAAGGCCAGGCCCAAATCCAATTAGGATTTGGAAAATACAATACCCTAAATTAAAGCCAAATGAAGAAGGCTAGTGGAAGACCAGAATCCAGGTCAAAATCCAGGTCGTGAATCCTGCCCGAAATCATTCGAGCAGACACCCGAAAATAACGGGTAAAAAAGACCAGAATCCAGGTCGAAATTCAGGTCGTGAATCCTGCCCGAAATCATTCGAGCAGGCACCCAAAAATAACGGAAAAAAAAACCAGAATCCAGGTCGAAATTCAGGTCGTGAATCCTGCCCGAAATTTTTCGAGCAGACACCCAAAAATTACTGGAATAACAGGACTGAATTGAGGTCGAAACCTCGACCAGGAATGAGGTCAAAGGAATCAGGCATTTTTCAAAAATGGGGATTAAAAAACACAGGAAAAACCCTGGTCGAAGATCGACTAGGATCCTGGTCGAAAACTAGGTCGTGGATCCTAGTCGAAATCCTTCGACCAGGATGCATAAGAATCAAAGAATTCTCGAACAGGATCCAGGTCGAAGTATCGACTAGAATTCTAGTCGAAATCCTAGTCGATAGACTCAAGTCCAGGAATAAAAAAAGGGGTATGTATTCGACCTAGATCCAGGTCGAAAGTTCGACTAGGATCCTGGTCGAATTCCAGGTCGTGGATCCTAGTCGAACTCCTTCGACCAGGATTGCAAGGCTGCCCCTTACTTCGACTAGGATCCTGGTCGAAATTTCGACTAGGATCCTGGTCGAAAAAGGGCTGGAAATCTGAAAAATCCCAGAAAATTAGGGAAAAATCCAGAAATTAAGGATAAATCCCAGAAAATTAGGGGAAAATCCAGAAATTAAGGATAAATCCCAGAAAATTAGGGAAAAATCCATAAATTAAGGATAAATCCCAGAAAATTAGGGAAAAATTCAGAAAATAAGGATAAATCCCAGAAATTAAGGGAAAAATCCCGAAAAATAAGGATAAAACCTAGAAATTAAGGGAAAAATCCAGAAAGTTAGAGAAAAATCCTGGAATTAAGGGAAAAGTTCCTGGAAATTAAGATAATTCTTGAACAAAAGGAACAATCATTGTAAACGTGTAGGTCGCTCCACACTTTACGCAAAAACGAAACCCTGCAAGGGAATGAACAAACTTAACTTTTGCGAAACCTAATCAATGTTTCCCAAAAGTTGGGGGGCAAATGATAGGGATAAATAAATCCTGATTGTATAATTAAATATTGCATTAATTATACAAGGTATGGGCTGCTGGGCCCAATAAGAAGATGTATGACATTCAGACCAGAAAGGTTAACATGCTGATCAGGCCTGATGGACCAGATCAGGCCTGATGAAACAAAGAAGGCCCAAAAACCCTGATTATTAATTAATTTCGTAATTAATTAATAAGAGAAAAATCAGCTATTGAGAAGAGTCCCGATAAGGATATAAATCCTTACAGATTAGCCTCAAGGGGACCTAAAAGGATAAGGAATCAGTTTCCTACTATCTAGGACTCCAAAGTCCATTCTAATTATGAGACTTGCCCACCAAGTCTCCTATACCAAGTCCAATTCAAGGACTCCCAACATCTATATAAGGGGCCTCACCCCACACATCAGAACTACATTTTTTGACTTGATCATTGGCAATCAGCAAGGTACGTAGGCATCTTGTTAAGGCAGATTGAGTCACGAAACACAAGAGCAGTCAAATCGAGCCTTGAAGCTCACGTTCCTTTTTATTAGATACAGCAATTATATATATTAGTTTTAATCCATAACAATTATTAATGAAGAATTTAACTTTTGGAAATTAAATCAAGTGAGAGAATTATTTTCTAAAGTGTTTAGAAAAAGGGTTAATGATTAAATAATTTTATGGGAAAATTATCAGCTGAAATTTTTGCCAATAAATATACTATTATAAACCCTGCCTCAACCCAAAAACAAACCCTAATTCTAAATAAGAAAAGAAAAGGAGGCAACCCTAATTCTCTCAACCCCTTCCTCCGTCATTACTTCGATCTCTTGGTGGATACCGGTAGAGTGCTTCACACTTGAGAAGCAACTGCTAGGGATCTCCGTTCATCATTCTTGGATCGCTTTTAAAGGTTAGAAATCGATCCCATATGTTTTATTTATGATTTGTATGCGATTAATATGGATTTTATATCAAGAAAATGTTATATCATGTTTCTGTGATGTATAAAATTATATAATGGTATAAGAGCTTAGGTTGTATGCATATAGATATGTGATATAAATTTCAGAATTTTCTGATCTTGTATGAATTTATTATGATTTTTGCAAGTTATATCATGGATTAATTATGATTGATTAGAAATTATTTCTCAAAATTGTTTTGACTATAGATATGGGTTCTACAAGTGTTGTAGATCTTCTGGGTATTTTTTTTCATAATTTTCTGATGTGTGGATTAATTATTATGAATTTTTAAAGTTATTTTAATTAAAATTCGTAATAAAATATGTATATATGTGTAATCTGTTATGTATATATATATATATATATATTGTATCCTGCTGGAATTCAAATAGTACGTACTGATGTTGATGGGGGTTGGCACGACGTTCAATGGCGGCGTCTGTTAATAAAAAAATGGAAGAAGACAGAAACGGGCAAAGGACCGCGCGGCTGGCTGGTGCGCATGAGGGTCACGCGCTTCTGTGTCACGCGTAGCGCGTGTCAGACACGCGCGGTTAACTGGTCAGTGCTGATGTTGATGTCATGCTGACGTCATCAGATGACGTCACGCTGACGTCAGCTCAGCAGTCAGGGCGCGTGAGGCGCGTGTGCGCGTGGGGGCGAGTGGCTGAGTGTCAGTTACGCGCCTGACGGCGCGTGTGCGCGTGGTGGCGCGTCAGACCGCTTCTCGAGGCGCGTGAGGGCGCGTGGTCGGTCCGTTTGGGGCGTGCTTGGTGCCGTTGGATTCGTTTTTTCGAGACGCTTCTAATGGTATATTAAATTATATTTTCTGAAATTGTTTCGGACTGTTTATAGCTAACAGTAGTATTTTAAAGCTGTTTTTAATTGTTTTAATTACTTTTAAATGCTTCATGTGATACATAGAGATGTATATTGCTTTGAGTAATATGCTACATGATTTAACATGCCTACCTTTACGTTTATTCATGCTTATATATGTGATATTTACTTAACTTATCATGCGATGATATATTTGGGTGAACTTAATTAATATAAGCCGTATGTTAGACAATCTAGTATAGTGAAATTGTTTCTTGACCTTAATATAAATATTATGAATATAATCATGAGATTCTTGTGTTTATGAAACACGTAATTAAATATGAATTTTCAATATTGAGAGAAAGGATGATTCGGTCAAAAACAGATTTCGATCTGTAAGAAAGGGGTATTAAGTGACGCCTCTTGACAATGCTCCCCCCGATCTGGGAATCATCTGATTATCGATTATTGATTTGAAATATTTAATTTAAAAGGAAGAATCTCTTTATAATATTATTATGATTGTAACATAATATAATCCCTCTAAAATTAAATAATATCAAATAGTAATTGGCCAATGACACAACGGGCTTGTGTCGGTCAAAGCCTTCCAACATGGTAGAAAGTAGTTCTTATTTTTAAATCATTGTCGTTTCGTGCTACAGCCGAGGGCTTTGATTTCGAAATAAGAAATACTTATCTATTACATAGAGATGTGTACATTGAATTAGAATCTAAAGGTCATTACGTGCTGCAGCCGTGGGCCGTTGGAGACTGATTCAATTGTAAAAAATGTTGGGTTAGACTTGACTTAGAATATTGAGTCTGTCGTGCTACAGCCGTGACTCAATTATTCAAGAGGCTAAAGTTTTATTAGGGAATAACATAAGATGTAATTGACAAGAGTTGTCTTCCTATTGAACATCACATGACGTTTCATGCTACAGCCGAGGTTGTGTGATGGAATATAGGATCCCTATTCCCACTAGCATTATGAATGCTTAATTTTTCACTTAGGAGGTTGTATAAATTAGATAAACTAGTGGGAGCCACTAATGAATAAAGACCCGATTCATATAGTGTTTTGAAATGAAATTGAATATTTGCTAAGTGTTGTTATGTGTTCATCATTTACAGATTTACTATATACGTTATGTCTTCTGCACTATCACGCCGGAGTATACTAGATGCTCACAAGTTGACTGGTCCTAATTTTGCTGACTGGCTTCGAAACTTGAGAATTGTTCTCAGGGTTGAGAAGCTGGAATACGTGCTTGACTCACCTAAGCCTACTGAACCTGCTAAAGATGCACATAATGATGAACATGTTGTGTATCGTAAGTGGATAGATGATGCAAATGTTGCTCAATGCATCATGCTAGCTTCCATGAACATTGAACTACAGAAGCAGCATGAGCATATGGATGTTCACACTATCCTTATGCATCTGCAAGAGTTGTATGATGTGGCAGGGAAGACAGCTCGATATGAGATATCGAAGGAGCTATTCGGTTGGAGGATGTCTGAGGGATCATCTGTGAATGAACATGTACTTAAGATGATCAATTTGATTGAATGTCTTGGACAACTTGGTTTTTCCATGGATGGGGAGTTGAGCCAAGACTTGGTCTTGCAATCACTTCCGGGTTCATTCTCGCAGTTTGTTGTGAACTTTCACATGAATAAGCTGGATGTCAGCCTGCCTGAACTCCACAACATGTTGAAGACTTCAGAATTGAATTTTCTACCTAAGAAGAGTTCTGTTCTTCTAATTGGTGAAGGTTCCAATCCTAAGAAAAGGAAGAAGAACCCTTCCAAGAAGAAGAAAGTAGGTGAGAAAAAGCCGGTTCCACCAAAAGCTGAAGACCCCAAGAGCAAAGCTGTTTGCTTTCACTGTAATAAGGTGGGGCACTGGAAGAGGAACTACAAGGTTTACCTTGCAGAATTGAAGAAGAAGAAGGGTAATGAGACTACCGCTTCTGTTTTAGGTATGTTCATGATTGAATTGAATATGCCATTAAATCAAATTTCTACTTGGGTATTAGATACCGCATGTGGTTTTCATATTTGTAATTCGTTGCAGGGACTAAGGAGAAGTAGGACTCTTGAGGAAGAGGAGGTGATTCTACGGGTGGGAAATAGAGCAAGAGTTGCTGCTGAAGCTGTAGGATCATTTCATTTACATATTCCTATGGGCAAGACTATTGTTTTAAATAATTGTTATTTTGTTCCCTCGATTGTGAGGAATATTATTTCTATTCCCATGTTAGACTTGGCTGGATTTTCGTTGTTATTCAGAATAATAAATGTTCAATTCTTAGAGATAACGTTCTTTATGGAAGTGGTATTTTAAATAATGGTCTGTATATATGTGACGTAGAGCATAATTTACTTTAAATTGAACATACTAATAAAAGAAAAAGGGATGACGAAAATCTCACTTTTTTGTGGCACTACAGACTTGGTCATATTAATGAAAATAGACTGCAGACATTGCATAAGGAAGAGTTACTTGACCCCTTTGATTTTGAATCATATCATACATGCGAGTCTTGTCTATTGGGTAAAATGACCAAATCTTCATTTAGTGGACATGGAGAGAGGGCTACAGATTTGCTAGGATTGGTACACACAGATGTATGTGGACCAATGTCTACGCAAGCCATGGGTGGATTTTCATACTTCATTACTTTCATAGATGATCGATCTAGATTCAAATATGTGTATTTGATGAAACACAAGTCGGAAGCCTTTGAAAAGTTCAAAGAATATAAGTATGAAGTGGAGAAACAAACCAAACATAGTATTATAACTCTTCGATCAGATCGAGGTGGTGAATACTTGAATGGAGAGTTTCTAGATTATCTCAAAGAAAATGGTATAGTCTCCCAATGGACTCCTTCATATACTCCACAGTTGAATGGGTATCTGAAAGGAGAAATCAAACTTTGTTAGACATGGTTCGGTCCATGATGAACTATGCGAATCTTCCAGTATTCCTTTGGGGTTATGTATTGGAAACCTCAACATATTTACTGAATAAGGTGCCTTCCAAATCTGTTCCTCAAACTCCATATGAGATATGGAAAGAAAGGAAACCGAGTCTTAAACACGTTAAGATTTGGGGATGTCCAGCTTATGTCAAAAAAGTTGACCCAGATAAGCTGGAATCTCGATCCATAAATGTAATTTTGTGGGATATCCTAAAGAGACTTTAAGGTATTACTTTTACACCGATCATAGGGTGTTTGTTTCTAGACATGCTACCTTCTTGGAAAAGCAGTTTATCCTTGAAGGAAACAGTGGGAGCAAAATTGAACTTGATGAAGTTCAAGAAGCACAAACTACTACGGTTCAAGTGGAAACACCTATTCAGACTGAACAACCTTCTATGGAACAGCCCATTCATAGGACAGGGAGAGTGTCTCACAAACCTGAGAGGTATTATGGCCTTGTCATTGAGAATGGCAATGAGTTGTCAATCATTGATGATGACGACCCTGTGACCTATAATGAGGCTATGAGTAGTGTTGACTCAGAGAAATGGCATAGTGCCATGAAATCTGAAATGGAATCTATGTATACCAACCAAGTATGGACTCTGGTTGAGGCGCCTGAAGGTGTGAAGCCTATTGAGTGCAAATGGGTATACAAAAGAAAGATTGGAGCAGATGGCCAGGTGGAGACCTATAAGGCCAGGCTCGTGGCAAAAGGATTCAGACAAAGGCAAGGGATTGACTTTGATGAAACTTTTTTGCCTGTAGTCCTGTTAAAATCAATTCGGATTTTACTTGCGATTGCTGCTTACTACGACTATGAGATCTGGCAAATGGACGTGAAAACACCCTTCCTCAATGGGAAACTTGAAGAGGAAGTGTGTATGACACAGCCAGAGGGTTTTCTTTCCAAGGGAAATGAACACCTAGTGTGTGAGCTGCTGCGAACCATATATGGTTTAAAGCAAGCTTCTCGTAGATGGAACATCCGTTTTGATGAGACAATCAAAGAGTTTGGTTTTATCAAAAACATAGATGAACCATGTGTCTACAAGAAGGTTAGTGGAAGCACGGTAACATTTCTTGTATTGTATGTGGATGACATACTTCTTATAGGAAATATTATACCGATGCTCAATCAGTCAAAGTATGACTATCAAAGAACTTCACGATGAAGGACTTGGGAGAAGCATCCTACATTCTCGGTATGAAGATCTATAGAGATAGATCTAGAAGAATGATAGGTCTTACCCAAGGTACATACATCAAGAAAGTGCTTAAAAGGTTTAGCATGGAAAACTCCAAAAGAGGTCTCATATCAATGAGCCATTGAGTGTCCCTTTCCGAAAAGATGTCGACACCTGAGGAAAGAGAGCGTATAAGTAAGATTCCTTATACTTCAGCAATAGGATCTATCATGTACGTGATGTTATGTACTAGGCCTGATGTTGCTTATTCGACGAGCAGATATCAGTCTGATCCAGGTGAAGACCATTGGAAAGCAGTAAAGAACATCCTTAAGTACTTGCGAAGGACTAAGGATATTTTTCTTGTTTTTAGTGGTGAATCTGAGTTGAAAATAGAGGGTTATACTGACTCTAGTTTTCAGTCAGAAAGTGATGATAGCAAATCCATGTCAGGGTACGTGTTTACTCTGAATGGTGGTGCGATTAGTTGGAAGAGTTCCAAACAGTCTACAACGGCTGACTCCACAGCGGAAGCAGAATATATAGCTGCAAGTGAGGCTGCAAAAGAAGCCGTTTGGATGAGGAAATTTGTTTTTGAGTTGGGAGTTGTTCCTAGCATTAAGGAGCCTATTATGTTGTATTGTGATAACAACGTAGCAATAGCACAAGCTAAGGAACCAAGATCTCATAAGAATTCCAAGCATGTCCTGCGGTGCTTTTATCTGATTAGGGAGATTGTTGAAAGATGAGATGTCAACGTCAAGAGAGTTGACACACATAACAACATAGCAGACCCTTTAACAAAGCCACTTTCTCAAAGTCACTTTGATCATCATAAAGATAAGATGGGTATTAGATACCACAGTGATTGGCTTTAGTACAAGTAGGAGATTGAAAGAGATGTGTCCTAAGTCCAATCATGTATGATGATTTAGGAATAACTTTTATGTAATCTATTTTGATTTCATTGATATTAATAAAAGACTTGTTTTGGTTTTATTGTGGGCTTTATCTATTTAAGTGTTTAAATAATATATACCATAGTTTAGAGTAAAGTTTTTTATGGATTATGATGAGATCATAATAATGAGACCTAAAAGATAATAACTCTGAACTTAAATAGTTCCTGGTCGTAGGATTACTAACTGGTAATTAGTAATCCGCAAAGATCGGTACATACTATGCTTGCTTCATTATGAAGGATTTCTGTTCTCATAGACATTTGTGTGGTGACACTATAGCTAGTATGTAGGTGCTTATTATATAATAAGTTCACTGAACATGACTCACACAGCTGAACAACTGATAAAGTTCACTCACGTGTCAGCAGATGTTCACATAGTGATAGTTGTACAAGTATCCTTAGATTTGAGGTCATCATAGTCATCTTGTGTACACTGAACTATACTTTGGTTTAGTTCTTAGTCTCCAGGGACAATAATAAGGGCTCTACTGGGTGTAGGAATTTGTACACGAAGATAGTGTATGATCAATAAAGGATCTACCCCTTCCAGTGAAGGAAGAGAATGTTCAATGCTGATCCACTTATGCTAGTTCAGGAATCTCTGGCCAGAGTGAATGAAATTATTAGGGAGTTTCTAATTCACATTAATTAGAGCTAAGCATAGTGAATGGGAAAGCATATGATTAAATAAGATAGGCTTGACATGAGTTCCATGCCTTGTATTTAATCATGACATTGCAGGGTAGAAGGAATTGATTGTACGGTAACTATTCAATGAATGGGTTCTTGGTATTCTAAGTAGTGAATTCGTATTATCCGGATAATCGTGATATGCTGAGAAGTATCCCTCACGATGTAGAATAAATATGATTAATTTATTAATTAATCATATTTAATGAGTTAGAGAATTTATATAAATAATGATAAAATAGTTTTATTATTATTTATTTCTACTACCGGCTTAATATTGAACCTACAGGGTCACACCATAAAAGAGAATAATTTAATGGTGGAGGAATTAATTAATAATGACTAGTAATTATTTATTTGTGAAATAAATAATTAATTAGCAAATTTAATAATTGATTAAATGAGATTTAATTAATTATAAATTAATTAAGAAAAAGTTCTTAATATTATTAATTAAGAATTAAACTTTTGGAAATTAAATCAAGTGAGAGAATTATTTTCTAAAGTGTTTAGAAAAAGGGTTAATGATTAAAAGGTGGTTTAATTATTAGTTAATTGGTTAATGAGAATAATCAATTAAAGGGTTAATAATAATATTTTATGGGAAAATTATCAGCTGAAATTTTTGCCTATAAATATACTATTATAAACCCTATTTGCCTCAACCCAAAAACAAACCCTAATTCTAAAGAAGAAAAGAAAAGGAGGCAACCCTAATTCTCTCAACCCCTTCCTCCGTCATTACTTCGATCTCTTGGTGGATACCGGTGGAGTGCTACACACTTGAGAAGCAGCTGCTAGGGATCTCCGTTCATCATTCTTGGATCGCTTTTAAAGGTTAGAAATTGATCCCATATGTTTTATCCATGATTTGTATGCGATTAATATGGATTTTATATCAAAAAAATGTTATACCATGCTTCTGTGATGTATAAAATCCTACAATGTCTATATAGCAGCTTCCAATCTAAGGAAGAACCAAAGAAGGTAGAAGAAGCTTTGTAGGATCCTGACTGGATTTTAGCTATGCAGGAGGAGCTAAACCAATTTGAAAGGAACAAGGTATGGAAGCTGGTACCCAAACCTAAAGGAAAGAATCCAATTGACACCAAGTGGGTATTCAGAAATAAGATGGATGAAAATGGAATAGTGGTCCGGAACAAAGCTAGATTGGTTGCTAAGGGCTACTGCCAACAAGAAGGAATAGATTTTGATGAAACCTTTGCTCCTGTTGCAAGACTTGAAGCCATCAGAATTTTCTTAGCCTATGCAGCCCATGCCAATTTCAAGGTCTATCAAATGGATGTCAAAAGTGCCTTTCTGAATGGAGATTTGGAGGAGGAAGTGTATTTAGTCAACCTCCTAGTTTTGAAGATCCAAATTCTCCAGGATATGTCTACTATCTTTTGAAAACACTTTATGGACTGAAGCAAGCACCTAGAGCCTAGTATGACACTTTATCAAAGTTTCTTTTGGAAAACCACTTCACAAGAGGTACTGTTGATAAAACTTTGTTCTTTAGAAATGTTAATGGCTCTAGTATACTTGTTCAAATTTATGTAGATGATATTATATTTGGTTCTATAGATTAAAAACTTTGCAAAAGGTTTGCCAAATTGATGCAAAGTAAGTATGAAATGAGCATGATGGGAGAACTACCTTACTTTCTTGGTTTACAAGGTAAGCAAGTTAGTGATGGAATATTCATTAGTCAATCTAAATATATTCATGATCTTTTAAATAAGTTTAATCTAATGGATTGCACATCTGCAAAAACTCCCATGGCCACTGCAACTAAGCTTGAATTAAACACTACTGAAAAGTCTGTGGATATTTCAAGCTATAGGGGAATGGTTGGCTCACTTCTGTACTTAACAGCTAGTAGGCCAGATATAATATTTGCTACTTCTCTTTGTGCTAGATTTCAGGCTGATCCTAGAGAATCTCACTTAGTAGCTATCAAGAGAATTTCAGATATCTCAAGGGAACACCAAAACTTGGCATTTGGTACCCTAGAGATTCTGGTTTTGATCTAACTGGTTATTCAGATGCAGATTATATAGGTTGTAAAATAGACAGAAAAAGCACAACAAGAACCTGTCAATTTCTAGGGAACAAGCTTGTGTCCTGGTTCAGTAAAAAGCAAAATTTAGTTTCTAGTTCTACAACTGAAGCTGAATATATTGCTATTGGTAGTTGCTGTGCATAGATTTTGTGGATGAAAAACCAATTGTTGGACTATGGTCTACAAGTGGATAGAATTCCAATTTTCTGTGATAACACAAGTGCAATTGCAATCACTGAAAATCCAGTACAACATTCAAGAACAAAGCACATAGACATCAAGTACCACTTGATTAGGGAACATATGATGAATGGTACTGTGGAACTTTATTTTGTTCCAAGTGAAAAGCAGCTTGCAGATATCTTTACCAAGCCACTTGATGAATCCACCTTTTCAAGGTTGGTAAGTGAGTTAGGTATGCTTAATTATTCTTGAATTATTTCAGATATTTTTGCAAGTTTTAATGCAGCCAGAAACTTAATTGATTTTTCAGTTTTGGATGAAATTTTGGCTGAGTCAAATTTACATCCCGACAGATGTTCATTATCCATCGAGTTTGATCATCCGTCGGAATATTATTTGTTAATAAAAATCAATTACTTTTCTGGATTATTTTATAACCCGACGGATAATTGATTTGTCCTCATCCATCGAATTGTCTCAATCTTAGCCGTTAAAACTCTGAACACTATCCATCGTGTATACTTACAGTTTGTAAGTATAACACGACGAATAGGTGACAAAACTTTTACAGTTTATTTATTTTTAAACGGCTATTTTGGGCTATTTTGATTGGTTACTTTACTTCACTTTATTATTTTTGACAGTTTATTTTTGGGATAGTATAAAAGCAGAATTCATTTTTATTCTACACTTTTATCATTCTCAAATCAATTGCTCTAACTTCATTTCTTCTTCAAAGCAAATATTCTCTCTTCAAATTTCTCACTCTCTAACAATGGCACCGGTAGTCAAAATCATGTCTCAATCTGGATATATCTATAAAAAGAACAACTTTGCAGCACTTGTGAATAAGGAGATTCCTCAGTCTGGAGACTTTCACAAGATGATGGATTTTGTGAAGAGCTGTAAACTCAGTTATGATATGCTGGAATCACCCACAATCTACTGTGAAGTTGTGGCGGAGATATGGACAACTGCCATGTACAACTCAACTGACAAGACCATAAATTTCACTCTCAAAGGTAAGCAGTTTTGCATTAATAGTGACATTATCAAAGCATGCTTTAGAATTTCAGATAACTCTGCTACTGTTCCACACATAGACACTGATATAGTTAACATGCTAAATTCCATGGGCTATGCACTTTCTACTTCTAAGTTAAGTGAAATTAGGAGGTTAGGTCTTAGAAAGGAATGTAGCAATCTGTGTGATGTGGTAACTAAAGTATTTTCTGGTAAAATTAGCAATTTTGACTTTGTTAACATGTCCATGCTTAACATGCTAATTACTGATAAATATTTTAATTTTAGTGACTTGGTCTTGTTTGAGTTAGGTTATAAGCTAGATGAACTTAATAAGAGAGGTAAAAGTGTCTATTATGCTAGTTTCTTTATGATGCTTGCTAACCATCTTATTGAGAATATTGTTGTTGAGAACCCAACCAACAAGCTAAATTATTGGGTTCAAGAATGGAGAGTCACCACAAAGAGGTGCCCTTCCATTACTTTCCAATCATGGAGGGACCTCAGGTAAGTGAGGTAAGCACCACTGTCTCCACTCTTCCAACCTCACATATTTCTTTGCCTTCAAGTGTAGCTATGGCATCTGTGTCAATGGCCCAACAGATGCCTACCCAAGCTACCAAACCAAAAATTTAAAAATCAAAATCTAAGAAAGCCCCCTTTGGTTTCTTTCAAAAGAAATCAGTTGCAAAGTCTACTAAACACAAAGAGGGGAGCGTGAAGGAGAGTGAACAAGGTGAAGGACATGGTGAAAATCAAAGAAACCCTAAGGATAAGGCTGGTGAGATGAGTGTACTTAAGCCTAGCCACACCACAGTTTCCCAACAAACTGTGGTTATTAATAAGGAAATAATCTTACTTCTAGTTTCATCCTCCCAAAAGGGTGTTACTATTGAAACAAGCTCCCAACCAAGAGCACAGGCCAAGAGGGTTAGGGACAGAAGTTCACCACAGACTTATGCTAGAAAGAAAAGATAAAAAAACCCTTGGAGATGCACAGGGAAGACACACAGTGCAAACTGGTACTAAAGACCCGGTCACCGCACCATCTCAAAGTCAGATTGATGTGGCTCCAATAAATGTGGAGTCACAGCCAAAATCATTAACAATTGAAGCACCTGAAACACCAAATTCACCAACACACTCACTGGATGTTGACATGATCAATACATCACTTCCAAATCCTCCATCTTTAACTCTATTGGAGAAGCCAAAAATTCAAGCAAGTGAACATAATCTTTTAGATGATTTGTTGACTCACTTGCCATTTCTTTCTGAGTCTGTTGAGACATATGTGCCTAAATTTTCATCAATCTACACAGAGTCTACAATAGTCTCCACTCCAAACTCATTCATTTCCTCTATCCCGGTGGATATTTTTCATCCGTCGAATAGTGATTGTATCCCGACGGATGTGCCTAACAGCAGTCATCCGTCGAATAGCCAAACTACTATCCCGATGGATATTCATCATCCATCGGGAGTCTCTGCACAACTTCAAATTTCTTCAATTATCACAAGTGCAAAGGACTTAGTAGTAGTACAATCACTCCTAGGACTGAGGGAAGGGAGTGAACTGAGTGAGAGGCTGGGTTGCTCCCAGGAAAAAGGAGAGAAAATGAGTGAACATATGCAGTCCATTTCTTCAGGACTAGCAAAAGTAAGTGAGGGGAGTCCCACCTTAGATGGTGAAGGTGAGGGTGTGAGGGTGTGAAGCCAAGGTGTAACGACCGAGAAATTACGCTTGTATTATATTATAATAAAGATAAATTATGTGTATTATTATGTGATTAAATATGTTGAGTCGTTAAACCCTAATTGCTATGTGCTACGTGTTGTCTGTTTTAATCAGAATGTGTTTCGGGTATTTATTGAGTGTTTTATTATAAGTTATATATATTTATATCAAAACCCGTACAACTTAAATATTGTTTCAAAAGCCCGTATTTCAAATAAAATCATTAGCCCCATTTGCCAAAAACAACCTATACCATATCGCTATTCTGAACCCCTAGACGTTTTACAAATTTACCATTTTCGCGAAAAACGACTTTTCCGGACCCTTTCGGTACAAAAACCCCACAAAAATCATATTTTTATTTTTATATGATCATGAAATTATTATACATCATTTTTCTTTGCATTTTTGTAATATTCATAATTTTTGGGAATTTTTGACATTTATTTTGTATTTATTGGATATTTAAAAATTCATAATTAATACCCAAAAATTATAAAAATTGGGGCCAAATATTTTTATTAGATGTGTAATTAGACCCTTAATTTTATTTAGGGGTAATATTTTCATAAATATAAATACCTGAATTATCATCAATTAAGTAGTTAATTATAATTAAAAAATCAGAAAATTCAAGAAAATTCCCAATTCTCTGAAATTAGGGTTTGGAGTTCTTGAGGATCAAAGCACAAATTGAAGGTGTTTCTGTTCATGGAATTGAACATGTAAGTATCCGTTGTGAAGCTCTTTGAATTCTCTATCTGATTATGCAGTCGTTTTTATTGTTTGATTGATCGAATTGATATTCGTGTTTTCGGGTTTAATTTACGAATTCGGGTTTTGATTTTGATTAGTTGTTAGAAGATTCTGTCGGTATAGGCTTGTAGATTGTTAAATCCTCGATCGATTGGCACCAGTTTTGTATGTTTTGGTTTCCGTTTTAGCGTCGCCGGAACGCCGCCGCCGCCCCGTTCCTGAGTTTTCCGGCATCATTAACAGCAGAGGAGGGAGGAGGAAGGATGTTACGTTGCTATGGTGTTGTTCTTGACTGAAAACGTGAAGAAACGAGGTGTAGTCGTGGTGGTTCGTTTGTTCGATTCGAAGTCACCGGAGATTCCCCCTCCCCCCCCCGGCGTCGGGTTTCAGTCCAGGCGGCTGTGTTCTTGGACGACCCGGAGTCGACCCGGTTCCAACCCGGTTTCGACCGGGTTTTGATCCAAAAACCCTAAACCTGATTCCCTGTTTCATGTTTCTGGATTATTAATTATTTATTTATATTTTATAAAATGAAAATTAGTTTTTATAAATTCTAAAAATCAATTAAAAATCAGTTTTAAATTCTGAAAATTATTATAATTACCTTATAAATTATTTTATTAATTTAGAATTTCAAAATTAATTATTTAATTAATTATTTAATTATTTATCTAGTTATTTATTAGTTATTTAATTAATTAATAATTAGGTAATTAATTAATAAATAAGGATTAAAAATAATCGAATAATATGAATAATAATTCGTTAATTAGTTGAATATTGCGAGTAGCTCGTATTTATACGAGTAGTTAATCGTTGAGTTAGATTATGGTGCGAAAAATAATTATTAATTCGATAAATAGCGTATCAGTTAGTTGTATCGATTGGTTATTTATAAATAATCGATCTAATCGAGTAAGTAATAATAATTTACAAATAATTGTAATAAATTGTAATTAATCCTAATAATTAGGGATTAATTATTTTAAAATACAATAATTATTAATTATTTATTTAAAAATATAATTAAGGATTATTTAATTATAATTAATTATTTAAAATTAATTATTAATTAATTAAATCTTGTTTAATTCGTAGTAATTAAACCATTAGTCCGATTTGAGTGAAACGAAGACCCCTAGACTCAGAAAAATAAAACGAATCCAATACAAATAATTGTAAGTTATAATTTCTTCCAAAAAAGAGTCGTATTGTGATAGTTAATTGTTTATATGCCCTAATAGGGGTAGAATCGAGTCAAATAAATTTCGAAAAATTATAATAAAATCAAATAGGGTTAGTTAATACATGTTTGAGTCTAGTATCAATTCTAAAAATATTTATAAGTCCAAAAATCAAGTATGTGCTTTATGTGCTATATGCTTTACGTGGTTATGTGAACCTTATGTGCTATATAATTATATGTGTATATATGCGAGTCAGATAGAAACGCATGGGTAGATTGATAGGGCTGCGTAGTATCAATTCGAGATACGCGTATGTACTAAGTTATCTAAATGACTATCTTTCTATGATTGATTCAGTATCAGCAAGGCAGATCGAGCAGGAGACCGAAGGCGGTAAGTTGAACCAGGTTAAGTACGCGCAAGGCAAGTTTTTCCCCTATTCTAAATTCAGAATAGTGAATTATACCCCATTTTCCATATCAGTTACACTTTGATAATTATTGTTCATATACACTGTTACACAATTATTGATTCTTGTTTCTATTTCATTTCGATTCTTGATTTCTCCCAATTTATTGAATCCCCTATTCATATTCCAATACTTTTACCCTTGTTATAAATACTCCGGTATATCCTGATGTTGGGATACATCAAAAGCATTCCGATTGTTGCGGATGCTAAACTTTGGACTGAATGGTTATGATACGGGCTGGGTTTTACCCAGACCTTTAATTAATAGGCCATAGTTTCTTGAGTACTCCTTATGTTGGTTGGGTCTATGCAGTTGGATATAGATTCACACTGTATCCTGACTAATCAGCAGGTTATAGTGCATATATTGGTTCTTATCTCCAGTCTTGTTCATTTGGCACTCGCCAGTGTTGGCAAAATTATTATTCTTTACAGAAATAGATGGTTGTTCAAACCAGCAGCTTATCGATTCATTTATTCTTCTCTCTTTATACTATATACATTGTTGCAGGCTTGTTGAGCAATTTTGGCTCATCCCCTTTTATTGTTATTCCTATTGTTTTACAGTTAAGGTATATAATGAAACCCATCAGAACCTGCATAGTCAAGAAGCGAGTCAAGCAGCGGGACCCTCTTATACCAAGAGTGTTCATCCCTATCCCATAAGAGAGCTTTGAGTTACCAGATCAGGTGTAACAGGATAAGTAGTAATGTTGGTTTGAATAAAAGTTGTGTGGTGAGAATGTAGATAGAATAAAGTTTTGTAATGAAGAGAGTTTTTGAGATGAATTGTTTTTATTTGGGTTTGTAATAAAGTTAGTGTGTCGTTCTTGTTTTCAACTCTTAACCTTAAAAGATCCTGAGTAGCACTAGTTCGGGATAATTATTATATTTATATTCCGCTTGTGCAGGTTTAGTTTGTAGTTGATATTAATAATGCCCCAAATCTATACCCCGGATTTGGGGGGTGTTATAGTTGGCTTAAGATAAGATAGGAAGGTCATATAGGATAGAAGTAAGAATGTTAGGGTGTTTGTTTATGTGATTAGAAGTTATGAGTTCTAGGATTGTGATTTGATTGTTCTTCTGTTATTATTGTTATGTATATTAGATGGCTTCTTCGTTGTCATCTACGGAGTGGACTGAGTCAGACCTAGTAGCAGCACCAGTACTAGCCCCAGTATCAGTGCAGATTTTTCCTCCATTACCACCACCTCCACCATTGCCACCTGGACCAGCACCAGAGATACCCCCTCCACCAGAGGTACCTGACTTTGTTGATTATTTCCCTTATTTTGAGCCGGAGATACCTGATTTTCCACCTTTGGAGTTTCCGATGTTTGATGTTCCTGATATGGTTGACATTCCATAGTGGGAGGACTTAGAGCCACAAGTTCATGTTCCACAATTTGAGATTCCAGAGATTTCACAGATGAAGCCAAAGTTAGAGCCACATGTATATGCACCCATGGAGCAACATGTTTTGTTTCTTGCACCACTAGCTGTTTATGTCCCTGTGCCCGGAGTATACCAGTTCCCGCAGCCAGAGTTTATGGACGAGGTAGTGGTGGATAAGCCATTACCATTGCCTTCTCGAGGTTCCCACACAGATTTTCGTGAGCATCACACAGTTACATATCAGTGATACCAGTCAGAGAGAGAGGAGAGGGTCAGATGGCAAGATCAGTGTAGAGAGATCCTTGGGTTGTTTGAGACACAGGAGGACGGTCCAGTTCGAGCACTTCACCCAGATTACATCTTGAGAGAGAGACTACACCAGATCTACAGGGCTGGTTCTCAGGAGCTTACTGACTTGAGGCAGCAGGACATTAGTATAGAGACAGCATATCGCAGGGCGATGAGACTCACAGAGGCAGTGTTAGAGGCTTTACAGGAGGAGCTGAGCCGTGTGCCACCAGGATTCTGATCTCAGCAGACAGAGGAGTGTTGTATCTTGTATATTATCTGTAGATAGATGCAGCGTAATATAGTATGACTAGTTTGTATGAGTGTAGTTACTAGTTTTGACCGATAGCAGTAGCAGTACGACTGACATATTATAGACTTTTATATCAAGAATTGACACCTGCAGCTGGTGTCCTACCCATATATATAAGATGAATCTTTTCATGTTTTCTTTATTTTATATTTTTCCAGTCATTTAAGCATTTACATTTATTTTACTGTTTTACCGTTGCATATTTTAAAAATGTTATTTTATTTACAATCATGTTGTACCCTTTATGTTTTCAAAATTTTAAAATTATTTTAAAAGGATTTATTTAAACATCGCACTGTTTTTACTCATTTATTTATATATTTAATAAATTGTTTTCTTTCTCCATATCAACTGTTTTAACGCTGTTTTAATATTATAAAGACTGTTTATATTGTATAACACCTGTTTAGTAAATTGTTATTAAGAGAACCCATTGTTTTCTTATCAGAAATATGGCACCCAAAAGAAAAGTACGACCCGACTCGTCTAACGGAAATACCGAGGGCCAAAATGATAATTATCAGATGGATCAGATGTTTGATCTCATGCAACAGCAGATGCTGATGATGTAATAACAGATGCAGCAGCAATAGCAGTAGTTTCAACAACAAATGCTACAGCAAGCCGCTCATTCAGGACATCAAGTACCACCAGCAGCACCTGTAGTTACTTTCAAATAATTTCAGTCGGTAAAGCCTTCAGAATTTGCCGGTTCCACAGATCCTACAAAGGCGAGAGCATGGCTGAAGGAGATGGAAAAGGCTTTTGCATTGGTTAAGGTTGAGGAAGAACAGAAGATGAATTTTGCTAGCTACTTTCTGAAGGGCGAAGCTAACTACTGGTGGGAATCAAAGAAAGCTTTGGAAGGTGAAGGTGTGGTGACCTGGGATAGATTCACTAATCTTTTCCTGGAAAAATATTTTCCTCGCTTCATGAAGAATCAAATGGAGATCAAGTTTCTGGAACTGAAATAAGATAACTTATCGGTCGCAGATTATGAGACCAAGTTCACTGAATTGGCCAGATTTGTTCCTCAGCAAGTGGATACAGATGAAAAGCGGTCCAAGAGATTCCAGCAGGGACTGAAGCCATGGATTCATAGCAGGGTAGCCGTATTTGAGCTGACGACTTATACGGCTGTTGTTCAGAAGGCCATGATCATTGAAGGTGAGAGTGAAGCAACTTAGAAAGAAAAGGGACCAGGAAATTCCGAGAACCGTTTTAACAGAAGGCCGGGATTTCAAGCCCGGGGAAAGGTAAATGCCAGGAGACCTAAACAAGGCAACCAGAGGATGGGTAATCGACTTCCAGCCCTGAATCAGCAGAGACTTATCCGACCGCCTATACCTGATTGCAAAATATGTGGTAAAAAGCATACTGGGATTTGCAACAAGCCAAATGTCATGCGTTCCAAGTGCAAGCAAATGGGACACTACTCTGGAGAATGTCCGATGGGAAAAGCAGAGGTCACTTGTTTCCAGTGCGGAAGAAAATGACACATTGCCAAGGACTGTAGAGGAGTTGTGATGGCCGCTAGTATTCCAAGAGTTTTAGCATTACCTCCACCTCCACTACCACCATAAAATCAGCCCAGGGCAAGGAATTTCAATATGTCAATGAAGGAAGCTGTATAGAGTCCGAATGTGGTTATATGTACGCTCCCCGTGAATTCCTTAAATGCTCAAGTATTGATTGATTCAGGAGCTACGAGATCTTTTATTTCTGAAAGTTTAATTTCTAAGATAGATTGTGAGGTTTAGTGGTTAGATGAAGTGCTAGTCATAAAATTAGCAAATGATGATCAGGTTATGGTAGATCGAGTATGTCCAGGTTGTGATATTGAGATAGGAAGATGTCATTTCTCAGTTGACTTGATACCTTTCAGGTTAGGAGAATTTGATGTTATTTTAGGAATGGATTGGCTAGCTAATAATAATGCTCAAATTAATTGCGCAAATAAGAAAGTGAAATTGCAGACTGAAGAAAATACAACGGTAATATTTAAAGGTGAAAAGCAAAAGCAAAGATTCTTAACAATAATGCAGACGAAACGATTACTTCGTCCAGGATGTCAAGATTACTTAGCTTATGTGTTGGATACCGACAAAGAAAGCCCGAAGATTGAAGATATTCCTGTAGTTTGTGAGTTTCCTGATGTCTTTCCAGATGAACTTCCAGGACTACCACCGGATCGAGAAATCGATTTCACTATTGATTTGGCACCAGAGACTGAACCAATTTCGAAAGCTCCATATCGAATGGCACCTGTTGAAATGAAGGAATTAGCAAGGCAATTGCAGGATTTGCTCGACAAAGGAATCATAAGGCCAAGTGTATCCCCATAAGGCGCACTAGTATTGTTCGTGAAAAAGAAGGATGGTAGCATGCGACTATGTATTGATTATCGTGAGCTAAACAAGTTAACTATCAAGAATAAATATCATTTGCCTCGCATTGATGACTTATTTGATCAACTAAAAGGAGCAGCATGGTTTTCGAAAATCGACTTACGATCAGGTTATCATCAGCTAAAGATCAAGGTAGAAGATATTCCAAAGACGGCGTTCAGAACGAGATATGGACATTATGAATTTCTCGTGATGGCTTTTGGACTGACGAATACACCTACAGCTTTTATGGATTTGATGAACCGAGTATTCAAGAAGTACCTGGATAAGTTTATCATTGTATTTATTGATGACATGTTGATTTATTTGAAGACGGAAGAAGAACATGCAACACACTTAAGAACGACATTGGAAACGTTACGAAAGAAACAGCTTTATGCGAAATTTTCAAAATGTGAATTTTGGTTGAAGGAAGTGCAATTTTTAGGATACATCATGAGTATTGAAGGAATTCAAGTGGATCCAACAAAGATTGAAGCTATTTTAAATTGGAAAAGACCAAAGACTCCAACGGAAGTTTGAAGTTTCTTGGGATTAGCCGGTTACTACAGAAGATTTGTTAAGGATTTTCCAAAGATAGCCACCCCATTGACGAAGTTGACACGAAAGAATGAAAAGTTTGAATGGAACGAGAAATGCGAAGTAAGTTTCCAAGAATTGAAGAATCGATTGATAACCGCACCTGTGCTTGTTTTACCAGATGATCAAGGAAATTTTGTCATATACAGCGACGCTTCTTATCGTGGACTAGGATGTGTTTTGATGCAACATGGCAACGTGATCGCATATGCTTCTAGACAACTAAAGCCGCATGAACAAAAATATCCGACGCACGATCTCGAACTAGCAGCAATTGTATTCGCACTGAAGCTCTGGAGACGCTATCTATACGGCGAAAGATGTGAGATTTACACGGATCATAAATGCTTGAAGTATATTTTCACACAGAAGGAACTCAACATGCGACAACGACATTGGCTAGAGTTAATCAAGGATTACGACGTTTCAATCAATTATCATCCATGCAAGGCCAATGTAGTAGCAGACGCGTTAAGTCGAAAGAAACGATTGAATCTGTTAGCATCTTCAGAGAACTTAATCAAGGAATTCGATAAATTGGAGATTGAAGTTCGTGTTCCAGAAGATTATACTGAAATAATTTACACCATGACCTTTCAGCCAGAACTATTGGAAAAGATAAGAAGGTGTCAAGAAAAAGTAATGGATCAGGAAATTGACAATTTGACAGGAGAAGAGATTACCAGTCAGAAGGATGCTAAAAGAATTTTTCGAGTTGCTTCAAGAATTTGGATACCTAGCGTACCGGAATTAAAAGCGGAAATTTTGCAAGACGCTCATAGTTCAAGATATTCGATCCATCCCGGAGGCACAAAGATGTACAGAGACCTGAAGGAAAACTTTTGGTGGCCAAATATGAAGAAAGAAATAGCGGAATGGGTCAGCAAATGTTATACGTGTCAAAGAGTCAAAGCTGAACATCAACGCCCGAGCGGACTACTACAACCACTAGATATCCCAGAATGAAAATGGGAGCACTTAGCCATGGATTTAGTTGTGGGACTTCCAAGGACGAAAGCAAATCATGATGCAATTTGGGTTATCATTGATCTCTTAACGAAGTCAGCACATTTTCTTCCGATCAACGAAAGGTTTTCACTGGACAAGTTAGTGCACTTATATCTCAAGGAAATCGTAATGCGTCATGGAGTACCCGTATCTATTATATCAGATTGAGATCCCCTTTTCAATTCAAGATTTTGGAGACAATTCCAAGAATGTCTAGGAACCAAATTGAACATGAGTACTGCTTATCATCCACAAACGGACGGGCAAAGTGAAAGGACAATCCAAACAATTGAAGATATGTTACGAGTGTGTGCAATAGACTTTGAAGGCAATTGGGACGAGCACTTACCGCTTGTAACACCCCCAAATCCGGGGTCGGAGATCCGGGTTGTCACGAGTTCCATTTCCCTTAAAAACACCCAATCTTAATAAATAATCAACTACTCTGTACTGTGACCCCACCATTAAACACACACACCACAAGTTATAGCCTCAGAGATGAATATCCAAAAATAATCACAAGTCATTTTATTCCACAATTATATGCCAATACACCTTAAACAAGTTTCTGAATAAATTTACATTTCTTTGCCATTATTACAATTCATAAATATACATAATCTGATACATCAAAAGTTGAAAGCCTAGCCTATTGGTAGTTCCTACCTCAGCTACAGCGACATCAACGCCTATAGGAAACTGCGGAACATTTCCTATCCGCTCGCGAATTGGGAGCTTGGTCCTGTTCATCTTGTCTATCTGATGTTGTGTGATGAAAGAAGAAAGCAAGGGTGAGCAGCAAGCCCACCAAAATAATATGTATAATGATTAACAATATATGAGCCTTCTCATAGTACTCATGAAAGTCTTGGTCAAAAGAAATGAACCAAGTTGATATCTTAATGCGATGAAGTCGCAAAATATTCAGTATATATATATACATATATACTTTTCAAAATATGGGAAGTCCTCTTCCCTGCATAATACACACAGAATTCCAGTGTATAACTGTATAAAAATATTGTTGCAAGGTGATCTCATATATCTAACCTTGTCTCAACATTTTTCTGAAAATCTTTGTCATGCATAAGATAATCATTTACTAGATATAAGTTTAAAAGATGAAGTTACAAGATACTCCAATATACTTATATCTTTTCCAAATACTACTTGAACTACCACCGTTCAAGTTATAATTAGTTCAAAAGTTCATCACATAGATGAGACTACAAGATAATACTTGAATAGATTCAACCTTTAAAATATCATCAAAATAAAATGAAGTTATGAGATACTTCATTTGATGTAAACATCATTTTGAAAACTTGACCCTGCCAACACTCAACAATCGCCCAACCGTAGCCTTTCTATCGAAGTGCTCTGGGTAGTGTTGCAGAAATTATCCAATTGGATGATGAACTCATTACGGGAGTTTGCCGCGCCAGGAAGACCACTTACGATGATCAGTCGTAGTAGTACAACCCCACCATTTTCTACATGTAGAGGAGAACCTGTCGGATTTACTTGTCAACCGAACACTGAACTCCTAAGGAATGGACCGCCTTAGCGGAACTTCCAGGCCATTTGGGCCAATATAATAAGGCTGGGCCGGCGCTACTCGGCCACTTACGCCACTCCTAGTTCAGATGAAATCCATGACTCTGAAACGTAAAGCTCGTCCCCACTTTCCCCAAGTAGAAACTTGTTGATACGGCTCCACCAAGAAGTCGTATCTAGTTGGAAAGGAAAACTCACCGATATTTCCCAGGCGATGCCTGTTAATGGATTAACTTGTTCCAAGAATTTTACTTCCCGAGTGTTGGGTAAGTAATCAATTCATTTATCAAAACAGCAACCTTGTTGCGAATATAAAATACACCACAGAGCCGGATCCCTCAGGTTTTGAGCGAGTATTTAAATCCCCTTAAAAAGGAAGATCTTAAATATAAAAATGAGTTTTGGGATCCGCTCTAACTTTTAAAAATCATTTTGAAGACTCGAAACACTTTATAGAGTGTTTGGAGTAAAGCTGATTTAATGAAGTAAATCAGTCCCCAAAATATTTAGAAAATGACTGAATATTATTATTTAAATAATATTCCCATAAAGAATAATCTTTATAAAAATAATTGAAGTAGAAGTTTTAAAACTTATACTTGAAACGAATATTAAATAACCAAAGATATACTTATATGAAAGTACTATCTTTATTTGAATAATCGAAAATAAGTTTGATTATTTACACCTTATTCTTTAATAAAATAAAGAATATATCTTAGCAAATAATCGGAGTCATAGATCCTCAAATGAATATTCAAAAATATTCATTAAATAATATAAACTGAGTCATAAGCCCTCGAATGAATATTCAAATAATATTCAGATAATAAAATAAAAGGAGTCATACATCCTCAATTGAATATTCAAATAATATTCAATAAATAATATAAAGGAGTCATAAGTCCTCGAATGAATATTCAAGATAATATTCATTAATAAAATAAAGTTATCGAATAAACTTTATTCGATTAATAGTTTTGAAAACTATAACCATACATATATATAAATATATATATATAAAATCTACTCGGGATCCTCGACTCCCGGTTTTAGAAAATGTTTTCACCTTTGGGTCCCTCTACTATGGGTATATGCAAATTACTGCTATTCTCTAGCATAGGTATTATCAACTGAACCAACAGATATATATGGCAAGAATACGAAACAGGCATGCATATATATACCATATCAGCATGCTTCAATATATCACAACATTTGCTAATTAACCAACATGCATCTATCACAAGATAATGTATATACATATATACATCACAACAACAGTATAACGGGTAGAAAACTTGCCTGAGCGACTGGGGGTTACGAATGGCTCGGGACGAGTCTGGTAACCTATAAACAACAAGTAAGTTGGAATTAAACCAAAGTCACTTGTAAATCTATACTCTAACCAACTCAGACTCTAATGCTCGTTTTGCGCTTACTGATTCTCTTAAGTCACTCGAGTACCCTCGGCTCCACCATTTTTAATAATTTAACCTTTACGAGTTTTAAGGCGATTCCTTCACGAGTGTCTTACCAACTGCCTAACACACTTACCATAAATGTTTCATGCATTAATTAACCCTTTTTGGTCTTTAACCTATGTTTCAAAGTAAGGCGAGGGGAAAAGTTTCGTTCGCGAAACGTCGTTACTTGAAACGGTCGTTTCTCCTAAACCGTGCATCGGAATCGAACGAACTACATATCAAAACGAAGCTCGTAACATGAGCTATCTAAACATGGCAGTGGTCATAATCTAGCAGGGGGTTCTCGGGTCCTAATGTTATGAACAAAAACAGTCCAAAGAAAATCGGACATTACGACGGCTATGTTTACGCGATTACCAATGTTTAAACTACTCCAATTAACCACCAACCAACTCATAACCATCAATACAACAAAACTTCACCTAAACCATACCACATCAGTCCATAATCTCCAAGGTTTTCAACTCAAACAACCACAATCAAGACCTATGAACTATAATCAAGCTTCAATTACCGAAAACACTTTCAAATCAAACCAAACTACTAATAATCACAATCCATGCTTCTCATTTCACAACACCAACCATTAAACTTACTAACAAATAAAGTAAAGGCTAGGGTTTGAAGTTTATACCTTCCTTGGGAGGTGTTAAGTTGCTAGGAAGCCTTAGGGAGCCTCCTACAAGCTTGATCTTTTCAAAGAAATCAAGAACACAAAGTTAGGCTTTGAAGTTTCTAAAAGTCCGATTTAAAGAACTGTAAAAATGAGGGTCTTACCATGATTATTTGGACGAGACTTGTGAACAAGAGTTGTAGGCCATCTCAATACCTTTCCAATGAGCTATAGAACATAATATTTGAGTGAGAAATGAAGGAGATACAGCAGTTTTAGTGTACTGGTTCTGTTTTGGCCGTGAGCATGAAGAACAATGCCTTGGTTTCTTTTTGATTTTGATGAAAAATGATTTGCTTGGCTTGGTTGGTTTGATTTTTGTGTTTGTTTTAGTAAATTATCTAGTTGCCCTTGATTTTGTGTGGTTAAAAAGCCACCACATATCCTTCCTTCCCATGTCATGCTTGTGTCATCCTCATGATGTCATCCTCCCCTCCTTGTCCTCTTCTCATTGGTTGGGTGACATCATCCTCTCTAATCCCTTTGATTAACTTCCTAATTGTTTGCCTAATGACCGCTGATCTGTTATACTGTTCGCTTAACTTTCGTTTTCGTTTATCGTTTGAGGGATCATACCCGGGATCTTATTACTTAGGTTCCCTTAACCTTTCTCAATACATTATATTCCTTTTTATGATCCTCTATTATAATCCTTTAATTTAAATCCTTTTATCCTGCTACCTTATACTCAATTCTTTCCGTATCTATTGGATTTTCGGGAAAAATCAAAGTGTTCGGATTTGGATTCTGACTATCTTTACATACACTTATATCCCATATAAAGTACTAATAAAATCTCAGAATATCCATATCAGAACCCCTACATAGTGTGGCATGAAAAGTTTTCACATTCAGCAAAAACACTATTCATAAGGGTTTCAAAATTTTCCAAAAATTGGGGTTATTACAGTCTCCCCTCCTTAAAAGGATTCCGTCCCGGAATCAGATAGAAAATGAATTGGGATACTTTCTTAGCATTACACTTTCTAACTCTCAAATAAATTTTCCCACATTATGGTTCTTCCATCAAACTCTGAATAGTTTGATAAGCCTTATCCTAAGCACTTGTTCCCTTTTCACTCTACAACCCTTCCTGGTTGCTCCATATAGGTTACGTCGGGTTGCATAGCTATGCGCTCATATGCCCCTATTTATCTGGCATCTGAATTACACTTCCTTAACACTGATACGTGAGACACGTTACGACCTGCTACATGTTCGGGGTTAGGGCTAGCTCCTATGCTATCCTCCCAATACGTCTTAATATATCCAAGGGTCCAACAATTCGTGGACTTAGCTTTCATTTCTTTCCGAACCTCATCCTTCCTTTCCAAGGAAATACCTATAACAACACTAGGTCCCCTATTTCATACTCTTTTTCCTTTCGTGTCAAATCAACATACTTATCATGTCCATCTTGGGCTACTACCAGCCGTCCTCTGATTAGATCTATCATATCCTTGGTCCTTTGGACTACTGCGGGTCCGAGCATTTTGCGCTCTACAACTTCATCCTAACATAAGGGAGATCGACATTATCTTCCCTCAAGGATCTCATAAGGTGACACCTCGATAATGACATATGATCTATTGTCGTGATATAACTAAATCCGCGTTAAGTGATCATTCCAAATTTTTTCAAGTCTATTGCACAGACTCTCATTATAGCGTTTAGCATTAGAGCTTTTGCTTCTTAATACCCATTCTTTTCGAGTTCGTAATCGCTACTACCTTCCGTTCCTTATATTATACTGGTTATACTTTTGCTCGTTAGCGTTCTATAACCTTTTAATAACCACGTCAACCTTAGTATTACGAATGTGTTTGTAATAACCCCAAAATTTTCAACTTTTTGTAACCCTTGTGAATAGTGTTTTAGCTGAATGAGAAAGCTTTTCACGCCACACTATGTAGGGGTTCTGTTATGGATATTCTGGGATATTATTAGTACTCTATGAAGTATATAAGTGTATGTAAAGATCGTCAGAATCCAATTCCGAACACTTTGGTTTTTCCCGGAAATCCACAAGATACGGAGAGAATTGAGTATAAGGTAACAGGATAAAAAGGATTTAAATTAAAGGATTATAATAGAGGATCAAAAAAGGAATATAATGTATTGAGAAAGGTTAAGGGAACCTAAGTAATAAGATCCCGGGTGTGATCCTTCAAACGATAAACGAGAACGAAAGTTAAGCGAACCGTATAACAGATCAGCGGTCATTAGGCAAACGATTAGGAAGTTAATCAAAGGGATTAGTGGGAATGATGTCATCCAACCAATAGAAAGAGGACAAGGAAGGGAGGATGACATCATGAGGATGACATAAGCATGACATGGGAAGGAAGGAGGTGTGGTAGCTTTGTAAACACACAATTTCAAGGGCAAGAAGGTAATTGACTAAATCAAATACAAAACAAGTCAACCAAGCCAAGTAAAAATCATTCTCATCAAAAATCAAAAAGCAACCAAGGCATTAGTTCTTCATTGCTCTCGGCTTTCTTACTTTTTAAAGGCAAGATTTTTCAAAATCCAAGATCCAAGCTTCCTAAATTGGTAAGATAATTCCCTAATCATCTTCATGCTTAGTTAGGACTATATCATGAGTTTAAGCCATTAATTCTTTCTCAATCTTCTTCATTTAATCAAAGAAGAAGACAATGAATAGTGTTTTTAAGTTTTTAACTTGAACTTTTTCTTGTTTTTCTTGAAGATCCAAGCATTCTTAAGACTTCTCCAAGCTTCTTAAGGCTTCCTAGCTCCACCCACCACTTCAAGGAAGGTATACCATCTCCAAACCCTAGATTCCTATATATTATAAGATGATTTTGATTAGTGGGTTGATATTGTAGCTTGTTGTTATGATTTAGAGTTTGGGATTTGGAATGGTAGTGAAATGGAATGGTAATTGTTGTGGTTTTGATTTAAAGGAACTTAGGTATGATTAAAGTTAAGTTTAGGCATAAGTATGAATGATTAAATTGAATTGGTTGGGGTTGTTATGATGTGATAAGGATGGATGTTGGTTGTATGTTGGATTTGAGGTTGGTTTGTGGTTGGTTTTGTATGGTTTAAAATTTGGAAATCGCGTAAACATAGCCGTCGTAACGTCCGATTTTCTTTGGACTGTTTTTGTGCATAGCATTAGGACCCGAGAACCCCCTGCTAGATTATGACCACTGCCATGTTTAGATAGCTCATGTTACGAGCTTCGTTTTGATATGTAGTTCGTTCGATTCCGATGCACGGTTTAGGAGAAACGACCGTTTCAAGTAACGGCGTTTCGCGAACGAAACTTTTTCCCTCGCCTTACTTTGAAATGTAGGTTAAAGACCAAAAAGGGTTAATTAATGTATGAACCATTTATGGTAAGTGTGTTAGGCAGTTGGTAAGACATTCGCGAAGGAATCGCTTTAAAACTCGTAAAGGTTAAATTATTAAAAATGGTGGAGCCGCGGGTACCCGAGTGACTTAAGCAAATCAGTGAGCGCAAAACAAGCGTTAGAGTCTAAGTTAGTTAAAGTATAGATTTACAAGTGATTTTGGTTTAATTCCAACTTACTTGTTGTTTATAGGATATCAGACTCGTCCCGAGCCTTTCTCACCCCCAAGTCGCTCAGGCAAGTTTTCTACCCGTTATACTGTTGTTGTGATGAATATATGTATATGCATTATCTTGCGATAGATGCATGTTGGTTAATTAGCAAATGTTGCGATATATTGAAGCATGCTGATATGGTATATATATGCATGCCTGTTTCGTATTCTTGATTTATATATCTGTTGGTTCAAATGCTTATTCGTTGCATAATACCTATGCTAGAGATAAGCGGTATTTGCGTATACCCTTAGTATAGGGACCCAAAGGTGGAAATATTTTCTAAAACCGGGAGTCGAGGATCCCGAGTAGATTGTGTATATGTGGATATATATATATATACTTATATATATATATATGGTCATAGTTTTCAAAACTATTAATCGAATAAGGGTTATTCGATTACTTTAACTTTATTTTATTATTGAATATTATTTCGAATATTATTCGAGGACTTATGACTCCTTTATTTTATTTAATGAATATTATTTCGAATATTCATTCGAGGGCTTATGACTTCTTTATTTTATTAAATGAATATTATTTTGAATATTCATTCGAGGACTTATGACTCCTTTTATTTTATTATTTGAATATTATTTGAATATTCATTCGAGGGCTTATGACTCAGTTTATATTATTTAATGAATATTATTTGAATATTCATTTGAGGATCTATGACTCCGATTATTTGCTGAGATATATTCTATATTTTATTAAAGAATAATGTTTCGATAATCAAACTTATTTTCGATTATTCAAATGAAGATAATACTTTCATATAAGTATATCTTTGGTTATTTAATACTCGTTTCAAGTATAAATTTTAATACTTCTACTTCAATTATTTTTATAAAGATTATTCTTTATGGGAATATTATTTAATTAATAATATTCAGTCATTTTCTAAATATTCTGGGGACTGATTTACTTCATTAAATCAGCTTTACTCCAAACACTCTATAAAGTGTTTTCGAGTCTTCAAAATGATTTTTAAAAGTTAGAACGGATCCCAAAACTCATTTTTATATTTAAGATCTTCCTTTTTAAGGGGATTTAAATACTCGCTTAAAACCTGAGCGATCCGGCTCTGTGGTGTATTTTATATTCGCAACAAGGTTGCAGTTTTGGTAAATGAATTGATTACTTACCCAACGTTCGGGAAGTAAGTCCATCTATTGAGTCGGCATAAGCAACATGGGCTCAGTGGGCGTCCATGATAGTGTAAGTGGCTCAGTGGGAGTCCATCAAATGCATAAGTGGCTGAGTGGCAGTCCAGCATAGGTCCTAATGCGGCCAGGGTGATGACCAGTGGGGAATTCGTCCATCTACTAGTAGAAAAGGTTACTAATGGGTATCTTTGCCTGATCAGCAAGATATCTGGTTTATGCCAAAATTCTTTTCCTTTCCAAAATTCATTGGATGTTTCAAACTCTGTTCATACTTTACATAACAGAGGTTCCAGGAAATGTTTTAGAGATATATATATGTGGATATATATATATCGGGACTAAATAAAGTATCTCATAACTTTTTCATTCAATAATATTTCAAAGATTGAATCTATTCAAGTCTTAACTTGTGGTCTCATCTATGGGATGTCTTTCTTAAAACTTATAATACTTTGAACGGTGGTAGTTCAAGTAGCTTTATAAATGATATAAGTGTGGTGAAGTATTGGTAACTTCATTCCTTGTTTTTACATTATATCTAGTAAGTAATTATCTTACACACGATAAAGATTCTAGTGAGTATCCATTTAGATACTTATATTATTGTTATCACTATGTATTATCTTGCGAGCTGTAAGGCTCACTCTTGCTTTATTTCTTCATCACACAACAACAGTTAGGAGAGATGGCCAGACTCCAGCAGACCCAGCGCAAGCGCGTGGGAAGCGCCCCGCGTCTTCCCGATGATATTGTAGCTGCTATAGCTGCAGAGGTAGATCCATTGTAGTTCAGACCATCTACTTTTGAGAATCAAATTATGTATAATTATAACTTGTGGCAGATAATGGCAATTAACTGTAAATTATCAAGTAATCATTTTGGGTTGTAATAATTTTAAATTGTGGATTCAAAGACTTGTACTTATTTCAATTTCATCTCTGAGACTATAACGGGTTGTGGTGTGTGTTAGTATGGGGTCACAGTATGAGGTTATTTATTATTAATTAAGTGAAGTGATATTGTGGAAAGAAAGACCGTGACAACCCGGATCCCCGACCCCGGATCTGGGGGTGTTACAGAAATGGTATCAGAGCCAAGCGTTATAAACCTCAGAGATGATGCGACGATATAATAACAAACTCACAAAGATAATAAGAACTCTTGCCAAGTTCATGGTCGGACTACTTAAAGAAGTGCTGACAGTTAAAACCCTTACGGGAACCCTTATAAGTATCATGATAGTAACTTAGCTCGTTTAATGTGTAGGTGCCTAAGATAGAGGACCCAGAGATGTTCGAGCGTGAGCATGATGAGGCATTGCTAGATGTTGAGGATCAGGAGGAGCCTGAGATGGAGGAGGACCCCTCAGAGGAGTCAGAGACAGAGGTTATTGCTATTACAGATGAGGAGGACCCGGATGAGGTCCCAGTAGCTGAGGAGCGTGTTGGATCTATGGTAGTGTATGCTGGTATCCCTTTACCCACACTTCCGGTGGTCAGAGCCCCTACCCCTCCACCACTATCTTGGATTCCTGATGATGACAGATCAGAGACCCATACTTCCGAGCCTAGGCAGACCGAGGAGGCACCCTCAGCGGCTCCGGATTCACCACCTCTTGACCCTGCCCACAGGCAGTCTTCGTTAGCTCATGGATATGTTCAGGATGTATTGAGGACCCGAGTGGCTGTTGCCGAGGGCCGACTAGATGAGGCCAGGAGGGAGTTGGATGCAGAGAGGGCGGGTAGGCGTACCCGAGCTTATGAGACTAGGGCTTCTATACCCCGATCCTTGAGGAGGGAGCTTACGAGGATAGAGCTCACGTCCCGAGCGAGACTCAGATCTCTCCAGGGGGACAGGCATGGTAGGATCTCCAGGCGGCAGGCCGACTATATCTTCCGTCGTGCGATGGAAAGGGTTTGGGAGCTGACCCGCTCCGGTGTGTGATTCAGGATTGATGATGGAATAGTCTAGTTGTCTAGTTAGCCGAGGCCTTAGTAAGAGCCAATTTTCCGGGATAGTTGACTTGTATATAGCATCCCTTTTTCTGACTAGACAGATAGACTCTTGTGTATCACTTTTGGGACAGATGACTGTAGCACTGTTGTACTTTTGACCAGATCAAACTATGTATTCTCGCATTATGTATATATTTGTTTCCTTTCAGTTCAGTTCCATAGTGACGGGATCACTGTTTTATCATTATTATTACTGCCCTTCGTATTAGAACTTTCTTAAAATAATAGAATTGCGATATACGTTCTCCCCATTATAAGAGCTGTGCAAGGCACAATGTTGTATATGATTGTGACCTAACGTTGAATTTTCCCAATAATTGTTTTTATTGTTATCAGAATCATGCCGCCAAGAAAGATTGGAACTAGGGCGAACCCTGGATCTGAGGACCAGGGAAGCCATAATCAGGACAATAGAAACCAAGAACACAGTGAAGAGGAAGATGAGGATTATGTGGAACATGATGACTCCCTGTATGAAAAGGAAGAGGAAACATATGATGTTGAGGGATTTGAGATAGAAGCTGAAGAAGGAGAAACCGAGGTTGAGCAACCAGTACCAAACCCAGGCATGGATCCCATGAGCCAGTTCATGCAACTCCTAAGGCAGAATTTGGAACGTCAACCCAACCCACCCCCTCAAGGAAGTAACAATGATGTGGCAAACTCTTTCAGGGCTTTTAAGTCCCTTAAGCCCCCTGAGTTCCACGGATCAGCCGACCCAGTTGAGGCAAGGGCATGGTTAAAGGAAATGGAGAAATCTTTTGAGATTTTGAGTACCGAGGAGGCACAGAAGACTGTATTTGCTACCTACCTTCTGAAAGGAGAATCTAACTACTGGTGGGAGGCCAAGAAAAACATGGAGACAGATGCTATTATAACCTGGGAGAGATTTAGTCAGTTGTTTCTGGGAAAGTATTTCCCGAGGTTTATGGAAAGCCAGATGGAGCTCAAGTTCTTGGAGCTAAAGCAGAATAACTTGTCTGTAGCAGAGTACGAGGCGAAATTTACTGAGTTATCAAGGTTTGTGCCGGAGTTTGTGAGCACCGAGGAAAAGAAAGCTAGGAGGTTTCAGCAGGGACTGAAACCGTGGATTCAGAATAGGGTGGCAATCCTTGAGCTTACGGACTATGCCACTCTGGTGCAAAAGGCAACGATTGTAGAAGTTGGAAGTGAATAGATGCAGAAGGAAAGAGAGGAGAAAGGAATAAAGAGGAAAAGTATGAGCATGGGTGGAGGTTCCGCAGGAAGGAGCTTCCCAACTAGATTTAATCGAGGAGCAGTATCCCTACCAGGAAGGAACACTGGGTTTAAGCGGCCAATGAGTGTGAGTGTGAGCCAGGGCGGCCAGAAGTCAAGAATGTCCTATTCCAACCAGTCTCGACCCCCATTGCCAGCCTGTAACATATGTGGAAGGAATCACACTGGGGAGTGTAAAGGAAGGCCAGTAACCTGTTTTAAGTGCGGTCGGGAAGGCCACTATTCAACTAAGTGCCCATCATCAATCCCTGCCGTCATTCCAACCACCACTTGTCATCAGTGTGGACGCCCGGGTCATTGGAAGAAGGAATGCCCAATGAACAAACCAGCAGCTTCGGGAGCAAGCAGGGCTGCTTCTAATAAGCCACCTACTGCGAGGACTTTCAATATGACAGTCCAGGATGCTATGAAAGATTCAGATGTGATAGCAGGTACCCTTTCTCTAAATTCAGTCAGTGCAAATGTTTTATTTGATTCGGGAGCAACTAAATCTTTTATATCAAAGGACCTTGCGCGTAAGTTAAGACTTAAGGCTGAACCCTTGATAGAACCCTTACAAGTAGAAATAGCCAATCATGAAATTATTCATGTTAACCAGATTCACCCCGCCTGTGAGATAGGCATAGGGGAGCAATCTTTCAGTGTTGATCTGATTCCTTTTAAATTAGGGGAGTTTGATGTGATTTTGGGAATGGACTGGCTATCTAGCAACGATGCTCAGATAGACTGTAAAGGGAAGAAAGTTAAGTTAAATATCCCCGGGAAGAAAGAAGTTATATTTAGAGGAAAGAGGCAGACGCAGAAATTTTTGACTATGGCCCAGGCCAAAAGGATGCTACGAAAAGGAAGTGAGGCTTACCTAGCCTATGTGGTGGACACGCAGAAGGAGGTGCCCAACTTACAAGATATTCCAGTAGTCAACGAATTTAAAGATGTATTCCCACAAGACCTTCCGGGATTACCACCCGATAGAGTGATTGAATTTGCTATTGAGTTGGCCCCAGGGACGGCGCCAGTTTCAAAAGCACCTTACCGGTTAGCCCCGTTAGAAATGAAGGAATTAGCTATCCAATTGCAGGAACTCTTGGATAAGGGTATGATAAGACCCAGTGTGTCTCCGTGGGGAGCACCAGTTTTATTTGTTAAGAAGAAAGATGGGAGCATGAGGTTGTACATAGACTATCGAGAGTTGAACAAGCTAACCATAAAGAACAGGTACCCATTGCGTAGAATAGACGATCTGTTCGATCAGCTAAAGGATGCTGTTTATTTTTCCAAGATCGACCTGAGAACTGGATATCACCAACTAAAGATTAAACCCGAAGATATTTCCAAGACAGCGTTCCGTACCAGGTATGGGCATTATGAGTTCTTGGTAATGTCCTTTGGATTAACCAACGCCCCAGCGGCTTTCATGGATTTAATGAATAGAGTATTTAAGAAGTACTTGGACAAGTGTGTGATAGTTTTTATCGATGATATTTTGATCTACTCAAGGACTGAGGCAGAACATGCAGAGCATTTGAGGATAGCTCTAGGAATACTCAGAGAGGAGCAGTTATATGCCAAATTCTCGAAGTGTGAATTCTGGCGGAATGAAGTACAGTTTTTAGGACATGTGATCAATAAAGAAGGAGTATTGGTCGACCCCTCCAAGATAGAGGCGGTCTCAAATTGGGAAAGGCCAACCACACCCACAGAGGTAAGGAGTTTCATAGGATTGGCCGGCTACTATCATAGATTTGTACAGGACTTTGCGAAGATCGCAGCCCCTTTGACACGACTTACTCGTAAGACAGAGAAGTTTGAATGGACGGAGAAATGCGAGAACAGTTTTCAGGAATTAAAGAAAAGGTTGATAACGGCTCCGGTATTGGCATTGCCGGACGGAAAAGGAGATTTTGTGATATATAGTGACGCGTCGCACAAAGGATTAGGATGTGTGCTTATGCAGCACGGTAGAGTTATTGCGTATGCGTCGAGACAATTGAAGGAATACGAGGTTAGATATCCTACTCATGACCTTGAGCTCGCGGCAATAGTATTTGCTTTAAAAATTTGGAGGCACTACTTGTATGGAGAGAAGTGCGAGATTTTCACAGACCATAAGAGCCTCAAGTACATATTTACGCAGAAAGAGCTCAACATGCGCCAGAGGAGATGGTTAGAACTAATCAAGGACTATGATTGTGAGATTCTCTATCATCCAGGGAAAGCCAATGTGGTGGCTGATGCCCTTAGTAGAAAGGAAAGACTCAGAATGATAACGACTTCGGAAGAGTTGATAAGGGATTTTGAGAAAATGGAAATAGAAGTAAAGGTAACCGGAACCGGAACTGAAAAGCTTTTTGAGATCTCAATGCAGCCAGAGTTATTGGAAAAGATCAGATTGTGCCAGGAGAAAATAATGAATGAAGGCAGAGAGTCAATGACTGGAGAGGAGATCCATACTGAAAAAGATGATAAGGGGATAATGAGGTACTCCTACCGAATTTGGGTTCCGAATGTTCAAGAACTTAAAGATGAGATTTTGGATGAAAGCCATAGTTCAAGGTATTCCATTCACCCAGGAAGTACCAAGATGTATAGGGATTTGAAGGAATATTATTGGTGGCCCAACATGAAGAGGGACGTAGCAGAATGGGTAAACAAGTGTTTGACTTGCCAAAGAGTAAAGGCAGAGCACCAGAGACCCAGTGGACTTTTGCGACCCCTGGAGATTCCCGAATGGAAATGGGAACGGATAGCGATGGATTTTGTTGTAGGCTTGCCAAGGACGAAAGCCAATTACGACGCCATTTGGGTAATTATAGACCGACTGACAAAGTCAGCTCATTTCATTCCTATCAATGAGAGATACACAGTCGATAGACTGGTGGACATTTACCCTAAGGAAATAGTGACGCGACATGGAGTCCCAGCGTCCATTATCTCAGACCGAGACCCCAGGTTCAACTCCAGATTTTGGAGGAGCTTTCAGGAATGTGCGGGGACCAAGTTAAATATGAGTACCGCGTACCATCCCCAAACGGATGGACAGAGTGAAAGGACCATCCAGACACTAGAGGATATGTTGAGAGTCTGTGCAATAGACCTTAAAGGAAGTTGGGATGATCACTTGCCGTTGATCGAGTTTTCTTATAACAATAGCTTTCATGCTAGCATCGGAATGCCGCCTTATGAGGCCCTGTACGGAAGAAGGTGTCGATCTCCCTTATACTGGGATGAAGTAGGAGAGCGGAAGATGCTCGGACCCGAAGTGGTCCAAAGGACCAAAGATATAGTGGATCATATCAGAGGGCGACTTGTAGCAGCCCAAGACAGACAAAAGAAATATGCAGACCTAGCCCGAAAGGACAAGGAATATGAAGTAGGGGACTTAGTACTGCTGAAAGTATCCCCTTGGAAGGGATTAATGAGGTTCGGAAAGAAAGGAAAACTAAGCCCAAGATACATTGGACCTTTTGAGATATTAAGACGGATTGGAAAGTTAGCTTACGAGCTAGCCCTACCCCCTAATTTGCAACAAGTTCATAATGTGTTCCATGTGTCAATGCTAAGGAGGTATCATCGGGATGCCAGGCACATAGTGGAGTACGAGCAGGTGGATATGCAGCCAGATCTAACTTACGTGGAGAAGCCAGAAAGGATTATGGATAAGAAGGAGCAGGTGCTTCGGAACAAAGTGATCAAGCTAGTCAGAGCACTATGGCAGAATCATAATGTGGAAGAATCAACTTGGGAACTAGAGAGCACAATGCTAGAAAAGTACCCCCATTTGTTTTCTGTTTGATTCCGGGACGGAATCCTTTTAAGGAGGGGAGACTGTAATAACCCCAAAATTTTCAACTTTTTGTAACCCTTGTGAATAGTGTTTTAGCTGAATGAGAAAACTTTTCACGCCACACTATGTAGGGGTTCTGTTATGGATATTCTGGGATATTATTAGTACTCTATGAAGTATATAAGTGTATGTAAAGATCGTCAGAATCCAATTCCGAACACTTTGGTTTTTCCCGAAAATCCACAAGATACGGAGAGAATTGAGTATAAGGTAACAGGATAAAAAGGATTTAAATTAAAGGATTATAATAGAGGATCATAAAAAGGAATATAATGTATTGAGAAAGGTTAAGGGAACCTAAGTAATAAGATCCCGGGTGTGATCCTTCAAACGATAAACGAGAACGAAAGTTAAGCGAACCGTATAACAGATCAGCGGTCATTAGGCAAACGATTAGGAAGTTAATCAAAGGGATTAGTGGGAATGATGTCATCCAACCAATAGAAAGAGGACAAGGAAGGGAGGATGACATCATGAGGATGACATAAGCATGACATGGGAAGGAAGGAGGTGTGGTAGCTTTGTAACCACACAATTTCAAGGGCAAGAAGGTAATTGACTAAATCAAATACAAAACAAGTCAACCAAGCCAAGTAAAAATCATTCTCATCAAAAATCAAAAAGCAACCAAGGCATTAGTTCTTCATTGCTCTCGGCTTTCTTACTTTTTAAAGGCAAGATTTTTCAAAATCCAAGATCCAAGCTTCCTAAATTGGTAAGATAATTCCCTAATCATCTTCATGCTTAGTTAGGACTATATCATGAGTTTAAGCCATTAATTCTTTCTCAATCTTCTTCATTTAATCAAAGAAGAAGACAATGAATAGTGTTTTCAAGTTTTTAACTTGAACTTTTTCTTGTTTTTCTTGAAGATCCAAGCATTCTTAAGACTTCTCCAAGCTTCTTAAGGCTTCCTAGCTCCACCCACCACTTCAAGGAAGGTATACCATCTCCAAACCCTAGATTCCTATATATTATAAGATGATTTTGATTAGTGGGTTGATATTGTAGCTTGTTGTTATGATTTAGAGTTTGGGATTTGGAATGGTAGTGAAATGGAATGGTAATTGTTGTGGTTTTGATTTAAAGGAACTTAGGTATGATTAAAGTTAAGTTTAGGCATAAGTATGAATGATTAAATTGAATTGGTTGGGGTTGTTATGATGTCATAAGGATGGATGTTGGTTGTATGTTGGATTTGAGGTTGGTTTGTGGCTGGTTTTGTATGGTTTAAAATTTGGAAATCGCGTAAACATAGCCGTCGTAACGTCCGATTTTCTTTGGACTGTTTTTGTGCATAGCATTAGGACCCGAGAACCCCCTGCTAGATTATGACCACTGCCATGTTTAGATAGCTCATGTTACGAGCTTCGTTTTGATATGTAGTTCGTTCGATTCCGATGCACGGTTTAGGAGAAACGACCGTTTCAAGTAACGGCGTTTCGCGAACGAAACTTTTTCCCTCGCCTTACTTTGAAATGTAGGTTAAAGACCAAAAAGGGTTAATTAATGTATGAAACATTTATGGTAAGTGTGTTAGGCAGTTGGTAAGACATTCGCGAAGGAATCGCTTTAAAACTCGTAAAGGTTAAATTATTAAAAATGGTGGAGCCGCGGGTACCCGAGTGACTTAAGCAAATCAGTGAGCGCAAAACAAGCGTTAGAGTCTAAGTTAGTTAAAGTATAGATTTACAAGTGATTTTGGTTTAATTCCAACTTACTTGTTGTTTATAGGATATCAGACTCGTCCCGAGCCTTTCTCACCCCCAAGTCGCTCAGGCAAGTTTTCTACCCGTTATACTGTTGTTGTGATGAATATATGTATATGCATTATCTTGCGATAGATGCATGTTGGTTAATTAGCAAATGTTGCGATATATTGAAGCATGCTGATATGGTATATATATGCATGCCTGTTTCGTATTCTTGATTTATATATCTGTTGGTTCAAATGCTTATTCGTTGCATAATACCTATGCTAGAGATAAGCGGTATTTGCGTATACCCTTAGTATAGGGACCCAAAGGTGGAAATATTTTCTAAAACCGGGAGTCGAGGATCCCGAGTAGATTGTGTATATGTGGATATATATATATATATACTTATATATATATATATATGGTCATAGTTTTCAAAACTATTAATCGAATAAGGGTTATTCGATTACTTTAACTTTATTTTATTATTGAATATTATTTCGAATATTATTCGAGGACTTATGACTCCTTTATTTTATTTAATGAATATTATTTCAAATATTCATTCGAGGGCTTATGACTTCTTTATTTTATTAAATGAATATTATTTTGAATATTCATTCGAGGACTTATGACTCCTTTTATTTTATTATTTGAATATTATTTGAATATTCATTCGAGGGCTTATGACTCAGTTTATATTATTTAATGAATATTATTTGAATATTCATTTGAGGATCTATGACTCCGATTATTTGCTGAGATATATTCTATATTTTATTAAAGAATAATGTTTCGATAATCAAACTTATTTTCGATTATTCAAATGAAGATAATACTTTCATATAAGTATATCTTTGGTTATTTAATACTCGTTTCAAGTATAAATTTTAATACTTCTACTTCAATTATTTTTATAAAGATTATTCTTTATGGGAATATTATTTAATTAATAATATTCAGTCATTTTCTAAATATTCTGGGGACTGATTTACTTCATTAAATCAGCTTTACTCCAAACACTCTATAAAGTGTTTTCGAGTCTTCAAAATGATTTTTAAAAGTTAGAGCGGATCCCAAAACTCATTTTTATATTTAAGATCTTCCTTTTTAAGGGGATTTAAATACTCGCTTAAAACCTGAGCGATCCGGCTCTGTGGTGTATTTTATATTCGCAACAAGGTTGCAGTTTTGGTAAATGAATTGATTACTTACCCAACGTTCGGGAAGTAAGTCCATCTATTGAGTCGGCATAAGCAACATGGGCTCAGTGGGCGTCCATGATAGTGTAAGTGGCTCAGTGGGAGTCCATCAAATGCATAAGTGGCTGAGTGGCAGTCCAGCATAGGTCCTAATGCGGCCAGGGTGATGACCAGTGGGGAATTCGTCCATCTACTAGTAGAAAAGGTTACTAATGGGTATCTTTGCCTGATCAGCAAGATATCTGGTTTATGCCAAAATTCTTTTCCTTTCCAAAATTCATTGGATGTTTCAAACTCTGTTCATACTTTACATAACAGAGGTTCCAGGAAATGTTTTAGAGATATATATATGTGGATATATATATATCGGGACTAAATAAAGTATCTCATAACTTTTTCATTCAATAATATTTCAAAGATTGAATCTATTCAAGTCTTAACTTGTGGTCTCATCTATGGGATGTCTTTCTTAAAACTTATAATACTTTGAACGGTGGTAGTTCAAGTAGCTTTATAAATGATATAAGTGTGGTGAAGTATTGGTAACTTCATTCCTTGTTTTTACATTATATCTAGTAAGTAATTATCTTACACACGATAAAGATTCTAGTGAGTATCCATTTAGATACTTATATTATTGTTATCACTATGTATTATCTTGCGAGCTGTAAGGCTCACTCTTGCTTTATTTCTTCATCACACAACAACAGTTAGGAGAGATGGCCAGACTCCAGCAGACCCAGCGCAAGTGCGTGGGAAGCGCCCCGCGTCTTCCCGATGATATTGTAGCTGCTATAGCTGCAGAGGTAGATCCATTGTAGTTCAGACCATCTACTTTTGAGAATCAAATTATGTATAATTATAACTTGTGGCAGATAATGGCAATTAACTGTAAATTATCAAGTAATCATTTTGGGTTGTAATAATTTTAAATTGTGGGTTCAAAGACTTGTACTTATTTCAATTTCATCTCTGAGACTATAACGGGTTGTGGTGTGTGTTAGTATGGGGTCACAGCATGAGGTTATTTATTATTAATTAAGTGAAGTGATATTGTGGAAAGAAAGACCGTGACAACCCGGATCCCCGACCCCGGATCTGGGGGTGTTACAGTGTTCCCATTCTGAATACCACCATAACTTTACTACTCCTTTTTCAGCTGTTTCTATTTTCGAAAGCTTAATCCTTCATATAGAAGTAAAAGAATTTATTGAGAGATCACTATGATCATGAACACTTGTTATCTCGCATAGTTAGTACAGAAGGTGGCCAGCCTTTAGTACTTGACAAGCAATTAAACAATAGTTGGTATCCTACTAGGCTTCTATCACACAGATAGACAGTCATTCGGCAATACCTCCCCTTCTGGAAGGGTTGTTCTTCTCAACTTACATGAAATGAAAAGAAGAGAAAAGAACAAACTGAAGAGAATTGTATATATAAAAAAAATATACTGCCACAAAATATCTGGCTTAGAACCTACCTCTGAACTATAGAGGTTTGTCATAGGAGAATAAAACATATACGTATTTATATCAGCATCAATTATTATAGCATCGTATTTCCCATGCCTAAATATTTCTATTCCGTCCATCATTCTATGGACCCATGCTCTTCCTCGAGCTTATACACAATCACCTTTGAAACTCCCTCGATTTCGAAAATCAAACCTGGGATCTCATTTTAGACATCACCGTTACTAGAGTTCTATGCTTGCACCGCAACCTTCCTCATATAGTAATACGACTCTCTTTTCATAAGAGGGAATAAATATTCAATAGGTAGATACTCTACTTAATTAGTCTATCAATGATAACTTATACACTACCACGACCCGTTTAGTGGTACTCAATCTCAACATCCATTCCAATACAACTCTCACGGTTGTAATCAGCTCGTTACTCGCAGAATCATTGTTGCCTTACTATGGTCCACCACTGACCCACTGTCATCATTCACTTTCCATGAAATCTTAATAGCTAACCATACGGAGTCCATACATGTCGTATCAAATCCTTCTAAGGAGGTAACATAATCACCATTTCTGATTCATGAAGAACACTCCTGATCTCAAAGGTTCGTTTAGTCCTTTGAAACATGGTCCAGGCTCATTCTCAAGATAGTACCTTCTAAGATAGATAGCCCGCTCATGGCGATTACACGAATTAAACCTTTACCAACTACTATTACGGCTGGGTATTGCACAGTCATCAGAAGGAATGTCAATCTTCCAAACCATAATACAACCTTCACAGTTTTAACCATCATCACTGTATTCTTTTGGCACAAGCGCCTATAATTATCCTCTTACCTTTAAAGTGTCGGCCACCTCTTTGACCTTTCCTGAGAGTAAAATTTCCTTACAGTCAATGTCACTTTAACCATTTCCAAATAAATTTTATACCTTATTTCAATCACAGCTTATGTGAAAATGCTTTCCTTAAAATCTGATGAGTAAAAAACAAATCACCATTTTTTTATAAGTTATTGCCTCAGTCTTTAGAGGTTCATCACTGTCATGACTGACTCTCAATCATAATTAGAACATCTTTTATCTTAAGTCCTAATTGCCCTGAATAATTTCGACCATTACTGGTTCGATCCATACTTTCTCGTGGTTTAACACGTGCCCCACTTGGCAACATTATAATTACGTCATATTTCCTTTATCAACATTTCTATTCTTGAAAATTTTGAATATTACCTTTCTCCTTGTAAAACCTCTAAGGTTATCCTTCAATCGTTCCTCCTGTATTCCCTAGATACAGGGCATATTAAAATACCATTTACTATTACTAGAACCATTGTCTATATACTTCTGAAAAATTTCTCCACTGATTCTTAAAGGTTGTTGCTACATTAACCCTTTCCAAATCATACTGTCAAAACTCATACTGTCCCTATTAAGGGTGAAATTCCAACCTTTATGCATTCCCCTAGGATTCATTTTAAGTTACCGATGTTCTATCCTTAATTCCACCTTTAAAAGGTACCTGCATCCTTCCATGGATAAATCAAGTCATATATCCCTGATAAGGGTGTCTTATTCAATCATTCCCACCTCGATAGTCTATACCTAACTTCATAATAGCATCCTTATTCAAATTGAGGTCAATCCATATGGCCTCCAAAAGATAACAATGGTCATCCACTTTTCTTTCTTGATTTGGTAATGATAACATGGATGTTCTGGAAGATATTGGTCATGTTCAACGTGAACTTCTTCTTAATAATTCCTTATTTACTTTTGTTGTTTATCTCAACAGTCATCTCAATGTTGGGATATCTTTCATATCTGGCGTCTCCCTTTCTGGGTATCATGCCACCGGTCTTACACTTTACCTTCTTGAAGGTCACTTCCTTCACCCAATTTTCTTAATTTCTTACTTTCTTGTCTCCTCAGTCTATCCGCGTCTCATTATTTATCCTTCGAATTATCTCAAGGTTTCCTCGAATCTTCCCAACTTACAGGGGATAAAATATATGTATCTCTTATACCTTCAACCATCAATTTAACTCATGGTGAATCACTCTCATCCGGACGATTACCTACTTTTCTATTTCTATTTCTACGAGTCTTTAGGGTTTCCTCATACCCAACTCCCTTATCATTCCTCAAACTCTCTTGCCTTTATATTCCTTTCTCTTATCGTTATTTCATGAACCAACACAACATAAGCATTGATTTCAAACATCCCGTCATTCTGGATTCGTGTCTTCAGAACGAATCTTGATAACTTTTACAACTTAGATTCATAATTCATCATACTCGTCTGCCTTTGTTCTGGCTCTTAAGCTTTTACACTATCTCCATAACCTTGGGAAGTACTTTCCTGAAAACAATTGACTGAACTTAAATCAGTTTATTATAATCTCTTGCTCTGTGCCTTCCTTGGCCTTTCACCAGCGGGTGGTCTCTCTCTTAGGAGGGTAAGTGACAAAACAGTCTTTTGTGGTTCGTCAATCATTTAGAATCTCAAATAATTCATCTATTTCCTTTAGCCAGGCTCTTGCCTCGACTGGGTCAGCTTGTTCCTTGGAACTCTGAGAGCTTAGCGACTTAAAGGTCATGAAAGAATTTCCCGCCTCACTGTCTCCTCAGGGTGGTGGTTGGGGATAATAGTCTAAGTTCTCTTTAGACAGGTCCATGAATTGCCGTATAGGGGTACCATCTCGGGTCTCCTGTCCTTACTCGACTTTTGTTTCCTCAGTCTAAATATTTCTTCCTACTCCCCATAATTGGGGTCATCTTATATAATTTAAATCCTCATTTTCCACTTCATCATGTTATGGGTTCCTTTTGTCTTGGTGGCAACCTCCCTGACTATCACGTTCAGGGTTTGCTCTAACTCTTATTCCTCAAACTAGCTTTCATCTAAGATTTCATCTTTAAGATAGGAATACCTCATTATTCCCTTATCATCTCTCTCGGTATTAATCTCATACCTATTTGTTGGCTCTCTGCCTTCATTCATCACTTTTACTGGCACAATATGTTCTTTTCCGATAATTCGAACTGTATTGCAATCTCAAACAGCTTTTCAGTACCGGCTCTGGTTACCTTCACTTTTATTTCCATTTTCTCAAAATCTCTTATAAACTCTCCCAAAGACATTATCATCTCGAGTCTCTCCTTTTTACTAAGGGCATCAGCCACCACATTGGCTTTCCCCGAATGATAAAGAATCTCCCAATCATAATTCTTGATTAGCTCTAACCACCTCATTTGGCGCATGTTGAGCTCTTTCTGCGTGAAAATGTACTAGAGCACTTATGGCTTAGGTAAATCTCGCACTTCTCTCCATAAAAGTAGTGCCTCCAATCTTTAGGGCAAAACTATTGCCACGAGCCCAAGCTCATGGGTGGGGATATCGAATTTTATATTCCCTTAATTGTCTTGACGCGTACGCGAGTACCTTGTTGTGCTGTATAAGAGCACCCTAATTCCTTATGTGAAGCGTCAATACAATTCACAAAATCTCCTTTTTCCATCCGGCAATGCCAATATAGGGGCCATCACCAATCTTTGCTTCAGTTCTTGAAAGCTTTTCTCGCATTTCTCTATCCATTCAAACTATTCAGTCTTACGAGTAAGCTGCGTTAAAGGGCTACTATCTTTACAAACTTGAACGAACCTCCGGTAGTGACCGGCCAATCCTACCTCTGGTAGTCGACCTAACCATGGTCATCAATTCATCAGTGGTCCTTTATCCAATCTTGTCAGGATCCTCCATGGGATCCTCCTCAGCAACTATCCCTTCTAGGACAACATCCTCAACCGCTACATTCTCAATATCAACATCATCCGGTCCTGCATTAGGACACTCTATCGGATCCACAATCCGATCTCCAATTAGTAATAAACATCATCGTGTTGTTGCTCCTCAACCTCAGGGTTCGAAGTCCCGCTACCATCTACGATAACGAACTACGCTTCTATCACGATATTTATAAGGGTTCCCATAAGGGTTTTAACTGTCAGTACTACGTTAGGTAGCCCGACTATGAACTTGGCAAGAGTTCTTATTATCTTAGTGAACTTATTATCTTAACGTCACATCATCTCTAAGGTTTATAACGCTTCGCTCTGATACCACTTCTATAACACCCCAAAATCCGGGGTCGGAGATCCGGGTTGTCACGAGTTCCATTTCCCTTAAAAACACCCAATCTTAATAAATAATCAACTACTCTGTACTGTGACCCCACCATTAAACACACACACCACAAGTTATAGCCTCAGAGATGAATATCCAAAAATAATCACAAGTCATTTTATTCCACAATTATATGCCAATACACCTTAAACAAGTTTCTGAATAAATTTACATTTCTTTGCCATTATTACAATTCATAAATATACATAATCTGATACATCAAAAGTTGAAAGCCTAGCCTATTGGTAGTTCCTACCTCAGCTACAGCGACATCAACGCCTATAGGAAACCGCGGAACGTTTCCTATCCGCTCGCGAATTGGGAGCTTGGTCCTGTTCATCTTATCTATCTAATGTTGTGTGATGAAAGAAGAAAGCAAGGGTGAGCCGCAAGCCCACCAAAATAATATGTATAATGATTAACAATATATGAGCCTTCTCATAGTACTCATGAAAGTCTTGGTCAAAAGAAATGAACCAAGTTGATATCTTAATGCGATGAAGTCGCAAAATATTCAGTATATATATATATACATATATACTTTTCAAAATATGGGAAGTCCTCTTCCATGCATAATACACACAGAGTTCCAGTGTATAACTGTATAAAAATATCGTTGCAAGGTGATCTCATATATCTAACCTTGTCTCAACATTTTTCTGAAAATCTTTGTCATGCATAAGATAATCATTTACTAGATATAAGTTTAAAAGATGAAGTTACAAGATACTCCAATATACTTATATCTTTTCCAAATACTACTTGAACTACCACCGTTCAAGTTATAATTAGTTCAAAAGTTCATCACATAGATGAGACTACAAGATAATACTTGAATAGATTCAACCTTTAAAATATCATCAAAATAAAATGAAGTTATGAGATACTTCATTTGATGTAAACATCATTTTGAAAACTTGACCCTGCCAACACTCAACAATCGCCCAACCGTAGCCTTTCTATCGAAGTGCTCTGGGTAGTGTTGCAGAAATTATCCAATTGGATGATGAACTCATTACGGGAGTTTGCCGCGCCAGGAAGACCACTTACGATGATCAGTCGTAGTAGTACAACCCCACCATTTTCTACATGTAGAGGAGAACCTGTCGGATTTACTTGTCAACCGAACACTGAACTCCTAAGGAATGGACCGCCTTAGCGGAACTTCCAGGCCATTTGGGCCAATATAATAAGGCTGGGCCAGCGCTACTCGGCCACTTACGCCACTCCTAGTTCAGATGAAATCCATGACTCTGAAACGTAAAGCTCGTCCCCACTTTCCCTAAGTAGAAACTTGTTGATACGGCTCCACCAAGAAGTCGTATCAAGTTGGAAAGGAAAACTCACCGATATTTCCCAGGCGATGCCTGTTAATGGATTAACTTGTTCCAAGAATTTTACTTCCCGAGTGTTGGGTAAGTAATCAATTCATTTATCAAAACAGCAACCTTGTTGCGAATATAAAATACACCACAGAGCCGGATCCCTCAGGTTTTGAGCGAGTATTTAAATCCCCTTAAAAAGGAAGATCTTAAATATAAAAATGAGTTTTGGGATCCGCTCTAACTTTTAAAAATCATTTTGAAGACTCGAAAACACTTTATAGAATGTTTGGAGTGAAGCTGATTTAATGAAGTAAATCAGTCCCCAGAATATTTAGAAAATGACTGAATATTATTATTTAAATAATATTCCCATAAAGAATAATCTTTATAAAAATAATTGAAGTAGAAGTTTTAAAACTTATACTTGAAACGAATATTAAATAACCAAAGATATACTTATATGAAAGTACTATCTTTATTTGAATAATCGAAAATAAGTTTGATTATTTACACCTTATTCTTTAATAAAATAAAGAATATATCTCAGCAAATAATCGGAGTCATAGATCCTCAAATGAATATTCAAAAATATTCATTAAATAATATAAACTGAGTCATAAGCCCTCGAATGAATATTCAAATAATATTCAGATAATAAAATAAAAGGAGTCATACATCCTCAATTGAATATTCAAATAATATTCAATAAATAATATAAAGGAGTCATAAGTCCTCGAATGAATATTCAAGATAATATTCATTAATAAAATAAAGTTAAAGTTATCGAATAAACCTTATTCGATTAATAGTTTTGAAAACTATGACCATATATATATATAAGTATAAATATATATATATATATATATATTTATATCCATATATACAAAATCTACTCGGGATCCTCGACTCCCGGTTTTAGAAAATGTTTTCACCTTTGGGTCCCTCTACTATGGGTATATGCAAATTACTGCTATTCTCTAGCATAGGTATTATCAACTGAACCAACAGATATATATGGCAAGAATACGAAACAGGCATGCATATATATACCATATCAGCATGCTTCAATATATCGCAACATTTGCTAATTAACCAACATGCATCTATCACAAGATAATGCATATACATATATACATCACAACAACAGTATAACGGGTAGAAAACTTGCCTGAGCGACTGGGGGTTACGAATGGCTCGGGACGAGTCTGGTAACCTATAAACAACAAGTAAGTTGGAATTAAACCAAAGTCACTTGTAAACCTATACTCTAACCAACTCAGACTCTAACGCTCGTTTTGCGCTTACTGATTCTCTTAAGTCACTCGAGTACCCTCGACTCCACCATTTTTAATAATTTAACCTTTACGAGTTTTAAGGCGATTCCTTCGCGAGTGTCTTACCAACTGCCTAACACACTTACCATAAATGTTTCATGCATTAATTAACCCTTTTTTGTCTTTAACCTATGTTTCAAAGTAAGGCGAGGGGAAAAGTTTCGTTCGCGAAACGCCGTTACTTGAAACGGTCGTTTCTCCTAAACCGTGCATCGGAATCGAACGAACTACATATCAAAACGAAGCTCGTAACATGAGCTATCTAAACATGGCAGTGGTCATAATCTAGCAGGGGGTTCTCGGGTCCTAATGTTATGCACAAAAACAGTCCAAAGAAAATCGGACGTTACGACGGCTATATTTACGCGATTACCAATGTTTAAACTACTCCAATTAACCACCAACCAACTCATAACCATCAATACAACAAAACTTCACCTAAACCATACCACATCAGTCCATAATCTCCAAGGTTTTCAACTCAAACAACCACAATCAAGACCTATAAACTATAATCAAGCTTCAATTACCGAAACACTTTCAAATCAAACCAAACTACTAATAATCACAATCCATGCTTCTCATTTCACAACACCAACCATTAAACTTACTAACAAATAAAGTAAAGGCTAGGGTTTGAAGTTTATACCTTCCTTGGGAGGTGTTAAGTTGCTAGGAAGCCTTAGGGAGCCTCCTACAAGCTTGATCTTTTCAAAGAAATCAAGAACACAAAGTTAGGCTTTGAAGTTTCTAAAAGTCCGATTTAAAGAACTGTAAAAATGAGGGTCTTACCATGATTATTTGGACAAGACTTGTGAATAAGAGTTGTAGGCCATCTCAATACCTTTCCAATGAGCTATAGAACACAATATTTGAGTGAGAAATGAAGGAGATACAGCAGTTTTAGTGTGCTGGTTCTGTTTTGGCCGTGAGCATGAAGAACAATGCCTTGGTTTCTTTTTGATTTTGATGAAAAATGATTTGCTTGGCTTGGTTGGTTTGATTTTTGTGTTTGTTTTAGTAAATTATCTAGTTGCCCTTGATTTTGTGTGGTTAAAAAGCCACCACATATCCTTCCTTCCCATGTCATGCTTGTGTCATCCTCATGATGTCATCCTCCCCTCCTTGTCCTCTTCTCATTGGTTGGGTGACATCATCCTCTCTAATCCCTTTGATTAACTTCCTAATTGTTTGCCTAATGACCGCTGATCTGTTATACTGTTCGCTTAACTTTCGTTTTCGTTTATCGTTTGAGGGATCATACCCGGGATCTTATTACTTACGTTCCCTTAACCTTTCTCAATACATTATATTCCTTTTTATGATCCTCTTCTATAATCCTTTAATTTAAATCCTTTTATCCTGCTACCTTATACTCAATTCTTTCCGTATCTATTGGATTTCCGGGAAAAATCAAAGTGTTCGGATTTGGATTCTGACGATCTTTACATACACTTATATCCCATATAAAGTACTAATAAAATCTCAGAATATCCATATCAGAACCCCTACATAGTGTGGCATGAAAAGTTTTCACATTCAGCAAAAACACTATTCATAAGGGTTTCAAAATTTTCCAAAAATTGGGGTTATTACACCGCTAGTGGAATTTTCTTACAATAACAGCTATCAAGCAATTATTGGGATGCCACCTTATGAAGCTTTATATGGGAGAAAATGCAGATCACCTACATGTTGGGATGAAGTTGGAGAATGCAAGATTCTAGGTCCAGAACTGATTCAGCAGACCAAGGAAAAAGTAGAACTTATCCGAAAGTGACTTGAAGCAGCCCCGAATCGACAGCGTAGATATACAGATCTATCCAGAAAAGATGTGGACTATCAGGAAGGAGAACATGTACTGCTAAAGGTATCACCATGGAAGGGACTAACCAGGTTTGACAACAAAGGAAAATTGAAACCTCGCTACGTCGGACCATTTGAAATTTTAAAGAAAGTCGGAAAGGTTGCATACGAGTTAGCCTTACCACCTCATATGCAGTATATTCATAACGTATTTCATGTATTTATGCTTAAGAAGTACAACCCTGATACAAGGCATATAATAGAATATGAGCCAATAGAATTTCAGGCAGATTTGTCGTATGTAGAGCAGCCGATAAGAATTTTAGATCGGCAAGAGAGGGTATTAAGGAATAAGTCTGTACCATTAGTGAGAGTTTTGTGGAGAAACCCAGTGGTTGAAGAATCAACCTGGGAGCTTGAGAGTGATATGTTAGAAAAGTATCCTCAGTTATTTTCATAGTGTGATTCTGAAGACAGAATCCTGTTAGGGGGGGGGGAAGAATGTAACGACCGAGAAATTACGCTTGTATTATATTATAATAAAGATAAATTATGTGTATTATTATGTGATTAAATGTATTGAGTCGTTAAACCCTAATTGCTATGTGCTATGTGTTGTCTGTTTTAACCAGAATATATTTCGGGTATTTATTGAGTATTTTATTATAAGTAATATATATTTATATAAAAAACCGTACAGCTGAAACAGTGTTTTAAAAGCCCGTATTTCAAACGAAATCATTGGCCCTATTTTGACAAAAATAACCTATACCATATCGCTATTCTGAACCCCTAGACGTTTTACAAATTTACCTTTTTCGCGAAAAACGACTTTTCCGGACCCCTTCGGATACCAAAACCCCCACAAAAATCACATTTTTATTTTTATATGATCATGAAATTATTCTACATCATTTTTCTTTGCATTTTTGTAATATTCATAATTTTTGGGAATTTTTGACATTTATTTTGTATTTATTGGATATTTAAAAATTCATAATTAATACCCAAAAATTATAAAAATTGGGGCCAAATATTTTTATTAGATGTGTAATTAGACCCTTAATTTTATTTAGGGGTATTATTTTTATAAATATAAATACCTGAATTATCATTAATTAAGTAGTTAATTATAATTAAAAAATCAGAAAATTCATGAAAATCCCCAATTCTCTGAAATTAGGGTTTTGAGTTCTTGAGGATCAAAGCACAAATTGAAGTGTTTCTGTTCATCGAATCGAACATGTAAGTATCCATTGTGAAGCTCTTTCGATTCTCTATCTGATTATGCAGTCATTTTTCTTGTTTGATTGATCGAATTGATATTCGTGTTTTCGGGTTTAATTAACGAATTCGGGTGTAATTAACGAATTCGGGTTTTGATTTTGATTAGTTGTTAAAAGATTCTGTTGGTATAGGCTTGTAGATCATTGAATCCTCGATCGATTGGCACCGGTTTTGTGTGTTTTGGTTTCCGTTTTAGCGTCGCAGAACGCCGCCGCCGCCCCGTTCCTAAGTTTTTCGGCATCGTTAACAGCAGAGGAGGGAGGAGGAAGGATGTTACGTTGCTATGGTGTTGTTCTTGACTGAAAACGTGAAGAAACGAGGTGTCGTCATGATTCGTTTGTTCGATTCGAAGTCACCGGAGATTTCCCCCGTCCAGGCGGCTGTGTTCTTGGACGACCCGGAGTCGACCCGGTTTCGATCCAAAAACCCTAAACCTGATTCCCTGTTTCATGTTTCTGGATTATTAATTATTTATTTATATTTTAATAAATCAAAATTAGTTTTTATAAATTCTAAAAATCAATTAAACATCAATTTTAAATTCTGAAAATTATTATAATTACCATCTAAATTATTTTATTAATTTAGAAAATCGAATTTAACTATTTAATTAGTTATTTAATTATTTATCTAGTTATTTATGAGTTATTTAATTAATTAAGAATTAGGTAATTAATTAATAAATAAGGATTAAAAATAATCGAATAATATGAATAATAATTCGTTAATTAGTTGAATATTGCGAGTAGCTCGTATTTATACGAGTAGTTAATCGTTGAGTTAGATTATGGTGCGAATAATAATTATTTATTCGATAAATAGCGTATCAGTTAGTTGTATTGATTGGTTATTTATAAATAATCGATCTAATCGAGTAAGTAATAATAATTTACAAATAATTATAATAAATTGTAATTAATCCTAATAATTAGGGATTAATTATTTTAAAATACAATAATTATTAATTAATTATTTAAAAATATAATTAAGGATTATTTAATTATAATTAATTATTTATAATTAATTATTGATTAATTAAATCTTGTTTAATTTGTAGTAATTAAACCATTAGTCCGGTTTGAGCGAAACGAAGACCCCTAGACTCAAAAAAATGAAACGAATCCAATAAAAATAATTGTAAGTCATAATTTCTTCCGAAGAGAGCCGTATTGTGATAGTTAATTGTTTATATGCCCTAATAGTGGTAGAATCAAGTCAAATAAATTTCGAAAAATTATAATAAAATCAAATAGGGTTAGTTAATACATGTATGAGTCTAGTATCGATTCTAAAAATATTTATAAGTCCAAAAATCAAGTATGTGCTTTATGTGCTATGTGCTTTACGTGGTTATGTGAACCTTATGTGCTATTTAATTATATGTGTATATATGCGAGTCAGATAGAAAAGCATGGGTAGATTGATAGGGTTGCGTAGTATCAATTCGAGATACGCGTAGTAAGTTATCTAAACGACTATCTTTCTACGATTGATTCAGTATCAGCAAGGCAAATCGAGCAGGAGACCGAGGACGGTAAGTTGAACCAGGTTAAGTACGCGCAAGGCAAGTTTTTCCCCTATTCTAAATTCAGAATAGTGAATTATACCCTATTTTCCATATCAGTTACACTTTGATAATTATTGTTCATATACACTGTTACACAATTATTGATTCTTGTTTCTATTTCATTTCTATTTTTGATTTCTCCCAATTTATTGAATCCCCTATTCATATTCCAATACTTTTACCCTTGTTATATATACTCTGATATATCCTGATGTTGGGATACATCAAAAGCATTCTGATTGTTCCAGATGCTAAACTTTGGACTGGACGGTTATGATACGGGCTGAGTTTTACCCAGACCTTTAATTAATAGGCCATAGTTTCCTGAGTACTCCTTATATTGGTTGGGTCTATGTAATTGGGTATAGATCTGCACTGTATCCTAACTGATCAGCAGGTTATAGTGCATATGTTGGCTCTTGTCTTCAGTCTTGTTCATTTGGCACTCGCCAGTGTTTGCAAAATTATTATTCTTTACAGAAACAGATGGTTGTTCAAACCAGCAGCTTATCGATTCATTTATTCTTCTCTCTTTATACTATATACATTGTTGCAGGCTTGTTGAGCAATTTTGGCTCATCCCCTTTTATTGTTATTCCTATTGTTTTACAGTTAAGGTAGAGAATGAAACCCATCAGAATCCGCATAGTCAAGAAGTGAGTCAAGCAGCGGGACCCTCTTATACCAAGAGTGTTCACCTTATCCTAGAAGAGAGCTTTGAGTTACCAGATCAGGTGTAACAAGATAAGTAGTAATGTTGGTTTGAATAAAAGTTGTATGGTGAGAATGTAGATAGAATAAAGTTTTGTAATGAAGAGAGTTCTTGAGACATATTATTTTTCTTTGGGTTTGTATTAAAGTTAGTGTGTCGTTCTTGTTTTCAACTCTTAACCTTAAAAGATCCTGAGTAGCAGTAGTTCGAGGTAATTATTATATTTATATTCCGCTTGTGCAGGTCTAGTTTGTAGTTAAAGTTAATAATGCCCCAAATCTTTACCCCGAATTTGGAGGGTGTTATACAAGGGGAGCCCTTGATGTAAAAACAGAGAGATCATGAGAGAAATGCAGGTACTGGAGAGATAAGGATGGACACCATTGCTAGCGAGTCAATGAATGTCAGTGATGCAGAAAGGAAGAGACTATTTCAGCAAGAATATCAAGCTGTCATAGATTCTATTTCCCTAGATGCTGAGACATTTACTCATCCTGCTACAGCTTATCAAACTCTAGCTGTACAGGGCAATGAGGAGGCTGAAAGATGCTCAACTTAGTGCACACTACTCAATCTCTACAAAGAGCAAAGGATGCAATCACTTTATGCCTTCAACTAATGGCAGTGATTTTGAATTGGCTGAAAACTCATTTTGGGATGCTGGTAGGGATGATGAGGAAGACAGCATGAGCATAAGGGGAGATGCACATGTTCCTGCCTGAATGATAATAAAAGAATGTTCCTACTCATATATCCAATCAACATTATTCAAGCTGATTCATGACACCCAAACAGCCATTCAAGCATCTACAAATGCCAGCACAAAGAGGCTACTTACAACATATCTTGAAGCTCTTCAGATGCATAAGATTCAAGCTCTCCAACACAGTCAAAGTGTGGATGAGATCAAACAGGAAGTCTCTCAATTAAAATAGGATTTCATAGCAAGGTTGGATGCTAGACTTCCTGGAACCACCATGACTGAGACAACTCAGAAGCAAAGGAAGGAAGTTGATCTTAATAGAAAGGTTGAGGCCATGGACTCTAGATAATCTGATGTGGAGAAGTCAATGGCCAAGATACTTGCTAATCAAGAAACTCAGACTGCTCTGCTCCAATAGTTGGTGGCTGCTCAACTCCCTTCCACTCTCCAACTTGATGCTAACAAAAAAGGGGAGAAAGGCTCATCTAGTGAGGGGGAGAAACAGATCAACATCCAAGTCAGCAAAGTAATTGTGCCAACAATTGCTTTCACAAAGCCACCAGCTATGAACAACATTGACATCATCAATCTGGCAGCAGCAAAATTGGAATCAAATGACAAACTGCTAAAGATTGATGTAGCAGCAGCTGAGAAGGAACTAAAAGACAAACGGAGGAAAATAGATACAGAAATTCAACAGAAATTTGGACCAATTCAGAAACCAGAAAAAGTCTTCAATCATCACTCTCAAGTCAAGCACATTTCTGTGAATGAAATGAGTTTGAATTATCTGGAAAAGGGTCAAACATCTTGCATCAAATCTCCAAAAGCAAATCTGGTCATGAAGCCTAAAAGAAACTATTCAAGGTTTTCAGACAAAAATCCTATGGATATTGTGTATGAGACACATAGGCCAGATGAGAAGAAGCTGTTGGCTAGGTCAATTGCATTTTTCAAGGATCCTACTGATTCAGCACTTAAAAGAAGAATTGCCAAAATGTACAGAAATGGTAAAGAAATTTGTGTGGTGGCTGGACACCCTTTGTTTGTAGAAGCTAAGAAGGAATAGAAGGAAAGAATCAGGCAAGAAAAGAAGCAGGCTGCCTTAGATGCTAAGATGCTCAAATAAAAGAAGGAGCAAGCTGCTATCTTGGCCAAACTTCAAGCTGTAAAGACTACAATTGAGATTTCCGCACAACCATCTATAATTGTTGAACCTCAAGATCAGAAAGTGCAAGATGAACCACAACAGAAAAGAAGATTCAGATACAAGCTCCACTCCAAAAGAAAATTAGACTTCAGTGATGAGGAAATGGAAGACTACATTTCCAAAAAGTCTACAACTTCAACTCAGACATCAAAACCCTAAATGGTATTTGAAGAATTCAAGGTGGTGGATCCAACAAGGAATATTCATGGTGAGCCCATAATTCCAAAAGATGAGCCAGTAGACTGGGATACTTTGCCAATTCCTAAACTAAATTTTCCAATCTTCAACAAGCCAAAGAAGACAAAGACTAGAGCAAGCAAGAAAGTGAAGCCTGTGACTCTCATATCCAAGACCCTAACCAAATCTTAACCCACAGTCAACAAGGAAGATCTCTTATACATCTGTGACATCAAGGAGTTCTCTGAAATAAACATCTACTTGGAAGAATTGGAAGAAGTAAGAGGGATTGATGCCTACATACATCTTTCTGAAAGGCTAGTATTCAAGTATAAGGGAGGGAAAGAGATCATGTGATGCCCTTCAAACCCGGGGCCTAGATTTGGGGGTCACTAGCCAATAAACCATAATAAAATAATCACAGCGGAATAATATAATAAATATGACCCCTTGCATGCAATTGGATCGATCACAGGTTATAGTATGGAACAGGCACTAATACAAACCAACTATTATTAGAAACCATAAGTCTATTTAGTTTTGTAACTTATATAAATTTTATTACAAACCTCTAGACTAGTTAAGCGTCCCAAACTGTCTACCTGGAGAACACACCAAACTATCTACAAGCACACAACCTCTGGTCAGACCTGGAACTTAAGCTTGCCCTGACCTAGGTGAAAGAATCAGAATATGAAATAAGTGTGAGCGAAAGAAATGCTCAGCAAGCAGTAAATAGCTTATGATTTGGAACAACAACAATAATATATTTGATGAACAAAACCAAACCATAATACCTAAACCGTATAAAAACTAAGATATATTTGATCATAAACAACATTTGCATATATATTTTGTTTTGGGATTGGAATCCTCGAACGACGGTGTGTTGCCGCCGGTGATCAGCCGCGGAGCAACACCGGTATGCCGAAGCATATTCAACTAAACAAAAGGTACCCAAGGCACATATCGGCCTAGCAAGGTGTTATATCCTATATAACACATGGCTCACGCTGGACCGCCGCCACGGCCTCTTACGCAACCATCCAACCCATAAAAAAACAATTTTCCGTCAAAGGAGTCGAATCAAATGACATCCTTAACCACATAACTCCCCATTTCTCATGGTCCAGAGTTATCTCAACAACCAATGGCGAAATAACCAGAAAAATTAGTTATTCGCTATTCTCAATTCAAAGCTTCACTGTATAGAGTAAGTTGTAGCAAAATGTAAAAACATTTAACTATTCTGAACTTAAAATAGTAGAGAAATTGAAAGAATAAAATTCAGAGTCAATATCACTTGAATGATAAGTGAAGATATAAATACTTGCATAATATGATTCGAAATAAACGTCACTTGAACGATAAGTGAAGTTAAGGTACTTGCCTGGTATGTTCGATAACCTCTTACTATACTCTGCTTATAGCTGCTGGCTACTATCTTCATCTAACACCTGACCACACTCCTTGCTACTCGATTCTATAAACAAAAGGATTATCTTAATTGACAAAACCAAACTCAATCGACGTAACTATACGTCTTGACATCTACCCGATCATTTATAACTAAGCATGGGATTCTAAAACTGTAACAGATAGCATGCATATCACGTAACACATAATCATGGTATTTGTATAACACGTAATCAGCTATTTCATGTAGCACATAAGTCAGATCGTTAAAAGATAAGCTTCAATGCATTCAGAATGAAAATCAGGTCAATAATAATATTTACCGATCAGATATCGACTCAAACTGATATACAAATTAAATGTCATTGAAATACAAAAGAAATTAGGACTTAAAAGTATTTTTATTGAAAGCGTAATATTTTTCCGAGTCGGTACGCGTTCTTTTCGTATTAAACGAACGAACGGTTTAATTATTATGAATACAATAAGAAATAAATAGAAATAAATCAATTAATAATAATATTAATTGACTTTTAAATACCAACATATAATTTTTAAAAATTAAAAAATAATTTTTAGGAATTATTTGAATTAATTATAAATAATTTACATTTATTTAACTATTTATAAATAAAACTATTCGCTGGATCGAATGGCGGCCCTGGGGAACAGACTTTCGCCGGAGGACGAAGAAGGTGACCAGCGTTTCGCCGGTTTCTGGAAAATTCCAGATTCTGGTCAAACGTCCGGCCAACTCCGGCGAGTCCTATAGCCATCAAAACAACAACGTTTCCTTCTGTTTTTAACACCAAAACATTCCTTAATTCTCCAGGAGTATGATTCAACCGTCCCCAACCCTAATCGATCCCGGAAAATCATTCCCCGGCCAAAAACCGGTTAAATTCCGGCGACCACAACCCAAAATCCCAACTTCTTCAAAACTAAACCAAAATCGATGATTTTGGTATCAAAACGACGCTAAATTCACACCTAAACTATTCATAATCTTACAAACATCAGAAAATCAACAATAAATCCAGAAATCGAAAACAAAAAAACGTAAAAACCCAAGAACTCGGTTATATGATTCTAGGGATTAAACAATTGAAGTAAATATATAAATCGACTCCCCTGACTGTTTTAAAGCTATCTATAACATCAATATCAACTGAAAATCATCACAATTCAAAAATGAAATTCTAGAACATGAACCCGGAATCGATTTTGTAAAATACTCACCCTCGATTCGTGATTTTGATATCAATAGAACAGGTTCGTTACAGGGATCAATTTGATATGTAGAACGTCCGATTTGGTTTCCTGGTTAGTTTAAAATCATCATTTCTTTGTGATGAACAAAATCATACCCCCAAAAATGTTCATGAATAATTTCTATTTTCTGAATTTTAATAAAATAACATGAATGAAATAATTCCTACTCAGCTATTTATATTATTACAGAAATTAATACCCTAAAATAAATTAAGAGTGTTTTTATCCCTAAATTAAAATAATTAAGCCCCAAAATAATAATTACGGGATATAATTTTAAAAACAATAAAATACAAAATTAATATCAAAATTCCCCAAAAATTGCGAATAATTTGAAAATACAAAAATAAAGGGTATTTGAAATATGAATAATTTTATAAAAAAAACACGGATTTTGTGGGGTTTGACGTCCCAGAAGGGTCCCGGTCCGTTGATTTTTGAAAAAAAACAGAAACGATCCCTAAATCACCAGAAAAACCCGAAAACACCTAAAATACATTTAAACATGCATAAATTGAAATAAAACAAGTATCTTAATAAAGACGTTAATAAATACTTGTCCCGATTGCGGATAGATGCATATAATTGCAGTTTTAACACATATTATTCAATCAAAAAATTTCTTGGCCCGCACGGAAACACATATAACAGTTATAACATCTAATAGCATGACAATAATCACTTTAAATTTATAAAACACATAATATTTATTTATTTAACATATAGTATTCACATAATTTTTCCCGGATATTACAGATCACATGGCCACTTCACAGGATTCTTCAAGAAAGCCAATCTGTAATGATAAAGGTCCATTCATCCGTCAACAAGAACTTTGGATTTAATGTGACTGAAAGGAGGATAGTCCTAAAGAAAATAGAGGAGCTAAGGAGCAATAGAGCTAAAGATGCACTTCCAAAAACTCTGTCTATTCCCTTTACAGGAAAAAGAGTGCATTTGAGGCCTTATTGGCTGATGGAATTCATGGATGATAAGGGAGTTAGAAGATTCTTTAGACTGGATGACCAACTGAGTATCTCTAGCAATGAGACTCTTTTGGAAATGCAAGAAATGTTAGATTTATCTGAAGCTGATGAACTTGAATTCCGTAGATAACTCCAAAGTCAGATAGAAGAGAACAACAGAAGGCTTGGGAAGAAATCCATACAATCAAGGAAATAAATCTGCTCAGGCTAGAGGAGCACCTTGATAATGATTGTGAGCAACTTCTTTGTATACTTTGCTTTGTTCAATTTTCAGTAAATATTATAGCACTTATCAGTTTTATCTACTATTTTTATTCTGTATTTTTAGGGTGTTTTGTTATCATCAAGTTTCTCTTAATTTATGGCTACAATTCCAGTAGACATAAATTGGGGGAGATTGTTAGGAATATGTTTTGAACTTGATGATAAGTTAAAAAAAACACCTTAGTAGATTTAACTTAGTGAATTTTGTAGCACTCGAGGGATGATCAAATATACTCCCGACGGATGATTTAATATAGTCCCGACGGATGACAATTTGACATCCACCGGGTGAGTAGCTTATGTAACAAATAAGTATTGTAGCATATTTCTGCAAATAACTTTGTGTAGATTCTGTAGGAGTATATGAGTCATGTTGACTACTAGTGGATATGCAGAATAGGTTGATTAATTGTAAATATGAGATGTCTTATAATTCTGTATAAGTGAAATGGAGTCAAGTGACAAATAACTACCTGACGGATGATCAGCAAAGCTACTCGACGGATGATCAACAAAGCTACCCGACGGATGACAAACATGTACCCGACGGATGAACAAATTCAAATATATGTTGATAGTGACAACACAGTCACATGCGTTGGGTGTTTGCAAAAGGAATGTGGCAGCCTGTTAAGCAGGATGTTAGATATATTTGTGATGTCATGTCTAATAGTGATTTATGTTTAGTTTTCAGATCTTGACTAACAGGACAAATCAGGGCTTAACTGGAAATCAGTACTTATACTGAAGTCAGAACTTAAGATATCAGAACGTAAGTTATCAGAACTTAAGATATTAGAAGATATTCATCAGAAGATAATATCAGGACTTAAGAAGACATTCAGATAAGGAAGACGGCTGATTGAAGTAAAGAAGATCAAGACTAAAACAAGAAGAGATATGCATGGAAAAGAGCTGGGAAGAAAAGATAACTAATTGATATATTTTAGGATACAGAATCATATTCGATATCAATTAGAAGATTATCTTGTAACTGTGTGTCTATATAAACACAGCATAGGGTTTACACTATATGTGTTATCACAATCGAGAATATTATTCATTGTAACCCTAGCAGCTCTCGTGATATTTGTTCATCACTGAGAGAGAACGGTTTCATTGTAATACTGTTTTATTAATAAGATTATTCTGTGTTTCATACTTGTGTTCTTAATTCGATTTGATTATAGTATAGACTGTATTCAATCCCCTTCTACAGTGTGTGTGACCTAACAAGTGGTATCAGAGCCTATCTGTTAACACAAATACAGTAAAGATCCAAAACAATCATGTCTGAAGAAGAACAAACTCCAACCAAGCCCACCAAAACTGAAGAAACTCCAAAGACTCAAATCCATAATCGATATGAGACAATTAGGGTTCCCATACTGAGACCTTCTGAGTATCCCGTATGGAAAGTGAGGATGACTATGTTTCTGGAAGCTACAGATCCAGAATACCTTGACAGAATTAATGAAGGACCACATAAGCCAACCAAGCTCTCTGTTGTAGTTGCAGATCAGCCAGCAAAGACTGTACCAAAGGAGAAAAGTGAATATAGAGATGAAGATATCTCATCTATTTCCAAGGATGCAAAGGTAAGGCATTTGCTCCATAGTGCCATTGATAATGTCATGTCAAATAGGGTAATTAACTGCAAGACTGCAAAGGAGATATGGGATGCCTTGGAGATAACCTTGGAGATAAGATGCCAGGGAATTGATGCAATTAAGAAGAACAGGAGGACTATACTCACTCAAGAGTATGAGCACTTTGACTCAAAACCTGATGAGTCATTAACTGGTTTATATGACAGATTTGTCAAACTCTTGAATGATCTGTCACTGGTGGATAAGGAATATGATCTTGAAGATACTAATCTTAAATTCCTTTTAGCTCTTCCTGAAAGTTGGGATTTGAAGGCAACTACTATAAGAGACAACTATGCTCTTGATGAAACTACTCTTGATGAAATTTATGGTATGCTCAAAACTCATGAACTTGAGATGGATCAAAGAAGCAAGAGGCATGGGAGAAAGTCAAGAACAGTTGCTCTTAAGGCTGAGGAGGAATCCCCCAAAGTGGTTGTCTCGAAGAAAGGAAAAGGAAAGGCTCTCATCACAAAGTCTGATACTAAGTCATCAAGTTCTGATAGTGATGAGGATTCAGAAACTGAAAGTCTATCTGAGATGGATGCTGATGAAGAGATGATGAGATTGTGTGCTCTTATGGTGAAAGGTATCACAAAGATAGCCTATAGGAAATTCAGAAGAGGAAAGAAGTTTTCCAGGAAAAGTGGAAGTTCTGATAAGAAGGGATTCAGAAAATCTGAAGGCAAAGCAGGAAAGTCTGACAGAGGAGATGACTCAAATGTTAAATGCTATAATTGTGGTGAGAAAGGCCACATATCTCCTGATTGCAAGAAAGGAAAAGGTGAAAAAGGCAAGGCACTTGTCACAAAGAAGAAAAGCTTGACAGACACTTCAGATTCTGAAAATGAGGTGAACTATGCCTTGATGGCAAATGCTGATAGCAGTTCTGATGCTGCTGAGTTAAAGGTACCTCAAACAACTTATGCTTTTCATACTGATGATATTACTGAGTTGAGATCTTATCTTAAAACCATATTCATTAGCTATAGAGATCAGACTTTAACATGTGATAGGTTAACTTCTGAAAATCTGGCTTTTAAGAAAAGGAATGACTAATTAGAAAAGGAGTTAGTTATGTTCCATCAAACTCAAAAAGAAAGAGATGATGCTTTTTATGTTAGAGATGATGTGTTAAAATTGAATCAATCTCTAAAAACTGAGTTAGAAAAAGAAAGAGAGATTATCAGGACTTGGACTAACTCTGGCAGAACAACTCAGAATTTACTAAGTAGTGGAAACTGGAAATAGGGATTATGGTATGGAGATGATAAAAGTGAAACAGGAACTGAACAAATTAAGCCAGTTATTGTTAAACAGACTAATAAACCAAAGGTAAATCCTGTTAAGTTTGTAGCTAAAACTGTAAAGTCTGATTCTGAAAAGATGAAAGATATTGAGACAAAAGTTAAGGCAGAGTCAACTTCTAATAAGTTTAAACAGGATAAACCAGCTGAAGTTAACATAGGCTTAATGACAAAGAAGCAGCTTAAGTATAAGCTGAAAGAGATTAAGAATGTAAACAAGGTAAAGCCACCTAGAAAAATAGGAATGGAAAGGAAGGTGTGAATAAAAGCAATAATTATATGCCTGTTCCTAATGCTCCTAGAAAGAAATGCTATAACTGTGGAAATTCTAACCATCTGGCTTCTTTTTCAGAAAGAATAAGAATATAAACTCCTTTCCTTCTAAGTCAGGAGTTAAGAGTCAGTCTGTTAGGTTTAAGCCACAAAATCCTTGTTTTCATTGTGGTAGTTTATGGCATTCCATTTATACTTGTAAGGAATATCATAGTTTGTACTATGATTATTATCAAATAAAACCTTCTTTAAAGAAAGTTAGCATTATTCCTTCTAGTGTAAGTTTTGATGCAAAGTCTGATACTGTAAATTCTGATAAGAAAAATGTTAACATAAACTCTGATGTTAAATCCGCTACAAATGTTAACAAACTTAATAAGGCCAAATGTTCCAAGCAAGTCTGGGTCCTTAAAACTAATCATTAGTGGTCTTTGTGATTGCAGGGCAAAAGGAAAAACATCCTAGTTCTGGACAGTGGATGTTCGGGACATATGACTGGAAATAAAGCCCTGCTATCAGAATTTGTAGAGAAAGCTGGCCCAGGAGTTTCTTATGGAGATGGCAACATGGGAAAAACTCTGGGATATGGCAATATCAATCTTGGGAATGTCATCATTGAAAAAGCAGCTCTAGTCCCAGGACTTAAACACAATCTGGTGAGTGTTAGTCAAATCTGTGACAGAGGTTATCATGTGGATTTCTTTGAAGAACACTGTGAAGTTGTAAGAAAATCTACAGGCAAAGTTGTTCTAAAGGGATACAAGCATGGTAACATTTATGAAGCCAAGCTTTCAACAAGTTCTGATGGTTCTGCAATCTGTCTGTTAAGCAGAGCATCAATTGAAGAAAGCTGGGATTGGCACAAGAAACTCTCTCATTTAAATTTTAACAATATAAATGAACTAGTCAAGAAAGATCTTGTGAGAGGACTGCCAAAATCAGTATTTGCTCCTGATGGCCTTTGTGATTCATGTCAAAAGGCAAAACAAAGAAAATCTTCATTCAAGAGCAAGACTGAATCTTCAATTCTTGAGCCTTATCACCTACTACATGTTGATCTATTTGGTCCAGTGAATGTCATGTCTATTGCAAAGAAGAAATATGCTATGGTCATAGTAGATGAGTTTAATAGATACACATGGGTGTATTTCTTGCACACAAAAAGTGAAACTGCATCTATCTTAATTGATCATGTCAAACAACTTGATAAGTTGGTCAAAGACTCTGTGAAAATCATAAGAAGTGATAATGGCACTGAGTTCAAGAATTTGATCATGGAAGAGTTCTGCAAAGACCATGGAATAAAGTAGGAATTTTCAGCTCCTGGAACTCCACAGCAAAATGGAGTTGTTGAAAGAAAGAATAGAACTCTTATTGAAGCTGCAAGAACTATGCTTGATGAAGCAAAGTTACTAACCTACTTTTGGGCTGAAGCTGTGCAGACTGCTTATTTTACTCAGAATGCAACACTTATCAACAAGCATGGAAAGACACCATAAGAGATGGTGAAGAAAAAGAAGCCAAATATGAAGTACTTTCGTGTATTTGGATGCAAGTGTTTTGTTCTTAAGACTCATCCTGAACAGATATCCAAATTTGATCTAAACGCTGATGAAGGAATTTTTGTTGGATATCCACTTTCCACAAAAGCCTTCAAAGTCTACAATTTAAGAATAAGTATAGTCATGGAATCTATCAATGTCTCTTTTGATGATAAGAAGATTACTGGACTTGAAGATTTCAATGATCATGATCAGCTGAGATTTGAGAATGAAGTTTTAAATTCTGATTCTGTAAATTCTGATAGTCTAAATCCTGATACTGCAAACTCTGATGGGTTAAACTCTGATGTTATTGAAACTAAGATGACTATGCCAAAGGATAATGTACCTGTGCATGGGGGAGCATATTGAAGATCCAACCACATCTCAAGAAGTATCAGAACTTAGAATAGGATCTTCAAGTTCTGATTCATCAATTTCTGATGGGCCAAGTTCTGATAATTCTGGAAATTCATATTCTGATTTATCAAGTTCTGATAATTCTGGAAACTTAAATTCTGAAGGATCCAACTCAGAGAGCATGATTTCAGGGGGAGCATCAGAAAATATTGATGGAGACAGCATGGATCATGGGGGGAGCATCCAGTTCTAGAGATAACCTTCCATCTGTAAGGAAGTGGACTAAAGCACATACACCTGACTTGATTATTGGAAATCCTGAAGCAGGTGTTAGAACTAGAACAACAACATCAAATGAATGTCTCTATCATTCTTTTCTTTCTCAGGCTGAACCAAAGAAAGTGGAAGAAGATCTTCAAGATGCTGATTGGGTGCAAGCAATGCAGTAATAGTTGAATGAATTTGAAAGAAATAAAGTCTGGACCCTAGTGCCAAGACTAAAGAATAGATCTGTTGTTGGTACAAAGTGGGTGTTCAGAAATAAAACTGATAGTGATGGCATAATGATAAGGAATAAAGCAAGGCTGGTTGCAAAAGGATATTCTCGACATGAGGGAATTGATTATGATGAAACATTTGCACCAGTTGCTAGATTGGAAGCCATAAGGATATTTTTGGCTTATGCTGGTCACAAAAAGTTTACAGTCTTTCAAATGGATGTAAAAAGTGCTTTTCTTAATGGAGAATTGGAAGAAGAAGTATATGTTGAACAACCTCCAGGTTTTGTAGATTCAAAGTTTCCTCATCATGTCTACAGACTTGATAAAGCACTTTATGGCCTTAAGCAAGCTCCAAGAGCATGGTATGAGACATTAACTCAGTTTCTTCTGGAAAATGGATTTAACAGAGGGACTATTGACAAAACTTTATTCTATCTCAACCATGGAAATGACTTACTTTTGGTGCAGATATATGTTGATAATATTATTTTTGGTTCTACAAATGACAGACTTTGTAAAAGGTTTACCAAGCTAATTAGTCAAGATATCAAATAAGTATGATGGGAGAACTTATTTATTTTCTGGGCCTTCAAGTCAAGCAGAATGAAGAAGGAACTTTTATTTGTCAATCTAAGTACACCAGAAATTTGTTGAAGAAATTTGGAATGCAAGACTGTTCAACTACATCCACTCCTATGGCCACTGCAACAAAATTGGATAAGGATACTGGTACATTAGTAAATATTAATGATTACTGAGGTATGAATGGCTCATTACTCTATCTAACTGTAAGTAGACCTGATATCATGTATGCTACCTGTCTTTGTGCAAGATTTCAAGCAGATCCAAGAGAACCTCACTTAACAGCTGTGAAAAGAATTTTCAAGTACCTTAAGGGTACAACTAATCTAGGATTGTGGTATCCTAGGGAATCAGACTTTAAACTAATAGGTTACTCAGATGCAGATTTTGCAGGGTGCAAAATTGACAGGAAAAGCACAAGTGGAAGCTTCCAATTTCTTGGAGTTCTTGGTTTAGCAAGAAACAAAAGTCAATTTCCACATCAGCTGTAGAGGCAGAGTACATTGCTGCAGGAAGCTGTTGTGCACAAATTCTTTGGATGAAGAATCAGTTACTGGATTATGGGTTAGAATTTTCTAAAATCCCTATTTACTGTGATAATCAAAGTGTTATTGCTATGACAGGTAATCCAGTTCAGCACTCAATGACAAAGCACATCAGCATTAGGTACCACTTCATAAGGGAACATGTGATGGAAGGTATAGTGGAATTGTATTTTGTTCCAACAGATCAACAACTAGCAGATATCTTCACAAAACCACTATGTGAAGCTACTTTTACAAGATTAGTAAATGAACTTGGAATGGTTTTAGGTTCTTTCTCTAAATCTGCTTAGTTTATGTTCTGATACATCAGACTTTATGATCAGTATTTACAGATATTACTATCTTTATGTAATATGTGCGTAAATTGAAATTTACTTAAGTGCTGATTGTTGTCTGATGTGAATTTCTAAACTCTGATAGTGATATGAATGTTTCTGTGACTATTCAATCAAATGAGGATAACTGTGCTAGATGCTGACCTAGTAGTCTCTAATATACTAATGATCCCATGTTTGAAGTAATTGTTTATGTGGAAATCTTTTAACACAAGCAAATTCTAATATTGAGCTTGGTTAGGTTTACTTTGTGTATCTTATTACTAAGTCACAAACTAGAATAGTGCTTCTTATCTGTTAAGTTCTGATGTTGGTAAATCTTATGGATGTACTAAGTGCTGATATGCCTCACTTATCAAAAGAAAAAGTAAAGAAAAGAAATAAATATCAGGTACTCCTTTGAGATTTAGAGAAAATATATGTGGAAAGGAAGACCCAAGTGCATTGCTGGTATTAAGTAATATGCATTAGAAAAGCAAAATAAAATTTTCTTGGTGACTTTTCACATTCTCTGATTACTGGAGAAATACTCTAATAATAGCATAAATTCTGATAAGCAGTCGTGACTCACTTACACTGAGAAGCCACTGTAAAAAGGAATTTTAAAAGATGCATAAAATGAGCACAAAACAGTAGGTGGACTCATGCATGAACTCATTCTATAGTAGACTTCAGACTAATGACAGATTTTGAGCAAAGTTCTTAGTTATGCCTTATTTCTAAGATGTACTGAAGTGAATCAGACTTTACTCTTTTTCTGAAATTTAGATTAAAGCACACACTTACACTCCATATGAATGATGAAAATTACTGTAGTGATCAATTTTGTTTTAGATGAACAGTTTAAGTGTCAGTTGCATAAATTCGGAGGACAGGTTCTGATGGAAATTCTGATGATTAAGTTCTGTTAAACCATATCAGTCTTTGTGTGAAGAATTACAGAAATAAACATTCATTTTTTGAGTAAAGGAGCCATATTCTGATGACTTTTAAATTCTGATAATAATCAAGTTCTGATGCTGACGTGGCAGTATTTATTTCCTTGATTTATTTTTAGGTCAATACTTGAACGGTTATATTTTATCAGAATATTGTCTTAAGTGAGATAAAGACAGTAATAATCATTTTTTTAGTGGGAACAATTTTTTTTTGAAAAACTGCATGTGCATAGTAATCATTACTTATTTCCCGTGCCCATTAACTTTTGTCTTAACTACTGCATGGCTGACAGGTGTAACGTCTGTTCCACTTCTCAATAATTGTTGTCAAGTGGAGTGTATAAGTAAAAGAGATAAAAGATTTTAAAATCTTTTATTTACATTTCATTTTATCCTCTCTCTCTTTTCTCTTAATCTCTCTCTGACGGTTTTCTATACAGACATTTTATCAAACACCTTTCAGGCACTCTTCTTTCTCACTTATTTCTCAATGGCACCCAAGGATATAATCTTTAATGGAGCAAAGTTCATCCCCAACAACTATGCTGCCATTCTCACTAAGAGTGAAGCTCCTTCTGAACTTTATTTTATTCAGGATTTCTTATCTCATAGTGAAATTGGGTTCGCTTTGACGCAGCCAACCTATTTATCTGGAACTCAAGTTCTGACATTCTGGCGAACGAGACTTTATGATGATGGTGGTAAGGATGGGACTCCAAGCATCGTGTTTACAGCAAAGGAGGTTGAGTATGTTGTTACTCTGGCAACAGTTCGAAATTCTCTACACCTACCTGAAAATTGTCAATATAATTCTGCTGTTGAGGAACCATTGCTACAGCAAATGATGGCTAATCTTGGATATGTATAGAGTTTGGCTAAGTTGGGTCAACTCAAATGCCCTTATATTCGAAAGGAATGGAGTTTCTTCTTCGATTGCATCACGAAGATGTTTGCCAACAAGTGCTCAAATTTTGATGCCATTCCTATTCTGACACAACAAATTGGGTATGCACTCTTAAACCAGTCTCATTTTGATTATGCAAAGACTGTGTTATGTTTTATAGGAGATAGAATAAAAGAGGACAGGAATATAGTTTACTTTGCTAGGTCATGTCAGTTAATTTACAATTACTGTATATCAAATGAACCACAATTAGCAAGTGAACAAATAGAACCATTTAGATTAGCTAGTAGGGCTTTTACTGATCTTTTAACTTCTGACAACAAGAAGGGAGTTTTGAGACCCCTTAGAATTCCTTTATCAGTAAAGCAAACCCTTGTAAATGCTGATGCTGCTACCTATTCATTGCTATATCCTAATGTCCAACCCACCAACACACAACAGCCATTAGCACCTACTACTGTCACTCAACAAACACTCACATCAGAACATGCCAACCAACCATCAGCACATAATCAAGTGAAGCCTTCTTCTTCTAGAGCAAAGAGGACTAAGACAGTTCCTCAATCATAGTAGAAAAGAAGGAAGATAATTTTAAGAGATGAGTCTGATGATAAGGTACAGGTTCAACCATCAGAACCTATTGCTGAAGTAGCTGAGAGGGTCTCTTCTCAGAAAGCTCAAGAAACTGGGAGTTCTAGGCCCCTAAAAAGGCTTAGAAAGCTAAACTCTGATGATGAAGCTCCCAGAGTCTCTCCATCAGCTAAGAGACTTAAAAAGCAAAGAGCGAGGAGGGCTGTAGAATCATTAATCTCTGAAGAAGGAATGGAAGCAGCAGCTGAGGAAGGAGGTCAGGAATCTCTCATCTCAAAAGACCCAATTGTGATTGAATCTCTTCTCACTACTGAACCAGACTTTACTGAAGTTCACAAATCTCCTATGCAAGAGCTAGAGAATACTCAAGAACACATGCCTACACCTCCCGTGTCTCCTATTCACTCTCCAGTACATGCTGATAATCCAGGTACAAGTGCTGAAATAGATATTCACAACTTGAATGTGCCTGAGGTTCTGTACTTGAAAGCTCCAACCATTCCTCAACAAATTCCACCAGCAACTCCACTGCTAGATGTTGATGTCCATGCAGATGAATCTTCTATTGCTTCACATATAATTATTTTATCACAAGATGCTAATACTGAAGATTCTACAAGTTCTGTTGAAGTAAATGCTGACAATACTGGTGAAACTGCTACAAATGTAAATGCTGATGCAGCTGGTCCTTCAGGACATGCACCTCCACAAACAGTTGATAAAGGTGAAATGATTAAAAAGTTTGTGAGAGAGGATGCACCAGTACCTTGGAGTGAAACTAATAGAGGAAGGGAATGGATCATGGAGTGGAACAAAATTGATTTTGTTCCTACTGCAAATATTCTTTCTGAGCACCTGGCTAAAGCTGATGAGATGCTGATGAATGATGATTTCAAAGCACAGCTTGGAGTTAATGCATTGAGTACCAGGAACCTTCAAGATCAACACTCAATAACTCAAGCCAAGGTGAACAAAATTCAAGAAACACTGATTCAGCAAGACATGAACTTTAAACTGGATAAGAACAGATTTTTCAAACCTGCCTTTAACAGAGTTGAGGCTATTGAGAAAGCTCAGGAGAAACAGCAAGCTCAGATTGCTGAAGTACTAAAGAATCAAGCTTCTCAACAAGTTCAACTAAATGAAATCCAATCTTCAGTGGAACTACTTCTCTCTCTCCTACTAACTGATGATGCCAAAAAGGGGGAAAAGGTGGTTAAGTCCAAATGCTCTACTGATTTAGCACTGAAGAAAAAGGATGATGGAAATGATGACCAGGGAAACTCTGAAAAGGGTAGAGGTCATGGTCAAGGCAAAGACTCTTCATGTAGGAAAGCAAGAACTTCTACACAGAGATCAAGCTTTGATACTGATAAAAGAATAAGTTCTGATAAACAAGTTCTGACTAAGCCTGATGTTCTGATACAAGGTGAAAGTCAAGAATCACAGAAGTTTATGCAGACATTGAAGGTCAAGGGGAAGGAAAAAATAGTCTACTATCAAGACCCCAAGATACAGAAGCTGGATGAAGAAATTTCAAAAAGACTATTTCTCAAAGACAATCCAGGAATGGACTTTGAAAGTATGAAGGAAGAAGAAGCCAGACTTAAAGTAAAAAATGTCAAATCCAAGTCTAAAGCTTATATTACTGCAAATAAACCTTCAAAGCCTAAGGGCATTGTGATTAAAGAGAAGACAAACTCTGAGGCAACCAAATCCACATTCAAAGCCAAATCACAAGTGGAGGTAGATCCAAGGTTCAAGGGCAAAGCTAAAGTTGATGATTATGTAAAATTTTATCTTCCAACCATGGATGAAGAAATAATTGCTGAAGAAGATACTAGTCTTACTCTGAAGAAAAAGACGATTTCTCAATCAACCTCTGACATGGCTCAAGTTGTTCAGAGTCAAGACATAGTAAGTTCTGATATGACAGTGAAGCAAGCAACCTCTGACAGAGCTCAAGTTGTCTTGATATCAGAAGATAAAGGAAAGGAAACCTCTAACATTGCTCATATTAAACCTTCAAATATTCTACTACCTGGGTTTACTAAAGCTCAACAGTCTGCTCAACTAATGAAGACTTCAACAAATGTTTTTAAGGGTAGATTGCTTCAAGGGAAGGAAGCTAGAGATAAAACAGGACTGGGTAATGCTGATGAGAAAAGAGTAAACAACTCTACTTTAGGTCCTACATCTCTTTCTGAACCAGGAGTAGGGACAACTCCAGAAAGACTAAATCAATTGGAGTCTGTACAAATGGTCTACCACTCTGTGTTAAATGAAGATATCATGCTATACTTCATGACAGATGGGAGGGTATTCCCGATAAAAAAGGATGCTATTCGTTTGAAGTACTTTGAAGAATTGCAACATGTGTTATTTCTACTTCAAGTGAAGAACATATCAACAGATGGTGCTGCCAGATACATAAGGTCTGATATTAAAAGACAGAAGAAATTATACTCTCTAAAGTCTGACAGGCCATACTATCCTAAGTACAGAGCTCACAATGGAGAACTAGTTGAGATGAAGCCTAATACTGCCAAGATCACTACATTTTTGGGTATTAAGGGACTGGAATTTAATTTGGAGTCTAACAAAGCTTATCTGATCAGACTGGATGAGGAAATAAGGGAAGCAAAGATTAATGATCTCAGGGTTGCTGTCTTTCAGACAGGAGAAGATACAACTGAACTTAAAGATGATAAATGAACTTGAATATGCTGAGAGAACTCTTTTGAAGAACTATCTCAGAACAACTCCTGACATTCGAGAGATCACACACGGAAGCCAAGTCGAGGACTACAACTGTTAAATTTTGAAGGATATACAGGTTAAAGCTGATATTAGACTTTAAGGATGGTAAAAGCTACAAGGACCGTGAGTTGTAGTTATCAAGTCAAATTCTTATATGCATTTGTACTTAATGTTTTTGACATCATCAAATATCTATTGAACTTGTATATTATGCTAATTTACAAGTTGGGGGAGATTGTTAGATATATTTGTGATGTCATGTCTAATAGTGATTTGTGTTTAGTTTTCAGATCTTGACTAACAGGACAAATCAGGACTTAACTGGAAATCAGTACTTATACTAAAGTCAGAACTTAAGATATCAGAACTTAAGTTATCAGAACTTAAGATATCAGAAGATATTCATCAGAAGATAATATCAGGACTTAAGAAGACATTCAGATAAGGAAGGCGGCTGATTGAAGGAAAGAAGATCAAGAATAAAACAAGAAGAGATATGCATGGAAAAGAATTCTATGAAGAATAGAAGACTTGGAAGAAAAGATAACTAATTGATATATTTTAGGATACAGAATCATATTCGATATCAATTAGAAGATTATCTTGTAACTGTGTGTCTATATAAACACAGCATAGGGTTTACACTATATGTATTATCACAGTCGAGAATATTATTCATTATAACCCTAGCATCTCTTGTGATATTTGTTCATCACTGAGAGAGAACGGTTTCATTGCAATACTGTTTTATTAATAAGATTATTCTGTGTTTCATACTTGTGTTCTTAATTCGATTTGATTGTAGTTTACACTGTATTCAACCCCCTTCTACAATGTGTGTGACCTAACACAGGAATTTGAGAACAAAGAAGCATTACCATTTCCATGCAATTGTGAAGATTATTCAAAGATGCTGGAATAGAGTAGTGAAGTAGCATGGAGTTAGACTAGATATGTTTTGTTTTATTATCTTGTCTTATTGTCATGTAAACTTGGTGATATATAAACCAAGTGTAGCTAGTAGAACATTCAACTAAGCAAACACATTTCAAAGAAGAGATAGAAAAAGCTGTACTTGTCAAGAATCTCTCTGTAGTTTGTTTGTTCTTCTTGTAAAGTAGCTGTGAGCCATTTTGAGCTACACAGAGTTCTCAAATTGATATATATATATATATATATATATATATATATCTGGTAGATACTTTCAAATCCACCAGAAAGTTTTAAAAGCTTGTGTTTTGATTTATATAACTCTTTCATTTCGCAATCTGCGAATCAAACACTTATATATTTGTCGAATTAGAACTGTTTTAAAATCTTGAAAAAGTAGCTAGAATTACATTCAACCCCCCTTCTGTAATTCTTGTTGTATTGTTAGGGATAACAATATTAATATTTGTTGTTGGCGGAGTTCGAACCTGTGAGCTTGAATAGTGTATATTCTTTTAGTATTTGATTCTAACGCATATGATCACTTGATTAAAAAGATCCGATGATCATAAATGATGATAACCAAACCAACAAAAAAAGATATACAAAATAATACCTCATTCTGACTATTATAGTATGATAAAAATGGGCCGGAGGGTGACCTCTGGTAACTCCCCTGAGATCATAAACTCTCCCATATCAATTTAATGGCATTTTTGTAAATACAAATAACTTATCCTGAAATTAAAAAAATACCTTTATGTATTTATATGTGTAAATGTTATAACGTAGGTCAACCTCAGGTGCATGATATAATAGTATAGATATCAAGCATTTACAGCGCTATGCACCTGTTAGGTATAATATCTACGTGTCACCGTATTATCCCTGTCAGGTAAAAAAAGAAACACTCCAACGGAAACGCCTGTTAAGTATAATTTTAGATAAAGAAAAAGACGCACGTCACATTTGTTAATTATTCTGCCATCATATATAATACTCACCTCATCTTCTGCTTACATTAACCCTAATCTAGCTTAAATCTTATTTTACATTTATTTTTTATATTCTTTTATAACATGTAAAATTATAATATAAAAATGATGTATATATCTTCATAATTATTTTATGTATAGATGTATACATGTACGACTTGTATTTTTATTTACAAAATATTAATATAATGTAATATTAAGTGTAATAACGTTATTTTATTATTAGCTAAATTTATAAAAATTCTAATACCATAAGATATGTTTTAGTCATATATATTTTATATGTAAATAATGTTCATAATAATTACTTATTTTTATTTTATAATATTTAATTAAAAATATTGATATAAAAATAATATTATAATTAAATATCTTTTTATTAAGTGTATTATTTTATTTTCACTAATATAGAACATAAATAATTAAACTCCCTTTCAAAAAAAGAATTATGAAACTTATTTTAATTTTATATTTAAAATTAATAAAAAGAATACTATTATGAATATAGCTAATGATTATAGTTAATGCCACTAGAGTAAAAATACTTACAGATTCAATAAAATTTTAGCTAAACATGTTTTAGCTAACAGTTTTAGATGTTACCCTTGGAGATGCTCTTATAGAATCAATGCAATGTAGATCTATTAATTTTTTTTAACGAAAAGCTGAAATTTCATTACGTATTCAAATCCATGGAAATACAATGATGAATCGAACTAGGAACAGAACTCCTATCGATTATACAACCTGAAAAATAATATGATTCCTGTGCTACTTGGTGGGCAACCATATTAGCAGATCATTTAACAAAAAACAAACTAACGTTGTTCAACTTTTGAAGTATCCTACGATACTCCTCGATCCAAAATAGGATCGCATGGCTACTTGGCTCCTGATCACTTGCACCACGCCTAGACAGTCAGATTCTACAGTAGCTTCATGCCATTCTCGAAGCTCCATCCAGCTTAGAGCTTCCTTAAACGCCATTGCCTCTGCCATCATGTATGTCAGAATGTTCGGACAAAAAATCAGTTTAGCTTCAATGAGGTCTCCTTTACAATCTCTGGCCACTAATCCAAAACCAACCCCCTCTCGATCTTCAAAACCAGCCACATCAACTAATATCTTGACTTTGTTTGGTTGAGGATTAACCCATGTAATAGCTCCATCTCCTTCTACAAAAGGCTGAAAAGGAGTTGAAAATGACCTGTTTTGGGTTACTTTCCATTGTGCAAGATACTGCCTTGTTGCTGCTATAGTTTTAATAACCAATGTAGTTTTTTTGGTTCCAGATGAGATCGTTGTGTGATCTCCAAATTCTTCATAAAAAAAAGGAGGTAGAGCCAATAAAGATTTTTTTTTGATTCATCCCTGGAGTTGAATACCTCATTCAAGAATTGTTTTTGATCCAATCCGTAGGAATCAATAGAAATGGCAAATCCCTTATGATACACCAGATCCGGCTCGGTTATTGATAGAGTGAATAAATCTGCCATTTCTTGAAATCTCTCTTCTGATTCAAAATCGTGGTATAACGTGTATCCTCCCATGTTCCGGTCATGGAATAGATGAAATAAATCCAGAAATGAATTTTTATTCAAGAATGAAATGACCAACATAGCGTAATGAACTCAACATGCTTCCTTGAGTCAACTACACTAAATACTGATAACAACCAAGCTTTAAAACATGAGGCTTCATTATAATTGGTACCTGGTAAGAGTAACAACCAACTTTGTTGAGCATATTGGCACGTTTCTAAACTATGGATTATAGATTCCTCCTCCTTGTGACACACTGGATAAATGGTGTTGATTAAAACTCTATTTTGTTGGAGCTAAGCTAACGTTGGGAGACAGTCAGACAAGTCTCTCCATACTAAATGAGCTTTTGGAGGGGCCTTTGTATGCCATAACATTTTCCAGATTTTATCAAAATTATCAGTGTTTCATATACCTCTCTGAGATTGCAATAATTTGTAAGCTGATTTAACCGTGTAGTTACCTGACTCCTCCAATTTCCAGAATAATTTATCATCACAATTCGACATTGTAAGAGGAATAGCTAAAACATACTTTTGATCTTTTTTATTAAGCACATCACGAACCACTTCTAAGTCCCAATCCTTCGAGTTAACACACATTAGAAACGTAACTATTTTTCTTTCAATGGTTTAGGGAGCGAGGTAATATAAGGTTCTCATCTGTTAACAGCCAGGGTTGATCCAAAATTTGGATGGAAGAGCCATCTCCAATCCTCAACCGTATACCATCAGTAATTAATTATTTAGCTTCTAAGAGGCTCCGCCATATAAACTTGGGTTATGACCTAGTTGTGCATGTAAAATAGCCGAGTTGGCAAAGTAATTGGCTTTATATAATATCCATACTAGACTCTTAGGATTAATAGCTAGTCTCTGGAGCTGCTTCCCTAACATGGTGATGTTGAAGTCCCTAGCCGAAATCCCTTACCATCAACATATTTATGCATAGCCAAGCTGTCCCAACACATCCAATTAAGTTTCGAACCATTCGACTGGGTTGAGTTCCACCAAAACTTCGAAAGAGTTTTCTCAATATTTTTTGTGATTTCCAAAGGAAGAAGAAAAACACTCATTACGTAAGATGGCAATGTTTGGGCTACATGTTCAACTACAATTTCTTTCCCAGACCTCGAAATATAATTCCCCTACCACATCCGTATTTTGGTAAATCAAGATACCTTGAGTGTTCATTCGCTTCAGGCATCTGCAGAACTTAGGTTATTGATTCTCTCTGGTAGTTTATCACATTAGAGCTATAGAAAATCAAGGACTTATTCTTGTTCACCTGTTATCCTGAGGCTTTTTCATAGATATGCAACAACTCTACCACATTACCAGTTTACTTGAATCAGCTCTGCAAAACAAGTAGGAATCATCCACAAATAGCATGTGACTGATCATTGGAGCTCTCCTACAAATTCTCACCCAATGAATATATTTTTGTAACTCGTATTTACCTAGGAGAGCTGATAATCCTTTTGCACAAATGATGAATAAATAAGGGATAAGGGGTCCCCTTGTCGTATTCCTCGAGTTGGTTGGATTGGCCCTATTTTATACTCTCCATGAACAATTGAGTAAATCACCATAGTTACGCAATGAAGAACCAAATGAACCCACCATTAAGAGAACCCCATCTTCAATAAAATTGCTTTTAAGAATTCTCATTTTATACAATCATATGCCTTACTCATGTCGAGTTTCAAGGACATATACCCGTCTTTACCAAATTTTCTTCCTCACAGATAGTGCATAATTTCATATGCAATCATAATGTTGTCAGAGATTAGTCGATTTAGGATAAATGCACTTTGAGTAGCAGACATTATATTGTCCAGCAACATTTTCATGCGATTAGCCATTACTTTCGTAATAATTTTCATTATGACATTGCATAAAGAAATTGGCCTGAGTTCTCCTACCACTGTCGGGTTTTTCTTCTTTGGAAACAAAACAATGTTTGTGTCATTGAGTCCTGTTGGCATTTCACCTGTTGCAAAAATTATTTTGTCAAATTAAAGACATCTTCATCCATAATATGCCAGTATTATTGAAAGAACGCTGGTGTCATTCCATCCGGCCCCAGAGCCTTGTCGGGGTGCATTTGGAACAATGCAAATTTCACCTCTTCTTTGGTTACCTCCTTGTTAAGTTCCATATTTTGCTCTTGAGATATAGTCTGAGGAATACAATTAACTACTTCTTTATACGCCACCTGGTCTACAATAAATAGATCTGTATAGAAGCTTCAAATAAGATCTTTTAAATTAGTGTTCCAGTTCTCCCATGTGCCTGATCCTTCAATTTCGTGATACAGTTTGTTCATTGCCTTTTGTTGCAAGCTTCGTGGAAGTACTTCGTATTCTTGTCCCCAGCATTAAGCCACAATTGTTTAGAACACTGATGCCAGTAAACCTTCTTCTGGTCAAGGATCAAAGTACAGTTGATGTTTTATATTTTTGTACTCTTGCACTGAAGCCACATCACATTTTCTATAGAGCTCCTTTAACTTTTGATGATAATCTTTTATTCTTTTATTGATAACCTGTAATTTCTTTGCCACATTCTCCCAGATTATCAGCACAACCTTGAATTTTCTGTTGAATATATGAGCTTTCATTTGCTTCCCAATTATCCCGAATTATAACTCTGCACAAAGGTTCCATCAGCCATGCATTTTCAAACTTAAAACCCTTCCTTCGAGTGCCTGAAACACTGCAGATTTGTTCAAGGTATATAGCATTATAACCGGAAGGAAAACCTTTTAGGTTATATATTCAGCAAAGGGAAAAAGAACAAACCAGTTTGTAGTGACTAGTGCACGGTCTAATCGAATTTCTAGCCATGAATCTGTAGCTCTGCCTCTCTCCCAAGTGAAGGGATGACCAATTAATTATATATCATGAAGCCCAATCTCTTCTACGGTGTCATTAAAGCCATCGAGCAACCATTGGGGGTATGAAGGTCCCCCCCCTTTTCTCAGCTTACGAAGTAATATTATTCATGTAACCGATAACACACCAGGGCAAGTTAGTGTCACAAGCTAAGTTACTTAGCAACTCCCAGGTTTTTCTACGTTGATTTCTGTTTGGTTCACCATAGAACCCCGTCAATCTCCATTGTAAGGTCCCGTCTGAGGGCTATTTTAAGCTAGAAGGGGGGTTGAATAGCTTAATTACCAATTTAAAAATTGTTGTGGCATTTTAAAAATATTTTATCCCTTTTTAAAACTTTATTGAGTGGTTATGCAGTTTATATGCGCGGAAGATAAAGTACAAGGAAAGAAAATACCACACGGTGATTTTATCCTGGTTCGCGATGGCGCAACCTCTAATAGATTCGCTCACCCCTACTCCAGTCCCCGAGCTCCTCTCCCGGACTCGGGATTTTCCCTTATAATAAACTCGCTCCTTTAATAGGCGGAGAAGCCTTTACACCCTTTACAAGTATTTATCTTGGTGAGTAACACACGGGTCACCACTTCAAAATAAATGTATTACCTACACAACTTATCTTAGACAATAACTCCCCACTATTTCTTCAAAGTTGTTGTAGAGCCTTTGTGTGGACTTGGCTTCATTAGCTTTTGTCGGTCTTGGATCTTAGTGATCCGGTCTTGGGTCTTTCCTCTTCTTTACGGTGCGAAGACTACTAACTCCCCGTTAGTACGTCTAGGACTTGGGTCTTAAAATGAGAATCACCTCACGTCACTTCACCTCACTACAAAACTAACAAGACAATCCACGAAAAAAAACAAGTAGGAAAAGATTTGTTTTGAACTAGTATGTTACTGTACTAGCCCACAAGTAGTATAATATCCAAATAAGAATATTAAAACTAATTAGTTATACTTGACTTAAAATACAACAAGATGGTCAAGTATATTTATAATTACTCCTTTATAGATTTAATAAAGTTGTGGAGTAATATCAGAAATCCCTCTTTATATTAAGCACTTATGGCTTATGACTTCTTTAGTATTCTTCTTCTTTCGATTAAGTATTTATGGATCGAAGAATACTTTAATTACAAACTCGGAGTTGTAATTTTACCTTTAAGTATATTAACTTAAGGTTTTAAGGTATACTTGTATATTGACGATTATAGGTCAAAGTATACTCTTTTAACTTCAAGCACGTTCATAAGATTTATGAGTCTTAGCCAAGATCCAATTAAATAAGTACAAGTAATTGGCTTAAGATTGTGCTTTCGAAGTTTGGATGAGTAATTACGAGAATTTTATAGATATCGTAGTATAACCCCACGGAACACTAAAGTTGTTAGAAGGGGCTTATACTATTTGACTCGTAATTGTTTATATACACGATATGTGTTAGCCAAGATCCAATTAAATAGCGTAAATTAATTGGCTAACTCGTGGATTTGATTCATCCTTAATTTTAACGGATGATTACGAAGTAGTTTATATAGAACAAGCTATAATCCCCCGGAACACTAAAGGTGATAGAAGGGATTACACTTTTACTTCATAATATTTTATATGTACGTTATTAGTTAGACAAGATCCAGTTAAAGAGCGTTAAGTAATTGTCTAACTCGTACGATCCGTTTTAAGATTTGACAAATTATGACGTGTTTATATGAGACAAGTAATAATCCCCCGGAACACTAGAGATGATAGAAGGGATTACACTTTTACTTCGTAATTATTTTTTGAGCACAAATGAATATTAGCCAAGATCCAATTAAAGTGCAAGAAATAATTGGCTAACTCGTACTTGTGTCAAATATAATCTCTCCTTGGAGATAAAGTACTTTTCTTTTTAGATCTTCTCGTTGGAATGATTTTTTACGAAGATCAAGTACTTATTCGAATTTCGAGTTCGAATCTAAGTTCTCCCTGAGAACTTCCTTTATAAGAGAGCTTTTATTATAGCTTAAGATGAAGTAGAGAAGTTAAGTACAAAGCTTAAATACAAAGAACTCAAATAAGAAGCTAAAATTAACCACTTTTGACAAACGGTCGGAAAAGTTCGCCGGAGGTTCGGCCGGATTTTGGCTATTGGCCGAACTTGGGCAGCCCTTCGGGTGGCCGAGAAGTGGTAGTGGATGATCTCACTTGGTGGGATAAAGCTTGGTTGGGTAAAGCTAAGCTTGGGTTCAAAAACCTTGTATATATGTAAGTATATAGAAGAGAGAGAAGGTTTTTGAGAAGAAGTGTGTGTATAGAATTTGAAAGAGATGAAGATAGGCACTTCTTGAAAAAATTTCAGCAAGTATTTGGCTCTTTAGCTTGAAGAAAAAGGGTTGGGGTGGAGGTTTATTTATAGAAGAAGATGGGTGGAATGAATGGTGAAGATTTGAGAAGGAATGGATGGTGGATGGAGTGTATCACATGGATTGATGACATGGCAAGTAGGTTGTATTTCTTTGCAAGTGGGAAGGAAGCACAAGCTAGTACTCATTCAAATCTCAGCTGATATATATATATATATATATATATATATTAAATATATATTTTCCTTTTCTTTTAATCATTCCTTAGTTACTTTAATTAAGGATTAAGCATCATTAATTATGACCACCCCAAAAACTCTTAAATAAATACCATAAAAAATATTATAATTACTTAAATAATATAAAATGATGTCCTGCAAGTTTTGGTCAACTTTAGTCAATGTTAGCTAGGTCAAACTTGGTCAACTGTGGGACCAGCTGCCTCGATTTTTGTGCCCGGACAAAAAATCTCTGAAAGCTACGAAATTTTTATCATACTTAGAAAATACCATTTAAATGATCCATACCAAATTTCAAGTCATTATAGCATGTGGAAGTATTTTATCTAAAATTGGAAGTCATCCTTTCTTCCGAGTAAAAATACCATTGGTCTTGAATTAAAGGAGATGGATTTTTTGACCAAATTTTTGACTTGTATAAATACTTAAAATATATTTCCTAATATATGTGATATATTTGGGTGATAGAAAATGTGTTTGAGTATTTTTTGAATAATTTTCTCTGAGAAATGCTGATTTTACGAAACGGGATAAAAATATTGTAGGTATACATAATTGAGTTGCAGAACTGGATATTAATATTCCAATCATGAATATTAATAATCTTTGAATAAAAACTCTTTTGATTATATGTAGAGATATATTTTGGAGCGAAGATTTTAAATATTTTTGATATAGCACGAGACTTCTAAAGAATATTTCTGATATATTCTTTATTCGAGCTTGTTGCCTATATTCCTGTTGCAACACAGATCTAAGAAATATCATATCTTGATGTTTCTTCTTTGATCATATTGCCTTATAAATATATTCCATAAAGATATAGTTTTGATAATTTGCAAGAATGGAATATCTCTTTTATCTGTTTAAAAGACATGATTTTGCTAGTTTGACTTTTTTACTTTGATTTGGATCAATTAAATTCATGTCCTAATGGAGAGGATCTACATGTTCTTAATTTTATGTTTAATTGTACAAATACCAAAATAAATAATATATCGAAGATATCCTTTCAATCTTCCCCTTTTTGGTATTTGCCAAACAAACATAAAATTATTAGTGTGTGCTTCCCCTTGGTGTATGCATGAATTTTTGAAAAATATTTTGCAAATAAAGCATTTAATTACTTAGAGATTGAGTCTCTTTCTTGAGATCCTGCAAAATACTTTGTTAGATGTATCATACAGTAATAGAACACAGATAGATCATTTGTATAAAAAAATAGCAAGTATAAAATATTAGAATTTTAGGGGTCCAAATTTCTATTTGTTGAAATAGATCACACATTCTCTTCCCCTTTTGTTTGGTATATGCCAAAAAGAGTGGATATATAGTTATGAGGAAGCATGACAATTTGATCATAAATCTAGTCAAGTGCATGCAGTTTGAGCATATAAGGAAGGATTTTATATTGCATGCATGGTATTTTTAATCTATGCATGTATGTAGGAAAACAGTTGATATAGTTTGTGCAAATTAGAATAACTGTGTTTAAGCATGCATGATTTGATTTTAAAAGATATGAAGTGAATGGTAAAACCTCTTTTAAATTTGATTTACCACATATGTACTTTTAGAACAGTTTTTATAAAAGGTGTGAATTTAGCCATCTAATTGAACTTATATTTGAAAAGTCAGTTTAAGATTGTAGCAAGTTCTTTATTCTTTTGACAACTTGTACTAAGCCGTTTTTATTTTGTTGTACTCTAGAGTATATCTAAATTAGTACAAACAACAGTCTAAAGGTTTTATATACTGGAGAGCATAATTCAACCATAAATTACAAAGACTGTACAAACCGTGTTCTTGGTACAAAGTCTAACACTAATACAATCTATTTTGCCTTGTAGACAATTCTAAGTTCTACAAATTCTAACACTAATACAATCTGTTTTTCCCTTTAGACAATTCTAAGTTGACAAATTCTAACACTAATACAATCTGTCTAATCTAGGTCTGAGTAACAGACTACATAGTGTGGAAATCTAAATACGTTCTAGGGAAGAATCAAATGTCTAAATTGACCAAAAACAATAATACTTAGAAATCCATATTACTAAAACTTTTACACAGCCAATTACCACAAAGGTGCAGTTGGAATAGTTGGAGACTAGAACATAATATTGCAACCTAGTGTGTGTATGTGAAATAAAATGAGAGGCTGTGAAAAGTATATACCTGTTTTTACCTTATGGATTCTGTCAGATTGCTTAGGAATGCAGGTGGTGTTCCTTGTGACTATTTTGAAGCTTTTGCTGGATGCACAAAACTTAATTTAGCCATTCTTTTCTTCTTGAGTTCATTCTGGGACATGTGACTGTTCCTGCAGGTTAATTAGATGTAGGACAAAAATTACCCTGAGGTAATTTGTTAGTCATAACAGTTCACAGTAGGATATCAAAGATGGAGTATCTATACAGTGTATACAGAGTCTGTTCATAATATATGCATCAAATCAGTTTAAGGTTTATTAACTATGAACTTCCTGTAGAATAGATAACAATATGTACTTTGTTTTAAAAATATAACTCAGAAGTTATTAATTGTCACAAGAGACTGGACTAGACATATATGAGCATTATTGACCCTTATTCTAACAGTATAAACCAAATTTAGACAAGAGACATAGGGCAGAGCTTACAAATTCCTGCATAAGAAAGATAACAACAGATTTTCAATAAACAAGCCATGATATATTATCAAAAGTGTTCTTAATAATCAGTGTGGTTCACTGATTAATTAGAACAAAATCCTGAACCTGTTTTAAGTCATTACAAACCAAAGAAGTGCATACACTTCTGAAATTCAAAGATTGTAAGATTTAAATATTACAAAACCTAACACAGAATCCTTACAAATTACAACTACATCAAAAAGTAGCAAAACAGGTACATAACAGCAAGTACCAGTACAACATCACATAGCAGACTTCATCAAACAGCAGACTCAACCAGACTTAACCAATCACATTTCCATCAACATCACAAATATGAACCAAATCAGGCAAGTTATCAATCAGTTGACCTCTAGCACCCACATTAACTTCTTCTAACTCATGAATCATAGCAGTTTTTTCATGCATAGGGACTTGAAAAGAAGAGACAATATCATGATCATTCATGCAGGGAGTTCCTAGAGTAGATGCAGCAAAATGCTCTAAATATGCAATTCTATATTTGCAAGAGGCAGTGAGACTCTCTAGTGCTCCTACTTTCTCTTTAATCTCATTATTCTCTTCCTTCACCCTCTTAAGTTCAAGTTTTAGTTCATGAAACATGGTTTTAACAGACTTAAACTTAGACAGAAACACATCTTCCTCTCTAATGAATTGAGGAATAACTGTGGGAGTTGCCTCTTGAGGCTCACAGTGCATCAAGGGCACTTATGGCCTAATGTGTTCATTAGTGATTTGAGAATCAGCAAGATTAGAAAATGCTTCAGGCATGTTAATGTTGCAAAGTGCAAAGAAATATGAGATTAACATACACTAGGCATATAATCTACAAGATGTGCATTGATCATGTTTAGAAGAATAACATAAGAGATACTGAAGTGGATTTTGTTTGTGCATAAAAGGTACATGAGTTTTATATCATAGAAATCAAAGTACTTACTTTGATTTGGTTTTGGCATAACATTTGCCCTAATGATTAGAGCAATATGCTGAAAAGTGCCAATGAAGTGTTTTAAATGAATACCACAGTTAATGTCACATAAACCATCAGGAATGTCACATTTACAAAAAGTGCCAAACATTAGTTCAAATTCAGATTTGTTAAAAACAAACAGAGATAAGATGTCCTCACAAGGCAACTCACACAGATGCAAAGGTAAATGCAGTGCCCTATTAATGCTTTTGTTATCAACATAAATGACCTTTTTGTTGACAGATGTAGTGAAATGCAATATACCATCTACCCCTTTGATGACATTCATGTTACAGTAGAACTCTCCCATGAGGTGTGTGCAATAGTGCTTACCTAAGTTATACATGAGACCATCCCACCTAGCCCTTCTAATTAAGAATTCCACTTCACCCTTCACATCAACAGAAGTACCAGGTTGGACATTTTTGATAAGTTCAAGAAATTTTTTGGTGTTTGAAGGGTTTGACAGTTTTGGTGGAGGGGGCTTTGGTGTGTTCATAGAGTTGTTTGTGTTTTGTCTTAGGTTAGCTTTTCTGGTGTATACTTAGGCTTGCAAAGGTTTAGGAGGTCTAGGGTTAGGGGATTTAGGATTTTGATATTTTCTGCTTTGATAGAATGGGATGGTATGGTTTTTATATCCCTTTCTGTATTGTCTTGGAGGGAGTTGTCTTTTGTGATGGTGTTTGGGCAGAGAGGTTGGAACAGGTTTGAAGGCAGAGGTCTTATGATGATGAAACTGATTTTTCTCCATATCTTCAAGAAGATATGGGTTTTCAATCAGTGGTCTTGGTTTAGGGTGAAAAGGGTTAGCATTTGTGTTCATGTTGCAATTGAAGTGGAATTTATGCAACTAGTGTGTGTGTGAATGCAGCACATAGGATATGCAAGTATATATAACCATTTAACACAGATGCAAAGAGAAAAGATTTAAAATTTAAGAATTTTTTTTTAAATACTGTTCATGAACATTGAAACACATTTAATGCATGCATGGCTGTGTTATACAAAAATCCAAGTAGGTACTAGGATGATGCATATGAGATAATAATGTAATGCAGCACATTGACACAGATTCATAAATTATTCCAGCAAGCAAATAGAATATGTATTAAAATTTTGTCTTTGTGTCTACTTTAGAAAACAACACAGTACATAAGTACAGATTTTGGAAACTGTGAGACATAAAGTTGACATCCTAGCTTACTCTACTACACAGGAACTGTACTTGTACTGCATAAGCATTTAAGGATGAGCTGTGTGTGAAGTGAATCAATTAGAAGAACTGAATTTTTTAATGCAAATAAGATCTGTTACATTTATTTCTCAAGAAATTATGTTATTAATGAGATGCAACCTGTAATGTACGTGAATATAATAATAATAATAATAATAATAATAATAATAATAATAATAATAATAATAATAATAATATAAGGATTAATTTACTAATAAGAGAAGTGCTATGAATATATTTTGAGAATCCTAAGCATAATAGGGGACTTATTCTGTCATTATATATACTTATTATACTTATGTTATATCAAATTGTAAATCTACCAATAAACCCTATTCTTGAGAGGCGCTGAGTGGGAGGAACATAGGTAGAGGAAAACAAAAATAAACAGAGCCGCAGACATTCAACTGCAGCAGTTTAGAAAATTTGCACGGACAAGTAAGACAATTTCTTTACCTATTATTATATCATTAGTGATTGATTACAAAAGTTGTGCAAATTGCCTACTGATGTGGTAGATTCCTGGTTGAGGGTTTATTTTGTTCACGGGTTAATTGAATTAATTAGATCTAGTTCAAAGTGAATTTAATAATATTATTATTTATGATACATTCTTGTGTAAATATTTATGGTTATGTAGTATTACGTGTTAATTACTTATTATGTTTAAGGCTCCTGCGTTAACATGTTAGTATGATATTTGTATTTATTTAAATTGTAGTTATAGAATTTAGGTAGTCTGACGTTGATTTAGTGTAAGTTGCCAAGTTATTTACTATTCCATTACCAAACATGTAATCAACAGTGGTGTCTAGAATGTGCTAACAGGATACAGGAAGTGTAAAGGTTTTAAATAACAACTATTAGTTTTATATATAAAAAAAATTGTAAGTTAAGTTAGTATAATTGGTCAAGTTCAGGGACTTGATTTTGGTGTCCGGTTTGGTTAGTTCTATTGATTTGATCATGTGTTAAAGGGCAATATATATATATATATAATTTATAAATAGTAATAATTAACTAACAAATCAATATATAAATGTATATAATTGATAAATTTAAATTTTGTATTTAGATCGCGGGTCAGGGAGTTAGTGGATCGTTTCAGATTCTGTTAGTAATTTAGTTGCGATATTCGAGGTACGGATTCTGTCCTCTTTTTATTCAGCGCTCCTCTTCTTAGAAATTTAATATCTCTGCTTTGTTGAATTTCATATTTTATTCGCTCTGTTAAAATTGTTTGGATATTTTGACTTTTGAAAATTATTGTAAAATTTGATTTTAAAAAAATTATAAATATTTGTTTATGCGATTTTCAAAATTATTTATGACACCCTCTGCTTTGGAAATCTGAATTATTTGTCTCAGGTGATTTTTAAATTCTATGAGAAATATTATTTTTCATTTGAACCCTTAGTGTGATTTAGGGTATACCGAGTTAACCAGCTGTAGGGGTACTACAACCATGTCATTGCGGCACCAGTGACATGATACTTCCGTGACAGTGTGATTGGTCACGGCGTATCCTTCTGTTACCTCTTGGGAGGAGCTTTTGCGCATTTGATATTTATTCAGGATACGTGGGTGAACCCAGAATTTGATTTGTGATTTGATTTATGGTGATGTTGTATATGCCGTACACGTTATCCATTCTGTTGCACGCATTAGGTACCCTATGATGTGTGTATTTGTATCTGTTTTGATCTCGGTATAAAAAATCCTAACCCCTTATTGCTTCAGCCTTATTTATTTTAAAAATGTTTGATTTATTATAAATTGCAGATTATTTATTTCTGATCTCTTTGTTTTGTAAACTGTATTCCAAATCCGTACTGGGCGTTTGGCTCATGCCGTATTCTTTTTCTGGCAAGTGCTTAGGGGAATCTGGGATTGTGTGATGGAGTGCCACCCCAATTCGTTGATTAGGATTTCGGAATTTTATCATTAATTGGACTTAATTATTTATTTAGAGAATTTGGGATTTATATTATTGTTTTAGACAGTTTGGAGATTTAATATTATTTTGAAGATTTTAGACTGTTTAATTTTTGTTTAGAAATATATTAGTGCTCTGTTTGCAGGTTTATGGATTATAGGTAATATCTCTTTCTAGTTTAAGAAGGGGGTGTTACAAGAGATGGTATCAGAGCTTAGGTTCTTTCTTGTAGAAAGCCTACTTAGGTTGACCTGTGAGTTTAGGTAGACGATAGGATGGGTGTTCCATTTAATTTTGTTTCATTATGCTCTTTATCGTTTCAGCTTCTGTTTGTAATTGCTTCATCATATTTATTCTCGTAATCTTCATTCGTTCACTATCTTATATTGTAGATGCCTCCTAGACGTGATCCTTTTCATATTGACCCCGCTCAGCTTACTGAGATGATAGGGCAAGCAGTGGCTCAGGCTATACAACAGGCTTTGGCAAACCAAGGAAATCAGAATGGCGAGGAAAATCAGAATGGACAATGGGAATCCGAATCAGAATGGTCAGGGCCATCAGCTGGAGCCGTTTGTATGGTTGGAGAGGTTTGTGAAGCAAAAACCAGACTCTTTTAGTGCAGCACCGACTCCTATTGATGCTGAAAATTGGATTGTTTATCTCGAAAAGATTTTTGATGCACTAGGTTGTGATGAGATTCAGAAGGTCAGGTTAGCTGTGTATAAGTTGGAGGGTGATGCTCAAAGATGGTGGAGAGGAGTGAAAGCTACCAGAGGGGAGCATTATGCAGAGGCTTTGGAATGGCAGGGATTCAAGGAGGTGTTCTATGAGCAGTACTTCTCTAATGCTGATAGGGAGACTTATTTGAAGGAGTTTCATTTTATTATGCAGCACCAGGATGAGAGCATTACTGATTATATGGCGAGGTTTATAAGGCTGGCTGGATTTGCTGGGACAGTTGCAGGGACTGCTGCGCAACAGGCTGATAAATTTAAATGGGGGTTGAAGTCTTATCTGAGGGGTTCCATAATTTCTTTTAAATTTGATAATATGGCAGAGGCGGCTGATGCAGCAAAGGATGTTGAGAAGGAGCGCATAGATTTCAGGACTTCCAGGTCTAACAGTGGTAGTAAGAGGACTAGGGATGATCAGGGTTTTGCACAGGGTAGACAGTGGTATGGAGGTCAGAATGGTCAGCAGGGACAATGGCGCGGACAGAATCAGAATAGGGGTGGTCAGTCATTCCACGGCCGGAATCAGTATGTTAGTCAGAATCAGAATCAGCAGTTTCAACGACAGAAGCAGCCTAGACAGTGGCAGAATCGTCAACAGGGGCAGAGCCGTTACTCAGTATATGGGGGAAACCCCAATATGATTCCAGTGGCTCCTTGTGCTACATGTGGTGGATATCATCCAGGTAGAGCTTGTTACAGACAGACTGGGGCTTGTTTCTTGTGTGGTAGCATGTCCCATAGGGCAAAGGATTGCACAATGTCATGCAACCCTGGTGGAGGAGGAGCTGGCGGTGGTAGTGGCAGTGGAAGTCAGCAGAATCCTACAGCCAGAGTGTTTGCATTGACGGCAAATCAGGCAGCAGCTAATTCAGGTACCGTTTCAGGAACACTTCTTGTTGGTAGACGTGATGCTTATGTGTTATTTGATATTGGTTCAACCCATTCTGTTGTGTCTTTATCGTTTGTTCGTCATCTTGACGTTGCACCTTCATTATTATATCCTCATATGTCTATTTCTACCCCGATGGGGAATTCTGTTGTTATTTCTGATGTGTATCGAGAGTGTCCGATAGCTGTTGGAGATAGAAATTATAAGGTTAACTTGCTTCCGTTGGAGATGCATGACTTTGACATTATTTTGGGCATGGATTGGTTGAGTGAACATCGTGCCACAATTGATTGTCAAGGAAAAAGGGTGATCTTTGGGGATGTAGATAAACCAAAATTTATATACCAAGGGTCTCAGCCGAAAGGGGAGGTTAAATTAATTTCTGCTCTAAAGGCGAGCAAACTTTTATCTAAGGGTTGTAATGGCTACCTTGCTTTCGTGAAGGATACATTGAAGGATGAACCTTGCATCAAGGATTATCCAGTTGTGAAGGAGTATGAAGATGTGTTCCCCGATGAGCTACCAGGTTTGCCGCCACATAGAGAGGTGGAGTTTACTATTGAACTAGTTCCTGGTGCTGAGCCTATTTCCAAGGCACCTTACCGTATGGCACCACTTGAGTTACAAGAATTAAAGGAGCAGCTACAAGAGTTGTTGGATAGGGGATTTATTAGGCCAAGTGTGTCTCCTTGGGGAGCTCCTGTGCTGTTTGTGAAGAAGAAGGATGGTTCCATGAGGTTGTGCATTGACTACAGGGAGTTGAATAAGGTGACTGTCAGAAACAGGTATCCTTTGCCACGCATTGATGACTTGTTTGATCAGTTGCAAGGGGCGAAGTATTTTTCGAAGATAGATTTGAGATCTGGTTACCATCAGTTACGAGTTAGGGAGGAAGACATTCTGAAGACTGCATTTCGCACTCGTTATGGTCATTATGAGTTTCTCGTGATGTCCTTTGGGTTGACGAATGCACCAGCGGTATTTATGGATTTGATGAATCGGGTCTTTCATGATTAACTGGATAAATTTGTGGTGGTTTTCATCGATGATATCTTGATATACTCTAGGAGCAGAGAGGAGCATGAGGAGCATTTACGTACTGTACTTGAAATTTTGAGGGAGAAGAAGTTGTTTGCGAAATTTTCCAAGTGTGAATTATGGTTGGAGGAAGTGGCATTCTTGGGGCATATTGTGTCTGGTAGGGGCATTGAGTTGGATCCTGCGAAAGTCGAGGCTATTACTAATTGGCCCAGACCTAGCAATGTGATGGAGGTGAGGAGTTTCTTGGGTTTGGCAGGTTACTACAGGCATTTTGTGGAAGGTTTCTTTTCCATAGCTTTGCCATTGACTCAACTAATGAGGAAGGGAATTAAGTTCGAGTGGAACGATGATCGTGAGAAGAGCTTTCAAGAGTTAAAGAAGAGGTTGGTGTCAGCTCCAATACTTGTGTTGCCATCAGGAAGTGGAGATTTTCAGGTCTATAGTGATGCTTCCCAGAGAGGATTGGGGTGTGTTCTTATGCAACATGGGAAAGTGATTTCTTACGCCTCTAGGCAACTTAAACCTTATGAGGTAAACTATCCTACCCATGACTTGGAGTTAGCGGCTGTCGTATTTGCTTTGAAGATATGGAGACACTATCTTTATGGAGAGACTTGTGACATCTTTACTGATCACAAGAGTCTCAAATACATCTTTACTCAGAAGGAGCTTAACATTAGGCAGCGAAGGTGGCTTGAACTTCTTAAGGATTATGATGCAAATATTCAGTACCATCCAGGGAAGGCGAATGTAGTGGCGGATGCTCTTAGTAGGAAGAACTTCAGGAGTGTTGCATCTCTCATTACTCAGCCGCACCTTATTTCAGATTTGGAGCGCTTGGGTGTTGAGTTGTATATTAGAGGATCAAGTGGTAGCATTGCAAATTTGAAAGTTAAACCGAATCTTGTTTCAAGGGTTAAGGAAGCTCAGAAGAGTGATACAGGTTTGGAAGCTATTAGATCCGAGGTGGCAGGTGGAAAGCAAACACAATTACATATCGATGATGAGGGTGTGATATGGTTGATTAGTAAATTGTGCGTGCCCACAGACCCGACGATTCGTGATGAAATTTTGAAGGAGGCTCATAGTTCTTCATTTTCTATTCATCCAGGTTCCACCAAGATGTATGGAGATTTGAAGAAGCACTTCTGGTGGAGTGGAATGAAGGGAGATATAGCAGAATTTGTGAGAAAATGTCTTACATGTCAACAAGTGAAGATAGACCATCAGAGGCCTAGTGGATTGTTACAACAGCTAGATATTCCAGTTTGGAAGTGGGAAAACATTACTATGGATTTTGTGACTCATTTGCCGAGGACTTTCAAGAAGAATGATGTTATATGGGTGGTGGTTGATAGACTCACTAAGTCCGCTCACTTCTTGCCTATTAAAGAGACTACTTCTGTTCATGAGTTGGCAGAGATTTTTCAGCGAGATATTGTTAGACTTCATGGGGTGCCTGTGTCGATAGTTTCTGACAGGGATACGAGATTTACATCACGTTTTTGGAAGGGGTTCCAGCAAGCTTGGGGTACGAGACTTAATTTTAGTACAGCTTATCATCCGCAGACCGATGGACAGTCAGAAAGGACGATCCAGACGTTGGAGGATATGTTGAGGGCATGTGCTTTGGAGTGGACAGGTGATTGGGATAAATATTTGTATCTAGTTGAGTTTGCGTATAATAATAGTTGGCACGCGAGTATTGGTATGCCACCATTTGAGGCTCTGTATGGTAGGAGATGTAGGGTACCATCTTGTTGGGATGAGGTTGGTGAGAGAGTCATTGAAGGGCCAGAGTTGGTTAGAATCACTAATGAGAAGGTAGAGAAAGTTAAAGAAAGTTTGAAGGAAGCTCGATCGCGTCAAAAGAGTTATGCGGATCAACATCAGAAGTTTGGGGGATTTGAGCCAGGTGATCATGTGTTCTTGAAGGTATCTCCTTGTAAAGGTGTGAAGCGTTTTGGTATGAAGGGAAAGCTTAGTCCGAGATATGTTGGCCCTTTTGACGTTATGGAGAAAGTTGGGGAAGTATCTTATAGAGTTGCGTTACCACCACAACTATCTCATGTGCATAATATGTTTCATGTGTCTGTTTTGAGGGGCTATAAATATCATCCATTACACGTAGTTCAGTATCCATTACATAAGATTAGAGAGGATCTTTATTGTAAAGAAGAGGCTGAGGCTATTTTAGCTCGAGAGGAGAGAGTTTTGAGGAAGAACACCATTTTGTTTGTGAAGGTTTTGTGGAAATATCATTCAGAGAGAGAGGCTACGTGGGAATTAGAAGAATCTATTCGTGAAAAATATCCGCATCTGTTCGAATCAGGTATGAGTATTTAGTTTCGTTTGATTCCGGGGACGAAATCCTTTTAAGGGGGTATATACGTGAATATAATAATAATAATAATAATAATAATAATAATAATAATATAAGGATTAATTTACTAATAAGAGAAGAGCTAGGAATATATTCTGAGAATCCTAAGCATAATGGGGGACTTATTATGTCATTATATATACTTATTATACTTATGTTATATCAAATTATAAATCTGCCAATAAACCCTATTCTTGAGAGGCGCTGAGTGGGAGGAACATAGGTAGAGGAAAACAAAAATAAACAGAGCCGCAGACATTCAACTGAAGCAGTCTAGAAAATTTGCACGGACAAGACAATTTCTTTACCTATTATTATATCATTAGTGATTGATTACAAAAGTTGTGCAAATTGCCTACTGATGTGGTAGATTCCTGGTTGAGGGTTTATTTTGTTCACGTGTTAATTGAATTAATTAGATCTAGTTCAAAGTGAATTTAATAATATTATTATTTATGATACATTCTTGTGTAAATATTTATGGTTATGTCGTATTACGTGTTAATTACTTATTATGTTTAAGGCTCCTGCGTTAACATGTTAGTATAATATTTGTATTTATTTAAATTGTAGTAATAAAATTTAGGTAGCCTGACGTTGATTTAGTGTAAGTTGCCAAGTTATTTACTATTCCATTACCAAACATGTAATCAACAGTGGTGTCTAGAATGTGCTAACTGGATACAGGAAGTGTAAAGGTTTTATATAACAACTATTAATTTTATATATATAAAAAAATTGTAAGTTAAGTTAGTATAATTGGTCAAGTTCAGGGACTTGATTTTGGTGTCCGATTTGGTTGGTTCTATTGATTCGATCATGTGTTAAAGGGCAATATATATATATAATTTATAAATAGTAATAATTAACTAACAAATCAATATATAAATGTATATAATTGATAGATTTAAATTTTGTATTTAGATCGCGGGTCAGGGAGTTAGCGGATCGTTTCAGATTCTGTTAGTAATTTAGTTGCGATATTCGAGGTACGGATTCTGTCCCCTTTTTATTCAGCGCTCCTCTTCTTAGAAATTTAATATCTCTGCTTTGTTGAATTTCATATTTTATTCGCTCTGTTAAAATTGTTTGGATATTTTGACTTTCGAAAATTATTGTAAAATTTGATTTAAAAAAAATTATAAATATATGTTTATGCGATTTTCAAAATTATTTATGACACCCTCTGCTTTGGAAATCTGAATTATTTGTCTCATGTGATTTTTAAATTCTATGAGAAATATTATTTTTCATTTGAACCCTTAGTGTGATTTAGGGTATACCGAGTTAACCAGCTGTAGGGGTACTACAGCCATGTCATTGCGACACCAGTGACATGATACTTCCGTGACAGTGTGATTGGTCACGGCGTATCCTTCTGTTAGCTCTTGGGAGGAGCTTTTGCGCATTTGATATTTGTTCAGGATACGTGGGTGAACCCAGAATTTGATTTGTGATTTGATTTATGGTGACGTTGTATATGCCGTACATGTTATCCATTCTGTTGCACGCATTAGGTACCCTATGATGTGTGTATTTGTATCTGTTTTGATCTCGGTATGAAAAATCCTAACCCCTCGTTGCTTCAGCCTTACTTATTTTAAAAATTGTTGATTTATTATAAATTACAGATTATTTATTTCTGATCTCTTTGTTTTGTAAACTGTATTACAAATCCGTACTGGGCGTTTGGCTCATGCCGTATTCTTTTTCTGGCAGGTGCTTAGGGGAATCTGGGATTGTGTGATGGAGTGCTACCCCAATTCGTTGATTAGGATTTCAAATTTTTATCATTAATTGGACTTAATTATTTATTTAGAGAATTTAGGATTTATATTATTGGTTTAGACAGTTTGGAGATTTAATATTATTTTGAAGATTTTAGACTGTTTAATTTTTGTTTAGAAATATATTAGTGCTCTGTTTGCAGGTTTATAGATTATAGGTAATATCTCTTTCTAGTTTAAGAAGGGGGTGTTACAAGAGATGGTATCAGAGCTTAGGTTCTTTCTTGTAGAAAGCCTACTTAGGTTGACCTGTGAGTTTGGGTAGACGATAGGATGGGTGTTCCATTTAATTTTGCAGAGTTATTGACACATAATTATTCATACATTTAGCATAGAGAAGCATGACGGAGTCTTTATACATAAACTTCATTCAAGATTTATAACTCAGATTTTTCCAAAGTTTACCTTAAACTGTATAAGATTCTTTTACTCTATTAAAACAGTTAATCCATAATAAGTTTGATTAAACCAACAGATTATGATTTAGTATAGGTTTAACAACAACTTTCCAACAGGTTACCAAACACAGACTTCACAAAAATATCAATTAAATCAGGCTCTGATTGATTAACCATCATATCTAAATAGCTTCTCAGTGCTTAACAACTAGAGTTCAGACAAGTCATTTTAGCAATTCTCGATTTGTTAAGCAGATCAAATCTCATAGCTAAAAATCTAGTTATATATTTATAAGTACACACCATCAGTTAGAACAAGGTACCAATATATATAAACAAACCAAGAATTTGACTGTCAAGCATACAATATTCATTATTCTTATTTCAATTAACCATAGCAACAAAAATACAGTCGAATTCAAATCAACTGAGTTTTTAATACACTTATCAATTCCAATTTGACCATTAACATTAATATAAATCAAAGCATCAATCATAATTCTTATCCAGGGTTCATGTTATAAAGACAAGCAGAATTGAGTTATTAAATCAATTCAACACAGATTTTCAGAGACTTAAACAATATAGATTAATGGAATTTAAAGAGAAGGTTTTCAAACTGAACTTATAAACAGTCACAAATTCCATATCAACCATATGATTTTGCAATATTCCAAAACTTAATACTTTTAATTCGAGCAAACACAGAATAATATCAAATCACACTAGCATCAAACACATCACATATTATTCATATCAAACATTAGATACGATTTAATCAACTTACGTTCGACTCAATTTCAGTCGAATGACCTCAACCACAGATTCAATAAATTGAGACTGAGATAACCAAGAAAACCTCACCTGAGCCTACAGTCTGGCCTGACTAGTAGGACTTACCTGGTTGACTCAGTCGCGGACTGAGTCAACTTCCGATTCATCCATTTTTCCTCACATGCAGCCATTGTATCGCAATAACCAGTCTTCTCCTGTCACACAACTTGAAATCGAGTTAGGTTTTTGCTGAATCAATTAATCAAATAAAAAATAATTGAGTCTATATATATATATAAACTGTCCGATTTGATGATTCTCGTTCGATTTAAGTATAAATCGTCGATTTTTATCATCGGAAATCGATTTGATTTCACCGACCAATCCATGATTTATTAATCGTATACTCTTAACTACGATTATTGTATTATAAGTATAGTATCAGATGAGTTTCATCAAGAATTGAAGATTGAAGAACGAAGAAACTGAATTAGGGTTCTTCGGATGAGAGGCGGAGATAAGAGGCGAAAGAGAGAGACTCAGAGATTAGGGTTAGACAAGGGCGTGCACTGTTCCAACATTGTACATTTTTATATTTTAGGAAATGAACGCACACGATTTGTTAGGGTAAAATATGGATGGTTGGGATTTAAAAATGCAATCAGCATTTGGGCTTAAATAAAAATTGGGCTTAAAACCAAATTGGGTTGGATTTAAATAGTTAAAAAAAATATATGGGCATGGTTAATTTTTAATTTTGGGCTGGATAATTAATAGATAATTGTAAATATATCTGGATTATATTTATCCTTTAAAATTTTTGATAATTTTTAAATATATAAATATTAAAGAGAGATAAATATATATATGTACTTAAATAACATATATTTATAGAATCAATTAGATCATATATTTAAGACCAAAATAGATATATATATGTATATAACTAGAAAATAATTATTAGTAAGTATAAGAAAGACTTCTAAATATTTATAAATCTCATGGAATAATAAATATTCACTCGAATAAGTTTATTTTCCTGGATAATCTGGGCTATTTAAGTTATCTTAACTCGATCAATAAATTTCTTTATTGACAAATCTGAGTTTCAGATAAACTTAATAACTTGATCGGGAGAATATCCTTATCGTTGAGACTTCTTTATAATTCTCAACTGTTCTTTATATAAACCATTATTTCATAAATTCCAACATTCCTAAATCCAAGTGGAGTTTAGTGAATCTTTCGGAATTTAATGGTTTTGTGAATATGTCAGCGAGATTGATCTCTGTATCAATATGAGTCATTTTTATATCGCCTTTATTAACATGATCACATAAAAAATGATGTCTCACATCTATATGTTTAGATCTAGAGTGTAATACGGGATTCTTGCTTAGATCAATAGCACTCGTATTATCACATAAGATTGAGATCACATCAAATTTTTTATTATAGTCAGCTAGTGTTTGCTTCATCCACAGTATTTGAGCACAACACTTTGCAGCTGCTATATACTCAGCCTCGGTTGTTGAGATGGATACGGAATTCTGTTTCTTCGAAAACCACGAGACTAAACATCCACCGAGAAACTGACAAGTGCCACTACTACTTTTTCTGTCGACTAAATGCCCGGTATAGTCCGAATCAGAAAAATATACTAAGTCAAATGGTATTCCTTTTGGATACCAAAGACCAACATCGGTGGTTCCTTTAAGATATCTCAATATCCTTTTTACCGCGGATAGATGAGATTCTTTAGGTGCTACTTGAAACCTAGCACACTTACAAACACTATATTGAATATCGGGATGACTTGCAGTTATATAGAGCAAGCTACTGATCATTCCTCGATATTTCTTTGTGTCTATGGGAATTCCTTTTGGATCTTCCGTTAATTTATCGGATATAGATATGGGAGTAGAGATGGGTTTGGCATTATCCATTTCGAACTTTTTCAACCTCTCTTTACAATACTTTGATTGAGAGATATGGATGCCTTCATCAGATGGCCTTATTTGCAATCCTAAAAAGAAGTTTAATTCTCCCATCATACTCATCTCGAATTCTTTACTCATGTTATCAGAGAATTCTTTACATAGTGCATCATTTTTTGACCCAAAGATGATGTCATCTACGTATATTTGTACGAGCAATATATCATCTTTTTCTTGCCTCATAAATAAGGTTTTATCGGCCGTTCCCATCTTAAATTTATTGTCTAGTAGGAACCTGCTCAACCTTTCGTACCATGCTCTTGGGGCTTGTTTTAAGTCATATAGAGCTTTATATAGTTTATAGACATAATTGGGATGTGTTGCATCTTCAAACCCGAGAGGTTGTTTCACATATACTTCCTCTTCCAAAATCCCGTTCAAGAATGCAGATTTCACATCCATTTGATAGACTTTGAAATTTTTATGACAAGCATAACCCAATAGCATTCGAATTGATTCAATTCTTGCTACAGGTGCATATGTTTCATCAAAGTCTATACCTTCCATTTGGGTATATCCTTGTGCAACTAACCTTGCTTTATTTCGAACTACCGTTCCATTCTCGTCTAATTTATTTCGAAATACCCATTTTGTGCCAATGATGGAAGTATCATGAGGCTTAGGGACAAGTTCCCATACTTTACTACGAGTAAATTGGAGCAATTCATCTTGCATAACAGAAATCCAATCCTCGTCTAATAAAGCCTCTTTTGCGGTCTTAGGTTCTATTTGAGATAGAAAACTAAGATGATTCACAACGTTTTGAACTTGTGACCGCGTTTGAACTCCCTTCCTAAAGTCTCCAAGTACATTATCTAATGGATGACTTTTTATAGTGGGAATTGCTTGAGGAAGTTTATCTTCCTTTTCGTCCAATTCTAATGGATTTTTATGTACGGGAGTCCCGAGATCCATATTTTTGAATTGTCGAATAACCTTTTCAATATCATCTTGTTCAACATTTTCTTGATCAACAATTTATATTTCGCCGGTGGTTTACTTTCATCAAAAGCGACATTCATATATTCTTCCACCACAAGCGATTTGAGGTTAAACACTCGATAAGCTTTACTATTATTCGAGTATCCAAGAAATATACCTTCGTTTGATTTAGGATCAAACTTAGTAAGGTACTCTTTTGAATTTAATATGAAGCACTTGCTTCCGAATACTCGAAAGTAGCTTAGTTTCGGAGTTTTGCCAAAATATAACTCGTAAGGAGTCTTTTGTTTTATAGGTCGTAGCAAAACCCGATTAAGAATATGCCACGCGGTTGACATAGCCTCGGCCCAAAAATATTTAGGTCGACGATATTCATTTAACATTGTGCTAGCCATTTCTTGGAGTGTTCTATTTTTCCGTTCAACTACTCCATTGGATTGAGGAGTGTATGGAGCGGAAAAATTATGTGTGATGTCATGTTCATCAAAAAAGTTGGTGAAACTTGAATTCTCAAATTCTTTACCATGATCAGTCCTTATATAGACTATGGTTTTATTTTGTTGATTTTGAATCCTTTTACATAAGGATGAGAAGGACTCAAAAGCATCACTTTTAGCTTTGAGAAATTCAGTCCATGTGAATCGTGAATAATCATCCACAACTACCAACGTATATGAGCAACCTCCGAGACTTTGTATTGGAACCGGACCAATAAGATCCATATGTAGTAGCTCGAGAGGTCTCGAGGTAGATACCATAAACTTTACTTTGTGAGAAGCTCGAATTTGTTTACCAACTTCGCAAGCTTCACAAGTATGATCTTTATGATAGTTTAGTTTTGGTATACCTCGGACATGGTCTTTAGTTGATATATTCTTAATCAACTTCATGTTGGCATGTCCTAATCTTCGATGTCATAGCCATGGATCATCATTTATAGTGATTAGGCATACGTTTACTTGTTTGCTCATGACACATGTATACACATTTTTATTTCTAGGGCAAGTGAGAACCAACTTTCCAAATTTATCTAATATAGAACAATGAGTAGTGTAAAAAATTACCTTGTAGTCATTGTCGCATAGTTGACTGATGGAGAGAAGATTGTACCTTAACCCGTTGACCAATTGAACGTCGGAAATTTTAACTTTCCCATTTCCGATATCTCCGATGCCGACAATGTTTCCTTTACTACTATCACCAAATGTTACGCTCCCTGCGGTAACCTTTTTAATGCTGTTCAAGAGTGACTTATTACCGGTCATATGTCTTGAACATCCACTATCAAGGTACCATATGTCTTGTTTTGCGGCAAGACAGACCTCTTGATTTGAAGAGGAGATTTCCGTTGAGGTGGTTTCATCTCCGAGAGCCATTAAGCATAGATTGACCACTTCTTCACTAGCTTCTGGAGCTTCTTCATCTTCACTTAGATCCCAACCATTTTCGGCCACAAGACTTCGTCCCTTTGAAAGTTTAGGACATTCTCTTTTATAATGACCTGGTTGTTTACACTCGAAACACACATCTTGTGTTTCCTCCGGAGATGATTCTTTGGGTTTTGGAGGAGTGTAAACCGGATGGTTTGTAGAGGCATTGGCATTACTATAGGTATTTATATTTTGATTGCCTTTGCCTTTATTGTAGCTCGTTGACGGATAATTACTCTTATAATTGGAAGAATAGTTTTGAGAATAATTTGGCCTTCCGTTAGAGTTAAAAAATCTTTGTTGATTATTTGATTTAAGGAAGCCTTTTCCGTATCTTTGAGCTTTACTTTGAAGCACACGACGAAGTTGTCTCGTGAGTAGAGCAATTTCACTCTCATCGAGATTTTGGAGTTCCTCGTTTAACTCTTCGTCGTTTTCATCTTCATCAATTAATATGGCCTTTTGTAATAACCCCAATTTTTGGAAAATTTTTGAAACCCTTATGAATAGTGTTTTTGCTGAATGAGAAAAATTTTCATGCCACGCTATGTAGGGGTTCTGTTATTGATCTTATGGGATATTATTAGTACTCTATGTGGTATATAAGTGTATGTAAAGATCGTCAGAATCCAATTCCGAACACTTTGATTTTTCCCGGAAATCCACTAGATACGGAAAGAATTGAGAAAAAGGTAATAGGATAAAAAGGATTTAAATTAAAGGATTATAAGAGTGGATCATAGAAGGAATACAATATATTGAGAAAGGTTAAGGGAACCTAAGTAATAAGATCCCGGGTATGATCCCTCAAACGATAAACGAGAACGAAAGTTAAGCGAACCGTATAACAGATCAGCGGTCATTAGGCAATCAATTAAAAGCTAATCAAAGGGATTAGTGGGGATGATGTCATCCAACCAATAGAAAGAGGACAAAGGAGGGGTGATGACATCACAAAGTGATGTAGGCATGACATAGGAAGGAAGGAGGTGTGGTTGAGTGAGAACCACACAAATTCAAGGGCAACAAGGTAATTGACTAAATCAAACAAAACAAAAACCTAGCAACCAAGCAAAACAAATCACAAAACACCAAATCCTCCATTTCTTCATGAAGCTCTCGGCTTCTTTCTTAAGAAATGGGAAGTCCAAGCTCCTCCACTTGCTATTTTACAAGGTAATTATCCTAGCTCCTCCTAGTTAAGTTACATACTTCCTATAAGTTTAAGCTTCTAAATCCAAGCCAATCTTTTTCTATAAATCATGAAAGAAGATGGTGAATAGTGTTTTTCAAGAACTAAAATTTGTGTTCTTGAAGTTTTGTTTAGATTAAGCTTGGATAAGGACTTTAAGGGTGATTCCAAGCTATTCTCTTGATTCTCCACTCTCCAAGGAAGGTATAAACTACAAACCCTAGCTTTAGTTTTGAGTAATTAGGATTGAATGTGTTTGATATAGCATATGTGAAGCATGATGCTTGATTGGTTGAAGTTTGGTTGAGTTTGGAGAGATTAGTTGGTTTTGTTGTATTGTTGGAGTTGTAAATCTTGGTAATTAGTTAAAGAACCTAAGTAAAGCTTTTAGTTCATGTGGGGAATAAGTATAAATGGTGAATGTGGATTTGTTGGGGCTGTTATGATGTGGTTTGGAGGGATGTTGGTTGTATGATTGATTTGGGGTTGAATTGTGGTTGGTTTTGAATGGTTTAAATATGGGAAATCGCGTAAACATAGCCGTCGTAACGTCCGATTTTTTTTAGACTGTTTTTGTGCATAACATTAGGACCCGAGAACCCCCTGCTAGATTATGACCATTGCCATGTCTAGATAGCTCATGTTACGAGCTTCGTTTTGATATGTAGTTCGTTCGATTCCGATGCACGGTTTAGGAGAAACGACCGTTTCAAGTAACGGCGTTTCGCGAACGAAACTTTTCCCCTCGCCTTACTTTGAAACATAGGTTAAAGACCAAAAAGGGTTAATTAATGTATGAAACATTTATGGTAAGTGTGTTAGGCTATTGGTAAGACACTCGCGAAGGAATCGCTTTAAAACTCGTAAAGGTTAAATTATTAAAAATGGTGGAGCCGAGGGTACCCGAGTGACTTAAGCGAATCAGTGAGCGCAAAACAAGCGTTATAGTCTAAGTTAGTTAAAGTATAGATTTACAAGTGATTTTGGTTTAATTCCAACTTACTTGTTGCTTATAGGTTACCAGACTCGTCCCGAGCCATTCGTAACCCCAGTCGCTCAGGCAAGTTTTCTACCCGTTATACTGTTGTTGTGATGTAAATATATGTATATGCATTATCTTGTGATATTGCATGATTGTTATTAGCAAATTTTGCGATATATTGGAGCATGCTAATATGGTATATATGCATGTCTGTTTCGTAATCTGGTTATCTATCTATTGATTTCAATGCTTATAGTTGCATAATACCTATGCTAGAAATAAGTAAGTAGTTGCGTATACCCTTAGTATAGGGGATAAAAGGTGAACATATTTCTAAACCGGGAGTCGATGTTCCCCAGTATATTATATATATATATATTTATATATATATATATATGGATATAGTTTTTAAAACTATTAATCGAATAAGGTTTATTCGATAACTTTAACTTTATTTTATAATTGAATATTATTTTGAATATTCATTCGAGGGCTTATGACTCTTTTATATTATTTATTGAATATTATTTTGAATATTCATTCGAGGGCTTATGACTCTTTTATATTATTTATTGAATATTATTTTGAATATTCATTCGAGGGCTTATGACTCTTTTATATTATTTATTGAATATTATTTTGAATATTCATTCGAGGGCTTATGACTCTTTTATATTATTTATTGAATATTATTTTGAATATTCATTCGAGGGCTTATGACTCTTTTATATTATTTATTAAATATTATTTGAATATTCATTCGAAGGCTTATGACTCACTTTATATTATTTAATGAATATTATTTGAATATTCATTTGAGGATCTATGACTCCGATTATTTGCTGAAATATATTCTTTATTTTATTAAAGAATAAGGTGTCAATAATCAAACTTATTTTCGATTATTCAAATAAAGATAATACTTTCATATAAGTATATCTTTGGTTATTTAATACTCGTTTCAAGTATAAGTTTTAATACTTCTACTTCAATTATTTTTATAAAGATTATTCTTTATGGGAATATTATTTAAATAATAATATTCAGTCATTTTCTAAATATTCTGGGGACTGATTTACTTCATTAAATCAGCTTTACTCCAAACACTCTATAAAGTGTTTTCGAGTCTTCAAAATGATTTTTAAAGTCAGAGCGGATTCCAAAACTCATTTTTATATTTAAGATCTTCCTTTTTAAGGGGATTTAAATACTCGCTCAAAACCTGGGGAATCCGGCTCTGTGGTGTATTTTATATTCGCAACGAGGTTGCAGTTTTGGTAAATGAATTGATTACTTGCCCAACGTTCGGGAAGTAAGCCCATCTAATTGAGTCGGCATAAGCGACAGGCCGGGGTACGGTCTATGAAAGTGTAAGTGGCTGGGTGGCAGTCCATCAATGCGTGAGGGGCTGGGTAACGGTCTAGCGCGAGGTCCTAATGCGGCCAGGGTGATGACCGGTGAGGAATTCATCCATCTACAGTAGAAAAGGTTACTTATTGGTATCTTTGCCTGATCAGCAAGATATCTGGTTTATGCCAAAATTCTTTTCCTTTCCAAAATTCATTGGATGTTTCAAACTCTGTTCATACTTCATATAACAGAGGTTCCAGGAAATGTTTAAAGAGATATATATATGTGGATATATATATATATCGGGACTAAATAAAGTATCTCATAACTTTTTCATTCAATAATATTTCAAAGATTGAATCTATTCAAGTCTTAACTTGTGGTCTCATCTATGGGATGTTTTTCTTAAAACTTATAATACTTTGAACGGTGGTAGTTCAAGTAGCTTTATAAATGATATAAGCGTGGTGAAGTATTGGTAACTTCATTCCTTGTTTTTACTTATATCTAGTAAGTAATTATCTTACACATGATAGAGATTCTATTAAGTATCCATTTAGATACTTATATTATTGTTATCACTATGTATTATCTTGCGAGCTGTAAGGCTCACTCTTGCTTTATTTCTTCATCACACAACAACAGTTAGGAGAGATGGCCAGACTCCAGCAGACCCAGCGCAAGCGCGTGGGAAGCGTCCCGCGTCTTCCCGATGACGTTGTAGCTGCTATAGCTGCAGAGGTAGATCCATTGTAGTTCAGACCATCTACTTTTGAGAATCAAATTATGTATAATTATAACTTGTGGCAGATAATGGCAATTAACTGTAAATTTATCAAGTAATCATTTTGGGTTGTAATAACTTTTAAATGGTGGATTCAAAGACTTGTACTTATTTCAATTTCATCTCTGAGACTATAACGGGTTGTGGTGTGTGTTAGTATGGGGTCACAGCATGAGGTTATTTATTATTAATTAAGTGAAGTGATATTGTGGAAAGAAAGACCGTGACAACCCGGATCTCCGACCCCGGATCAGGGGGTGTTACAGAAATGGTATCAGAGCCAAGCGTTATAAACCTCAGAGATGATGGGACGTTAAGATAATAAGTTCACTAAGATAATAAGAACTCTTGCCAAGTTCATAGTTGGACTACCTAACGTAGTACTGACAGTTAAAACCCTTATGGAAACCCTTATAAATGTAGCGATAGAAGCGTAGTTCGTTATCGTATATAGTAGCGGGACTCCGAACCCTGAGGTTGAGGAGCTACAGCGCGATGATATTTTATTACTAATTGGAGATCGGATTGTGGATCCGATAGAGTGTCCTAATGCAGGACCGGATGATATTAATATTGAGGATGTAGCGGTTGAGGATGTTGTCCTAGAAGGGATAGTTGTTGAGGAGGATCCCATGGAGGATCCTGACAGGATTGGATAAAGGTCCACTGATGAATTGATGACCATGGTTTGGTCGACTACCAGAGGTAGGATTGGCCGGTCACTACCGGAGGTTCGTTCAAGTTGTAAAGATGGTAGCCCCTTTAACGCGGCTTACTCGTAAGACTGAGAAGTTCGAATGGACAGAGAAATGCGAGAACAGCTTTCAAGAACTGAAGCAGAGGTTGGTGATGGCCCTTATGCTGGCATTGCCGGATGGAAAAGGAGATTTTGTGAGGTGTAGTGACGCTTTGCACAAGGGCTTAGGGTGCGTGCTCAGGCAGCACGGTAAGGTAATCGCGTACATGTCAAGACAATTAAGGTAATATGAAATTCGATATCCCCGCCCATGAGCTTAGGCTCGTGGCAATAGTTTTACCCTAAAGATTGGAGGCACTACTTGTAGGGAGGGAAGTGCGAGAATTACCTAAGCCATAAGTGCTCTAGTACATTTTCACGTAGAAAGAGCTTAACATATGCCAGAGGAGGCAGTTAGAGCTAATCAAGAATAATGATTGGGAGATTCTTTATCATTCGGGGAAAGCCAATATGGTGGCTGATGCCCTTAGTAAAAAGGAGAGACTCAAGATGATAATGTATTTTGGAGAGTTTATAAGAGATTTTGAGAAAATGGAAATAGAAGTGAAGGTAACCGGAGCCGATACCGAAAAGCTATTTGAGATTGCAATACAGCCCGAATTATTGGAAAAGATCATATTGTGCCAGAAAAAGTTATGAATGAAGGCAGAGAGCCAACAATTAGATAAAAGATTAATATCGAGAAAGATGATAAGGGAATAATGAGGTATTCCTATAGAATTTGGGTTCCGAAAGTTCAAGAGCGTAAGGATGAGAACTTAGATGAGAGCCATAGTTTGAGGAATAAGATTTAGAGCAAACCCTGAACGTGATAGTCAGGGAGGTCGCCACCAAGACAAAAGGAACCCATAACATGATGAAGTGGAAAATGAGGATTTAAATTATGTAAGATGACCCCAATTATGGGGAGTAGGAAGAAATATTTAGACTGAGGAAACAAAAGTCGAGTAAGGACAGGAGACCCGAGATGGTACCCCTATACGGAAATTCATGGACCTGTCTAAAGAGAACTTAGACTATTATCCCCAACCACCACCCTGAGGAGACAGTGCGGTGGGAAATTCTTTCATGACCTTTAAGTCGCTAAGCTCTCAGAGTTCCAAGGAAAATGCTGACCCAGTCGAGGCAAGAGCCTGGCTAAAGGAAATAGATGAATCATTTGAGATTCTAAATGATTGACGAACCACAAAAGACTGTTTTGTCACTTACCCTCCTAAGAGAGAGACCACCCGCTGGTGAAAGACCAAGATAGGCACGGAGCAAGAGATTATAATAAACTGATTTAAGTCCAGTCAATCGTTTTCGGGAAAGTAATTCCCAAAGATAAGGAGATAGTGTAAAAGCTTTAGAGCCAGAACAAAGGCAGACGAGTATGATAAATTATGAATCTAAGTTGTAAAAGTTGTCAAGATTCGTTCTGAGGACACGAATCCAGAATGACGGGATGTTTGAAATCAATGCTTATGTTGTGTTGGTTCATGAAATAATGATAAGAGAAAGGAATATAAAGGCAAGAGAGTTTGAGGAATGATAAGGGAGTTGGGTATGAGGTAACCCTAAAGACTCGTAGAAATAGAAATAGAAAAGTAGGTAATCGTCCGGATGAGAGTGATTCACCATGAGTTAAATTGATGGTTGAAGGTATAAGAGATACATATATTTTATCCCCTGTAAGTTGGGAAGATTCGAGGAAACCTTGAGATAATTCGAAGGTTAAATATGAGACGCGGATAGACTGAGGAGACAAGGAAGTAAGAAATTAGGAAAATTGGATGAAGGAAGTGACCTTCAAGAATGTGAAGTGTAAGACCGGTGGCTTGATACCCAGAAAGGGAGACGCCGGGTATGAGAGATATCCCAACATTGAGATGACTGTTGAGATAAACAACAAAAGTAAATAAGGAATTATTAAAAAGAGGTTCACGTTGAACATGACCAATATCTTCCAGAACATCCATGTTATCATTACCAAATCAGGAAAGAAAAGAGGATGACCATTGTTATCTTTTGGAGGCCATATGGATTGACCTCAATTTGAATAAGGATGCTATTATGAAGTTAGGTATAGACTATCGAGGTGGGAATGATGAATAAGATAATCTATCAAGGATATATGACTTGATTTATCCATGGAAGGATGCATGTACCTTTTAAAGGTGGAATTAAGAATAGAACATCGGTAACTTAAAATGAATCCTAGGGGAATGCATAAAGGTTGGCATTTCACCCTTAATAGGGACGGTATGAGTTTTGACTGGATGAATTGGAAAGGATTAAGGTAATAACAACCTTTAAGGATCAGTGGAGAAATTTTTCAGAAGTATATAGACAATGGTTCTAGTATTAGTAAATGGTATTTTGATATGCCCTGTATATAGGGAATACAGGAGGAACGAGTGAAGGATAACCTTAGAGGTTTTACCAGGAAAAAGGAAATAGTCAAAATTCTCAAGAATAAAAAAATGTTGATAAAGGAAATATGACATAATTATAATGATGCCAAGTGGGGCACGTGTTAAACCACGAGAAAGTATGGATCGAACCAGTAAAGGTCGAAATTGTTCAGGGCAATTAGGACTTAAGATAAAAGATGTTCTAAGTATGATTGAGAGTCAGTCGTGACAGTGATTAACCTCTAAAGACTGAGGCAATAACTTATGGAAAAATGGTGATATTTTTTTTTTCTCATCAGATTTTAAGGAATACATCTTCACAAAAGCAGTGATTGAAATAAGGTAGAAAATTTATTTGGAGGTGGTTAAAATGACATTGACTGTAAGGAAATTTTACTATCAGGAAAGGCCAAAGAGGTGGCCGACACTTTTAAGGTAAGTGGATAATTATAGGCGCGTGTGCCAAAAGAATACAGTGATGATGGTTAAAAATGTGAAGGTTGAATTATGGTTTGGAAGATTGACATTCCTTCTGATGACTGTGCAATACCCAACCGTAATAGTAGTTGGTAAAGGTTTAATTCGTGTAATCGCCATGAACGGGCTATCTATCTTAGAAGGTCCTATCTTGAGATAAGCCAGGACCATGTTTCAAAAAGGACTAGATGAACCCTTGAGTTAATTCTTCTATTTAGGGCGTATGATTAAGAATGGTATTAACCTGTTATCGTTGCTTTGATTGAAACTCTTCTGCACTTTTATCTGCTTCATGTCATGTATGTATGTCAGGATCAGGAGTGTTCTTCATGAATCAGGAATGGTGATTATGTTACCTCCTTAGAATGATTTGATACGACATGGATAGACTCCGTATGGTTAGATATTAAGATTTTATGGGAAAATGAATGACTACAGTGGGTCAGTGGTGGACCATAGTAAGGCAGCAATGATTCTGCGAGTAGTGAGCTGATTACAACCATGAGAGTTGTATTGGAATGGGTGTTGAGATTGAGTACCCCTAATCGGGTCGTGGTAGTGTATAAGTTATCATTGATAGACTAATTAAGTAGAGTATCTACCTAGTGAATAATTATTCTTTCTTATCAATAGAGAGTCGTATTATTATACGAGGAAGGTTGCGGTGCAAGCATAGAACTCTAGTAACGGTGATATATAGAATGAGATCCCAGATTCGATTTTCGATGTCGAGGGAGTTTCAAAGGTGATTATGTATAAGCTCGAGGAAGAGCATGGGTCCATAGAATGATGGACGGGATAGCGAAAATATTTAGGCACGTGAAATGCGATGCTATAATACTTGATGTTGATATAAATACGTATATGTTTTGTTCTCCTATGACAAACCTCTATAGTTCAGAGGTAGGTTCCAAGCCAGATATTTTGTGGCAGTATATTTTTTTTTTCATATATACAATTCTCTTCAGTTCGTTCTTTTCTCTTCTTTTCATTTCATGTAAGCTGAGAAGAACAACCCTTCCAGAAGGGGAGGTATTGCCGAATGACTATCTATCTTTGTGATAGAAGCTTAGTAGGATACCACATGTTGTTTAATTGCTTGTCAAGTACTAAAGGCTGGCCACCTTCTGTACTAACTATGCGATATAACAAGTGTTCATGATCATAGTGATCTCTCAACAAATTCCTTTACTTCTATTTGATTGATCAAATTTTGGAAAATAGAAACAACTGAAAAAGGAGTAATAAAGTGGTGGAAGTATGCGGAATGGAAACACATTCGTGATACTAAGGTTGGCATGGTTATTAAAAGGTTATAGAACGCTAACGAGCAAAAGTATAACCAGTATAATATTAGGAACGGAAGGTAGTAGCGATTACGAACTCGAAAAGAATGGGTATTGAGAAGCAGAAGCTCTAATGCTAAAAGCTATAATGAGAGTCTGTGCAATAGACTTGAAAGGAATTGGAATGATCACTTAATGCGGATTGAGTTATCTTACGACAATAGATCAGATGTCATTATCGAGATGTCGCCTTATGAGATCCTTGAGGGAAGATAATGTCGATCTCCCTTATGTTAGGATGAAGTTGTAGAGCGCAAGATGCACGGACCCGTAGTAGTCCAAAGGACCAAGAATATGATAGATCTAATTAGAGGACGGCTGGTAGTAGCCCAAGATGGACATGATAAGTATGTTGATTTGACACGAAAGGATAAAGAGTATGAAATAGGGGACCTAGTAATGTTATAGGTATCCCTTGGAAAGGATTGATGAGGTTCGGAAAGAAAGGAAAGCTAAATCTACAATTTGTTGGACCCTTGGATATATTAAGACGTTTGGGAAGTTAGCATATGAGCTAGCCCTAACCCAGAACATGTAGCAGGTCGTAACGTGTTTCACGTATCAATGTTAAGGAACTGTAATTCAGATGCCAGATAAATAGAGGCATATGAGCGCATAGATATGCAACCCGACGTAACCTATATGGAGCAACCAGGAAAGGTTATAGAGTGAAAATGAACAAGTGCTTAGGAGAAGGATTATCAAACTAGGCAGAGTTTGATGGTAGAACCACAATGTGGGAAAATTGACTTGAGAGTTAGAAAGTGCAATATTAAGAAGGTATCCCCATTTGTTTTCTATCTGATTCCGGGACGGAATCCTTTTAAGGAGGGGAGACTGTAATAACCCCAATTTTTGGAAAATTTTTGAAACCCTTATGAATAGTGTTTTTGCTGAATGAGAAAAATTTTCATGCCACGCTATGTAGGGGTTCTGTTATTGATCTTATGGGATATTATTAGTACTCTATGTGGTATATAAGTGTATGTAAAGATCGTCAGAATCCAATTCCGAACACTTTGATTTTTCCCGGAAATCCACTAGATACGGAAAGAATTGAGAAAAAGGTAACAGGATAAAAAGGATTTAAATTAAAGGATTATAAGAGAGGATCATAGAAGGAATACAATATATTGAGAAAGGTTAAGGGAACCTAAGTAATAAGATCCCGGGTATGATCCCTCAAACGATAAACGAGACCGAAAATTAAGCGAACCGTATAACAGATCAGCGGTCATTAGGCAATCAATTAAAAGCTAATCAAAGGGATTAGTGGGGATGATGTCATCCAACCAATAGAAAGAGGACAAAGGAGGGGTGATGACATCACAAAGTGATGTAGGCATGACCTGGGAAGGAAGGAGGTGTGGTTGAATGAGAACCACACAAATTCAAGGGCAACAAGGTAATTGACTAAATCAAACAAAACAAAAACCTAGCAACCAAGCAAAACAAATCACAAAACACCAAATCCTCCATTTCTTCATGAAGCTCTCGGCTTCTTTCTTAAGAAATGGGAAGTCCAAGCTCCTCCACTTGCTATTTTACAAGGTAATTATCCTAGCTCCTCCTAGTTAAGTTACATACTTCCTATAAGTTTAAGCTTCTAAATCCAAGCCAATATTTTTCTATAAATCATGAAAGAAGATGGTGAATAGTGTTTTTCAAGAACTAAAATTTGTGTTCTTGAAGTTTTGTTTAGATTAAGCTTGGATAAGGACTTTAAGGGTGATTCCAAGCCATTCTCTTGATTCTCCACTCTCCAAGGAAGGTATAAACTACAAACCCTAGCTTTAGTTTTGAGTAATTAGGATTGAATGTGTTTGATATAGCATATGTGAAGTATGATGCTTGATTGGTTGAAGTTTGGTTGAGTTTGGAGAGATTAGTTGGTTTTGTTGTATTGTTGGAGTTGTAAATCTTGGTAATTAGTTAAAGAACCTAAGTAAAGCTTTTAGTTCATGTGGGGAATAAGTATAAATGGTGAATGTGGATTTGTTGGGGCTGTTATGATGTGGTTTGGAGGGATGTTGGTTGTATGATTGATTTGGGGTTGAATTGTGGTTGGTTTTGAATGGTTTAAATATGGGAAATCGCGTAAACATAGCCGTCGTAACGTCTGATTTTCTTTAGACTGTTTTTGTGCATAACATTAGGACCCGAGAACCCCCTGCTAGATTATGACCATTGCCATGTCTAGATAGCTCATGTTACGAGCTTCGTTTTGATATGTAGTTCGTTCGATTCCGATGCACGGTTTAGGAGAAATGACCGTTTCAAGTAACGGCGTTTCGCGAACGAAACTTTTCCCCTCGCCTTACTTTGAAACATAGGTTAAAGACCAAAAAGGGTTAATTAATGTATGAAACATTTATGGTAAGTGTGTTAGGCTATTGGTAAGACACTCGCGAAGGAATCGCTTTAAAACTCGTAAAGGTTAAATTATTAAAAATGGTGGAGCCGAGGGTACCCGAGTGACTTAAGCGAATCAGTGAGCGCAAAACAAGCGTTAGAGTCTAAGTTAGTTAAAGTATAGATTTACAAGTGATTTTGGTTTAATTCCAACTTACTTGTTGCTTATAGGTTACCAGACTCGTCCCGAGCCATTCGTAACCCCAGTCGCTCAGGCAAGTTTTCTACCCGTTATACTGTTGTTGTGATGTAAATATATGTATATGCATTATCTTGTGATATTGCATGATTGTTATTAGCAAATTTTGCGATATATTGGAGCATGCTAATATGGTATATATGCATGTCTGTTTCGTAATCTGGTTATCTATCTGTTGATTTCAATGCTTATAGTTGCATAATACCTATGCTAGAAATAAGTAAGTAGTTGCGTATACCCTTAGTATAGGGGATAAAAGGTGAACATATTTCTAAACCGGGAGTCGATGTTCCCCAGTATATTATATATATATATATATTTATATATATATATATATATGGATATAGTTTTTAAAACTATTAATCGAATAAGGTTTATTCGATAACTTTAACTTTATTTTATAATTGAATATTATTTTGAATATTCATTCGAGGGCTTATGACTCTTTTATATTATTTATTGAATATTATTTTGAATATTCATTCGAGGGCTTATGACTCTTTTATATTATTTATTGAATATTATTTTGAATATTCATTCGAGGGCTTATGACTCTTTTATATTATTTATTGAATATTATTTTGAATATTCATTCGAGGGCTTATGACTCTTTTATATTATTTATTGAATATTATTTTGAATATTCATTCGAGGGCTTATGACTCTTTTATATTATTTATTGAATATTATTTGAATATTCATTCGAAGGCTTATGACTCAGTTTATATTATTTAATGAATATTATTTGAATATTCATTTGAGGATCTATGACTCTGATTATTTGCTGAAATATATTCTTTATTTTATTAAAGAATAAGGTGTCAATAATCAAACTTATTTTCGATTATTCAAATAAAGATAATACTTTCATATAAGTATATCTTTGGTTATTTAATACTCGTTCCAAGTATAAGTTTTAATACTTCTACTTCAATTATTTTTATAAAGATTATTCTTTATGGGAATATTATTTAAATAATAATATTCAGTCATTTTCTAAATATTCTGGGGACTGATTTACTTCATTAAATCAGCTTTACTCCAAACACTCTATAAAGTGTTTTCGAGTCTTCAAAATGATTTTTAAAGTCAGAGCGGATTCCAAAACTCATTTTTATATTTAAGATCTTCCTTTTTAAGGGGATTTAAATACTCGCTCAAAACCTGGGGAATCCGGTTCTGTGGTGTATTTTATATTCGCAACGAGGTTGCAGTTTTGGTAAATGAATTGATTACTTGCCCAACGTTCGGGAAGTAAGCCCATCTAATTGAGTCGGCATAAGCGACAGGCCGGGGTACGGTCTATGAAAGTGTAAGTGGCTGGGTGGCAGTCCATCAACGCGTGAGGGGCCGGGTAACGGTCTAGCGCGAGGTCCTAATGCGGCCAGGGTGATGACCGGTGAGGAATTCATCCATCTACAGTAGAAAAGGTTACTTATTGGTATCTTTGCCTGATCAGCAAGATATCTGGTTTATGCCAAAATTCTTTTCCTTTCCAAAATTCATTGGATGTTTCAAACTCTGTTCATACTTCATATAACAGAGGTTCCAGGAAATGTTTAAAGAGATATATATATGTGGATATATATATATCGGGACTAAATAAAGTATCTCATAACTTTTTCATTCAATAATATTTCAAAGATTGAATCTATTCAAGTCTTAACTTGTGGTCTCATCTATGGGATGTTTTTCTTAAAACTTATAATACTTTGAACGGTGGTAGTTCAAGTAGCTTTATAAATGATATAAGCGTGGTGAAGTATTGGTAACTTCATTCCTTGTTTTTACTTATATCTAGTAAGTAATTATCTTACACATGATAGAGATTCTATTAAGTATCCATTTAGATACTTATATTATTGTTATCACTATCTATTATCTTGCGAGCTGTAAGGCTCACTCTTGCTTTATTTCTTCATCACACAACAACAGTTAGGAGAGATGGCCAGACTCCAGCAGACCCAGCGCAAGCGCGTGGGAAGCGTCCCGCGTCTTCCCGTTGACGTTGTAGCTGCTATAGCTGCAGAGGTAGATCCATTGTAGTTCAGACCATCTACTTTTGAGAATCAAATTATGTATAATTATAACTTGTGGCAGATAATGGCAATTAACTGTAAATTTATCAAGTAATCATTTTGGGTTGTAATAACTTTTAAATGGTGGATTCAAAGACTTGTACTTATTTCAATTTCATCTCTGAGACTATAACGGGTTGTGGTGTGTGTTAGTATGGGGTCACAGCATGAGGTTATTTATTATTAATTAAGTGAAGTGATATTGTGGAAAGAAAGACCGTGACAACCCGGATCTCCGACCCCGGATCAGGGGGTGTTACACCTTTAGAGCCATATTTTTATTTTTATCCTCCATCTTTGGAGCAACCTTTTCTGGAACATTATCTTCTTCGTAAGCACGAAGATTTCCGAATAGGTTATCAATCTTATACTCATTTAAGTTGTGCATCTCTTTTATAGTAGTGACTTTAACCTTCCAACTAGGAGGTAGAGATTTGAGCACTCTTCTATTCTTTTCATTTTGAGTATAATTCTTTCCAAATTGAGATAACTCATCGATTATACGAGTAAATCTTGTTTCCATTTTAATGATATTTTCTCCTTCTTGGAGTTTAAAGTTCTCATTTTCTTGGATCAATGTATCCATCCGAGAATCTTTTATATCAGTGGTTCCTTTATAAGTTACCACTAATTTGTTCCACATTTCTTGTGCCGACTTGCAATTATTTACTCTTTTATATTCTTTTTCTGCAAGTGCACTTGTGAGAACCATTTCCGCCTTTGCGGTTATATTCATTGTGGCTTCTTCCTCTAAGTTGTATTCAGTAACCTTCTTTTCGACGATGGTGTCATTGATAGTTTTGGTAGGAATGCGAACACCGTCTTCGATAGCCATCCAAACTTTGACTCCTTGAGATCTAGCATAAATGCGAAACCATGTTTTCCATGTTGCAAAGTTGGTGCCGTCAAATAGAGGAGGTCTTGAGCTAGATAGACCTTCACCACATCCAACGGGATTAATATACGCCATTCCGGATCACTTTTTGTTGTGCCTGTAAATCTGCAAATCACTTAACAAACACGTTAAAAAGCACTGCTCTAATACCAATTGTAAGGTCCCGTCTGAGGGCTATTTTAAGCTAGAAGGGGGGTTGAATAGCTTAATTACCAATTTAAAAATTGTTGTGGCATTTTAAAAATATTTTATCCCTTTTTAAAACTTTACCGAGTGGTTATGCAGTTTATATGTGCGGAAGATAAAGTGCAAGGAAAGAAAATACCACACGGTGATTTTATCCTGGTTCGCGATGGCGCAACCTCTAATAGATTCGCTCACCCCTACTCCAGTCCCCAAGCTCCTCTCCCGGACTCGGGATTTTCCCTTATAATAAACTCGCTCCTTTAATAGGCGGAGAAGCCTTTACACCCTTCACAAGTATTTATCTTGGTGAGTAACACAAGGGTCACCACCTCAAAATAAATGTATTACCTACACAACTTATCTTAGACAATAACTCCCCGCTATTTCTTCAAAGTTGTTGTAGAGCCTTTGTGTGGACTTGGCTTCCTTAGCTTTTGCCGTTCTTGGATCTTAGTGATCCGGTCTTGGGTCTTTCCTCTTCTTCATAGTGCGAAGACTACTAACTCCCCGTTAGTACGTCTAGGACTTGGGTCTTAGAACGAGAATCACCTCACGTCACTTCACCTCACTACAAAACTAACAAGACAATCCACGAAACAAAAAAAGTAGGAAAAGATTTGTTTTGAACTAGTATGTTATTGTACTAGCCCACAAGTAGTATAATATCCAAATAAGAATATTAAAACTAATTAGTTATACTTGACTTAAAATACAACAAGATGGTCAAGTATATTTATAATTAATCCTTTATAGATTTAATAAAGTTGTGGAGTAATATGAGAAGTCCTTTTTTATATTAAGCACTTATGGCTTATGACTTCTTTAGTATTCTTCTTCTTTCGATTAAGTATTTATGGATCGAACAATACTTTAATTACAACCTCGGAGTTGTAATTTTACCTTTAAGTATTTTAACTTAAGGTTTTAAGGTATACTTGTATATTGACGATTATACGGTCAAAGTATACTATTTTAACTTCAAGCATGTTTATAAGATTTATGAGTCTTAGCCAAGATCCAATTAAATAAGTACAAGTAATTGGCTTAAGATAGTGCTTTCGAAGTTTGGACGAGTAATTACGAGTATTTTATAGATATCGTAGTATAACCCCACGGAACACTAAAGATGTTAGAAGAGGCTTATACTATCTGACTCGTAATTGTTTATATACACGATATGTGTTAGCCAAGATCCAATTAAATAGCGTAAATTAATTGGCTAACTCATGGATTTGATTCGTCCTTAATTTTAACGGATGATTACGAAGTAGTTTATATGGAACAAGCTATAATCCCCCAGAACACTAAAGGTGATAGAAGGGATTACACTTTTATTTCGTAATATTTTATATGTACGTTATTAGTTAGACAAGATCCAGTTAAAGAGCGTTAAGTAATTGTCTAACTCGTACGATCCGTTTTAAGATTTGACAAATTACGAAGTGTTTATATGAGACAAGTAATAATCCTCGGGAACACTAGAGATGATAGAAGGGATTACACTTTTACTTCGTAATTATTTTTATGAGCACGAATGAATGTTATCCAAGATCCAATTAAAGTGCAAGAAATAATTGGCTAACTCGTACTTGTGTCAAATATAATCTCCCCTTGGAGATAAAGTACTTTTCTTTTTAGATCTTCTCGTTGGAATGATTTTTTACGAAGATCAAGTACTTATTCGAATTCCGAGTTCGAATCTATGTTCTCCCTGAGAACTTCCTTTATAAGAGAGCTTGTATTCGAGCTTAAGATGAAGTAGAGAAGTTAAGTACAAAGCTTAAATATAAAAACTCAAATAAGAAGCTAAAACTAACCACTTTTGACAAACGGTCGGAAAAGTTCGCCGGAAATATTCGCCGGAGGTTCGGCCGGATTTTGGCTATTTGCCAAACTTGGGCAACCCATCGTGTGGCCGGGAAGTGGTAGTGGATGAGCTCACTTGTGGGATAAAGCTTGGTTGGGTGAAGCTAAGCTTGGGTTTCAAAAACCTTGTATATTTGTAAGTATATAGAAGAGAGAGAAGGTTTTTGAGAAGAAGTGTGTGTATAGAATTTGAAAGAGATGAAGAGAGGCACTTCTTGAAAAAATCCCAGCAAGTATTTGGCTCTTTATCTTGAAGAAAAAGGGTTGGGGTGGGGGTTTATTTATTGGAGAAGTTGGGTGGAATGAATGGTGAAGATTTGAGAAGGAATGGATGGTGGATGGAGTGTATCACATGGATCGATGACATGGCAAGTAGGTTGTATTTCTTTGTAAGTGGGAAGGAAGCACAAGCTAGTACTCATTCAAATCTCAGCTGATATATATATATATATATATATTAAATATATATTTTCCTTTTCTTTTAATCATTCCTTAATTACTTTAATTAAGGATTAAGCACCATTAATTATGACCACCCCAAAAACTCTTAAATAAATACCATAAAAAATATGATAATTACTTAAATAATATAAAATGATGTCCTGAAAGTTTTGGTCAACTTCAGTAAATGTTAGCTAGGTCAAACTTGGTCAACTGTGGGACCAACAGCCTCGATTTTTGTGCCAGGACAAAAAATCTCTGAAAGCTACGAAATTTTTACCATACTTAGAAAATACTATTTAAATGATCCATACCAAATTTCAAGTCATTCTAGCATGTGGAAGTATTTTATGTAAAATTGGAACTGTTCTGTCAGCCTTTCTTCCGAGTAAAAATACCATTGGTCTTGAATTAAAGGAGATGGATCTTTTGACTAAAGTTTTGACTTGTATAAATACTTAAAATATATTTCCTAATATATGTGATATATTTGGGTGATAGAAAATGTGTTTGAGTATTTTTTGAATAATTTTCTCCGAGAAATGCTGATTTTACGAAACGGGAGAAAAATACTGTAAGTATACATAATTGAGTTGCAGAACTGGATATTAATATTCCAATCATGAATATTAATAATCTTTGAATAAAAACTCTTTTGATTATATGTAGAGATATATTTTGGATCGAAGAGTTTAAATATATTTTTGATATAGCACGAGACTTCTAAATAATATTTCTGATATATTCTTTATTCGAGTTTGTTGCCCATATTCCTGTTGCAACACAGATCTAAGAAATATCATATTTTGATGTTTCTTCTTTGATCATATTGCCTTAGAGATATATTCCATAAAGATATAGTTTTGATAATTTGCAAGAATGGAATATCTCTTTTATCTGTTTAAAAGACATGATTTTGCTAGTTTGACGTTTTTACTTTGATTTGGATCAATTAAATTCATATCCTAATAGAGAGGATCTACGTGTTCTTAATTTTATGTTTAATCGTACAAATACCAAAATAAACAATATATCGAAGATATCCTTTCATCCACGGTTGCATACCTGATACTAAAACTTGAACATCAATATGGTTACTAAACATACTAAGTAGTTGTACCTTATCTTGCTTTTTCCATAACAATGTTAGGCCCGCACTTCTACCTTGAGCTTCTACTACCAACATACTCTGAAAATTCGTACGAATTCTCACCCATTCCATTTTTTTGTTACCCAATGTTTCACATAAAAATACAAAAGCAGGCCATTATTGACGTATAACGTCTTTAAGGAACTGAAGCTTCCAAGGTGGACCCATCCCTTGGCAGTTCCAACTTAAAATACTCACGAGGATAGGCGGGACTGCGAAGCAGTGCCCGCCAATATCACATTTTTTCGATGTTGTTGTTCAGTATGTATATTTTCCTCCATCACAGTTTCCTCCTCTTGTGGGCTGATCAACATATCTTCAATTGGGCTTTTACCATCATGTGTCGTTCTTCTTCTTTTTGGGTCCGTAAATATGATCTCATTATTATCCATATTCACAGTTGTATAATTTCAAAAAGAGATATTACCACCTTCGTAGTCTTATCATGTATCCCCACCTTCACTCCTTGATTTTTGCTGGTTGTTAGCAATATCCCCTGTGATCTGTCATTTTCAGCAACTTCGGATTTTGCGTGAGCACATGTTGCAGACGCTACTTTCACGGCCTTTGATTTATCATCTTCTTCCTCACCTTCCTTGTTCACCAGAATTTCTCCACCTGGATGTAACCACTTATTTCTCATGGTGTATGAACGTCGTTTTGGATCTACCTGCATCCAAGAGCCATAAGGGTTCTCAATCTCTTCTCCTTGAGCATCAAAGAGTTTAGCAAAGAATTTATCACTATGGCCAATTAACCCGCATATAAAGCAGAACGTAGGAACAACTTTATATTTAAACGTAACCCAATACCATTCTGTAGCACTTTTCCTTAGTTTCATACGTTTTTTATTGGATCATCTAATGGGATTGAAACTCTCACACGAAAATGATCCCTCTAAACCCCCACAAAGTTTTGACATCTGATTCCCCAAATTTACCAATATGATTTTCAATGTCAGTGACCACACGTTGAGACATAAATCATGTTCTATACCATGCAACTGAACCCAGATTTCCATATTGGTAATCGGTAATGTACGTGGATCCATCCCTTCCCTGAGTCTTTCAAACACCAGATGAAATCGATCAAATGTCTAAGGATTACCATCACAAACTCGTTTAATATCAATTTCATGGTAAAATTGAAACAAAAAGCGATTAGAGTCTAGTTACTTCACATACATGCCCTTACCTGATCTCCATAATGACGTCATGTTGTATTGCATGACTTGAAAATCAATAGTTGAATCCGTTAAAAACTTCCCAATCAAGCACCATCGTGTGTCGATCTCATTACCTATCTCAGACTCCTCCACATAACTGAGTTCCTCCTGTTCCTCGTCTTCAAGAGAGAATCTAGCGAAGCTTTTTTCAATTTCTCGATTTGCACTACTTTGTCCAGCCATTTGTAGGGTTTAAAACACAAAGACAGATCTTGAGACTTGATATATAAACTAATCATTAACAAGAAAGCATTCTCACCATATCTAATGACAAGACTCATGGACAATATTTTAAGTTGCCCTTGATAGTATTGTTTTAGTTTTTTATATATGGCTTGAATATGACGAATAAGACTTCAAAAGCTGTGAGCATTTCTTGGCGTATAATTTCACCAAATATAGATCTGTTAAATATTTGAATTTTTATTCCCTTACAATTTTTAAGGGATGTATTGAGAATTAGTTGAATTTATTTTTTATTAAAATATATTAGCATTGGGATATTTTTTGATTTGAATGTTATCGTTGAAATATATTTTTATAATGAATTGGAGATTATTTCTCGTTTCAGAAGAAGAAAATAAATAATTTAGGTCTTTAACTTATAATTAATATATTAATTTGAAAAAATTTGGAAGATAACTGAAGTTACTAAAATATGGTGTTATTTTATGAACTAACAAGTAATTTAAATTTTAGCACAGGTGAATATTGGAGTCAAAAGATTTGTGACAACAAATGAAAATCAGAGCAAGTCAAGACGTGTCAATTTTGTCGGATCCTATTTTATCTGGTATACATCATTTTTGACCTTATTTTGATAAATATAAATAGTTCGCACTCTGCAAAATATTAATTAACTTACAGTATTTTACTTTCTTTACGATATAAGTAATAATAGTAGTTTATTGTTATCAAATTATCATATTAACATCCTAATCCATGAAGGCCAACTTTTAATATATGGAGATATCAATTCGTGTCATCTTATTTAACATTCATTACATTCTACTACGACTGTGTCAGTTCGACAAATTTTAAAATACGTAGGTTTTAAAATTAAAATGAATAAGTGTTTAATATAAGTGCTTGAATAATTTAATTATAAGTCATTTTTTTAAATGAATTAAAATAAATAATTCTTAAATATAATTATTTTAATTGGTGACTTTCAATTTAACTTAACATTTAAAGATATATATTTTAAAATGAAAGTTAATAAAAATATCAATATAAGTTGAGAAAAAAGTACGTTGTTACCGACAATCAACTTATGAGTTTATAAATTGTAAATTGATTTATAAGTGCGGTTGGCAAATATTCTAATGTGACTTACAAGTAGTGTTCTAAAAATTGGTCGATTAACTGATTAATCGGCCGATTAATCGGAGTTCGGACGAGTCCTGTCTTGATTAATCGAAAATCGAGTCAAAGTCCATTTTTAAAAAAAATCGGTCAAAAATCGGTCGATTTGGTCAAACATCGGCCAATTCAGGTCAAATATCGGTCAGCTCGGTCAAAGTGTGAGAATTAATACAAAAAAATATTTTTTAAAGAAAAATTGAAATTTAAAATAATTATTAATATTTAATAATAATATATTGACTTACGGTTTTTCTGTGGTGTGCCAATCACAAACATTTATAATTTTGACTTGTTTTGATTGGTTTTCACTTCTTAATAGTGGTGGACCCCCCGCATTCACAACAATTACACCAATCAAAATGCTCCAAATTTATGGATTTTAGTACTTAACATGTGTCTATGAGCACACACTGCACAAACTCATTGACTTATATTGAATATCACGTGCCCCTAAATACTAATCTCTAATAATGGAATAATTTTTTTCAGGTTTCAAAAAAAAAAAAAAATTACTATTCACGAGTACTGTTTACGAGTACTGTTCACGGGGTCACTGTTCACAAAATCACTGTTCATTGGTACTGTTCACGGGCACTGTTCATCGCACTGTTCAGGGTACTATTCATTAAAAAATCAGATTTTTTTTATGGCTACGGATGAATTGCTCGGAAAATTACTTGGAAAATTGGATGAGATTGATAAATGTACTCAAAAGCTTGCTAATTCAACGGAATCGAGGTTTGATGAATTGGATAAAATTTTAGATAAGGTGAAAGATAGTGATGAAGTCTATGATCCTGGTATAGAGCTTGGTTACTTTACAGGTTTAGGTAACATAGATGATTTTGTTGAATGGGTTACACAAGTCGACAAGATTTCTGCTTATACAGGTTGGACTGAGATGAGAATATTCAAAATTGCAACGCTTAAACTTACAAAGAAGGCAGGCTTGTGGTTTGATAATCTAAACACAAAAAGAGTTATATCTGGAAAAGAAAAGATTATGACTTGGACATCTCTGAAGAAGAAACTTCATGCAAAATATATTCTTTTGCATTATAAATTCGAATGTATAATGAAGATGACATCTCTCTCTCAAGGTGCTATGAGTGTTTCCGAGTATACTTCTGAATTTTATAGATTGCGCCTTATTTGTGACTTGGAGGAGACGGAAACAATTAAAATTGGAAGATTTATTCGTGGATTGAATTTGCCTATCGAAAGGTTAAATCAAGTCCATATATCTCGTTTAATGATGTATGCAATCTTGCTTTGGAATTTGAATCTTTTCAACAAGACGAGAAATTGAAGTCTTCCCTTCATGAGTTTACTCTTTCAGAAGAAACTAAAGAAGAAGACTTTGTTAGTGTGGAGAATGTCGCGGATCTTGTTGTTGATTACCATGTGTTACATGTGGCGACTACATCAAGTTTGGAGGAAAAGGATGAACCAGTTACAAAAGAAGCTATGATAGAGAAGAATGAAGAAAGACAATCACTTGATGATAAATTCTTGGTTGTTGAAGAAAATCAAATAGATACATCTCTTAAACTTGTGTGTCGTGACATGGTTGAAGAGAAAAAGGTACTCGAGGATATGTTCCAAACTAAAGAGGTTGTGTACAAGGAAAACAACATCATCATCGTGGAACACATTGATTTTCTAGGGGTAGAGAACTCGTTGAATGCACCTATCTCAACAAACTATCTTATTCTTTCTAGTTTACTTCCTAAGATACTGGTCATGGAATTGCAATTCAAAGCTTTCAAGTTCTACGAGAAATCACCTCATTGTGTACTTATTCTTAAATACTTTAGAACTCGAGGGCAAGTTTTCTTCAAAGGAGAGGAGAATGATGAGGATCAAGAAATGAATATGTTAATTTGGATTTGGTTATGCGTACTTGTGGTGATGTTCAATTGGAGAGGATGCAAACATTGGTTATGAAGCTTACTTGGACAACAAGGAATAAAGGAGCGATGCATGAAGTTGGACAAGTAGCTGATTATTATATAATTATTAATTAGAATTTTGCTTGCAAGTTTTTACCTTTCACTTGAAAGGGTTTTCTTGTTTTAAACACTTAGGATTTTATTTTCCTATTTGGATTTGGTTTTTGTCTTTTTTATATTCGGGTTTGATTTTTAAATTTGTTTCTTGGAAGGATTCATATATTGGCTAATTCAAGCTGATATTGGATTTCTCTTGGAATCCTATAGGGTTTGGGTTATTGTCTAAGCCTATAAATACTCATCTCATGTAATCTTTTGGAGACAATGGATGATATAAAACTTGTGTTTTGAGATTAACTATAAGTAGTTTTTCTTTTCTCTAAACTTCAATTACTGGATTGTTTTGAAGGTTAGATTCGAATTACTTAGTTTCTGGATTGATCTAAGCAATTTGAGATTCAAAGTTCACGTTTCTGGATTGATCTATATATATATATAGCAGATACTAAGTTTTAAGTATTAAGTAGTGAGTATTTATTATTATACATAAATCAACTATAAAGAAATATGGATACATCACTTAATAAATATCGAACATGAACTAGTAATATGTGTTATTATTTTTGAAAATTTTATGAAAACTTAATGAAATTTAAATAGCTAGAAATTCATATGTTATTATTTAATCAATTAAATTAATTATGATTAATACTCCAATTAATTAATCCAATTAATCACTGATTATCTTATTAATCGCTGATAATTACCTCTACCAAATAATGCCGATTTCCAAATTTTTAAACACGGCTTATAAATAATAATCAAACAGGCAAGGCAGACAAAATCATCCTTATTTTAGCCTCTAGTTTCAAAACTTTAAATACACGTTAAAAGTCAGATATTCAATGGAAAATAACGGAACTTCGGATTTTAATTAATTATTTCTTACTATGAAATCTGAAAGAAGGCTGTGACAACTAAACTCGTCCCCCCCCCCCCCCCCCCAAAACTCAAGTCACATGACAAATAAAACATGCATATTGCATAACAACGAGACCAGGGACCCCTACAGCATCTTCATGAATCCATTAACACCAAAGTGCCTTGAGAATCATCAATATCACTTCATCTGAAGTGTGTATATCTGTTGTTGTGAAAATGAGAATTCAATTCGAATGCATGATTGTATCACAGACTCTATGTAATTTTAGATGCACAAACAATTTCGCAACAGTAAGCTTAATTTATATGTTGAGCATGTTTCGATCACTGGTTGGTCAATGCAACTGCCAAAGAGTTTGGGAACCAATGAAGAACCAAATTTATATTTGCGTGAGTTATTTATATACTGCATAACGCATGACTTTTCTAGAAGAATAATGGATGTCAATTATATATCCTGAACATTTTATATTGTGCACTCATAAAAATGTGAAAGATTGCAACATTATTATTGCTGTTGCGTACCCGTATCAATGTTACATTAACAGTTGCAATCTACCCAAAGCTGGTCCTCTTTGCCTCGTTGACTTACTTTATTTTTTCATCCTTTTTTTAATTAATTTTTTAGATGATTTTTCTATTTATCCTTAATTTGTTTTAACATATTTGTCAATTGCTACCTGAATCATTTTAATTGGTTATAACAAAATGGCCCTCCTTTATGTCCATACCAGCCACAGTAACTAAAACTTTTTATTGTGCTACGTTATTTGAGATTGATTTTTATGAATAATTTGCTATATATAGCAGACCTTTTTTTTTTAAATATTTTATCTGGCTCCTATATTTTATTTCCTTTGAATTTAATAAAAATGATATAAAATTTATATAATCTGGTTTAAGGGTTACTTTTTTTTTCAAGTCAATATCATAATTTTTTCCCCTAATAGCCAGGATCATAAGCGAGCATTTTTTTGGCCATAGATTTTGTACAATTTTATTATCGGGGAAGCTATTCAAAGATTATATATACCCTTTTGAGACAATTTTTTTTCCTATGAATTATTCCATCCGTCCCACAACATTAGATGCTTTTATGACAATTTTTATTTCTATGTTACAAAATTACTGACATTTTTACAATATAAATTTATTGACATTTTTAAAAATTTATTCTCGTTGAAAATTACATAAATGGGTATTAGTGGAAATGTATCATTAAAATAATATTTTTTTAATAAATGCAAAAATTAAAAAGAAATTAGTATTGTGGGAGGGAAGAGTAATACTTTTGTAATAGCGAAATGGTTTGGAACAGAAAAAAGGCAGGGCGTGGTAAACAATAAGTGGCTATATATCCTACTCCAAGAAAACGATGCTGATGGGTGCTCTAGCTTTTCTGGTTGCGTACATGGGAAAAACGTAGTGGGTGGGCAAATGATATATACGTACATAGAGTGTGTTTGTGCCTGTGAAGATCGAGTAATAAGTACTAACTTAAAAGGACGATTTTAATAGGTATATAATGGGGGATTTGGGAACTTGGCTTGTGATTCCCCCTGTATATATATATATATATTGACTCCTGACTTGTGCTTTTGGCCAATATTTCCTAGCAAACTTCAACAGTCTCACCACCATTGAGTGACCACTACAGTATTTTAGAATTTTAGAGCAGTGAGTTCCAGTATTATAGTACTCATGCATGCTTATTCAGTAAATTTATTTTAATTGTGCATGCTGCTTAAACACTAATTAACCCTTTGGCGCTATGACATCTATTTCTACTTGTAACTGTAACAAATACTTCATTACACATTTTTATTCTCTTCTAGTCCATAAGTCAATGGAAGGTCACATGATGTGATTCTCAATGTATTGTACTCATACCTGGTAGTGGAAATTTGTGAGGATTAGGGTCAATGGAGAAATACAGCTAACTTTCATTCGATTTTATGTTAATTGAATTGATTGAAAGGTAAATCTATCATCTTCTCAACATGATTAAGATGTTTTAAACCACAATTTTATGTATATTTAATGTACATTTACAAGTACAAAAAGTTAACCACTATATACTTATATAATTTCCGCAAAACAATTATTTTCATATTATGGTCGTACATTTATGTAAATAAGTCGAGACGCTAAAAATCAGTTCATCATATGGGTCGAAAAAGGTAATTCGGTTTTATAAATAAGCCAAACATGCATGCTTTAAATTTGAGCATGATACAGTCCGTTTCAAGATTTGATAAACATGTGCTCATAACATAGGCCTCGTTTGTTTCGTCAATTATATGATTACATAGCAATTTTAACTTCCCCGTAACTAAGTTATAATTACAAGTTTTAAGGTAAATAAATTGTTGGGAACCACGGACTTAGGGTGTTACTACGTTTTACGATAAAGATTACGAAAAGAGGATTACCTTGTTAATGGTTGATTCCACACTCTTCTATTGTATTCCCAAATTCTCTTGAGCGAAGTGTGACCTCCGTCTTCTCAAGTTATTCTCTCTTCTTGCTTCTTGGTGGCTACAATATGTTTTCACACAATTCCAAATAAGAAGAGAATAAGAATATATATAGGCTACAATAGGGACCATGGATAATTAGGTTGGGTCTTCTAATTACATATTGAGCCTAGCCCAATGTAATTAAATATTAATTCAATCCACTAAAGAATTAATATTTGCACTACCTTTCATAATACCGTAATTTAATTAATTCGGTTCCAATATTATTTGCTTATTAAATTCCCCATGTTTAAAATATCATATGTCCATTAATTAAATAAATTACTGATAATTTATTTAATTAATATCTTTTATCCTTGATCATCCACTCAACCTTTATTTAATTATGCCAGAATAAATTCCACCTGCAGGGTTTCACATAATTAAATCTTTTTGAGCTTTCAAGGGGACATCATTAACCCGAATATTATCAGGACATGGATTCCTTCAATAAATAATATCCACCATGTATATAATTCCATCACCCAAAATATAATGATATAATTCAAAAGAATTATTTCATATATAAATCAAAGCATGTAAATAATATACACGTGTCAATTACTATTTCCGAATTAAGAACCTAAGCATTAATAATAACATAGAATTTTAGTTCTCCTTCTTAATCAGTATTAAGGGAACAATTCTAAATTTGATCCTGTTCAATATACACAAAGTATACTAGTATTATTTATTAGTCAATATAAACTAATCTAAATAACACTACAGCCATACCAGTGGATTGTCCAACACCACCTGTGCTGTGAACCTTATTATATTATATAACCGTATTTAACAGTCTAATATTCTGTATCCCATTTGATACTAAATTGTTCACAATATATAATATTAGACAACATGTAAACATTCAAATGATTCTCAAATAAACTGGCCAGAAATAAATGTACATACTTCAAATAAATATTTTCAGTATACACTAACAATCTCCCACTTATACTCAAAATATTCTATGTGTACATCAGTGTTTATTTAATCCACTATTACATAAAAATCTATGTGTCCATCCATCTGATTCATATCGCTTCCACATGCTTGTCAAAAACCTTGGTTGGCAAGCTCTTTGTGAAAGGATCTGCTCGGTTGTTTTCTGATGATATGTGAGCCACAACTATATCCCCTCGCTTTACGATTCCTCGTATGAGATGATACTTACGTTCAATATGTTTAGCTGCTTTGTGGTCTCGCGGTTCCTTTGAATTTGCCACAGCACCAGTGTTATCACAATACACTGTCAAGCTCCTAGGCAAATTAGGTACCACATCTAAGTCCAAAAGGAAGTTCCTGAACCATACAGCCTCCTTGGCAGCCTCAGAGGCCGCCACGTACTCGGCCTCCATGGTGGAGTCTGCAATGCATTTCTGCTTTACACTCCTCCATATAACGGCTCCACCTCCTGTTAGGGCGAAAACACGCGCTAATATTCACGCAAGTATACGCGTTCGCAAGTAATATAGAATACTTTCTAGTTCGTTCCCTCAGAGACTCAGACTAAATTATTGTCTAATTAAACTCACTCACCAATGTATGATTACTTCTCAATGTTAAGATAATAACACTTAAAATTGTTGATTAAATATTAACTATAATTAACTACTTAATTAACCACTTAACTAACACTTCAATTTATCAATAATAAAACACTCATGAGATCACAACTTCATTATTACTTCCTTCTATAGCCATTGTTATTACCTTTAGCATGTGACAGTGATGATATTAATCGAATAACACGAAACTGATAAAAGCCAACTTTCATTGTACTAATACCATTCTACCAAGCATCCACAATTAAGATAGAAGTCGAATAGTCATCAATTATGTTGAGTTCCTATATGTCTACAGAAATTGACAACACAGCGATTTAAGCACAAGTTATTCCTTTTTTGATTACATAGGGCAAATAAAACTGTTAGAGTTACCCACTAATCATGCACAACGTACATGAACCTATGCTAGCATGGCAAGTTCTAAATCTCAAGATCCACCGTCGCTTCACAAGAGATTAACATCCTATCTTATATGTTCGCGACGCACATAAGACGAATACGCACAACCAATACTAGATATCAAGCAATCATCACACACTAAAGTATTAAACAATTAACTAAAGAATTCCATAATAAATCCGTTGCAACCCCATGATCACGATTAGCCCATAATAGAACTTATCGCCATCATGGGTTCATATGAAATCATGATAAACAAACACAAGAAAATAATAACTAAACTAATTATATTAAAACAGAGTACGTCACAAGAGTAAATAAGTTTAAGCAAGAAAACTAGCATCCAACGTTACAACGAAACAAGAATCACAAGAAAATATGCTTCCTCTTCGTTGCGGTGTGCTAAATCAGTCTTCTTCCTTATCTCCTTCGCTTCTTGCGTAAAACACAATCTAAAACATAATCCCCTTAATACTCTCTGTGAAAATGTCTCAAATCTACCTATATAATAGTCCCATAAAACTCAGATTACATAGAATTTGGAAGCCAAACAGAAGTAGAAGTCTAAAATAATTTATCTTTTTCCCCGACCCTGCGCGGCCGCTCAGCTATGCTGAGCGGCCGCGCAGGTTGCTGCGCGGCCGGTCAGCATTGCTGCGCGGGCGCGCAGGCCTCTACTGGAAAAAATCCAGGTTTGCTCCGTTTCTTCGCCGTAATCTGCCCATTCCTTTCCTCTCGCAATGGTGAGCACATGCCAAGGCTTATTCTTGATGATTCCTCCCCCGAAATGCAACTAATACCCTGCAATGCATAAACACTAGAAAAATGCATCAAATACACAAAATACTTAATTTCAAGACACCAATTTAAGCCATTTTAAGACGTTCTAAGTGGTATAAAATGCCACTTATCACACCCCCAAACTTAAATCGATGCTTGTCCTCAAGCGTCACAGACTCAAAAATAAATAAAAATATGCATGAATGCAATCTATATGAAAATGCAACGATCCCCCTTACTACAATTAACCAACCAAATTGTCACATCTCAACGAATGCAGTTAGACAACTAAAGATCAATAAACTCATGCAAACGGACATACAGCCAGAAACGTGGTGTGTGCAAATGCTTAACAGATATGCTTCGGAACTAGACCAATTACTATGACTAGACTATCCTCAAGGCAATCCTACGATTATACAAAGAATAAAAATTCTAGGCACAAAGTGATATACAACACTATAAGAACTCTGGAGCTTACTACGGAATCGTGCTTTTTATTTACAACTCAAATGCTTATTTGACCGTGCAATGAGTGAGGTCCACAAAAGACTTATACAATGGTATCCATGTAACGAGCGTTAGGTTAGCGGATCCCAGACTCTAAAAGCCTTAGGTCACTAGGCACAAAGTCCCCTAAGAACTTAATAACTCGAATACCAAAGAGCCCACTCTTGATCAATTATGCAATTTTTTTTTTTTAATTTTTTTTTAATAACTTCTGAGCAAGTGCGTTTCGCTCCATCTTGCTCAACCCTAGACTACTCGCAACATACGCGAGCCGGCTACTAGCCATTTGACGCCTAGCCACAACTAGCAACAACTTCCATATTTTTTTCTCCAAAATTTTTCTTTTTCATGTCTTTATCACTAAGAACCTATAATCAAATTCTAAGCATAATAAGTAGATTGACCTTGAAAACAACCAAATCATAACAACAATCTAGCTCTTACGCATTCTTTAAGACTTAGTGGACTTACAATTGTTTCTAGCATGCATATCAACCTACACAACTTAATATCACTTTAATGCTATCACTACACTCGCATCAATATCACAATTCAGTCGATAAATCATTGCAAAAGAGATCCTGGTAAATGCATGAGCTACATGACATTCATAAAAAAAACTACATGGCATAAATTATGCAACTATATGAACTAAACTATCATGAATATGCAACTAAATGACACACACACAATATTCCTTAACTACCACCCCCAAACTAAAAATCTTCACTGTCCTCAGTGAAAGTAGTAGAAATGAACACAGGGTATACCTACTCGGAGTCATCATCATCATCACCCTCAGTGGGTGGAGTATCAGGCGGCGGGTATGCAGAGTCCTCACCAAAAACTGGCCACTGGATATCAGCTCCAAGGCCTCGAAAAGCAGCCCTAACGCAAGGGTGAGCTCCTGAGCAAACCTGCTCTACGTCTCATACATGGCATCCATCCGCCGTGAAAGCCTCCTATACTGGGCATCACCCATCCCAGCACCCTCCTGAGCTCTCGAAGAACCAGCCTCACCACGCCCTGGCCTAGCCATAGTAGCACCTCGTGCTGGACGCCCTCCTGGAAGACGATAACCCAGCCCATGCTCCTCAGGCTCACCACCGGTCCACTCCTGCATCCCATTCAGAGTGCCAGAATCAATCGGAGCTGCTGGCAACTGCAACTGCTCATGAGCCGGCCAGTTCACTCCCACTGCTCGGCATAGCTTCGTAACCGTGGATGCATAAGGGATGTTCATATGCTTTGCTCCCCTCAAAAACTTCAGAATTCCTTGGTAGATAAACTCACCAAGGTCCACATAGTACTCATCATGCAGAATTCCCCACAACAACTGTGCTCTCTCAACTGTGACCTCGTGTGTATGTGAAAAAGGCAAAATATTAGCACATATAAATGCATTCCATGCACGGGCATACCTGTTCATGGCGATCGCCGGAAAGTGACGATACTCATTATTTCCTGGACTGCGGGTCCAAACTGTGTCCGGTCGACAGAGAGTCGCACAAATCAAATCCAAGTCAAAATCCTCAGCAGTCTTTTCATTCCAGTTCTCCTCCTCGGGCTTCCTCTCTCGCTGTCCAATCACACGGCGAATCACCGCAGGATGATAATCAACCGTCAGCCCACGGACTACAGAAAACCCATTCTTTTCAGCCTTCGCGTTCGCGTAGAACTCGCGAACAACGCTCATCGGTACTGCTTCGGGTGACTCACAAAAAGCTATCCACCCCTTCTCTGCAATAATGGGCAACAACTCACCATCCCTCCCTGATGGTAAAAACCCCCTCTCCTTCAGAATCGGCTTCCCCAACAGCCTAGTGTACTCCTCCTCCACAGCTCTGTCAGTTAACCAAGGCCTTGCAGCAGTACCCCTCGATGAATCAGCAGTAGGAACTGTGCTGCTGCTGTCAATAGTGCGTGCTCTCTTGGGTGCCATTGATTCGTGAATAAAAGTGTGTAAGAACTGATTTTTGATGTTTGTGAGAGGGTTTAAGTGTAGGAAGTTTTGTGGGAGATATGTAGGATAGGTGTATGTATATATAGGGTGTGGATTAGATTAGGGTTTGGGAATTAAGGGATAAAATGATGGGGTAGTGGGAACAATTCGTGGGTTTATGGGCTAAAACTGTTTTTGTGTTTTTGTTTTTTAAAAATTTTCTGAAACTCGACCCCTGCGCGGCCGCTCAGCATAGCTGCGCGGGCGCGCAGATGGACTATGGAAAAAAAAATTTCAGCCCCTGTTTTCTGATTTTTTTGTGTTTTTGGATAGGTTATTAACTTCTAAGGGTTCCTGTAACAGCAATTCATGGGTTGCCTCCCACGCAGCGCTTCTTTTTCGTCATTAGCTTGACGTTTCGTACCCTGCTCAAGTAGTCAACAAAATGGCACTAACCACCTCTCGGTTTTCCATGTCCCCATAGTAGTGCTTCAACCGCTGACCGTTAACTTTGAATGCTTGGTCCGAATCATTCTAAAAAATTTCCACCGCTCCATGTGGAAACACAGTTTTGACAATAAAAGGTCCAGACCACCTTGATTTCAACTTCCCAGGAAAAAGTCAGAGCCGAGAGTTGAATAAAAGAACTTGTTGCCCTGGCACAAATAACTTAGGATGTAGCTTCCTATCGTGCCACCTCTTCACCTTTTCTTTATACATTTTGTTATTCTCGTACGCTTGAAGTCGAAATTCATCAAGTTCATTAAGCTGAAGCATTCTTTTCTTACCAGCTGTATCTAAATCCAGGTTCAATTTCTTCAATACCCAGTAGGCCTTATGCTCAAGCTCCGCCGGTAGATGACATCCCTTACCGTACACCAACTGAAACGGTGACATCCCAAGTGGAGTTTTGTATGCTGTTCTGTAAGCCCAAACAGCTTCATCGAGCTTTAAAGACCAATCCTTCCTTGAAGGATAAACAACCTTCTCTAGAATGCGCTTTATCTCTCTGTTAGACACTTCCGCTTGACCATTTGTTTGCGGATGATAGGCAGTAGCTACTCGATGATTCACATTATAACGCTGCATCATAGAAGTGAACTTACGATTGCAAAAATGCGATCCTTCATCACTTATGATTACCCGAGGTGTTCCAAACCTTGTGAAAATTTTCTTATGAAGAAAATTTAGTACTGCCTTTGCATCATTTGTCGGTAAAGCTTTAACTTCGACCCATTTTGAGACATAATCGATTGCCAGCAAGATGTACTGATTATTGCAAGACGAGATAAAAGGCCCCATGAAATCGATTCCCCATACATCAAAGACCTCGACTTCAAGCATCACATTTAATGGCATCTCATCCTTCCTTGACAAATTTCCCACTCTTTGGCAACGATCACACCTTAAAACAAACTGATGAGCATCCTTGAACAAAGTAGGCCAGAAAAAACCTGCTTGCAGAATACGAGCTACCGTCTTCTCACCTCCATAGTGTCCACCATAAACCGTGGAATGGCAGTCTCGTAATATCCCCTCCGTCTCACAGAACGGGATACATCTCCTGATGATCTGGTCAGCTCCCTGTCTAAACAAATATGGTTCATCCCACATATACCACTTCACCTCATGCAGAAACTTCTTCTTTTGAGCGGATGTCAAATTAAGAGGCATTATATTGCTGACGAGATAGTTTACAATATCTGCAAACCATAGTTCTTCCTCCTGAATTACAAACAACTGCTCATCCGGAAAAGATTCATTGATTAACGTCCTATCTTGTGAAGTAGAATTGGGATTCTCCAACCTAGAGAGATGGTCAGCTACTTGATTCTCAGTACATTTTCTATCTTTGATCTCTAACTCAAATTCCTGAAGTAAAAGCACCCAACGAATGAGTCTCGGCTTCGAATCCTTCTTAGAAACCAGATAGCGAATAGCTGCATGATCAGTGAATACTGTTACTTTTGTACCAAGCAGATAAGATCGAAATTTCTCAAAGCCAAAGACTATAGCCAAAAGCTCCTTCTCAGTAGTGGTGTAGTTCAATTGGGCACCATTTAAAGTCTTACTCGCATAGTAGACCACATGGAAGAGATTTTTCTTGCGCTGTCCCAGAACTGTACCTACCGCATAATCACTTGCATCACACATCATCTCAAATGGTTCTGTCCAATCTGGTGCTGTAATGACTGGTGCCGTGATCAAACTCTCCTTGAGAGTCTCGAATGCTGCCAAACATTCATCATCAAATTTGAACGGCACATCTTTCTCAAGCAAATTGCACAACGGCTTAGATATCTTTGAAAAGTCCTTGATGAATCGCCGATAAAAACCCGCATGACCAAGAAAACTACGGATTCCTTTCACAGAATTAGGTGGGGGAAGATTTTCAATGACTCCCACCTTGGCCTTGTCCACCTCCAGACCTTTGCTAGAGACCTTATGCCCAAGGATAATGCCTTCACGCACCATAAAATGACATTTCTCCCAATTAAGCACCAAATTAGTTTCCACGCATCTTTTGAGTACGGCGCGCAGATTATTCAAACATTCATCATATGAGTGTCCAAAGACTGAGAAGTCATCCATGAACACTTCGACGTTAATTCCAATCATGTCAGAGAATATAGCCATCATACATCTCTGAAAGGTGGCCGGTGCGCCACATAACCCAAACGAAACTCTGCGAAAAGTAAATGTGCCAAATGGACAAGTGAAGGTAGTATTTTCCTGATCCTCTGGTGCAATACAAATCTGATTATACCCGGAATAACCATCCAGAAGTCAAAAATACTCATGACCCGCCAATCTGTCAAGCATCTGATGAATAAATGGAAGGGGGAAGTGATCCTTCCTTGTGGCTTTATTCAATTTTCTATAATCCATGCATACTCTCCATCCTGTAACTGTTCGAGTAGGGATGAGCTCATTCTTTTCATTTGCGACCATAGTGATACCTCCCTTCTTAGGTACATATTGTACGGGGCTCACCCACGAGCTGTCAGAAATAGGATAAATGATGCCTGCATCTAGCCATTTCAGAATTTCTTTCTTCACCACCTCCTTCATGATGGGATTCAGTCTTCGGTGCTGTTCCACAGTTGGCTTACTACCTTCCTCTAGCAGAATTTTATGCATACAATATGAAGGACTTATCCCCTTGATGTCTGCTATGGTCCATCCAATATCCGATTTGAATTCTCTCAAAATTCTTAAGAGCTTGTCTTCCTCACTACCTGAAAGGTCAGATGAAATAATAACAGGTAACGTAGATGAATCACCTAAAAAAGCATACCTCAAGTGTTCAGGTAATGGCTTGAGCTCCAAGGTAGGTGCTTCCTCTATTGATGGTTTGAGCTTCCCTTCAGCGTTCTTGAGGTCAGAAGTACCAAGAGATTCAAATGGTATGTCCAGCTTTCGCTTCCAGGGAGAAGCGTTCAGATATTGTAATTGCTCGTTGCTATCTTCATCATCGCTGTCAAAATCCCCCACTAAGGCCTTTTCCAATGCATCAGACATTAGCATGTGATCGAGTTCCGAAGTAACCGCAGAATCAATCACATCCACTTTTAAGCACTCCTCATCTTCTGTAGGGAATTTCATTGCCTTGAATACGTTGAAGGTCACATCCTGATCTTGGACCCGCATAGTAAGTTCACCTTTTTGCACATCTATCAAGGTACGGCCAGTAGCCAAGAAAGGCCTTCCCAAGATTATGGAAATCTTCTTATCTTCCTCAAAATCCAGAATAACAAAATCTGCTGGAAAGAAGAGCTTATCCACTTTGACGAGCACATCCTCAACTATGCCCCTTGGGTAAGTAATGGAACGGTCAGCCAATTGTAGCGACATGTATGTGGGTTTTGGATCAGGCAGATCCAGCTTTTTAAAGATCGACAATGACATCAGATTAATGCTTTCTCCCAAATCACAAAGGCACTTGTCAAAAGTTAGATTGCCAATGGTGCAAGGAATGGTGAAGCTTCCTGGATCTTTTAGTTTTGGTGGTAACTTTTACTGCAGAACAGCGCTGCATTCTTCCGTGAGAGCAACGGTTTCAAGGTCATCCAGTTTCACCTTCCTTGCAAGAATAGTCTTCATAAACTTCGCATAACTAGGCATTTGTTCAAGAGCTTCAGCGAAAGGTATATTGATGTGAAGTTTCTTGAACACCTCCAGAAACTTCCTGAACTGTCTATCCAGCTTTTGTTGCTGCAATCTCTTAGGAAAAGGTGGTGGAGGATAGAGCTGTTTCTCCCCTGTATTAGCCTCAGGTAGAGTGTGTTCAACAGTAGTCTTCCTTGGTTCCGCCGCTTTCTCCTTTTGCTTAGATTCTTCATCTCTAACTTCAGCTTCGACTTCCTTTGCCTTTTCAGCCTCAGCCACTTTTCCAGACCTTAAGGTAATAGCCTTGACTTGCTCTTTAGCTTCCTTCCTGCCTGGTACTTCCGTGTCACTGGAAAGAGTGCCAGGTTGATGATTGAGCACTGCATTGGCTAATTGACCGATTTGATTTTCCAAGGTCTTGATAGAAACCGCCTGACTCTTGCACAGTAGCTTAAGTTCCTCAAAATCAGTACTAGTGGGTGCAGCTGTACTTCCCTGTTGAGGATATGATTGCCTTGTAGCATACTGCTGTGGTTGCTGGAATCCAGGTGGGTTAAACTGTTTACGCACTCCTTGCTGATATGGTGGCTGAATAGCATTCTGATTATTCCCCCAGCTGAAATTTGGATGATTTTTGTTATTAGGATGATATGTCGCTGGCACAGGCTGCTGTTGTCGCTGATAATTATTCACATACTGAACAGATTCGTTGACAAGAGAACACTGATCCGTAGCCTGAGAACCTGCACAAAGCTCACAAATCATAGCTATTTGATTAACTCCATACGTAGCCAGAGAATCAACCTTCATTGATAGCGCTTGGAGCTGGGCTGCAATAGCGGTGGCTGCATCAACTTCCAGAATACCTGCTACCTTGCCTGACGTCATCCTCTGAGTTGGGTTTTGATGCTCATTTGCAGCCATCGTCTCTATAAGATTATACGCCTCAGTATAGCTTTTAGCCCATAAGGCTCCTCTAGCTGCTGCATCGAGCATGGGCCGAGATTGGGCCCCCAAACCATTATAGAAACCAGTGATCACCATCCAATCCGGCATTCCATGATGTGGACATTTTCTCAACATTTCCTTGTAGCGTTCCCAAGCCTCGCACATAGATTCTGTAGGTTGCTGCGCAAACTGAGTAAGAGCACTCCTCATAGCAGCAGTCTTTGCCATTGGATAAAACTTCACCAGAAACTTTTGCGCAAGATCTTGCCACGTAGTGATGGACCCAGCTGGTTTAGAATGTAACCAGTCTTTAGCCTTATCCCTCAGTGAGAATGAGAAAAGCCTCAACTTGATAGCCTCATCAGTCACGCCATTATACTTAAAAGTGCTGCAGATCTCGACAAAATTCCTTATGTGCATGTTGGGGTCTTCAGTTGCCGCTCCTCCAAAAGAAACAGAATTCTGCACCATCTGAATAGTGCCCGGCTTGATTTCAAAGGTGTTAGCTTGAATAGCCGGATGAAGGATGCTTGACTGAATGTCATCAATTTTAGGCCGAGAAAAATCCATAAGAGCTGGATCAGCTTGAACAATACGATCTCCCATGTTTACTGGTTCTTTCTGCTCAGTTCCTGAATCCGAATCCTCAAAATCTAACTTCTCCGGAATATCAAGAACTTCGTCTGTCTCCTCAGCTGTATCTAAAGTCCTCTTGCGAGCACGAGAACGAGTTTGCATAAACGCTTGCTAAAGTACCTGAAACACAACCGAAAAGAGTAAGTAACTACTACGTCCTAATCACTGAGTCCTAATGACCAATGATGGTAAGTACATAAATTAAACAAATACGCCGAGTTCCCCGGCAGCGGCGCCAAAAACTTGTTAGGGCGAAAACACGCGCTAATATTCACGCAAGTATACGCGTTCGCAAGTAATATAGAATACTTTCTAGTTCGTTCCCTCAGAGACTCAGACTAAATTATTGTCTAATTAAACTCACTCACCAATGTATGATTACTTCTCAATGTTAAGATAATAACACTTAAAATTGTTGATTAAATATTAACTATAATTAACTACTTAATTAACCACTTAACTAACACTTCAATTTATCAATAATAAAACACTCATGAGATCACAACTTCATTATTACTTCCTTCTATAGCCATTGTTATTACCTTTAGCATGTGACAGTAATGATATTAATCGAATAACACGAAACTGATAAAAGCCAACTTTCATTGTACTAATACCATTCTACCAAGCATCCACAATTAAGATAGAAGTTGAATAGTCATCAATTATGTTGAGTTCCTATATGTCTACAGAAATTGACAACACAACGATTTAAGCACAAGTTATTCCTTTTTTGATTACATAGGGCAAATAAAACTGTTAGAGTTACCCACTAATCATGCACAACGTACATGAACCTATGCTAGCATGGCAAGTTCTAAATCTCAAGATCCACCGTCGCTTCACAAGAGATTAACACCCTATCTTATATGTTCGCGACGCACATAAGACGAATACGCACAACCAATACTAGATATCAAGCAATCATCACACACTAAAGTATTAAACAATTAACTAAAGAATTCCATAATAAATCCGTTGCAACCCCATGATCACGATTAGCCCATAATAGAACTTATCGCCATCATGGGTTCATATGAAATCATGATAAACAAACACAAGAAAATAATAACTAAACTAATTATATTAAAACAGAGTACGTCACAAGAGTAAATAAGTTTAAGCAAGAAAACTAGCATCCAACGTTACAACGAAACAAGAATCACAAGAAAATATGCTTCCTCTTCGTTGCGGTGTGCTAAATCGGTCTTCTTCCTTATCTCCTTCGCTTCTTGCGTAAAACACAATCTAAAACATAATCCCCTTAATACTCTCTGTGAAAACGTCTCAAATCTACCTATATAATAGTCCCATAAAACTCAGATTACATAGAAGTTGGAAGCCAAACAGAAGTAGAAGTCTAAAATAATTTATCTTTTTCCCCGACCCTGCGCGGCCGCTCAGCATAGCTGCGCGGGTGCGCAGGTTGCTGCGCGGCCGCTCAGCATTGCTGCGCGGGCGCGCAGGCCTCTACTGGAAAAAATCCAGGTTTGCTCCGTTTTTCGCCGTAATCTGCCCATTCCTTTCCTCTCGCAATGGTGAACACATGCCAAGGCTTATTCTTGATGATTCCTCCCCCGAAATGCAACTAATACCCTGAAATGCATAAACACTAGAAAAACGCATCAAATACACAAAATACTTGATTTCAAGACACCAATTTAAGCCATTTTAAGACGTTCTAAGTGGTATAAAATGCCACTTATCACCTCCCAAAGTAAAAATATATCCCGAGGTTGATTTCCTCTTATTCCTATCTGATTGGAAATCTGAATCAGTATATCCCAAAGAAAATAGATCTGAGGCCTTGTAAATTAACATATACTCCTTAGTCCTTCTCAGGTACTTGAGTATAGTTTTTACTGCACTCCAATGTTCCTGACCTGGGTTCGACTGATATCTACTAACCATGCCTACAGCAAAGCAGATGTCAGGCCTCGTACATAACATAGCATACATTAAGCTTCCACATGCTGAAGCATAAGGAACTGCTTTCATGCTCTCTATATCCTTAGGTGTCGAAGGACACTGCTTCTTAGATAGAGCAACTTCATGCTTAAAAGGCAGAAAACCTTTCTTGGAGTTCTGCATGTTAAAACGAGCTAATACTTTATCAATGTAGGGCTCTTGAGATAAAGCCAACATCCTTTTCTTGCGATCCCTTATAACTTTGATCCCAAGGATGTATGCCATTTCACCTAAGTCCTTCATGTGAAATTGTTTGAACAACCATGCCTTTACTGATGATAACATCTCAACATTGTTTCCAATGAGTAAAATATCATCTACATATAGTACTAGAAAAACCACTGCATTACCTTCACTTCTCTTATACACGCACGATTCGCTTGGACTTTGATCAAATCCATATGACTGGACTGCCTGATCAAAACGAATATTCCAGTCTCTAGAAGCTTGTTTAAGTCCATAAATAGACCTCTTAAGCTTACATACCAGATGCTCTTGGCCTTCCTTAATGAATCCTTTTGGTTGCTGCATATAGATGGTTTCTTCAAGACTTCCATTAAGAAAAGCTGTCTTGACATCCATTTGCCAAATCTCATAATCGAGATGAGCTGCTATAGATAAAAGAATACGGATTGACTTAAGCATGACTACCGGTGAAAAGGTTTCCTCATAATCGATACCTTCTTTCTGAGTATACCCTTTCGCAACAAGTCTTGCTTTCCAGGCTTTCACCTTTTAATCTAATCCCCTCTTTTTCTTGTAGATCCACTTACATCCAATAGGTTTTATACCTTTGGGTGGTTCCACGAGCTCCCAGACCTGATTAGAATACATTGATTCTATCTCAGATTTCATCGCCTTTTGCCAAAGATCTGCATCTTTGTCTTGTGCTGCCTCTTCGTATGTACGGGGATCATCATCATGTTCACCAGAGACCAAGTCTGAAGACTCACCCAAAAACATGAATCTATCAGGCTGTTGAACAACCCTCCCACTACGACGAGGCACTGGTGCGGTATTAGTGACAGGTTGTACATTATGTTGTGGTTGTTCTACTTGTACTACAGCTTCATGGGTATTATTTGTCCCTCCCACTAGTTCCTCTAAAACGACACTACTCATGGGTTTGTGATTCATTATATATTCCTCCTCTAAGAATCTTGCATTGGTGCTAACAATGACATCCCGATTCTTCGGACTATAAAATAAATATCCTTTCGTTCCCATGGGGTAGCCTACAAACAACCTTACTTCTGTACGAGATTCTAACTTAGTCCCGTTCTTGTTCAGCACATGTGCTGGACAACCCCATATTCGAATATGTCTTAGACTCGGTTTATCCCCGGTCCACAATTCTAAGGGGGTTTTAGGAACCGACTTAGAAGGTACTAAGTTCAGAAGACAGCCCCAGCAGCCCCAACAGCCCCAGTTGCCGCAACAGCCCCAGCAGCCCCTTGTAATCGCACAACGGAACAAAAAACTACCGGAATTGATTTTCGATCGCACATAACTATTACAAAATACCCGGAACAATTACAAAAAAAATAGATCTAATACAAAACTAATTTTGTAAAATCTATTCTAACACGATCAACCATCGTGTAAATTACAACCACGATTAAACCACGTGGAAACCAAAACAAAAATTAACCACGTGGGATCCAAACACATAATTAAAATATACATGGCCATAATAGTGGATTAACAACCTGCATCAAAACCAATATAAGCAAAACACTATATACACGCATATATAATTACGACATTGATATTATATCATAAAACGTAGAACCCATTACCAGGCTCTTGATACCAATTGTTGGGAACCACGGACTTAGGGTGTTACTACGTTTTACGATAAAGATTACGAAAAGAGGATTACCTTGTTAATGGTTGATTCCACGCTCTTCTATTGTATTCCCAAATTCCCTTGAGCGAAGTGTGGCCTCCGTCTTCTCAAGTTATCCTCTCTTCTTTCTCCTTGGTGGCTACAATATGTTTTCACACAATTCCAAGCAAAAAGAGAATAAGAATATATATATGCTACAATAGGGACCATAGATAATTATGTTGGGCCTTCTAATTACATCTTGAGCCTAGCCCAATGTAATTAAATATTAATTCAATCCACTAAAGAATTAATATTTGTACTACCTTTCCTAATACCGTAATTTAATTAATTCGGTTCCAATATTATTTGCTTATTAAATTCCCCATGTTTAAAATATCATATGTCCATTAATTAAATAAATTACTGATAATTTATTTAATTAATATCTTTTATCCTTGATCATCCACTCAACCTTTATTTAATTATGCTAGAATAAATTCCACCTGCAGGGTTTCACATAATTAAATCTTTTTGAGCTTTCAAGGGGACATCATTAACCCGAATATTATCAGGACATGGATTCCTTCAATAAATAATATCCACCATGTATATAATTACATCACCCAAAATATAATGATATAATTCAAAAGAATTATTTCATATATAAATCAAAACATGTAAATAATATACACGTGTCAATTACTATTTCCGGATTAAGAACCTAAGCATTAATAATAACATAGAATCTTAGTTCTCCTTCTTAATCAGTATTAAGGGAACAATTCTAAATTTGATCCTGTTCAATATACACAAAGTATACTAGTATTATTTATTAGTCAATATAAACTAATCTAAATAACACTACAGCCATACCAGTGGATTGTCCAACACCACCTATGCTGTGAACCTTATTATATTATATAACTGTATTTAACAATCTAATATTCTGTATCCCATTTGATACTAGATTGTTCACAATATATAATATTAGACAACATGTAAACATTCAAATGATTCTCAAATAAACTGGCCAGAAATAAATGTACATACTTCAAATAAATATTTTCAGTATACATTAACATAAATAACATGTGTTTGATTTATTACTATCAACTATAAGTTGCGTAGTTAAAATTAATAAGTAATTAATATTTATAAATTTGATAGTTATGTAACTTGTGATGATCATGGTGGACCGTAGTAATTATGTTCCAATGTTTTGTGCAGGTAACTACAAAATCTTGGAACTTGAAGTTCCCTTGCCTAATTTAAAAAACAGCAAACCAAGCGGTGTAATTCTTTTTGGTTCCTAAGGAATTTGAAGTCACATAGTTGGATTACATCGAAACAAATCGAGGCCAGAATAATTATCAAATATTAATGTATATATTATATTTAATTAATATACCAATTTATTTAATCCATTCATTATTTTAATATGTTAAATTTACTAACTTATATATTTGCACTAGTTAAATTATAATATATGTTAAAAAGTAAATATATAGTTATTTAACGCAATTTATTCGAACTCAAAGCTAAAACACTTACATTTGTGAGTTTGGTTTAAACAAATTTGTAGGGTTTTCAATATATTTATTTGATAATTTTGTGTTTATTAAAACAAGAAACGGGCAGAACCATGAAATATACGAACTAATATTCGTTAGTTCGTGAAAAAGAGTTAGAAGTTGAGTTCGTTCTTGAATAAGAACTCGTGTGCAATATACTTGTGGCCATCACTCATGTTTCAAGTATTTGACCTAAAAAACTAGGCCAAGACAAATGTCCACAATCTTAACTAAGGCATCAAATCTGGAACCCTGTAGTAGCTAGGGGGGTTTCAACATCAAAAATATATATTGGAGTTGATTTGAATTAGTGTGTGGATTTGCATGAAGAGATTGGGCGGGGGGATGTTGAAGTGAATTGACAAAGATAGATGCATGAGAGAAATGCCAAATACAAAAGGCTCCCTTTATAAAGATAGGGGGTAACCCCCAAGCCAATTCATAGATAACAAGCACTATATGGTCATTTTCAGCTTGTGTGTTTTTCAATGTAAAGTAGAAAAAGGAAGCAACGCTTTGTAGCCTATTTACACGGCTTTTGGTGAAGAAGGTCCGGAAGGTAGCATCTTTGCTATGTTGATAAATTTGTGGCATGAGTCAACTCTGGTTTGCCATTTTTCAAGTTAGGTTAGGTCTCTAATCATTAGAATATGTTCATGATTATTTATCCTCATTTCTATTGTTGTTACTGCTTTGAATTAGTTCATACCTTTAACCAACTAGGTATATATGGGGGGGTCAATAACCAGTTTGTCAAACTCGTAAGCTATTGTGGACATGTTTGAGATTCATTTTGAAGTATGTAGCATAATTCTTGTATTAGCGTATGAACAATCAATTTCTTTTATTAAAGAACGATGAATAATATATGACAAATTATCATTTAGGAACAAATCTTGAGAATATTTTTGAAAACTCTTACATTTGTGGACAGTATATACACATATGTTTGAACTAAAACAATTTACTGAAGATTATTGGCACAGAAATGAGAAACCACGGAGTTTGGCGAAGCAACCAAATGTTACATACTTGCATGGTTGATAGCTAGACTGACCAGTAACTAAACTACCAAACTTGAATAACATCCTTATTTAAATTTTGAATGACTTATTTGGACCAAAATAATGGGTATACAACATATATACCTTAATTCACTATTATCATAATATTCAGACAATTGTGCATTGAGCGTACTTGGAAATTAAGACATCCAAGTACAACGGATGTATACGTATACATACAGAATTATGGATGGAAGCCAAAGTTGGGGTTCCTATCTTACAAGATATTTCCGTTATATTGATAATGGAAGATTTATATATGTTGTGTTGTGGACCTGTGGTAGACACGTTTTCCTATTCATATAGTCCCATATATCTAAACTAAATTTGCGATCATGATTTATGACTTGAAATCTGATTTTCTTCAAACTACAGCCAAAACATAATAAGAAATAGACGGGTTCGAGCCCCCGGTAAGATCATCTCTAACCCTCTTGGGCGTGTCAATTTTGACACCTAATTAAAAACTATTATATTTTTAAATTTTCTTTCTTCAGTTTCTTTTTTAGCATCTTTTTTTTTAAAAAAAAATTTAATGATTGGCATCCCAAGATACTTACTTCAATAATTTCAAATAAAAAACAAAAAATATAACTATAATAAACATATAATATTTTATGCAATATTGAGAGTACAAATAAATTTGACACCTTACGTAATCGAATGTAAACTTTTGGCATCCAAATTAGCACCTCATATCAACTCACTTGTCACCTCAATAACATTCAACAAATCAAATAAGAGTGCTAATAAAACACTAGTACAAAAAGGGTCTATAGCGTCGTTCAAAACATACTTTTAGCGTCGTTCAAGTGGCGTAGTAATGCAGGCAACACTAAAGGTATGGATCTATTGCATCGGTTATTTAGGCGACGCTTAAAATTGTTATAAGCGTCGGTTATCAGAAATGCCGACATTAACGTATAGGCATAAGCGTCTGTTATCTAAGAAACCGACGCTATTGGTATAGGCATAATCGTTGGTTATCTAAAATGCCGACGCTTTAGGTATAGGCATAAGTGTCGGTTAACTAAACTTCCGACGCTGTAGATATATGAATAAGCGTCGGTTACCAAAAATGCCGATGCTATAAGTATAGACCTATTGCGTCGGTTAACAAGAATGCCGACGCTTATAGTGTTTTTAAAAAAAATATATTTTTATTATTTTATTGATAACCTTAACTTGTTGTCTTACATACACAATGCACCTCTAGAAGACTTTGATGAGATATTATGTATAACAAACAACAAGCACAAATAAACCATAACAAATAATAAATATATACGATTTTTAAGGAAAATGTATCGATCAAGGTTTCATACATAATTATGCTAAATATCTTTCTGAATCAAAGATTTCTATATACATAAGTATGAACTTTTAACATTTTACTTGCATAGTTACTCAAATCACACAGGACCTGCAGCCACTTCCCCTGTATCTTTGTCGCCGCTGGAATTAAAGTTCAATCTTGATCAGATAAACAATACCTTCTGTTTCTAGGCACAACCTGTCCAGAATGATCAAATTCCGGGATAAACTAGTGGACAATGAACATGCACAAATTGTTGCTGGTCCAAGGACCTGACTGGAGGGTACATAGGTGGGTTCAAATGAAATTGATACTTAACACAGAGATGTCGTGAGTGGGTTAAGTCTCTGCTAGCCACCTGTAGATCACCAAAAAAAAAGTCAAAAATTAGTAACATACACCATTAGTATAGATAACCATTAGTACAAGCAGAATTACTATAAGGAAACCATATCAGAAGCAATTCATCATACATATATTATTAACATATTACTGATGATGGTAATTATTTTCATATTTAGCTTCCTCCAAGATAAGGGAATATGTTACCTCGGTCAGAGAGCACCAGAGTAGTATAGCCTTTCTTGATCGCATCATGTGCTTCTAAACAGATCCTATCTAATGTCTCTTCCAATTCGTTTCTGCCACGTTCCTTCAAATACGTAATATCTACAACTTTGATGCACCAGCCTCTGTAGTTCATTTTCTTAATAGCTTGCATTTCATCAATCGATAGAAGGGGGCCTTGGAGTGACATACGTTGACATTGTTCTTTATTGGTCTCTGTCAGATCCCCTTCTGGACCAACCATGCACTCCATAGATGTAATTATCTTCTCCCGGATAGGATCAATTGGAGGATTTGTAACCTGACCAAACATTTGCTTGAAATATTCAAAAGTAAGTTTCTCTCTGTTTGACATCACAACCAAGGGAACATCATTCCCCATCGAGCCAAGAGCTTCAACAACATCTTTTGCCATTGGTAGCAATAGCATCTCTAATGATTCGACTGTGTAACTGAAAAACAAAAACAATTCGAGTTATCTTTCATATTCCGGAAGAGTTTAGCCAGCAGGTCAAGGAGATACATACCCAAAAGCCCTCAGGGGAGCCACTAAACCATGCATTCCCATGTATTCCATATTGTCATCATTGTTAGATGCCCAACAAGCACATAGGTGAAGCCACTTAAATTTTTTGAAATGCGGAAGTTTATAAAGTCATAGATATAATAGAAGAACAAGAAAGGTGGAAATAATCAAGATGAAGAAGGCATATATATTTATAATCCTTACTTTCAAGACTCCGGTTATGGGTGGCCACACCTTATCAGATTCATCAACGGATTCAACAATGTTCTTAAGAGTTATCTTTTTCCTTTCAAGCCACTTTCCATAAGGTCGTGCTAGTGAGTATTGCTGCTTTAAAGCTTCATCATCTACACCAACATGCTTTTTGAAATCCACAAGAAACATCATTCCAGGATTCAGTCTTCCTTTCCTGGATACATCTTCTGGTGGGATATCCACCACCCCAACTTCACTTGCCATTATAACTCGTCCGCTGTGAGTAACATAGAAGCGACCAGGGCGTAATCCATTTTGGTCCAAGGTAGCCCCAAGATAATGACCATCAGTAACTGCAAGTGATTATTATAAGTCAGCAAAAACACTAAACATTGCAATATCATAATTATATGTTAAAATCAACATCATGTAAGCCTCTTACATGATATTAGTGCTGGACCATCCCACGGTTCCATGAGCGCTGAAAAATATTCATACAAAGCCTTTCGTTGAGGATCCATATTTTCGTCATTCTACCATGCTTCAGGGATCATCATCATAATAGCTTCTGGGAGACTCCTGCATGCTCGAACTAGAAGCTCAAGAACACCATTAAAAGATCCTGAAGATGCAGAAACAATGTCAATAATCTATATGAATAAAAAAAGCTTTCACCATATTCAATCAATATCCTATTCCATTTGATATGCCCTTTCATCTAGTTACTGTGTAACTACATATACATGTATCACTAGCACAGGTGACTTCATTTTTCAGATTGTGTTTATACTCTGCAAGACCAGAGCTTTGGATATTATAAAATTTGTATAGAAGTATGTCTATTGCTTGATTCTATTTCCATAAATAACGAATATTAAGAAGTAGACTGAAATTATTCCTACTGATCCTACCAAGATAACAGAAGTGAACATACAATAAGTAGTAGGAGAATGCATATATAACTTTGTTTCAGAGTCTGTCTATTGCTTCTGTTATGTCTAACATTCCAACTACACATTCACATAGCTGATAGAGCAACTCCACTTGACAGTACTTTAGGTTTATGAGTATATTTACAAGAAAGGGTAGTGCTAAAAATAAATTAAAATGCAGAAGGGAAATTTGAAAATGTTGTACAGGGTTTTTCGAATCCCCTACATGATGGTAGAATTGTATATAGATTAAGTAGTTAATATTATAGAGCATTGGAATACGTAAGTTCTGATTAGCAAAAGAAAAAAGTAACAAATACACAAATTTGTAAAGGAGATCTCAATGTGCTTTCTTTGAGCTTGTATTTATATGTACTTCAAGCAGATAGTACCGAGAACAACATAATTCTTTCTTGCAGAATATATGTACAAGATGAGGTTCTTTAGTTAATATATGTGATCATTGGAGAACTCCTTTATCTTATACTCACATGTTCAGGCTTGTATATGATACATCAAACAGGATTAAGGCTGAGATAATTTACTAGATGCCTAAAATCAGCATTGACACTCGTGATCTTTTAAGCTTTCTTCAGACCATCAAACTATTGGGAATTTTCTTGATTCATAGCCTAATATCCTCACCCTCTACTCTGCAGGATTGTCCTAACATATTTTGTTTGTATTAGCAACAAATGCACAACTTATTGACCTTATTAGTTCATGGAAAATCCGTGTTTAGTATGTTCTCGCATCCACTCTATATATCATCACTTCATTATACTACAGCAGTATAATAAAAAAAGCCGGAATTTCACAACACAAACAGCTCAATGACAACAATAATTAAACTAGACGATAATCAACACACACTCAATTTCACATTAACATTCTACAAACACCCTCAAAATCAAATCTTTACCACAAAACACTTGAATGATAACAATTCAACTAATACCCACCAAAAAAGCATCAAAGAAGCGAAATTACGAACCTTTTCTTTGCGCTTGCTAGTTTAAACCTCAGAAGCAGAGCAATCAGCAAAGATGAGGATATCGCGAGTCTGCCGAACTATATCGACCGGAGATTTAGGCTAAGACTTGAAAATGCCCTTCATTTTCGTCGCTGACGAGAGTGTCTACTCACCGCCGTGACTCAACTAGGGTTCAACCGGACAAACAGATTCATGTTCTCTCTCTTTCTACGATCTCTGTCTCTGTCGGTGGTGGCAGTATAGATGCAGCGATTGTGTATGCATTAGTAGGAATCTGACTTATAGATTCAAACCTAATTAGTTTTTGGATTCGCAAATGGTCGAGAACAGAGACGACGGATATAAAGATCTGGGTTTGAATTGAAAGAAATAGTGGGGTTCCCGAGAATAGCGTGAAATATAGAGTAAATTATTTATATTTGGATTATTTTATATAACCATTATATTTTTTTAAAAAAAATATAATCTTTTTCTTGTATATAATTTTTATATAAATGGATTTCGAATTGATCTAAAATATAAATAAATATACTCATAATATATTTTTATAATAAATTTTGCAAAAATGATTTTAGTTACATGTGATTACTCATCATTATATTTAAATCAAAATTTTTAACTATGTTAATAATTATTATATTTTATTTATTTTTAATATAAAAAATTAAAAATATAATTTAAATTTTATTACATTTTTATAATAAATTTTCAAAAATGATTTTGGTTAGATGTGATGACTCATCATTATGCTTAAATCATAATTTTGAATTGTGTTAATAATTATCATATTTTTATTTATCTTTAATATCAAAATTTAAAAAAATATATATATTTTATATAAAATAATTATATTGAAATAGAATAAAAAGTATTCGATAACAAAATATTTATATAAATATAAAAAAATTAGTTAAAGAAAACAAATTTTTGAAAGAAGTTTAGATTACTCATCATATGTTACATCAAAATTTTGAATTATGTTAATAATTATTATATTTTTATTTTTTAATATAAAAATTTAAATATATATTTTTATATAAAATAACTTTATTGAAATAAAATATTAAGAATTTGATAACAAAATATTTATATAAAAAAATAGTCAAAAGATAGTATAATATAAATAATTTTAGAAGAGAATTCCAAGATATTTATTTTGAAACAAATATTTCTATTTTAATAATTTAAATTTTTTATTTTGTTAATCGAAATAGGATCTCTTCTCGAAGAGTAGTATTTTTAATAATTTTTCCTTATATAGTATGACAGATCATATTATTATTCACATGATAATATATTTAATGAAAATTCTCAATAATTTGAAAATCCAATCTTTCTATAAATTTTAAAATAATCATTTGTAAAAAAAATCGGATACTTTAATTACTCACAATATAATTAAAAAAATTGGTACAACTAAATACCAGTTAAAATTTGAATTTTAAAAATAATTAAAATTATTTAAAAATAAAAAAATAAAAAAAAATCACACTCACCAAACTTGACGCAATCACTTGTACACACCCTATGTGAAATATAAATTCCCCATCCTATATGCAGACTGAGAAGTAAAAAGAGATCACAGGATGCCAGAAAAATTTATCCTTTTTAAAAAAATTTAAATACTTTTAGTGTCGGTTAAAGATAATGCGACGTTAAAGGGTCAGTTTAGGCGTCGGTTATTTAGGCGTCGTTATTCATGATGACGCTTAGGATCATTTTAAGCATCGGTTGAGTAAAGACCAATGCTACAGGGCCTACTTTAGGCATCGGCTAAGTAAAAACCGACGCTTTAGGATAAGTTTTAGGCATCGGGTGTTAATGACCGACGTTAAAGGTTGGTTTTAAGCGTCGCCTGACTAAAGACGACGCTAAAGAGTCAGTTTTAGGCGTCGGTTGTTTCATGACCGACGCAAAAGATCCAACACAAATGACATTAAGTGTCGGTTAAGCTAACACCCGACACCTAAAGTATGTATAGGCCACGGTTCTGTATATAACTGACGCTAAAAGTGCGATTCTTAAAGATAATTCTGTACTAGTGAAAATGTCAATATCATGACGCTCTCCATTAAAAAAGCTCTAAATACCACGATAGAGCTACGCTCTATTTATATAAAAAAACTAACAAAATTACTTTAGTTAGAAGTCATGGACTTTTACACTAGTCTACCTATTATATATGCGAAAGTTTTTAGAAATATAAGGTAAAATGAATATCATATTATTTGTAAACAATTTTTGATACCCAATTCTATATCTCCTGTGGTATTCCGTGATAACTCCGGTGAGCGGGGAGACTCATTCTGACGCCGTGACTGGACTCCCTAGTGATGGTTGTGGTGTAGCTTATGTATGGTGTCTACAAAACAACACCGGAGGGGGGTTTGAGCCCAGCGGTGCGGCGCCTCCGGTGTGAGAGTAAGAACTTGCTTGGGGAAGACGAAGATAGATAGGAAAGGGAGATAGCTGTGTGTGTGTATATGAGTGTGTAAGAGAGCGTAACCCTTAAACACTTTCCCTTTGGGGTATTTATAACCCAAAGGTAGGGTTTATGGGTTGGTACCTTTAGATCATGGCTGTTCATTGCTCTGGCGGAGGACGCCTGACTCGGATGGATTCCCTACATGTGTCCAGGCAAGTACCACCTTTGTAATACACGAAAGGCATGCTGACGCATGTCATACTTGTCTCAGATGTTGGTTGTTGATAGTTGTCATTGTCACGTGCCCGCGTACCCTTCCTTGGCGGGCTGTGGGGCATGCCTGTGTTTAGGGGACCCCCTCGAGTCTGCTCTAGCTGGGTTGGATTCTAGCTGGGAGGTGATCCTGCTCCTGGGTTGGGGCTGGGCCAGCCTATCAACCTGAGCCTGGATCCCCCCACTTGTTTGTTCCAAGTGAGGGGAGGTCTCGGTTCCCCACCTGAGCTTGTCTCACCCGAAATCTAGGTTGGGCTCTAGCTGGGTTTTCTATACCCTATCATTTGCCCCCCACTCCCTTATGTAGATTTTATGGATGAGGGAGTAGAGTAGGGTTATGTGGCTGTTGTTGCCATAAGAAATTTTTTCTTCTTTCTTGCCCCCAATCCGGGTATGGTATTTTAAAGACCAATCCGGATTCAAGTAGGAGAAAGTGGTTTCCTTAGTAAAAATTTTCTTCTTTCTTGGACTCCAATCTGGGTATGGTGTTGTAGAGACGAATTCGGATTAGAGTAGGAGAAAATTGTTACCTTAGAAAATTTTTGCTTCTTTCTTGCCCCCAATCCGGGTATGGTGTTGTAGAGACCAATCCGGATTCAAGTAGAAGAAATTGGGTACCTTTGAAAATTTTTGTTTCTTTCTTGCCTCCCAATCCGGGTATAGTGTTGTAGAGACCAATCTGGATTCAAGTAGGAGAAAATGGTTTCCTTAGAAAAATTTTGCTTCTTTCTTGCCCCCCAATCCAAATTCAAGTAGGAAAAATTGGCTGCCTTTGAAAATTTTTGCTTCTTTCTTGCCCCCCAATCCGTTTATGGTGTTGTAGACCCCAATCCAGATTCAAGTAGGAGAAATTGGTTTCCTTGGAAATATTTTCCTTCTTTCTTGCCCCCCAATCCGGGTATGCTGTTGTAGAGACCAATCTGGATTCAAGTAGGAGAAATTGGTTGCCTTAGAAAATTTTTGCTTCTTTCTAGCCCCCCAATTCAGGTATGGTGTTGTAAAGAGCAATCCGGATTCAATGGAAGGAACTGGTTGCCTTGGAAAAATTTGCTTCTTTCTTGCCCCCCAATCCGGGTATGGTGTTGTGAGTGGTAGGATCTGGGTAAGGGACTAGGACCCGGGTAGGAAGCTCTGAATTCTGAAAAATTGGGGGAGTTGTAACATTTTTCAGTTCCCCCCACGATTTTGAATTGTGGGCAGTTAATTTTCCTTAGAAATTGATCCATAATGATTATGGGGTTTAATGTGTATTGTGTGTATATATATACATATATTAGCATAACTGAAAGGTTAACCAACCCTGGGCTGCCATGTGACAGGGTAGTTCTCCCCATACCCCTATATAAAAGGCTGCACCCCCTTCTCTTCTTTTCTTTTTTATTCGCACTAGAAAAACCCAACAGTCACTACTTCTTTTTCTCTCCAATTTTGCGACGAGATTCAACGTTGCAGTCTGTATGGTTTTCTTCGCCGTTGTTGCTCTCTGTGCATCTTTTTTCTTCGATTCGACTTGTAAGCTTTCGGTTTCCTCTCTTTTTTTCTTTGTTTTATCTCTGATTTTTTGCATGCTTCAATTTTGTTTTTACTCGTGGATTTGATGCGGAATAGGAATGTTTTGTGTTATTTTGTGGTAAAAATTTTGTTTTTTGTCTTCAATTTTTGTTGCTATGCTTAGATCTGCGAGTAATTCAGTGTTTTTCCTTGGTTTATGGTTCGATTTTCTGGGTTTTTGAGGCTGTGTTCTTGGTGTTCTTGGTGGGATAATCGTATGTATATGTAAAATGGTGTATATTTTGGTTTTTGATTCTTGGTGGAACTTGTTTCTGGGTTAGGGTTTTTGTTTATAGCCGTGTTGGGGGGTGTATACCTGGTTAAAGGTTTATTTTTGTGCTCCTGTTTGATTGTTTAGCTTTGTAGGATGTTCATACCCGGGTTTGAAGGTATTCTTGGGTCTGGGTGAGTGGGAAGTGTTTTGAGTTCTATTTTATGATAAGTAGGAATATAGTGTTTGGGGTAGTGCTAATCTGGATTAGTGATGTGTGGTCGGGTTGGACTTGCATTGCCGGTCCGGATTGGCAGGTTATTGTAGAACTAACATAACATGCCGGGTCCGGACCATTAAGTAAAAACATAAAACTTGTAGGAGTACAGACGAACTGACATTGATTTTAATAGGTATATGGTCCGGACCAAGCAACTTGCTATAAGACCTTTTTCTTGCTACCCAGGTTCATCAAACCAGGAGAGTGATCCGGATTCTTCAGAAAGAGATCAGATCCGGGTTGAGATGGGTAAGATGGCTGCTACCTCGACTAAGATTTTAAGTAATTTTTGGTATAAAAGACTCTCAGATCGGTCCATACCCTTTACTCCTGAGGAGTACTAGATCGATGTGAAGTATCATTTTGTGACCAGGGCTAAAGATGTTGATAATGAAGTTTACTACTTGAGGATTAAGTATGAGAAGCAGCCCGATGGTCACCCCGGGGTCTATAATCAAGGGTCCCTTGATAGAGCTTTCTCATATTTCCCTATTAGCCGGGACCACTATGTAATAACCCCAATTTTTGGAATTTTTGAAACACTAATGAATAGTAACTTTTGTTGATGATGCTGATTAAGGAAAATTGTCAAACCATGCTATATAGGAGTACTGTTATGGAAATTCTAAGATCATGTTAGTATTCCATAAAGTAAATGAGTGTATCTAAAGGTCGTCATAATTCGGATTCGAAAACTTTGATTTTTCCTGAAAATCCACCAGATACCGAAAGAATTGAGTATAAGGTAACATGATTAAAAGGATTTAAATTCAAGGATTATAAAAGAGGATCATAAAAGGAATATAAAATATTGATAAAGGTTAGGGGGACCCAAGTAATAAAATCACGGATACATTTCCTCGAACGACCAACGAGAACGAACGATAAGCGAATCGTATAACCATTAAGCGATTAAGAAATGCAAGAGAGATTAGTGCAAAGATCAAGGCTATAAATCAAACACAGATGCAAGGAGTAAGCCAAGGATGCTTCCACCACCAAACATGGACAAATGGCAAAGAAATGAGGCCATCATTGTGACACTAAGCTTAATTATCATCCACTCACTTAATCAAGCCATTAACCACACAAATATCAACCACACTTCATTTCTCACCACACAATTAGCCAAGACAAGTCAAAATACTCTCTTCCCCCTTTTTAGCAAGCTCTCCCCCCATCTTGTACCATTTTGGATGGAGCATCTCAGATCTGGGTGGAATCCGAGGCGCCATATGTTTATTAAACATCTTTATAAGTATGTTTACAAGATATCCCCACTGCATATAACCCCCAATGGGATTACGTCTATGGCATGGTTCATAGCTTGTTGCAATAAGACGGGGTTCCATCCTTCACTGAAGCCATTCCATCATCTTTTCTACTCGTCAAAATCAAACCAGAAGCCCTTTTATGAGATCAGGTTTCGGGCTGCTGATTGCGGGTATGGTCCGGGTAGGTCCAAGCCGATTATGCACCTGACCTCCCTGAAGTATTGGAATAGGGAGATAATTCTCTTGAAGGGTATGGACTTGGCCTACCTCCCCTATTTCACTTTAGAGGGGATTCAAACTAAATTTCACCCGGCTTTTCTTGAGGGTGAGGCAATTGAGCAGATCCGGGCCTTCTATGATAGTCTCGAGTTTCAGCTTACCCGAGACACTTTTCTTAGTCATAAAACTCTGTTTAATTTTGGGTGTAAGTTTGTTTTTTGCTTTGCTTTTAGATTTATGTATAAATATATCCAGATATTTATTGTTTTTTGATACCTGGATCATATTTATGTTGTGCTTACCCGGGTTCTTCAGTATTTTTGACTTGGTTTTTCTTGTTTTTCTTTCAGGTATTCCCCACTATAACCCGGATTTTGTTGCCATCATGTCTTCCTCTGCGTATGTTGCTGCCTTCAACAGTCTTGGGATTGCCTTCAAGATAAAAAGCCTTGCTGGTGGTGGATCCGGGTCTACAGATACCGAAGGGGGAGCCGAGTCATCTGCTCCTCAGAATGTGGTGGATCCAGGTAGTGAGACTCTGAATGTTAAACCCCTTGTTCAGGATATCACTGATGATGATGAGCCCCCTAGGAGAAGAAGAAGAAGAATCCATCCTCCAAGCCTCCCCGGGATAAGACTGTTGTTGCTGACCAGGTTGTTTGTGACTCGGAGGGGAAATGTCCGAATGGGGAACCGATGAAAGTTGGGACTAAGACCCATGTAGACCTTGCTAACTTCATGTCAGACATCCCGGCTGATGATGATTTGGATGATATAGAGGGATCCGGGATGGCTGCAAGTTTCAAGAAGGTTACTGATCACTGTGGACAGGTATGTTTATAATCACCTTCTCTTTCATACCAGGGTAGGATTTCTTTACTTAGTCATTTTTTCTTGTTTTCTTTCACGTTGGGAGTGATATCGCTGTCTGCTCGGATATAGCCTTCAACGAGGTCTGGGAGGCCAACAAGAGGACCGGTTCTGAAAAGGAGAGGGCTGATAATTTGAAGGATGAGTTGGATGAGGTCCGGGAGGTTTTAAGACCGTTGAATCGAGGTTGAACAGACAGCTGAAGGAGGAGAAGGCTCGGGCCGATGGCCTTGCAAAAGAGGTTGAGAAGCTGAAAGCTGATTTGGCTGCCAAAGAGAATTTGAGCAAAGAGGCTATCATTGCCGATTTTAAGGCAAGTGATGAATTTGTCCGAATTGGTGTCTAATCCGGATTGCTGTTTTAATGAATATTGTTTCGTTTGCTGTTACTAATTCCTTGCTTTATAATATTTTTTATACTTAGAAAATATTTTAAGTAAAAATTTGTATATTTCAACCCAGGTATGAATCCATAGCCGGGTTGATATTTGCATTGTATCACTTTTTGTACTTAGAAATATTTTAAGTACAAAGTAATTGCTTTCAGCCCATGTATGAATTCATAGTCGGGTTGATGTTTTCTTTAAATACTTGCTTTTAACCCGAGTGTGAATCCATAGCCGGGTTGATATTGGCTTTATTTTGTTTTTTGTACTTATAAAATATTACAAGTACAAAGTTATTGGTTTCAACCCGGGTATGAATCCATAGCCGATTGATGTTTGCATTGAATATTTACTTTCAACCCGGGTATGATTCCATAATCGGGTTGATATTGGCTTTATATTGCTTTTTGTACTTAGAAAATATTACAAGTGCAAAATTATTGCTTTCAACCCGGGTATAAATCCATAGCCGGGTTGAAGTTTGCTTTGAATATTTGCTTTCAACCCGGGTATGAATCCATAGTCGGGTTGATGTTGGCTTTATATTGTTTTTTGTACTTAAAAAATATTATAAGTACAAAATTATTGCTATCAACACGGGTATGAATCCATAGACGGGTTGATGGTTGCTTTGAATATTTACTATTAACCCGGATATGAATCCATAGCCGGGTTAATGTTGGCTTTATATTGCTTTTTGTACTTAAAAAAAATTTTAAGTATAAAATTATTGCTTTCAACCCGTATGAATCCATAGATGGGTTGATGTTTGCTTTGAATATTTTCTTTCTACCCGGGTATGAATCCATAGCCGGGTTAATGTTGGCTTTATATTGCTTTTTGTACTTAGAAAATATTATAAGTACAAATTTATTTCTTTCAACTCGGGTATGTATCCATAGTCGGGTTGATGTTTCCTTGAATGTTTTCAACCCGTGTGTGATTTTATAACCGGGTTGATGTTTGGTTTTTCATAGTAATTGTTTAATAATAACTGACTGAATTGGAAAATTTCTTTTCATTAATCTGAAATTTTCTTCATACAAGAATTTGGATCATAAAGTGGTTTCTTATCAAAGGCTACAAGTTTTTGATTGCTTTTTGTTGCTTTCTCTACTAATAGAATTTTCTGAGCCTGAGTCCATGCCAGGTATTGGGGATCTCGGATTCGTCCATGTTCATTAGCTTGTAAGTCTCTGGCCTTAGTACTTCTTTGATTTTTTAAGGCCGCTCCTACTTGGGCATCAGCTTTCTAGTATTGGTGGGATCCGAGGCTTTTGTATCTCGAAGTACCAGGTTTCCAACTTGAAAGTTCTTGACCCTGGACTTCTTGCTAAAGTGCTCCTTAGTTTTCTTCTTGTATTTTTCCATTCTTACTATAGCCTGGTCCCAGACCTCATCAATGAGCTCAATATTTGTTCTGAGCCCCTCCTCGTTAGCTATTTCATCTAAGTTGATCGCTTGGTAAGAAGGGGATCCTGCTTCGATAGGCAACATTGCTTTTGTTCCGTAAGCTAGCTTGAAAGGTGTTTCGTCTGTGCTTGTCCGGGGACTAGTCCTATAGGCCCATGACACATTTGGCAATTCTTCTGGCCACTTACTTTTACTTTCTCTAAGCCTCTTCTCTATGCCCCAGAGAAGGATCCAGTTTGTCACTTTTACTTGTCCATTTCTATGAGGGTATGCTACTGATGACTTTTTGTGCTTGATACCCCGCTCTTGGAGATAAGATTCGAATTCTGACCCGATAAACTGCGGTCCATTGTCTGATACCAGGACTCTCGGGATTCCGAACCTTATCAATATATTATCCATGAATTTTATACAATCCTGCTGGTTTATGGTTCTCATTGCCTTTACTTCCACCCATTTAGTCATGTAGTCGATTGAGACTATGAAGTATCTTAGATCTCCCCTGGCCCAGGAGAAGGGTCCCATAATGTTTATCCCCCAAACAGCGAAGATGATTAGAGATAGGACTGATGAGGGTAGTACTATGCTTAGCGGGGATATATTGCTGAAAAGCTGGCACTGCTTGTGTTTCTTTACAAATTCAACTGCATCTTGGTGGATTGTTGGCCAGTAATAACCTTTCCTTATTATCTTGTGAACCAGGGCTTTCGCATATATATGATCTCCGCATATCCCTTCATAGACTTCCGTTAAACAATATTCTTCCTCCGCTCGGCCAACACATTTCAGGATAGGTGAGGAGAAGGTCCGTCGATAGAGTAGTCCTTCTTTAAGGAAGAACTTTACTGCCTTAGCTTTTAATCTTTGAGCCTTTCCTTTTTCTTGTGGGAGTTCCCCCTTGTCCAAGTAGTTGATGAAAGGAGTCATCCATTTCAGATTATTTTCTATCTCCAGTATCTCTTCAGTTTTTAGTGTTGGCTTTTGCAATTCCTCAAAGTAGACAGAGCAATCCAGGTATGATGAGTTCTGGACCAGCTTGGACAGGGTATCCTATGAATTTTCTTCTCGACAGATTTGTAGAACTCGGCTCTGTGGTATCGGCCTCTGAATTTTCTTCTCGATAGATTCGGCTCTGTGGTATCGAGGCTAGGTAGCTCTGGACCAAAGCTTGGTATTTGGGTAGAATTGGATATTTCGCTATATTTTTGTCATTTATTTGTTTAACTACAATCTGGGAGTCGCTATAGATGTCAAGGTCCTGGACCCTGAGGGTCCTAACAAGCTTCAATCCTGCAATCAGGGCTTCATACTCTTCTTGGTTGTTTATTGCTGAAAATCTGAAGGAGATAGCAGTTTGAATAGTATAGCCATCTGGGCTCTTTAGGATGAGCCCGACTCCTGACCTTTCATTTGTTAAAGATCCATCGACCTTGAGAGTCCAGGCACCCGGGTTAGGACCTTGGAGTTGGGTATAGTTATTGTCTGGGTCAATGCTCATGGGCATAGGCCCATCTTCTGGAAAGTTGCATTCTATGATAAAATCAACAAATTCCTAGTCTTTGATAGCAGTCCTTGGAATGAAACTCAGGTTGAATTGACTTAGCTCAACTTCCCAATTTACAATTCTTCCAGAGATATCTGGCTTATGTATTATCTTCCTTAAGGGTTGATCGGTCACAACCCAGATCTCCCTCCCTTGGAAGTAATTCCTGAGCTTTCTGAATGCTGTGACCAAGGCAAAAGCAAACTTTTCCAATCTTGGGTACCTGGTCTCGGAATCTTTTAGTACTTGGTTTACGTAGTAAACTGGTTGCTGTTTTCCACTGACTTCCCTGATCAGTGCCGCTCCAACTGCTAGGGCTCCTACTAAAAAGTAGAGGAATAGGGCTCCTCGGGTAGGGCTTTAATTAGGACTGGTGGCTGGTAGAGGTATCTTTTGATTTCTTCAAATGCTCTTTGACATTATGGGCTCCAATTAACTTCTTTCTTATTGTTGGCTCCTTTTAGCTAGTCAAAGAAAGGTAGGCACCTTTCTGCGAGCTTTGAGACAAATCTTTTGAGTGCTGCTAGTGATCCTGCTAGTTTCTGCACATCCTTCTGGGTCCGGGGAGGCTTCATCTCTTGGATTGCTTTTATCTTCTCCGGATTGGCTTCAATCCCCCGGTTGCTTATCATGAATTCAAGGAATTTTATGCCCCCCACTCCAAAGGTGCATTTTTCTGGATTTAGCTTGAGCGCATGTTTCCTTAAGTTGTTAAAGCATTCTCTTAGATCTTCGATGTGACCCGGGATGCTTGTGGACTTTGCAATCATATCATCAACATAGGATTCTAAGTTTCTTCCAAGTTGGGTCTTGAAAATCTTATTCATTACTCTCTGGTAGGTTGAGCCTACATTCTTCAATCCAAAAGGTAACATCATATAGGCATAGACTGCTCTGTGGGTGATAAATGCTATCTTTTGGATTTCTTTCAGATTCATCTTGATTTGGATGTATCCTGAGAAGGCGTCCATAAAACTTAGCATGACATGCCCGGATCTAGCATCTATCAGTTGATCAATATTTGGCAGGGCGTAGGGATCCTTTGGGCATATATTATTCAAGTCGGTGTAGTCAACACACATTCGCCATTTCCCGTTTTCCTACTTTACCATTACCATATTAGTCAGCCATTCCGGGTACTTAACTTCGCATATGATTCCAGTTTTGAGTAGTTTTTCCACGTCTTCGTCTATAGCTTTCTACCTCTCCGGGGAAAAATTTCTTCTAATCTGCTTAATGGGTTTCCTATTTGGATTAACATCCAAGTTGTGCATTGCTATGGATTCATGAAGCCTTGACATGTCTCTTGGGCCCCAAGCAAATACATCATCGTACCTTCGGAGCAATGACACCAACTCTTCTCTAAAGATAGTTCCAAGCCCAGATCCTATCTTTACCTTTTTAGAAGGATTACTCTCATCGATCAAAATTATTTTTGTTTCTACTGCAGCCTCAACCTTTGCTTGATCTTGGTTCGAGACCATTTGCTGGATCCGGGCTTCATCATTCTTCTTCATGTAGATTTGACCATGGGTCGGCGTCTTTTCTTGGTTAGTTTCCCTTAATTCATTTGCTTCAGGGTTGGTTGCTTGAATAGTAGGACTACTCTGGCTGAGAGCTGGGTTTACTTTAATCTCTACCATGACTTGGTTGCTTTTTGGATCTTCTGATCCTAACTCGGTTGCTTTTGGATCCATGTTAGATTCTATAACTTGAACTTCTTTTCTCGCAACATCCCTTGAGGGGGCGGTGTTTTTGTTGCTCTACTACTTTTGAAGGACTGTGGCCTTCCTTTTGTTGTCCTGGTGAGTTTCTTCCATGATCAGGGCCTGGCTATAACATCTTTCTGCGACTTTATAGTCTCCTTTAACTTCTCATATCCCAGTTGGAGTTGGCAACTTGATTTTCAAGTGTTATATAGAGGTGATTACTTGTATTCTGGTCAAAGCTGAGCGACCAATTATTCCATTATAAGATGAGGGAGTGTTAATCACATAGAATTTTATCACATGGGTTACTTGGTTTGGAATTGATCAAAATATGACAAGCAGGTATATGGTTCCTTTAATCGGGACCAAGTTATTCCCGAATCCATAGAGGGGGTCCTCCTGGCACTAATTTGAGCGGATACTCCCTAGTTTTATACGATCCACAGTATGCTTGAAGAGAATGTTAAACAAGGAGCCATTGTCTATGAGCATCCTTCTCACCTCATTATCAAAAATATCAAGTGTTACTACCAAGGCTTTATTGTGATTGGGGTTGACTCCCTCATAATCCTTACTGCTGAAAGAAATTACCATCTCCGGGAACAATTGGATAGAGAATACCTCATCACCTGAGTCCGGGTTGCGGGGAGGTGAATGGGAGCCTCATAGGACTATATTGACCATATTTTTTCCTTTTCTTGATCCTTCTCCTTTCTGATTGGTTTCTCGGGATATGTATTGGTTGAGGTTCCCCTTCTTGACTTTCTCCTCAATGAAGTACTTGAGAGATAGACAATTTTATGTTTTGTGGTCATGCGTTTCATGATAGTCACATTGTCTATTGTAAGGTTGGCTCTCTAGGGGAGTCTGCATGGGCTTCGGTAGGTAGTAGAATCCGTCTTTGATCTCTTTCAGTATTTCCTCCTTGTTCCTATTTAGGAGGGGTCCACTCTGGCTCCTTCCTAGGCTCTCTGGCTTGCCTAATTGGTCCTGGGTCGCTCTTGGATTCCGTCTTAGGACCAAGTTTTTGAAATATTGGAGTATTCTGCACCACATTGGTCTGCTAACTTTGTTTGCTCTACTTGAACTTTTTGTCCTGATGGTAACCCTCTTTCAGTCGGTCATCAGAGTTCTTGCTCCTGGATCCCCCGTTTCGGGTCATCTTTATAGCCTGGAGCACATCTGTTTCTTTGATGAATCTGACTGCCATAGAGTAGGCAGCAGCTAGGCTATGTGGTTCCTTGTTGATCAACTCTATAATATACCTTTAATTGTGTTCCAGGTCCAGGTTTCTCCGGAATATGCTTAGTGCCTCCCGCTCATCTAAGTTTGAGATCTTATTGATTCCTTCCTAGAAACGCCTCATATAGGCTGAAAGAGTTTCGTTGTCATACTAGCGTATATTTTCGAGATGGCACATGTGCAACTCATGTGTCTTGTTTGCTTGGAATTTCCTAAGGAAGGATCCGCGAAACTCTTTCTAGCTGTTGATGCTTCAGGAGGGGATCCTGCTAAACCACCTCTGAGCCCCCCTTAAGAGTCGATGCGAAAAACCCGGACTTTGTTAAATCATTGTAGTAGTATATCTGTGCAATTTGCTCAAAATAATTCAAGTGTTCTTCTGGATCCCCCAATCCGTTAAATAAATCAAAGTTGTAATGCTTGAGGTTTCTCTTCCAGGGAATGGCCTCTAGAGAATGGCTGAATGGTGTTAAAGTATCCCCAATCTCCATCCCAGAGTCATTCTCCATCTTTCTTTGGAGTTCATAAATCATATCGTTGAGGTCCTTCTGCCCCTCCTCCTCATCATCGGAAATGACCTCGGGGGTGGGGTCCCTCCGGGGCCTCTTGCCCTTGGCATTGGTCAGTAGCCTATCCTCTTCTAGCTGCATTTTTTTTGAATATTTAGCTCAAGCTTTGCTTCTTCTTCTTTTCTTATCTGTTCTCTCATCTCTTCGAATATCTTCTTCCTGGTTGTTTCTATCTCTTTCTTATTTTGGTCTTTTTTATTTTTCTTCCCCTTAACTCTGATTCGGTCAAAGACAGATCTCCTAGATTGCTGAGAGCCCCAGGACTATTCTTGATCATCCTACTGTTCAAATTCTAGCAAAACCCGGGATTGCTCTTTTCTGTAGATCCTGATTGCTTCAGCGAATTCATTGCTGGTTAGGTTGGCCATATGCTCCTCGACCACTGGAACATTGGTATATTTATATTTATTTAGCTCAATGAGGTTCATGGCATCCCAGGGCGTTACTACCCTTTCCAAGACCGGGGTATGTTATGTCAATGGTTGCTCCTGAAGGATTTCTCGGTCACCCCCAGGGTCTTGTGCCTGAGAATGGTCCTGGTCCTGGACCCGGGTACTTGCGGAGGGTCTCCCAACCTTACTCTTTCCTACTCTTTCCATTGTCTCAAGTGTACAAACAACAACTGACCAAGATTTGAAGCTAAAAATGTTGATCCAAGGTTGCTTTTTAAAGATAACAATTTTTTTCCAGAACAACACTAAAGAAATTTTCAGGGTTTTGCTAACAATATTGCGGAATAAGTATAACGTGGTCTAAAACATGAAGAAAATATTCAAGCTAAAACATATTTGGGTTTTAAAACAATCAAAACTATCTATAGCGCACACAAACGTGGCTTCAAAGCAAACAGAACTGGACTCACACAAACATCACCTAAAATGACGAGCACACACAAATGTGGCTTAAATAAACAACATTTATAGTTATGAGAGAGTGTGGTTGCTTAGTTTGTTACAGGTTAAAGAAATGGACTCTTTTAAGAGCTTGCTGATGAAGGTGAATCAAGGGGCGTCGTGATCCAAGGATGGAGAGCCCCTCCTTCTAGCACCAAATGATAACTCCGGTGAGCGGGGATGGTCCTTCCGATGCCGTACCTGGACTTCCTTACGATGGTTGTGGTGTAGCTGCTGTGGGGTGTCTGCAAAACAACACCGGAGGGGGGGGGTTGAGCCCCACAGTGCCTCCGGTGTGAGAGTAAGAACTCGCTTGAGGAAGACAAAGATAGATAGGAAAGGCAGGTGGCTGTGTTTGTATATGAGTGTGTAAGAGAGCATAATTCCTAAACCCTTTCCCTTTGGTGTATTTATAGCCCAAAGGTAGGTTTTATGCACCAAAGGCGTGCTGACGCATGTCATGCTTCTCTCAGATGTTGGTTATTGATAGCTTTCATTGTCACATTCCCACGTGCCCTTCCTTGGCGAGCTGTGGGGCATGCCTGTGTTTAGGGGACCCCCATCGAGTCTGCTCTAGCTGGGTTGGATTCTAGCTGGGAGGTGATCGTGCTCCGGGGTTGGACCTAGGTCAGGCTATCAACCTGAGCCTGGATCCCTCCACTTGTTTGTTCCAAGTGAGGGGGGTCTCGGTTGCCCAACTGAGCTTGCCTCACCCTAAATCTGGGTTGGGCTCTAGCTGGGTTGCCTATACCCCATCACTCTGTATATGTAACTCTTTTAGTATTAACTTAAACACGTTCCCCTCTATGTAAACATATTGGAATTCACGATGGCTTGCAAGTAAAAAAATAGCTAAAGAATTTTTTTATGTACACACTATATAGATTCCTTATCCTCTTTATATAATCTGTCTGTGTACAATTTATAAAAAAAACGTGTACATCTATATGGGTCTAGTTTACATGGAATTCATCCTATCACACAACGCCACGTGTAAAGTAAAATTTCAGGTATTGTGCATGAGATTTATATTCACACGTACGTGTTTGAGGTCCATATAGATAAACAATTTACTACATGGGTTGATGATACAAAAATCAATAGATTTATATTTACATTGAATTTTAGTAATGTATATCATGTCGTAAATCATATACACATACACATACACGAAATATAAATATAAATGAAAATATTTATATTGTATGATGTACAACTGCATATAATTTATAGCTTATATTAAAATTATCAAAGAAGGCTTAAGTTAAATCGGGTTGGGTTGGTTTGGCCAAATTTTTTTTGAACCCGTACCCAATGCATCTAATGCGGTTTGAAATTTTTTTAACCCAACCATGGATCGGGTTTTTTAAAATGGTTTAATCGGCCTAAAAGAGGGTTGGGTTGGGTCGGTTTGATCGGATTGATGAACCCATGAACACCCCTAGTCGGAGGTAATGAACTGATATGCCATGTTCTCCCTCATCTCCCTCATCTTCCTGAGTTCACTCAACTCACCACTAAGAGTGGACAATGCCTAGTATAAAGATTTGTCCAGGTTTGCTATTTTGATATAAAATCTCATACACACAATTACATCTTCTATAAGCACTTGTACATTCATATCGGAAGAACAAAACCTCGCATTCTTCTCCGTGCAGGTCCGACCGAAGACCGTCCATGCAGAAAATTGGTTCCAATATTTGGCGCCTTCTGTGGGATGTACAAGTAAGCTTAAACCAAAATCTAAATGATCGTTGTGTCTCCCGTAGTGGATGATCGTGTAAGAAATAAGGGACGAGCACGGAGAAAAAGTGTCATGAATTTACAACTAACATGTAGTCGATCGGCCTAAAAAGACATAAGCCGGACATGACTTGGTTAATCAATTAAAAAAAGAAAATCTAAGTGGACCAGCCTTTAATTTTTTTTATTTATACTTATGTTAATGATAACTCATGTTTTGTTATGCATATGTTCTATGTTACTTGTCTGTCAAAAATAATTTTTGATAAATAATTCTTATGTTGCCAATCGAGTGACTATCATAGACATATTCTGCAAATACTATATTTTTTAGTTCAATTTATGTACAATAAAAATTTGTATTGTAGGTTTGACTTTTTAATACATTCTTAAGCATAAAAAATATGTTCTTAAATGTATTAATTTGAGGAAAATTAATATAATATGTTTTTAAGGACTTTTACTAGTGTTGTACATGAATTTTGTATACTTTCCAATAGTTTACTTTAAGAAGTATGGCTAATGCCTGAGAAAATAGTTGTTACCGATCCTTGTTATTTGATCAATGCATGAATTAGAAGAGTCGCATACTGGTTGAAAAAAGAGAGAAAATTTTCGAAGACTAAATCAGCCAAAGCTCATGCTGAAAATTGCTCTTAATATCAAGGGTTGGTTTAGGAGTAAAAAGTACGAAATGGAAAAACTTATAGTATCTTTTCGGATAATCTGAATATTACGAAGAATAACTCAATACACCAGCTAGCTGGAATGTATGCCATAATGTCATATATATTGTGTGCAAGTAGAACGCTCAAACCCAAGCGAGATAGAATTTAGAAAAGCTAAAGAAACAAGATATCTCTAATTGTTAGCTAGAGAACATAAAGCAACCTTAGATTGAGGGAAGTACAATAATTTATTTCCTACTTATGTTATGTGATATAAAGTTCTATTGTACAAGATAATTCAATAGTCTGTCATATTAAATTCTATTTTTAACCCACCTTATGTTATTACATGCCGCGTAATTTTGGCTCGTTATACACAAGCCTGCAAATTATGTTGTACGTAAGCTATGGCATGAGGTTATATATAGTAATGGCCTATCTTGGCAAAGTAAAATTTCTTGGTTTTGGATCCTAACTAATGATTTGTAGGACATATAATCTACCATTTTTCCAGGTTCGAATGTAGTCTGATATATGATCTACTATGTCATATATTGTCATTGATTTTGTTTAAAAACTCATGTTCACATCGTGGTTAACAACCATAATTAATGAATATTATGATGAATTTGACATGTCTTATAATGGAGACTGTAATACTTGCTATTCGGTGCTTTACACTATTTTATATTAAATTAATAGTTCTACAAAGAGAAGTTCTTAGCCATATAAATTTTTTGATCTTTTCTACGATTGCAATAGTATAATCTATATACGTTTTAGCCATAGATTACTGTATGCACCAGAACTATCATATAATAAATCTCTCTCTAAAATATATCTAGTGTTCTGCACACAATACTGATTTCTTCATTGTTGGCTCACCATAATATTTTTATGCTAATATTTGTCTTTTCAACTTACTGGTACGAGTAAGTACTTTCAATTTTCATAGAGTACTAGTAATTTTTAGGACTTGGAACAATAAATTGGGTGCTTTTCCTGCAAACACACCAAGGCATCCTAGTTTCCACCATCATGATTACTGGATATATTCATCGAAATATAGAAGTACAACATAAATTGGCTTCTCTAAGCCAGCTCGTGACCAAAGTCAAGATAATTTTGTTGTGTCCTCGAGTTTACTTGGCAAAAATAAAAAAAGGTAGCTGCGGCAAATACAACTCGGAAACTTTTTTAACATCTCGTTGTGGATAAGCCAAAAAGTTCGAGGGCTACCACAACACAACAACTAGTTGTGAGTTCAATAAAAATGATGCTCCAATCAAGTACAAAATATGCAAGACCTATGCAAACAAGGAAAAAGCAAAAATGGAAATCTGAAAATTACGGAATGCATGACTTTGAAGAATAAACTATTTTCATTGAGAATGTTTTGGGAAGTGAATTATGTATCATCAGAAAGATCTCGGAGTCTAGTTTTTTATGCAAAAAATGGTTCATTAAAAGGAATTTTATACATAAAGTAATGGCTATTTTAGTGAAGGTATGTCAATCTGTTCATATTTGTGACAATCCGATGAACTACAAGTTTTTCTAGCTCAAGTGGCACAATGAGATCATGGGACACGAAGTGACTTAGGTTGAAAAAAAAGAAGAAAAAGGAAGATGACATGTGAAAAAAAGAAAAAGATCATTGCAAAAAAATCTTTGCAGTTGAAATAGAAGCTGCTAAATTGAAGAAACATGAAATCTGCAACCGTTGATTTCCTTAACCAGCCTAGAAACACTCAATAGCTCGGGCATTCAATTCGTGATTTGGAGCATACTAGGAACAAGGTCCCGCAAAAATTCTTGCTAAAGAAATTCAGCAGCAGGAACATGATTAAAATGAGATAATTTACAAAGCAGTTAATTATCAACTGCACAAATTAAAACTCCTTAACGACCATCAGTTTGACAATTTGTAGAAAATTTTATTCTTTTAGAAGTTATTACATTAACAGCCTAACAGCAACAAATTGAAGGAGTTGACATCAAGAATGTTGGAACACACCCACACATGGACACAATTAATAAGACATCTTCTGAATTTTGGAAAAAGATGTGAATAATGTTATGCTATCAAATCACTAGCAATAACCACGAATCAAGTTTCCTCACAGTACAGCCTTGATCCGGTATGTCTTGCCTAGATGGCTAGCCTTGATATGAGAAAAGGTACAATATCAGTTTAAATAAATTTCTTCGAATTCAGTACGCTATTTTGTTATAAGTGCATTTATTTAAATTCACTATATCCATTTGGATTTAGCACATTAATAAAACAAATAAAAAAATGCTTAGCTAGTGTCTTCCTTCAGATTTTTAACAAGTTCATTTAAGTCTATACGTCACTAGCCGATTTCCCTTCGGAGTGGGGATAACAAATTCGACCAGCTGATTTAAAGACTCCGAAGTAAAACTACTTAATCCCTTAAAGACTTGAGGACGAATATAATAGTTTTATTTATGTCGAGGCAGACAAAAGCAATACATGCATGACAATTTAAATTTGTGCTAAGGGAAAGATAATATGCCGAAGATGCATAAATTAAATAAATTACGATATGTTAAATATTGAAGATGCGTAAATTAAATAAATAATGTTAGGTTCAAAATCGAATATGCTTAATTAAATAAAATACGCTAGGCTTAAAATCAAAGATGTGTAAATTAAATAAATTACGCTAGGTTCAAAACGAAGATGCATAAATTAAATAAATTATGCTAGGTTAAATACCATAATGCGTAAATTAAATAAATTACGCTATGTTAAATAACGAAGATGCGTAAATTAACGAAATTACGCTAGACGAAGATGCGTAAATTAATTAAATTGCGCTATGTTAAATAATGAAGATGCGTAAATTAAAAATTACCCTAGGTTAAATATCCAATATGAGTAAAATACAAAAAAAATATTCCAAGGTCAATATACATATCGAATATGCGTCAATCGAGTAAATTACGCTCAGGAAAATGTTAAACTGGACAGACATAAAATACTTGAAATATGGAATGGAAACCGAAGAAGCATATAAATAAATTATGCTAGGTTTAAAAAAGAAATTATAAATCAGAACTATTGAGTCCTCCTAAAAACCAGGGGACAAAAATGACAATTTTGAAGGCTAGGCCGATACACATATAAAATTTCCTAAAGAAAGCAGCGTAAAGGCACGAAAATAGTCGAAGCAACGTAAAGGAAGAAAATTTTACTAAGGTACGAAAATAGCCGAAGCAACATAAATTTTCTTGAAATATGCTAAAGCATAAAAAGAGTCACTTCATATTAAATCTATATTATCTAGAGATAAACATGCTTTTTAAACTTGTAAGAGCTAGCGGACATCTAGATAGGGGTTGCCAAAAAAAAATAGTTCCTTCATTCGTCTCTCCCTAAAATATTGTCTCCTACACGAAATATCTCTCTAGGGAAGACCCGAAGAAGATAGGTCATTCCTCCTCGCGGCATTTGTATTTACAAGTTTTTAAGACACAAGAACCTTCCTTCGAAAAAAGGGCGAATGAAAGTCTATATCTTTTCCGAAGGAAGTCCTTAGCCCCTTAAAAATTTGGGGGCGGAGATGGTAGTGAAAATTGAAAATTAAAGATCGCTAAGGCTAAAACCGAAAATACGATTACTTAAAATTGCTAAGGCGAAAGCCGAAGATGTAATTGTTAGGAATATGCAATTATTACGAAGATGCAGTTAAGGCAAAAGCCGAGGATACTGATATGGATAGAAAATATATCCTAAAAATATATTAAATGTCACATTAATAACACATATGCTTCTTTTCCAAAGCCTAATACATATCAGGCTGGTCTAGGCTCATGACAGATGAAAGACAACCCAATTAGTTAAAGCCCACTTGCAGAGGTCGTCAAGGTCCACCCATTTGAGCTGTTCATGGACCAAGCCCATACGGCTAAAAGAGCACAGGCATATGTCCAACACAGACACAAGTTCCTACAAGAAAGGATCTGGAATTCTTTCCCTTACAGGAGTCCTAGTTACCATATAAGTTAGAGATTTGTCCACCAAGTCTCCCAACACAAGTCTAATTCTAGATCCATCTCTATATAAAGGGCTCTACCTTTCAACCTAGAACTACATTTTTAGATTGATTCTCTATAATATAGAGATATGTAGGAATCTTGTGAGGACAGTTAGTTCCCACCGTGAAAATAACTATTAAAGCTCGAAGCTCACAAACCCTAGCATTAATTACTAACGCACCCTAGTTTTTATTCCACAACATCTGGCGTTGTCTATGGGAAAACAACAATAGCCATGGTGAACACATGGAGCAGAAACAACAGAGAAGTTGATGATCCTATCCCAACATAGAAAATATCCTCAATAGTAGAGATACCTTCACAATCAACCTATGCCTCCACCAAAGAAGGAACCCCTGTAAGGGCATCTGAGGCTAAGCCTCAAGGGATGAATACCCCAATCCAAGATCTGCCACAAAGGATTAATCCCTCGGCTCCCCAAAGGATGAATCCCTCGGCTCCCTACAGGATGAATCCCCAATTTCAACCACTACATGTAACTATAAACTCTCAACCCGTTGGGCATGAATACTTAATGGTCATAACCCCATCAATGACCAACCACCTTACGGGATGCCTCTATATCCCGAGGTGGTTGGAGGAAATGGACACTCTAATCGGAGTGAAGAACAAGGGTAGACGCCTTAATATATCTGTGGCTTGGCTCCCATCCCTGAAAATCGAGAATTCTCTGGACCCTACTATGCTAGAGACTCCGAATCATCGGATGATAGAGTCGCTCCAAGGAGGAAACATTCTGGTAAGGAGCTAATTCCTAGTGGTTATCAGCATCCCATGAGCACTTAAGGGACGGTTCCCCAAGATGTACAAGAGAGGATCAGGGCTCTTGATGCTAAAATCCAAAGGCTGAAGCGTGGCTTAAAGATGAAATTGACCCCAAGACCTCCACCTGCAGCGAGGCAAATAGATTTTCATCCTACCATAGACCTGGAAGGTCCAACACCAAGTAGGGCTGCCGCCCCAAGGGCTGATCAAAGTGATCTGGCTGATCCAAGTGATCTGATGCCCCTATAAGATCCTAATGATCCAAACCCTCAATTCACTGAAGATATAATTAATGCCCACATCTCGATAAAGTTCAATATGTCTATCATCAAATCATACGATAATAGTGGCAACCCAGCCAACCATGTTAGGACATTCTCAAATGCCCTGTTGCTACAGCCCGTGAATGACGCTATTAAGTGTCAGGCCTTCCCTCAAACCCTATCGGGTATGGCTCAAAGATGGTACAACCATCTTCCCCTGAACTTGATAGGATATTTCAAGGACTTGAGTCAAGTTTTTATCAAGCAGTTTATTAGCGGAAAAGTACACGAGAAGAGTTCGGCTTCTCTCAGGGGCATAGTCCAAGGAGCAAAGGAGTCCTTTAGAGACTACCTGAACTGATTCACGAAGGATGCTTTAAAAATACCAGACTTGACGACAAGGTAGCCATGATAGCCCTACAACAAGGGACTAGAGATGATTCTATAAGATATCCCTGGCAAAGTTCCCTCCTGAAAGTATGATGCAGCTCCAGGATAGGGCTGGAAAGTTTATCACGGTGAAGGAGAGTTTGAAGAAGACTATGGTGAATAATGAGCCCGCTGGCAACAAGAAGTTGAAGATAGATCAGGAGTATGAGGTTAAGGACAAGTATCCTCGAACTGGAAAAAGCTTCGAATCCTCTTCTAATAAGAATTAAACACCGAGGTTTATTGAATATGCAAGGTTAAACGCTTGAATGAGCCAAATCCTTATGGAAATTGAGAAGGACAAAGAGTTCAAATGGCCGAAGCCACTAAGGGGAGACCCCGAGAAAAGAGACAAAGCCAATATTGCAGGTACCGTAAACATGTTGGTCATGATACTGATGATTGTAGGCAATCAATGATGAGATTGAGTATTTAATCCGAAGAGGAAAGTTAGGACGCTTCACCAAGGGTGAAGAGGATGGAGGCTAAACAAGAGATAATGATCGAAGAAATAACGATCGAAGAGGTAATGACATAGATTGTAAACCAGAGCCCCAAGGGCCAGTACTGAACATAATCTCAGGAGGTCCTACAACAGCTGAGACTACAAGGAACTCTCGAAAAGCTTATGTGAGAGAAGTAATGAGTATAGTCGGAGAGTCGTCTAAGCGTTCCAAGTCAGAAATGATGCTTGAGTTCGGTGACCTAGACCTTGAATGTTTGAAATTTCCTCAACGATCCTTTAGTCATCACACCAATTATTGGAAATTGTCCTGTCATGAGGGTCCTAGTGGACAATGGAGCTTCCGTGGATATTCTTTTCTATGACACATTCCAAGGATCTGACTTCATCCAATACACCCTGTTAGGTAATGAATACAACACAGAGGGGGGGGGGGGTAAATGTGTTTTGGACAATTTTAATTTTTATGAACTGTTTTTGGATGGTGAACAAAGTAATCAAATTTGTAGAGATAATATATTTTTACAGAAATAATAAAACATGCACAGGAACACACTATCTTTCAAAACTTAGTTAATTTTATATTAAAATCAAGTATGTGTTTTGCTACAATTTTTTGGGTTCTTGTTATGTTAAGAACTCAGCTTCTCTCTTGAGAGTTACAAGATTTTTAGATCTCTTTGTTACCACTAAAAACAAAGCATCAAGTGTTTACTTTATAGAAAAGTAAACACTGGTTTTACACAGCATGCAAAAGAATGTCCTAAACCCTAGTTTAAGTAAACTAAAACTTTCTATTTCTGGCTTAGTGTATCTTTGCAAATCGTGCATATCTGTGACTTTACTTTGTCAGTTAATCTTGGCCTTTGATCTTGTACTTTTCAAGCTTCTTTTGTAGACTTTTCAAATCAGTGATTGATTTGTTTGTTGATTGATAATCTTGGATATTTAACTGGTCTGTACTTTGTATTTTAAGTTTTACCTCGAGATCACTAGTTTGTTATGTAGAGAGCTTGACATCTCGATAAGTATAATGGCTTATCAAGATCTCTCATTGCTCTATAGTTGTTTTGACTTATCGAAGTCTCTGAGTTCTCCATAAGAGTATTTGGCTTGTCGAGGTCTCTAAATTTCTGCATGTAAAGTTGACTTGTCGATATCTCCAATCTTCATATCTTTATTTTGACTTGTCGATATCTCTGAGTTCTCTAGTGAAGAAATTACTTGTCGATATCTCGGTGATCTCTAGTGATACTTTGACTTATCGATATCTCTTAGATCTCTAGTGATAATTTGAGTTGTCGATATCTCAGAGATCTCTAGTGATACTTTGACTTATCAATATCTCTGAGATCTCTAGTGATAATTTGACTTGTTGATATCTTCAATATTCACATCTTCATTTGGCTTGTCGATATCTCTGAGACTTCTCTATAAGTTTTCCTTGAATTCTCGATAAGTCATTCTGGAGTTCTCGAATGACTTCTCTATAGCACTTAATCTGTGATTTGTAGATTTCTTGACTTAGAATGTTTTTTCTAAAACAGATTTATTCAACTCCAAGCTTCTTCACACTATCTCTGAGGCATGATCTTCATGATCTCCTTCTAGAGTTTATTCTTAGGCTTGAAACTGTTTATAGAAAAATACTTCCGTCTAATATAATTACACTTTTTCAAACTTTAGTGATACAATACAAGTTTCAAACTTAGATTATCATACAACTTACTTAGGGCTGTCAATTTGACTTAGTCTTGTTATTGTACAGGCATGTCTTGCACAACAATCTTCCCCAATTTATGAGAAGATTGCTTATCACAAATTCATTCATGTTAACAATACTAGCCCCAAGCTACAATAAAAAATTAGACTATACATATAAGTTGAAACAAACATAACATTTATACATTAGGTGATTTCCTGATTTCATCAGATAGATACATCAGACAAAAGTCCCATCTCCTATTTCTTCTATAATGAGGTCCTTTAGGTGTACAAGAATTTCAAGTTCCTCTATGATTGGTGTCCCTCTTAAAGCTTCCACAAGTTTGAGCTTGTCGTGTATTGAATAACTACTTAGTAAATCAATCCTAAATCTTGAGAATGTGCCAGCTTTGACAATTAGAAATCTTCCATCCTTGATAACTCTGCTCATCCCTTTTGCTTTGAGATCTTCATATTTTTTAATGTACATTTCTATCTTCTCATCATACTTTCTCTTCCTCTCCTCATATTCAGCGTTGTTTCTTGCTCTTTTTTCTTCCCTTTCTACCAACCATTTAGCTAAGATAGATCTCCATGCCTTAGTTGCGGTATTCTTATCCGTCAGTAAGCTTATCACTCTTTTAATCACTGTGGGTGAAAAGGTGTCCATTAAGTTGCTGCCTAGAAATGTGAATGATCCATCCTGATAGTAGATTCTTACTTCCCTCACTGTTACAACCCAAACTCTGACCATTTCTTCAGCTAATTGTTGAAAGTAATTTTCATCTGAGATGCACCAGTTTAGAGGTAGAAAATCACTTTGATTGTTTCCAGATGGCCCTCTCAGTAACTTGAATTTTCTTAGGTTTTCTCCCAACATACTTGTAGTGAACTTTGGTTGATGGCCTGACAGAAGGTAGGTTTGAGATTTTTTTGAGAAATGTTTGGCTTGAGGTAATTGGTATTTTCAAAAGGGTGTTCGCAGTTTGTTTGTACAAGTATTTAGGCTTTGAAGTTTGAGGTGGTTTCGTGTTTGAGTTTTTTGGATTAGAGGGTTGAGCTTGGTTAATTTAGATTTTTAGGGTTTGTTGTTGTGGTTTCGAGCCATCTTGCCTTTTCTTGCTTCTCCTTTCTTCTCCTCTTTTCTTGTCATCATCTTTCTTCTCTTCTTACTTCTTGTCATTGTTGCCAGTTGCCTTTGAAGATTGACTTGGATTTGAGCTAGAAGGGTTTTTCTCACCATGCTTTTGCTCATCATCATTCTTGTCATCTTTTGAGTTGTTGAACTTTTGATTTGGCAACATGGTGTCACGATTTATAATATATCTTTCAAGAATTTTTATCATCTCAACAACCTCAGCCTTCTTGCCCTTTTTGTGCTTGAGATCAGATTGAAGAGTCATGATCAGTCTCATATTTGATCTTACACAATTTCTTGGAACAATGAACTGTTTGCACTCCCTGGTTCTTGAACATATGTAGGCTGCCACTTTATTTGGATACAGATAGGCTTTAGGAAAAGCTGCTAATTGTGCATTTTTGAGCTCTTTCAGTAGTTGGGTGTCCTCTGGAATAACTGGATTTACTCTCTCAATCATTACATCCAGCTCAGATGTTCTTAAAGTTTTAAGATTCAAAAGAGACACCTATAGACATCTGTCAATCCCTCAATCATTGATGTTCACAACAATTCTTTTCTCCAAGTAATTGTCAATCTTCATAACCACTGCCCTCATGAAGTTGATGTTCTTGGCCAATGATCTTTTGTAGGTAATGTAGTTGTTTTGAAGAGACATCCTCAAGACTGTAAGAAGTTCACTGAATTCTTGATCTTGATTTGGTCCTTCTACAGCCTTGGTGAGTCTGTCCTTTCCCACATCTTTTGATAACTGAGCTTGTGAAGAACTTTAGCCAATTGATGAGATAGTCTCCTTAGACTTAGATTTACCAGCATCCTTGGATTGTTGAATCCTAGCTTTAATCTCCCGTTTAGTCTTGGGAACAGGCATAATGAGGGGAGTTGGTAATTCTGGCCTCACAGACTCAGAAAGTGCGGGCAAAGGAATATTGAGCTTGCCCATGATGGCTCCCAATGCAACAAAATTCTGCATTTGTAAGTGCTTATGAGAGTCCACCAGTGTTTGAATGTCTGCATGTTGACCCTGCACTAGTGTAGTGAGAGCATGCACTTGAGCTGTGAGGTTATTATTGGAGGATTGCAGAGTTGAGACTTGACTTTCAAGAGCTTGAATTTGAAGATTTGTAGATGTGGAAGTGGGTGGTTGAGAGCTTGTAGCTACTGAAGATCCAAAAGTTTCTTCTACAGCTTGTTTGATACCATCCATGAGCAGTGCAAAGGGCTCATATCTACTTTGGTGAAGCTGGTCCAACTTGATCTTTGTGTCATTTGAATTTGTGATTTATTTTTGAACCACTTCATGGAGAGCAATGAAAGTTTGTCTGAGATTTTTGACATCTTTTTCCACAGAAGTCAGATCAAGCCTTGCCATTTGGTCAGCAAAATGTTGAAACTTTGAGGTGATCTTGAGTTGAGAAGGTATGATCTCATCCATCTTCTCTTTCACTAGCTTTCTTACCTTGTCTTCATGACTAGTCAGCTTTATCTCTAGAGCTTTACCAAATAGGTGAAAAGCTTTAAGTGGAGCTTTATAAACTTTAGTGACTGCATCATAGACATCTTGTGGAGTCAAGGCCTTGGCATAACTTCCCAGAATGGTGACATATTCATCTCTAAACCTAGCCAAGACCTGATTCATCTCCAAAGAAAAGTCATCAGATAGCAATGCATCTACATTCCCATCTTGCTCTGCATCATTTATAATTTTATCCTTCTGCTTTTCAACTTCTTCATTATATGTTAACAAAATGGATTGATAGTCCTGGTTTTTCATGTTTGAAGTGAGTAGATGTTGGCTAGTCCAGAGATTTGCTCAATAAGAAGATCATCCACAGTTGTAGGTTGAGAGTCAGTTGTCTACAACCATTGTGAAATGAGATGTGGTTGTTGAGGTTGAGAGGTTGAAGGTTGATGTGTAGGGTCAGAACCACCTGTGATAAGAGTCACAGTTTGACTCACAGATTTTTCTGTGTTTATGACAGTGTGTTGTCCTCCACTAGTAGTGGGAACCTTCAATTGAATTGGAGGGGATTTGACTAGGTTATTGTCATGTACACCAGCCTCAAACCCTTGTGCTTCTTGCAAATCACTGTCACATGAATCTGATATACTTGCCTCTCCCATAGCAGGGTCATTGGAAATTGTACTCCCAGCTTTAATTGTTAGAGCAATTTCAGCCAGGGTTTTGAGGGGAGTTGTTTCTGGAACAGGAACCTCCAATTGAATTGGAGAGGATTTAGATAGATCCCCCTCAAGAGTACTACCCTCAAACCTAGCAGCCTCTGAAGGCTGATTTGCACATGAAGGTGCGTTTGTGATCACCATAGGGTCTATATTAAAAACTGATGAATCCCCCATGTTTATGATGGTGTTATCAAGGTATATCCCAGCTAGGAGCCTCTCACCATCTAAATTAGGTGTCTAGATGGTGAGCAAGGTTTCTTGAACCATGTTAGTTGAGTGAGTTTACACTTGAGAATTGGATTCAAGTGCAATGTATGGAGAAGAAATTTGAGAGATTAAGAGTTGTTGTTCAGTTGTGAGTGTTGGCAGATCCCCCTGAATAGATGAGGGAGCTTCATTTAATGTGCTCTCATGGTGTGTGCCATCCTTATTTCTCCTTTCATACACTTGAACTTTGTCAAGTACAGGTGCAGACTCTGTACAAGGTCATTTAGGAGAATGCTCTTTTCAATAGGGACACCCAGTTGAGAGGATGCCCCTAGAGTCTATTCAAGTCCCTTGTTTACAACTACATCCTTTTGAGAGGATACAGAGGCGCCTTGAGTGGTCAACTCAGTTTTCTTTTGCTTCTTTGTTCTTTTGACCAAAGGTGACTCAGGTTGTGTTTATTCTTTACCACTCTCATTCTGTATAGTAAGGGTTACCTCATTTCTCTTCTTTTTACTCACTTCACCCTTTTGGGAGGATGAAGTGGTAGATTTCCTAGTAGCTATTAGTTTTGAAGAAGTAGACTCAACATGGTAAAGTTCATGTGGGTGTGCCTGTGTTTGTGCTTCCACAAGGCCCATGAACCATTGTTGTACTAGGTTGAACTTCATTGGTCTTCATGTCAGGCATAGGGTAAGGATAGGTCTTAAATCTTTCAATCATGAAAGGTGTTAACCTAAGACCGGCATGTACCTTATTCTTAGTAATAAGTGATCCAAATAAGATTTTGGACACTTGTTTACAGTTTCCTATTAATGACCTATCTACACCATCAAGCATATGTATGTCATTTACTTTATGATTTAAAGAAAACATAATAAATCTAGGAAGAAAAATTTCTTTGCCTCTTGAAGTTAATGGCATGATGAGCCTGGTGCTCAATTCCTCTAGAATGTAGTGTCCTACATTAATCTGTTTGTTGTGAGCCATTGAGTAGACCAGCTTCTGAACAACACTAGAAATGTTGTCAAATCCTGATTTTCTGCATATGAAATCCCTCGCCACAGAATCAAACAGAAAGGACCATTCCCTCCTTAGATTTTTCTTGTTCAAGCTAGCCAAGTTAATTTTGTAAGAGTAGTTGATAAAATCCAAGAATTCATACCGCTCCTCCTGAGTTGGGATCTCTACTAACTTGTCAGTTGGAATGTTAAAGGCCAGGTTCACATCAGCTTCTGTTATCTCAACCTGTTGTCCCTTGATTTGACAGTTAACCACTAAAGTTAAAGATTGGTCTTCATGCATAACTGTCCTAGCTACAGTTGTGTTCGAGAAATCTCCCAATACATCCAGATAGAGAACTGGGTTAGCTGTAAGAGCTCCAACAAAGTAAATTTCAGATAAGAACTTGACAAAGCTTTTGAAAGCCTCAGGAGCTTGATTGGCATCTAAGAATGCAAGAAAGTTAGTCTTCTTTAGGATGAAGGGTACAATAGTGTTTGATGCCATTATTGTGTATGTGAAGATTAATGGCTAAAAGAAATTAGAGAGAAATGATTTGAAATGAGAGAGAGATCGGTCTGGAATTGACAAATTAGGTCACTTTAAGATCTCAAAGGCGTAAGGATAGGTATGTCGAGATGTCTGGGTATTTATATAAAAAGCAAATGACTTGTCGAGAACTCAAAAATAGACGTTTAGAATTTGTCTATCGAGAAGTCATTTTGAAAAGTAAAAAACATATCGATAAGTCATTTTGTTTATTCTTGTAGAGAACTAAAAATAGACTTATCGAGATGTCTAATTAATACTTAGTTTGTCCAAAATGGACTAAATTATTTCCAATTTTTATTTGAATAAATCAAAATAAATCAGAATAATTTTTCTAAAAGTATTTTACCAAAATAATTTATTGGATTAAATTATTTCAGTTTTGAGTTATTTATAAGTCTAACATTATACTTATAGAGAACTCTGTGAGTTAACACTTATAGAGAACTCTACAATGACTTATCGAGAAGTCATAATGAAGCTTATCGAGAAGTCTCTCGAGAAGTCAAAAAATTGACTTATCGAGAACTCACTCGAGAAGTCTCAAAATGACTTGTCGATAAGTCAGTTAGACTTATCGAGAACTAAGTTCTCTATATACGTTTGATCACTTTGATTCTGCCTTGTGCTAATTTTACATATTGAAAATGCAAATCAACATTTAGACAGTTTACTTAGAATTGAAATATTCCAAGCTAAAATTTTGAATTTTTGAAAAATAAATATGCAAAGATTTCTGAAATATTTATATTTCATATTTCAGTTAATTCCTAATTTAATCAAATGAATTTTGATTTATTAGAAATTAATCTGCTACAAAACATTAGCTGAGTTCTTGGCTTAGGATGAAGAATTAAGCATTCCAATTTTACCTACAAGTCTAGTGTAAGTTGCTTCATCCAAAGGTTTAGTAAAAATATTAGCTAATTATTTTCTGTTGGAACAAAAATAAGATCAATGGTACCATTTACAGCATGTTCTCTAATAAATGGTACCTTACATCAATGTGCTTTGTTCTAGAATGATTAACTGGATTAGCCACAATAGATATAGCACTAGTATTGTCACACATAATTGGAATTTTGTGTAACACTAGGCCATAATCCATTAGCTGATTTCTAATCCAAAGCACTTGAGCACAGCAACTTCCAGCGGCAATGTCTCAGCCTCAGCTGTAGAAGTTGACACAGATTGTTATTTCTTGCTATACCAGGATATAAGTCTTTGTCCAAGAAACTGACAACTTTCATTAATGCTCTTGCTGTCAACCCTGCATCCAGCAAAAACTGCATCTGTGTATCTAACAGCTTCAAAACCAGTTCCCTTAGGATACCATAATCCCAAGTTTGGAGTCCCCTTCAAGTATCTGAAAATCCTCTTCACATCCATCAAATATGGTTCTTTTGGATTGGCTTGAAATCTTGCACACAGACATGTTGCAAATATGATGTCTGGTCTACTTGCAGTTAATTAAAGCAATGATCCAATCATTCCTCAATAGCTTGAAATGTCTACACTCTTGCCTTTTTATCTTCATCTAACTTTGTGGTTAAAGACATAGGTGTAGATGCAGGTGAACAATCAACCATACAAAACTTTTTCAATAAATCTTTGACATACTTAGTTTGGCTGATGAAGATTCCATCACTTATTTGGCTAACTTGAAGTCCAAGAAAGTAAATTAATTCCCCCATCATACTCATTTCATATTCACTTTGCATAAGCTTAGAGAACCTTTGACAAAGCTTTTCATTAGTAGAACCACAACTAATATCATCCACATAGATCTGAACTAGGATCATATCATTACCATGTTTCTTGTAGAAGAGAGTCTTGTCAATAGTACCTCTAGTGAATCCATGTTTAATCAAAAATTCTGACAGTGTATTGTACCAAGCTCTAGGTGCTTGTTTAAGTCCATAGAGAGCCTTGAGCAACTTGTATACACAATTTGGAAATTCTGGATCTTCAAAGCCAGGTGGCTGTTGCACATAAACCTCTTATTCCAACTCACCTTTAAGAAATTCACTCTTTACATCCATTTGATATACCTTAAAATTTGAATGTGCAGCAAATGCAAGAAAAATCCTTATTACTTCAAGTCTTGCAACTGGAGCAAAAGTTTCATCATAATCAATTCCTTCCTCCTGTGAGTAGCCTTTTGCAACCAACCTTGCTTTGTTTCTGGTGACAATTCCATTCTCATCCATCTTATTCCTGAACACCCACTTTGTTCCAATAATACTTCTGTTCTTTGGTGCAGGAACTAATTTCTATACTTTGTTTCTCTCAAACTGATTTAGCTCTTCTTGCACCTGCATCTTAAGTAGGGTGACTTGCCAAGATTCTTGTTAATGAGATACCTATTTTGAGTATAGCATGCAGTGTTCACAGCTTCTTCCCAAAAACTAGTTGGCAACTTTGCATCTTGCGGCATTGTTCTAGAAGCTTCCACCAATGTTTTGTTCTTTTTCTCAACTATACCATTTTTTGAGGTGTCCTAGCTGCCAAGTATTCTTGAAAAATGCCTTTGTCTTTGCATAATTCAGTTAAGGTTTCATTCCTTAATTCTATTCCATTGTCACTCCTCAATATTTTCATACAATTCTGATCTTTAGCCTGCTTCTCAATCTTCTTGATGCGCTCAATTATGATGTGTGGAGTCTCATTTTTAGAGTACATGTTAAGATTATGTTGTGTAGTTAATGATAACTTGAACAAAACACTTAGTAGATATTATTTAAGTGATTTTGTAGCTTTCAACGGATGATCATTTAAACATCTGTTGAAAGAGTAGCTTATGTAACAATAAGACTAGTAGCACATTTCTACACACTTGAATGGCTTAGTAAACTAGATGTTGTAAAATGGTTAAGTCATGTCGACTACTAAATTGATATGCAAGATAGGATGGCTAATTGTAATTATTAGATGCCTTGTAATCTTGTATAAATGAAATAGAGTTAATTTCCAAGAAGACAGTCTCAACGGATGATTCACAAAGCTTCAACGGATGATTAATGAGTCTCGAAGGATGATCAATCTGAGTTTCAATGGATGATCAAACTAAGCTTCAACGGATGATCAATCTGAGTTTCAACGGATGATCAAATTTAAAAGAGCAGTTGATAGTGACTTGACAGTCACATGCGTGGATTGTATGCAAATAGAATGTGGCAGCCTAATTCAGGTTTTAGAGAACAAAGAAGCATTTCCATTTTCATGCTAGACTGAAGATATTCAAAGATGCTGAAAAGAGAAGTGTAGCAGCATGAAGTTAGACTAGATATAGTTTGTCTTATTATCTTGTCTTTTTGTCATGTAACTTAGTGATATATAAACCAATGATAACAAGTTGAAAAGTATCCAAGTAAGCATTAACCAGAGAAATAGATAAGGAAAAATCTAAAAAGAATTTCTCTGTTCTTGTTGTTCAACTTATAAGCAGCGGTGTACATCTTATAACATAGAGTTCTCTACTTAATATATCTCTGGTGGAAAAGTTCAATCCACCAAAAAGTTTTTAAATACTTTTATTTAAATTCTTTGTGTTTTGATTTCTACTTTACTTTCATTCCGCACTATTGCAATATCAAATACAGTTATTTATTTGTTGAAGAACTGTTCTTGAAATCCAAAAAGAAGCCAGAATTCCATTCAACCCCCTTCTGTAATTCTTGTTTAGATTGTTTGGGAATAAAAATTGGTATCAAAGCTAGCTCTTGAAGTACAAAGAGTTTAAAAATCACAACAACTAACAAGATGAGCAGAAAAGATGTTGGAGTAAAAATTCCATTTCTGGACAAAGACAACTATCACCATTGGAAGGTGAAGATGCACCTGCATCTCCTATCTCAAGATGAAGCTTATGTGGACTGTATTGAGAAAGGTCCACATGTCCCTATGAGAGCTGCTACAGGAAATGAAGCATCTGTCCCTAAACCTAGAGCAGAATGGTCTGATCCTGATATTGAACATTTTCATAAGGATAAGAATGCCATGAACATTTTGTTCAGTGGTGTTGATGGTGACATGTTTGACAACATCATAAACTGCAAAACTGCTAAGGATGTCTGGGACACAATTCAAGTTATATATGATGGAACTGAGTGGGTAAGGGAGAACAAAATACAACTCTTGATTCGGCAATATGAGCATTTCCATATTGAAGAAAGTGAGTCACTCACTGACATTTTCAGTAGATTTCAAAAACTACTGAATGCTCTAAAACTGCATGGAAGGGTCTATCAAACTAAAGACTCAAACCTCAAATTCCTTAGATCTCTAATAAAGGAATGGAAGCCTATGACAGTCTCATTGAGAAATTCTCAAGATTACAATGAGTTCACCATTGATAGACTGTATGGGATTCTAATGACCTATGAGCTTGAAATAGAGCAAGATGAGAAGCTGGAGAAAGGAAGAAAGAAGAGAGGATCCATTGCATTGGTTGCTGAGCAAGAAAAGGAGAAGGAGATTAAGGTTGAAGTTGTTGAATCTGCACCAAACCATAGAGTTTGTGAAAACAAGGAAAATGGGCTAGTAGCTGAACATGAAGACAATCTTAGTCAAGATGACATGGATGACATAGATGAGCATCTTGCTTTTCTATCCAGGAGATTTGCCAAGCTCAAATTCAAGAAGAACTTTGGAGCAGCCAAATCAAACAGAAACATGGTTGATAAGTCTAAATTCAAATGTTTCAAGTGTGGCTTGGCAGGTCATTTTGCTAGTGAATGCCGAAAGTTTGATTCTAGTAAAAAGAAGTTTGAGTCTATTGAATACAAACAGAAATACTTTGAGTTGCTCAAACAAAAGGAAAGGGCTTTCATCACACAAGAAAATAACTGGGCTGGAGATGGATTAGATGAGGATGAAGATACAAGCTATGTCAATGTAGCACTTATGGCCAAATCAAATAAAACAGAAGTCGGTTCATCAAGTAATTAGGTAATAACCACTAACCTAGCACATCTATCTAAAGTTGAGTGTAATGATGCCATAAATGACATGTCCACTGAAATATATCACCTACGTGTTACACTCAAGTCTCTCACTAAAGAAAATACTAAACTTAAAGAGAACAATCTATTTTTAAGTGAAAGAAATACTATGTTAGAAACTCAATTTGTTGAGTTTCAAAAACTGAAGATAGAGTGCAAGATTGCCAAAGATGAACTAACTGAATCCTTAAAGAAAGAAGATATTTTAAGAAAGCAGCTTGAACAAGAACAAGAAGTAATTAAGGTATGGAAATCATCTAGAGATGTTCATGCTCAAGTTACTAAAGTTCAAGGTATAGAATCTTTCTGTGCTGCAGCCTAAAAATGAGCAAGGAGAAACTTGATGAACATTATCCGTTGAATAATCAAAAGGATTATCCGTCGAATAATCAAAAGGATTTTCAGATATCTCAAGGGAACATTAAAACGTGGCATTTGGTACCCTAGAGATTCTGGCTTTCATCTAACTAGTTATTCAGATGTAGATTATGCAGGTTGTAAAATTGATAGAAAAAGTACAACAGGATCCTGTCAATTTCTAGGAAACAAGCTAGTATCCTGGTTCAGTAAAAAGAAAAATTCAGTTTCTACTTCTACAGCTGAAGCTGAATATATTGCCGCTGGTAGTTGCTGTGCACAGATTTTATGGATGAAAAATCAACTGTTGGACTATGGTCAACAGGTAAATAAGATTTCTATTTTCTGTGATAACACAAGTGCAATTGCCATCACTGAGAATCGAGTACAATATTCAAGGACCAAGCACATTGACATCAAGTACCACTTTATTAGAGAGCATGTCATGAATGGTACTGTGGAACTTCATTTTGTTCCAAGTAAAAAACAACTTGCAGAAATCTTTACCAAACCACTTGATGAATCCACCTTCACTAGGTTGGTAAGTGAGTTAGGTATGCTCAATTACTCTTAACTTATTTTGATGTCTAAGCAATTTGTAATGCTTCCAGAGTAAAAGTTGATATTTCCTTTCTTAGATAAAATTTTGACTATGTCAGAATTTGTATCTCGGCGGATGTTCATTATCCGTCAAAAATGAATATCTGTTGAATTATATCATCCGTCGAAGTATCAATTATTACTCTGGGTAGTTTTACCATTATCCGTTGAATTACATTCAATCTTAGCCATTGATTTTGAGCATTATCCGTTGAATTTACTTACAGTCTGTATGTATATTTCAACGGATAATCTTAAAATTTTGACAGTTCTCTTTATTTTTAAATGGCTATTTTGGGCTAATTTGATTGGTTACTTTATTTCACTTTTTAATTTTTGACAGTTTATTTCTGATATAGTATAAAAGCTAATTTCAGTTTTACTCATCTCTTTTATCATTCTCAAAGCAATTTCTCTAACTCTCATCTTCTCCAAAGCAAATACTCTCTCTCTGCAACTTATCTCAATCACAGTAATGGCACCCGTAGTCAAGATTATGTCCTCAACTTGGTTTGTCTATGAAAAGAACAACTTTGTAGCTATGGTGAATAAGAAAATTCTGGCATCTGAAGATTATCACAAGATGATGGACTTCATATTGAACTACAAATTGATTTTTTCCATGCTTGAGTCCCAACCATTTACTGTGAAGTTGTCGAGAAAATTTGGACTACAACAGTGTTCAACTCTAAGGACAAAACTATTACCTTCACTCTCAAAGGTAATGAACACTGTGTTAACTGTGATGCAATTGAAAAATGATTTAAATTTCCAGAAAATAACACTCTTGCTCCACACACAGACACTGATGTAAGTAACATGCTAGTTTCTATGGGCTATGCTCTTGATGCCACTATGTTAGGTGATGTTAGGAGACTAGGTCTTAGAAAAGAATGGAGTTTTCTGTGTGATTCATTTATTAAAGTGTTTTCTGGAAAAATTAACAATTTTGATGTTGTATCTTATTCACTTGTTCACATGCTATACATGCTTCTTAGTGATAAGTACTTCAATTTCAGCACTTCTGTTATGTATGAGATATGGAGTAAGTTAGGGGATATTAAAAAGAGGTCTAAGAATATCTATTATGCTAGATTTTTCATGATGCTAGCTAATTTTGTTTCTGAAAATCTATCAATTGAGAACCCAACAAACAAGTTAGCTTGTTAGGTCCAAGAGAGGAGAATTATTGCTGACTTAAACAGGGAAAATCATTACAAGGCTGTTACTCTTGTGTACATGCCAATAATGGAACTGCCTCAGGTAAGTGACGTAAACATTTATGTCCCTACTACTTCCCAACCTATCACTTCTTTGCAAACAACTGTTGCCATGTCACCTATAATAGTGACCCAACAGGTACCTACCCAAGCCACAAAACCAAAAAACTCCTAATCCAAGTCAAAGAAAGCCCCTCTAGTTTTGCTCAACAGAAACTAGTTGTAAAATCCACCAAAAGCCAAGAGGGGAGTGTGAAGGGAAGTGATAGTGGTGAGGGACAGGGTGAACATCAAAGAAGCCCTAAGAATAAGGTTAGAGAGGTGAGTGCATCCCAACCTAGCCACACTGCAGTTTCCCAACAAACTACAGTTCTTAATAAGGACATTAGCTCATTGCTAGTTGCATCCTCCCAAAAGGATGTGACTATTGAACAAAGCTCACAGCCAAGAGCACAGGCCAAAAGGGTTCGGGACACAAGCTCACCCCAAACTTATATTAGAAAGTAGAAATCAAAAACTATTGGGGATACACAGGGTGCACACACTGTGCCTACTGCAGTCAAAGACTCAGTTCATGCACCTTCTCAAAGTCAGGTTAAGGTGGATCCAATAAATATGGAGTCACAACTAAAATATTTAGCTATAGAAGCACCTAACACACCAAACTCACCCATAAATTCTCCGGATGTTGATATGATTCATACATCAATTCCTGATTCTCATCTCTAACTCTCATGGAGAAGCCAAAATCTACAGCAAGTGAGCATCATCTTTTAGATGATTTGTTGGCTCACTTGCCCTTTCTTTCTGATTCTACTGAGAATGATGTGCAAAATCTCAAATCCATCACCACAGATTCTACAATAGTTTCTACTCTAAACTCTATCATTTCTACTATCTCGACATATATTGTTCATTCGTTGACTAGTGACTGTATTTCGACGGATGTGCTTAATAGTAGTCATCCATTGATACTTCCAACTACTACTTCGTGGGATGTTCCTCATCCGTTGAATGTCACTGCACAACTTCAAATCTCACCAAATGTTACAAGTGCAGATGACTTAGTGGTTATACAGTCACTCTTAGGTTTGAGGGAAGGGAGTGAACAGAGTGAGAGGATGAGTTTCTCTCAGGTAAAAGGAGAGGAAATGAGTGATATTTCTGCAAGCTATTTCTTCCAGCTTGGCAAAAGCGAGTGAGTGGAGTCCCACCTTAGTAGGTGAAGGTGAGGGTGTGAGGGTGGGAAGCCAAGGTGTAATATCTAGAATATGGCGTGTAATTATTTTTGTTAATAAATGAATTATGTGTATAGCTTCTGTTAGCTATGTGTTGTTTTATTATTATTTATGGGTAATTTATGGTGTACCGGGTTGTCCCCGTAATTAATTATGGAATTGTATTGAATTTTTTCCACTTTTAAAAGTAAATTTAATGCAAATTTATTTGTATAAATATGTGGATTGTCTCTGGAATTGTTTTTAAGGTTTTATAATTAAAATAATTAATTCTGGGATTTTATAAAACTTAGAAATCAATATTTCATCAATTATTTAACCTTGTATGATTTTCTGATTTGTATTTATTGTAAAATCTGTATTTAATTCCAAAATTCTTCAAAAATTATGAAACTCATATATATTTGAGTTCGTATCATTCCGGGAATTTTAAAATTATTTCGGAAATTTTTGGGATTAATTTCACCCGCGCAATGTTTCGCTGATTGTTAAAAAGCGGGTATAAATTGCATTACAAAAATTATACTAAAATTTTAAAATTTATGTTTTTATAAACTTCAGGATATTTTTAACATTTTAAGACTATTTTCGTAATTTTATTAATTTGTTTTATGTGCCACTTGGTTCAATAAATTATGAAAATGCGATTCAGAATTAAGTTGTCAGGTATTATAGTATACACCTTTTGCTTCCCTGTCAATCGAGTAACGTGGAAGATTAATACAATTCGGGTTCTTTCATTTTTGTTTTGTCATCTTCCCCTTTTCTTCCCCAGTTTTATTTCTTTTTGCTTCGGTGTTCTCTTCGGTTTGGCAGCTGTGTCTCTTCTCTTGCTCTGTCTCTTTCCTTTATCTGTAATTACTACCGTACCCTATTTTTTTGTCTCCGTTGCCGGAGGTAGTCCGGCGATTCTGCCGCTTTGGTATCGGTTTAGCTGTTAGTTTGGATGTATATACACGCACACGCGTGTGTGTATATCCTAGTAGAGAGTATTGTTGTTATTTGGCTGATATCTCCGTGCTGCCTGTTTCTTTTTGTTTTGTTGCCGCCTTTCTATGTTTTTTCGGCGAGAAGCAATTGTGGTGTGTGTGTGTGTGCGTGCGTTGTGTGTTCGTCTGTGTGCGTATATGTGTGTGTATTCACGTGTGGGGATCAGATAATATTGGGTTACTGTGTTTCTTCCTTGTACCGCCTGTTTTATTTTCCAGTTACCACCAGTTTCATTCCAGCGTGGTGATCGGCCGTGTGTGCGCGCTCTTGCGTGTTTGTTTTGTGATGATTCTGTGCTTGGCTGTGGTACTGTGTTATCCTAATGGATTAAAATTTTTATTATTTTGTTCTGCAAGAATTGATTGAGTAACATTCGTAAAATATTAATAAATTAATTCGTAAAAGTATCTTTGAAACGAGAATCTGTTATTTTATATTAAAGTCGAGTACATAATTTGGTTGATGAATTGTGATTCGATTGATTGTTGGATTGGAAGTTGATCGAGACGTCGATTTTGTCGACGGATAGTCCGATAAACAAAGGAGACGCTGTCCAAATTTTGGAAGCTTATCCTGTAAAATATCGGGAATATCAGTCGAGTGTATATAGTTATGTACTTATAAATAAATGTGGTACGAGCCTACCTGCATATTGTGTCATATGGTTAATAACCCTATTTTACGAAATGTACCTTCGTGTCGAGAGTATATATTTTATAAATTATAGTTGGCAGCCCTTATTTCCTAAAATGATGAGTATATGTATTTTCCGAAAATGAATATTGAATTGAGATTTGAGTATATGAATCCTATATGTTACGTGTACTATAGTAATGTATATAAGTACGAGTTGGGATTGTTATCGTTTGGGTAGGATTGGTATCGAGGATATGTCAAGCATAACTGGGTGTCTAACACAGAGTATTTCGACCCTGTAGGTTCTAGTCGGGAAACCGAAAGTGGAGGTTGGAGTAAAGATAACCTAGTGGTCAGTCGACGAGCTCAGTAGAGTTTCAACCGAAAAACCTGAGTGTCGAAGTCGAATCTAAGGTGATCTAGTGGTTGGACGTTAAAGCCTGAGCGTCAAAGTCGGCTCAGAGTCGATTAATAATAGTTGTAAAGCCCTGCAAGGCAAGTACTTTTGAACCTTTCTCGAGATATATTGCAAATATTTCTAAATTCTCTAGTGACATTGCTAGTATTCAAAATAGTTCTGTTTTATGTTAAGTACTTTGGATGATTCAGCCTGTACCTCGATCACATCATTTTATCTATTTGAAAGTATCAAGGAGATTTTGTAGTTTATAGTGATACTTCTCATAAGAAAATAGGATGTGTGTTGATGCAGCACAATAAAGTTATTGTATATGCATCCAGACAATCGAAACCTTATGAGCAGAAGTATCCTACTCATAACTTGGAATTAACAGTAATAATAATCGCTTTGAAAGATTTGGAAACATGATATGTATGGAGAAATGTGTGAGATCTATACGGACCATAAGAGTTTGAAGTATGTATTTACAAGGAGAGGCAAATGTAGCGGCAAACGATAAGCAAAAAAAAAGTAAACATAGAGACTGCACCAGAAGAAGTATCTATAAAATTTTGGAAGTTGAAATTGGAAGTCATAATTTATAACCCAAAGGAAGCGAGGTAGGATAGTATGACCTTTCAGTCAGAGTTATTAAGAGAAAATAATGGGATGTCAAGAGAAGATAGTAGATCAGGATGTTAATGATTTAGTAAAATTAATTATGCACCCAGAAGAATGATGATGGTATTCTCAAATATTCTTCCAAGAATTAAGAAATGAGGTCCTACAAGGAATTCACAATATAAAGTATTTAATTTATTTAAGAAATGCCAAGATATACGGAAATTAAAAGAAAAATAGTGATAACCAGGTATAAGAAAGAAATTTCAATATGGATTAGGAAATGTTAGACATGTCAAAGAATTAAGGCAAAGTATCGGAGGCCTAGTGGACAAGGCAAACCAAGGAGTGGTTTTACAAGAAGCGAATCGTAAAGTGTACCAGTGATGTTGTTGGAGAAAAGGGATGAAATTATGAGATTGTGTACTGATTATCGGGAGTTTAACAAAACAACAAATAAGAAAAAGTGACCCCTATAAAGAATTGATTACTTACGAGACCTAATTCAAGAAGTGTCTTATTTCTTGGGGATTAACTTAAGATCTGACCTGAGAAAATATCATAGATTATGATTAAAATGAGTTATGAGCATTGCAAGCTCTGGTGATATTATGTGAAATAACAAGTGTATCAGTTGTCTATAAGGAATTAAGGAATATGGTGTATAAGGAGTACTTGGATAAGCAAATTGTACTTATTGATAACATCCTCAGCTATTCAAAGAATAAGAAAGCCTGTGTGGAATGCCCAAGGATTTTCCTCCAAAGATTAGAAGGAAAGCAACTATACGTTCAGTTTTTAAGTATGAAATTTTGACCGAAGTTAACAAAAGATTCTGATTAATCCATTAACAAATACCTAAACAAAGCCGTATGGTAATAGATGCCTTGTGTAGAAAGAAAAGATTGGATGTAATTAAGACCACTGAGGAGTTAATAAACGAATTGGAAAGAGTGGAATATGAAGTTCAAATACCTAAAGGTGATAATAACACTACTAAAAATATGGGATCAGACATCGATTCTGAACCGATGTTAAAAAAAAACTGAACCGATGTCTTCGCGTGTGATATTAAATGTCATCAGGCTTTGACATCGGTTCACAGCCGATGTCTATTACAGTGCTATACATCGGTTATAAGAATAATTCTGATGTCTTTGCAACAAATTTCAGCTTATATTACAGTATTTTTAGGTGAATATGAGTATATTATGGGGTAATTATCCATTAAAACATGAAACCTACAAGCTCTAAAAGATATTTTTTTAAAATCTTTCAAACAAACCGATGTGAAAATCTAGATCAGACATCGGTTATGTTGTCTGACCGATGTGAAATGGTCCATCAGACATCGGGTACTTTTATCAACCGATGTAAAATAATGGGTTAGACATCGGTTTCGTTCATTTGGTGATGTTAAATACTTTTGTTTAACATCAGTGTTTTTTTCTAACCGATGTTTAATCTTTAATATTGTAAAATTTAAGACATCAGCTATTGAAAATTCGATGTTATTTGGCTTAAAATACATTGATTTTTTTACAGAACCAATGTCAAATGACTATTTGACATTGGTTTTTGTAGTTCTTTTTCTTTTAATATTATTTCACCTGATGTCTTTTGTTCATTTTTACATCGGTTTTAAATTACCATTCTGATGTAAATGTATTGTAAATTGCATATGCCATCCTGGTACTATTAATAGCCCAGGGAACCAGTTGCATTTTCAACCAGAAAAATACCAACAATATGCAATACATCCAACCAAATTTGTAAAAACATAGAGGTATACATTGATACCAAATTTACTAACATTCAATCCAACAAGAGCTCAATTCGGACATTACATTCCAAGTCTAAAATAAACATCCCAACTAAAAATAATAAAACCCAAATTCTCTAGTTATTACATCCAACATTCTAAACATGTTTGACTAGTTAATATGTACCACTTGTCAAATTTCGACAATTCCAAACATAAATCAGAATGATGGATGTAATTGTCACCAAACATCCCTTAATTAACCACCAACCACCAGCAAACACAATATCAATTCACATAGTTCAGAGGAAAGCTATATATATAGATACTTATCATTTTTACATCTTGTCTTGGATAAATTCAAGCACCTCCATCCGCACCTCATCCAGCTCCTGCCTTGTGTAGGACTTTCGAGTTTTGGCTGCCCACTATAAAATACACGTAAAAATTAGCAACCAGAATATTATTAACCAGAATTGCCATATGTATAATTAAAAATAAACAGAACCAACTATTTATAATTTAACCAGAAGAGGACCTTTTCTATATTTAACCGTAATTTTCTTCATTAATCCAAAATTATACCAGATAGTTCCTTATCACTAATAAAAACAAGATCCATCTGGAAATCACTAATAATAAAAACTGATAATAAAAATGGCACTCATATTTATCTGTCCTGAAAAACTACACAAAAAAATTCTACATGCCATCTATCAGAAATGATTTGCATATATACCTTGGTAGTAAAAGATAGCTCCTTATCAGCAATGATATCTTTCATGTATCGCATTATAACATAGCCACATTCAACCCCTCCTGGTTGTTTGGGAGATCCGTGTTACAATATAAAATCTGAATTAGCACCAGAAATTAATTAAAATTACAAAGTGATAAAAAAATACAAAAAACTTACAAGAAGATTCTTTATCTGAGGAGCTTTATTTCCCCTTCCAGTTTGAGCATTGTAGGATTTCATCGCTCTACATTGCAGAACAACAATAATATACATGATTATTTTTCAAAAGGGAGAATATTTACTATATATATATATTTATATATAGTAATTAACAGAAATATATTACTCTATTAATGATTTTTCCAACTCATCAAAATGTGTTGGATGTGGCAGAGGGTTCAGAATATAAATGTCGCCATCCCAAATTACAACCAAAATCCAGTGGCAACTATGTTTATAAAAAAGAAAAAAGAAAAACACAAGTCAGAAATTTTAAAAAAACTACCTTAATATATTAATTTGTAAAAGCATGTCTAAATTAAAAATACTTACTTATGATTATGTGGCATGAAGTACATGCGATAGGGACTACTCTCTTTCAACCGATTAACAAAATAAGAATGAAAAGATTTGTTCGACGTAAATGTAGCTCCTGGATCGAAAAATCCATATAAGACCACATCATCATTCTTCCTCTCAATCTTAATCAGTCTTTGCAAGAGCCTACCAGGGAGTGAATTACATTACTTATAATATCCGTATAAAACATGAATACTGAATATGTAACGATAAAAAATTAACTTACGCCATATAAGCAGATATTGCAGCTTGGCCAATCATATCGAACTCCAACAATGCTTTCACATTTTCATGCAATATATAAATTATTTTCTCAGTCCCAAACACGTCCGAATCACACGGAATTGGTATTGACTCCCCAGTGGCTTTCATGAAGACTGCAGCATGTTTGTATAACACCTTGTACTGCTTTGGCACATTCTTATTTAGCTTCATTTTTCTATAATCATCTTGAAGTTTCTGCAACTCATCTTTCCGCTTAGACTGCCCCTGCAACACTTCCTTTTTCTTTTTCAACACAGAATTAAATAAAACAAGAATAATTGGTTATTATTGACATAACTACTATAGAATGCAACAATCAATTCAGAGTATATTGACATAATTTTTATATAACATACCGCCACAGTTGGGTAGATGATCAATTCACGAGGCCATGCTACGTGAGAGCCAACTGCTTGGCGTACAACCTCAATTTCACCAGGTATGGGCACTGGAACCGACGCCTCTGGCTGGATGTGTCCGTCAACCGACACACGAACATGTCCGGGCTTTAGAGGCACTCCGTGTACTGAAACATTCATCTCTTCGTGATCATCAAAAACTGTTCCAAAAGCAACCTTGTTCTCTATGTAATCCAGTGCAAGCTCACATGACTGTGGACCCTACATTATAGTGAGGGATCAATTTAATTTTATTGCATAAATCCCAAGTCTGTAGGCATATATCTAGTAGATCTTAATAATATTTTACCTTCTTTCCGCTCGGAGGAGAGGGGTCAAAACCAACAAAGTCTTCATCATTTACCAACAACTGTTTGGCACTCAGCGGTTTAACAGCAACTCCAACATTCCGCTTATCAGCAGCTCCCTCTTTATTATCAGGTACTTGATAACTTGATTTTTCAGAGAACATAGGGGAGTGACCATTCGAAGCATTAACCAAGGCCTTAAGTTCAGCCATCTCCCGCTGATTTCTTTCCAACTGATCCAACAACTCTGCCTTGGTAATTTTAGTCTTTTTCGCTTTAGGCAAATTGAAGAATGCTGTTGGAGTGACAAAGCCGCCAACCCCTCGAACCCTTCCTGCGTGGTCAGGAGTCTGAAGTGCCGTAGTCAACACATCTTCTGTTCCATGTGGAACAAATTCACCCTTCTCCTTCATTTCAAGTAACTCAGCCTGTAAAATAAATGCAAACAATTAGTGCATTATTTATGACGCAATTATCTTTGAAGGGAATGCAGTATTAAAAATATCACTTACAATTCTCGCATTTATTTCCGCTTGCTCTTCAGTAAGCTCATCAGGATTCTTTGGCATCCTAGCCTTCCACCAAAAAATTGCACGATCAGGTTTCTCTTTCCGCTTTAAGTTCCCTTTCTTTATCTGTTAAAAAAGAGAAAATGTTTAAACTCCCTTAAAACTTAGAATTGCAAAGCCAAATAGATATGGTTCTTACTTCTTCTTCTCGCAAACCCCTTCCTTGACAAGCGGTGATGATATTTCCGTTTACCCACTCTATTGCTCTGTAACTTACGCTGTTCCTGCACCAAAATAAATTAGTAAAAATTAATAAATATTATTTAACCAAAATCTATTTAATCATTTAGCAAGTAAAATGGCAATCATGTATATTTTATTAGTAGAATATATTCATACCAGCCATTTGGGGCTCGTCCTCTCTGCAACAAATTTCTTCCAAGGTTCTTTACCAACAAACGCATACTTCATCGGAGGCTTCATCAATTTCTTCTTTTTTCCAATAAATGGCATCACATATTTTACAGTTAAATCAGCTTTAAACTGCCTCCATTTTTCACCTGCCGATTGTAGCACAAGCTTCTCACTTTCTGGGGCAATTTTGAATGTGTCCTAAAGAGCCACATAATATAAATTAGCCACATAATTTACAGTCACAATTTAAATAAAATGAAGAAGTCAACAAGGGATATAATTTACCTGGACATCATCCCATAATTTTGCTTTTAGATCACAATCCACTTTTGGCCAGTTTTCAGTGTCGATTGGAATCATTGTCCTTGCGAGCATTCCTATGTAAGACTGTAAAGTAGGCCTGGTATTTCCGATGGGAACTCCAAAATCATTGTATCTAACTTTAAATTTCTTTCCCCGAGCTTTCTTCACCACTACTTTGTGAAGAGTTGAAACACCACGCGCACCTCCTAGCCTTTTTTTGCAGATTCAGAAGTGGTCATCATTTCTTCACCACTACTTTGAGTTTGATATTGTGGAGGGACTTGAACCAACTTATCATTACAAGTCTCTGAAGTTTTGTCATCAGGAACAATCTCATCATCAACCTTTTCAGAGTTATTCTTCCTGTCATTTTCTTCGAAATTACTTTCTTGGCTTTTTGCTTCTTTGCCATTTTGCTCCCTTAGTCTGCATTAAATTGAATAATAAAGCCATCAGTTGAACAATATATTTTCAGTCCGTCATTAATTACAGTCAAGCATAAATAATAAATTGTAAAATCAGCAAGTACGAATACAACTATACAAGAACAATAATTTACCTAAACTGCAATCAGTAATTAATCACATCCGAAATAACTCTAAAGCATTTTATAGAAGTACAATTAAATAATGCAAAATAATTAAAGAAAAAATAATGCCATCAATCAGTAATTATGGATGAATTACTTATATGATTATAACAATGCAAAACAAAAGAAAAAAAAATTAACAATAAATTTTACACATTATAACACAATTAAAGGCAAATATATATGGTTCATTCAGTCATTCAAATTCCCATTTAGATATATATTTTACATAAAGCTACATCATCAGTCAGTAACGACATTAGGTGCAGGAGTTTTAGTAGCAGTATTTTTAATCCAAATTCCCTCAACATTAGGTCTAGCAGTATGAGCGACATCATCAGTAGTGACATCAGTTGCGGGGATTTCAGTGCAGAATGGGGGATGTTCCATGATCGTATCTCCTAAGTCATCTTCATTATACAATTCACGGTAGTCTCGAGTTGTGGAGGACAGAACAATAGACCAGGTAGCATCAACGGGATCTTCAAGGTAAAACACTTGCTTGACTTGGTCAACAGAAACATATTTATCTTTTTTGTGACCTTGTCGACTAAAATCCACAAGTGTGAACCCAAGATCATCAACCCTTATTCCTTTATCATTACTTGCCCATTTACACAGGAACAAGGGAGCTTTGAATGCATGGTAGTCTAATTCCCATATCTCTTGTATGATACCGTAAAATGTCAAATCACTTTCTACGGGGTTCAAGTCCTTGGCACTAGAAACCTGGACCGCTTTAGCAATGACAGACACCCCGCTGTTTTGAACAATGCGTATGTCATCTCGTTCCTTTGTAAAATATCGCACTCCATTCACTAGATAACCTTGATAAGTTAGTACTGAAAATGATGGCTTGGCAGCGAGCCATCTTATCGTATCTGAAACACCTTTGTTGTTCTCCCTTAGTTCATCATTCACCTACAGATATGATAAGAAATTTTAAATCCTAAATAGCTAATAGTCGTCATTACACTACAGATCAAAGAACCTAATACAACACTGACTTTGTTTTGAAACCAATCAGCAAAGAGCCGATTGTGCTCTCTCATGAGCCAATGTAAGCTTTTCCTTTTCCCTCGGTGAATTTCTTCAAGATATTCCTTATGCATTCTGAAAAATGAATATGGAATGATATATTAAAGACACATTACAAGACTAATTACTGGATAATGAGGAATTAAAAACAACAAACTGCATAAACTCACAGAATATATGGAAACACTTCAGCGTTGTTTAGAAGGACATGTAGATGTGCTTCATCTCGCTCCTTCTCTTCCACTGATATTATTATCACAGCGGATAATGGACCTGATATCTTATTATCTTGACCCTTTGGAAGACCGGCAGTGGAGTAATTCTGACTAAGAAACTCGGTGCAGAATTCTACGGACTCTTCTCCAAGGTAACTCTCTGTCATACAACCTTCAGGATAATAACGGTTTCGAACATAACTCTTTAGTACTTTATTAAACCGTTCAAACACATACATCCACCTATAAAATACTGGTCCACATAAGCGTAGTTCCTGGACCAAGTGGACTACTATATGTACCATTACATCAAAAAATGACGCATGGAAAACCTTTTCTAGATCGCACAAGGTTAGTATAACATCTGACTGCAGCTTATCCAGTTTTGACACGTCTACTACTTTGTTGCACAAAGCATTAAAAAAGAAACACAATCTAATAATTGTGACCCTAACATGCTTCGGAAGAACGAATCGTATTGCAACCGGGAGTAATTGTTGGAGAAGAATGTGGCAATCATGTGATTTCAGCCCGTAAATATTCAAATCAGGCATGGAAACACAATTTTTTATGTTCGATGCATGTCCGTATGGAAGTTTCATCGACATTAATGATGACAAGAAAGTCTTTTTTTCTGCCTTTGACAAAGTAAAGGGAGAAGGAGGCAAATAGGTTTTCTTTACTCCTACTTGGGGAGCCAAATCAGATCTAACGCCCATTTCCATCATATCACGACGGGCTGCCGCACTATCCTTTGTCTTATGGCGCATATTTAGTAATGTGCCAATCAGACTATCACATACATTCTTCTCGACATGCATGACATCAATACAGTGCCTAACATGGTGAAATTTCCAGTATTCTAACTCGAAAAATACTGACTTTTTCTTCCATGGACTTTCAACCTTCTTTGCCTTCTTCATTTTCTTCCCAAATTCAAATTTGATTTGTTCTTGCTCTGCTAACACTTCTTCTCCGGATAGGGTTCGACGCGGCTGCCCAAACTCTTGTTGTCCATTAAAAGCAGCCTTCTGCCTTCTATAAGGATGATGTAGAGGCAAATATCGACGATGCCCTTGGTAGCACATTTTCCTACTATGAGTCAAATATTTAGCTACGGTGTCATCTCCACAAACTGGAAAACACTTATAACCCTTATTAACGCAGCCAGATAAATTTCCGTAAGCAGGGAAGTCATTTATCGTCCACATTAAAACTACTTTTAAAGTGAAAAATGATTTGTTATACGCGTCATACATATTTGGTTCCCCTTCCTTCCAAAGCTTTTTTAAATCATCAATCATCGGTTGTAAGTAGATGTCGATGTTATTACCAGGCTCATGCGGGCCAGGGATCAATATCGACAACATCATAAATTTTCTTTTCATACATAACCAGGGAGGAAGATTGTAAGTCACCAATATGACTGGCCAGCAACTATATCTATTAGATAGGCCATTATTGTGCGGGTTTACACCATCCCCCGATAAAGCCAAGCGAAGGTTTCTCGGTTCACTACCAAAGGATGGCCACCTATAATCTATATTTTTCCAAGATGGAGAGTCGGCTGGATGTCGCATTTTACCATCTTGTGTCCGCTGTTGCGCATGCCAACACATTAGTTCAGCGGTGGAAGGAGATTTAAACATACGTTTAAATCTAGGAATTATTGGAAAATACCACATGACTTTGGCTGGAAGATTAATCCTCTCTTCACCTTTCTTTGTCAACTTCCACCGAGAAAGTCGACACTTAGGACACTTGGTTGCATCAGCATGTACACCCCTGTACAGTACACAGTCATTCAGACATGAATGGAACTTTATATACTCTAGACCTAAATTGGAGAGGGTTTTTTTTGCTTCATATGCATTACTAGGTAACACATTATCTTTGGGAAGTAGAGACCCAACAGAAGAAAGGAGGTCAGTGAAGGCACTATCGGTAATACCAAACCTAGATTTCCAGTTATGCAACTTCAACATCGACTCTAACTTAGTACAGTCACTACCCTCATATAGAGGTTGCTAAGCATCGGCTACGAACCTCCTAAACTGATATGAATCATTATCATATTAACTCGAGTTATATGCCGCTTCACAAACATCAACAGTTTCCGAAGCAGCGACATGCTCCTGATCTTGCTCTGACACTTCATCAGAGGCTTGCTCAGGAGGTGGGTCTGGAGCTTTCTCTTCAGGTGGACAACTAGCACTTGAAGATTTAGGACCCGTAGAAGCAGTCTCCCCGTGCCAAACCCAATGCACATAACCTAGACAAAAGCCATTGTCATAAATATGGCCCCTGATTGTTTTTATAGAGAATTTTTTAAAATTGGCGCATCGTCCACAAGGGCAAGGAATTTTGTTACGATCTTCAGAATTTTCTTCAGCATATATCAAGAAGTTTTCCACCCCCATTTCAAATGCTAAAGAATTCCTATCTTGCAAAATCCATGTCTTATCCATCAAATTTCCCTACCTGATAGCCACTATAAATATTAAAAATCCAACACATACCTATTTATAATTATTTAATAAAAGGCATATCAAATTTGTTTTGGTTACTGTAGGGATTAATTATATAAACTTAGAAAGGAGTAAATACCTTGATATCCTAATAATTTATAGTACTAATTCATTACTCTAAGATCCTATACATATACCCAATTAATTACAAAACTAGACTAAATTTATAAACTAGACTAAATTAAACCAAGATAATTAAAACAAATTAAACCAAGATATTTGAAAATATCACATAATTAAAAACCAATAATTCCAACATTCACAGCCCAGACAATTGTTAAATTTCCTTCACATAAATAAAACTCAGTGAGAACTTGAGTATTGAAACAAATTCAACCCATAAATAAATAAATTAAAATTATCTGTTACTTGTATCTGTGAGAAGGATAATTATACAAAACAATTACTATAATACAACACAAGTAACAGATAGTTCATATCAGGAATGCAGAGACTTGTTCATATCATAGAAATGACTATCATATAAAACAAGAAATGCAGAGACTTGTTCATATCTGAGACCTGTTCAAATGCAGCCCCCAAAACCCCCCCAAAACACATTAATATGTATGAACAACCCCCAGAAAACACATAATTAAAAACAGAACAGAAACATTTATATTTACATCAATGTACCTAAAACATTGATTTACATCAGTGTACCTAAAATATTTAACACGACATAAAATTCCCAAAAACAGGACATAAAACCCTCAAAAAGAAACAAACATAAAACCCCCAAAAACATAAAACATTTACATGCACAAAGAAGAAAAATAGTAAAGAAGAAAAAAAGATAAACATAAAACATTTACATGCACAAAGAAGATATTAAACATAAAAATGAGGGAGATAAACAGTAAAGAAGTAAAGAAGAATATACCTCCGGATGCTTTCAATGTTCCGAAACCCCAATGTTCTAAACCCTCAGTGCTCCAACCTCCAATGCTGTCTACCTCCAGATACTAGCTCCAACCTCAAGATACTAGCTCAATTTCAAGTTTAATTTGCTCTAATTTGAAGCTCCAAATCTTGAATTAGAATTGGGGCTAAAATTAGGGTTTCAGAGAAAAGAGAGAAGAGACGGTTAACAGAGACTAAGGTAAGAAGAGAGAAGAAAGGTAAGAAGACTAAGAGAGAAGGAGGGGAGAGACGAGAGAGACGAGAGAGGCGAGGGTCGGGGAGAGATGAGAGGCTCGCGGGAGGTTTTTTGGAAAAGGGGGGGAAAATATGTTAAAGTGAATTGTTTGTTAAAATTAAAGGGGGAAAGTGTACTGAAAAGCGGGGGGGGAGTTAAGTAATTTTTATTTTTTTTTAAAAGGCCATAGACAACGGTTAACAAAATGAACCGATGTCAAAGTTAAAAACAAATTTGTGGCCTTTTTAATTTCTGAAGATAGACAACGGCTACTAAGTGAAACCGATGTCAATATGCGTATTCAACATCGCTTTTTACAAAACCGATGTTAAACTGCATTTTAACATCGGGTGCATTACATGCCGATGTCTAAGGACCGATGTCGTATCTACTATTTCTAGTAGTGTAAGTGAATATATAAGATTACTTTTCAGCCTTAACGGAAAGAAATGAATAAGAGATGTTTAAATGTTTGGAAACTAAGTGAAAATAAGCACCGCTTATCATCCTTACACAAAGGGTCAAAGTGAGGAAGCGATTCAGGAAATATAAGATATTTTGAGAGGTTGAGTTTTAAGGAAAACTGGGATGATCATTTATCATCAATGTCAGCTTTAGAATGCCACTTTACCAAGTTTTATATGGACGCAAGTGTAGGTCCCCACTTTATTGAGATAAAATGGGAGAAAGGAAGTTGTCAAATTCTAAGTTAATTCAGCACACCAAGGGCGTAGTTATATTGATTGAAGCAGCTCGGAGTAGACAAAGAAAGAAGGTGGATTTGCATCAAAGAAGTATGGATAGAAATAGGATTGTGGGTATTGATAAAAGTTTCACCTTGAAAGAGATTGGTTAGATATGAATAGAAGGAATGAGTTGAGTCCTAAATATATGTACTCATTTTGGATATCGAGGAAGATCGATAAAGTTGCTCTTGGTATTGTCACCGCAGTTACAGCAATTTTTATAGTATGATCTATATGGAAATATTAAAGTGATATGTTCCTTATTTGAACCAAGTCATGGATTAGGAGCTAATGGGCTCCCATCCAAACTTATTATATGTGGAATGATCGACCCAAATCCTCAATCGTTATGAGCGAGTCCTTAAGAATGAAGTCTATATCGATAGTAAGTATGCTTTGTATAAATCCGGAAGTAGAAGAGTCTACTTGGAAGTTAGAGTCAGATATCCTTGACAAATATCCTCACTTGTTTAGTTAGATCAGATTCTGAGGACAGAATCCTTTTAAGGGGGGAAGGATGTAATATCTGGAATATGGCCTGTAATTATTTTTGTTAATAAATGAATTATGTGTATAGCTTATGTTAGCTATGTGTTGTTTCATTATTATCTATGGGTAATTTATGGTGTACCGGGTTGTCCCCGTAATTAATTATAGAATTGTATTGAATTGTTTCCACTTTTAAAAGCAAATTTAATGCGAATTTATTTGTATAAATATGTGGATTGTCTCTGGAATTGTTTTTAAGGTTTATCGGTAATTACTACCGTACCCTGTTCTTTTATCTCCGTTGTCGGTAGTAGTCCCACGATTCTGTCGCCTTGGTATCGGTTTAGCTGTTGGTTTGGATGTATATACACGTACACGCGTGTGTGTATATCCTAGTAGAGAGTACTGTTGTTATTTGGATGATATCTCTGTGCCTCCCGTTTCTTTTTGTTTTGTTGCCGCCTTTCTTTATTTTTTCAGCGAGAAGCAATTGTGGTGTGTGTGCGTGCATTGTGTGTGCGTCTGTGTGTGCGTATATGTGTGTGTATTCATGTGTGGGGATCAGATAGTGTTTGGTTTCTGTGTTTCTTCCTTGAGCCGCCTGTTTTATTTTCCAGTTACCGCCGGTTTTATTCCGGCATGGTGATCGGCGCGTGTGTGCGCGCTCTTGCGTGTCTATTTTGTGATGATTCTTTGCTTGGCTGTGGCACTGTGTTGTCCTAATGGATTAAAAATTTGATTATTTTATTCTGCAAGAATTGATTGAGTAACATTCGTAAAATACTAAATAAATTAATTCGTAAAAGTATCTTTGAAATGAGAATCTGTTATTTTATATTAAAGTCAAGTACGTAATTTGGTTGATGAATTGTGATTGGATTGATTGTTGGATTGGTAGTTGATTGAGACGTCGATTTTGTTCGACGGGTAGTCCGATAAACAAAGGAGACGCTGTCCAAATTTCGGAAGCGTATCTTGTAAAATATCGGGAATATCAGTCGAGTGTATATAGTTATGTACTTATAAATAAATGTGTTACAAGCCTACCTGTATATTGTGCCATATGGTTAATAACCCTATTTTTTGAAATGTACCTTCGTGTCGTAAGAATATATTTTATAAATTATAGCCGGCAACCCTTGTTTCCTAAAATGATGAGTATATGTATTTTTCGAAAATGAATATTGAATCGAGATTTGAATATATGAATCATGTATGTTACGTGTATAATAGTAATGTGTATAAGTATGAGTCGGGATTGTTATCAATTGGGTAGGATTGGTATCAAGGATATGTCAAGCATAACTGGGTGTCTAACACAGAGTATTTCGACCCTGTAGGTTCTAGTCAGAAAACCAAAAGTGGACATTGGACTAAAGATAACCTAGTGGTCAGTCGACGAGCTCAATAGAGTTTCAATCGAAAAACCTGGGTGTCGAAGTCGAAGCCAAGGTGATCTAGTGGTTGGACATTAAAGCCTGAGGGTCAGATTCGGCCCAGAGTCGATCAGCAATAGTTGTTAAGCCCTGCAAGGCAAGTACTTTTGAACCTTCCTCGAGATATATTGCAAATATTTCTAAATTCTATAGTGACATTGCTAGTATTCAAAATAGTTCTGTTTTATGTTAAGTACTTTGGATGATTCAGCCTGTACCCCGATCACATCATTTGATCTTTGAGCTGTAAGCGTTATTCTTTGTAAACCATCCATTATTGATTTACTAGACACTAAACCACTCAAATACAATACTACCCAACAAAGATATATCCACCATACACCAAACACTGGAACATACTTGCTTAAACATACAGAAACTTTTATACTGAATCATACCTTATAACATCAAATGACTAAACTTTGTGAAATCATTACTCATTTAATCCATGATTCTCTTACAGGCTGAAAACCATTCCTCATACATACCTTGATATACCCTTATGATACCCATGAATTGAATTACGCTTTTATTCAAGTGTTTTATCATCATTGATTATGATCTTGTTTTATTGAATTATATTATTTATCATACTGAACTGTTTTAGAATTGGATAGTTTTCTTATGTGCACCAGATTCGTGGTCAGACCAGATTTGTGGTCGAGGTAGGCCAATATGTACCTTGGATCCAGTAATTAGAGTAGAGTTGCGTGCCTTGCTCGGGGTTAGTGCGTGACTGATCAGCAGCCTAACCTTGGTTTTAAAACTTAAAATGAATATCCAATTCTAACAATTGTTTAACAATAAACTTGATTCTTCTGAATTATCTCATTGATCATTATTTAACCTCAGTTATCGTTATTATGACTTGCTGAGCTAGTTAGCTCACTCTTGCGAATCTTTTTATGTATTCTACAGTTAAGAAGGTTATGGTTGATAATGAGGTGTCCCAGTCCAATATGCGAGCTAGGATTCCAGAACGAGTTGCTTTGAGCCGACAGAAGCTTTATATTATAGTTAAAATGTGTAAGCTTGTAAGAATAATTTCAGTATCAGTTGTAAGTTAAACTAGCTGGGATTTGGTATGTTGTAATAAAAGTTAAGGTTGTGGCTTGTTTTCAGACTTTAACCTGTTGCGATCCGTGGTTATGTAAAGCAGGTTCATTATAAATAATATTTCTTATACATATTTATATATTGTGTATGTGTTGTGGACTCCAAACTTCTAACCCAGGTTTGGAGGGCGCCATAGGTTGGTATCAGAGCTCAGGTTATAAGTCACTGAAATAAGCCTAGATTGTCAGGATTGGGTGGAGGGTTAGGATTAGGAATAGGAAATAGAAAGATATGACGTCGTAAGGTTGAGTGCGGCTGTATAGTAGGTTATCGATCCGATTCGTGTTGCGATTCGAGATTCTTAGCTTGCGATGTGATTTCCAGAAAATGGAAATGGAAGATTCTGATTTCCCTGTATCATCTGATCATTTGGAGCCTTCCGTTTGAGGATCGTCATCTTCTTTCAGATTTGATTTGCACCTTGTTCTTCCATCAGTATTAATGGTATTACCTTCTGTTATAACAGTTGCACCTCTTCAAGCTATTATACGCTATTTTACCACCTCCTGATATGAGACTACCTATTTAAGAACCTCCATCTGTTTATTCTTGTTTTACTGGACATTCGGCTGTGAGTGTATCTCTTCAGTTTATCCTACACCCTGTTCTGTACCCCCAGTTTAAAACTTGTCCTATGAAGCAACAATACCTACGAGGATGGATTCAGGAGTTACAGTAAATGGTAAGTACTTGAGATATAAATAAAGGTGAGAAGAAGTTTAAAAATAAAATTCAAGTGTTCCAGAGGATAGCTGCTACCAGGTTCAAAGAAGCCATTAGTGACTAGGCCACTCATGACTAGCTTATAGAATGGATTAGATGAGTTTGAAAGAGAGTTAGGGAAGATTATGGATCTGGAGCTTTCTTGAAGTTAGATAATGGTGTTATGGCGATGTGATATATTTATAGTAATTATGTGATGTGACATCAACTGACTTGTTGACTATTGGATAGTCTATTCCACTTAACGACTGCAAAGTTGATGATGGGAGTATTACCAGTATGGAAGCTTTGATATGAAGCTATGAATAATATAACATGCAACGACAACTGAAGTTTTCGTCGATTAAGGAGGGCAAATGGACCCAATAAAGGAGAGAAGGTAGATTGAAGTGAATGGACCTTTATGTGATCGTTTCTTTAATTTGGTACCTTGTTATAGGTAGGAAGGAAAACAACCAACTCATATAGTAAGGACAACCAGATGTGCGATTTTCAAAATTTTTAAACAAACTCTCGAAAGAGATTTTCTTAATGAATTTCCAAAGGCTCTTTTTAAAAAAATAAGTTTTAAACATTGGTTGTCAAGTTACTACTTGAGTTTCTTGTTTGTTAAAAGACCCGGATTACCTAGAAGGATACTTGTTTCAGACTTAGTATTGTTAATTCAGAGAACAAAGTAACCCGCGATTGTGTAGAAGTTGATTATTCCTAACAGTAAGGTGCAAATATTGTTTGATAAGATTAACAACAGAATTAGCGTACGGAGTAACTATTCATCCAATTACTAGGACTACCAGAGTCCAAAGAATTCATTAATTTAACAGAAGCCTGAGCATGACCGAAGAAGATTGAGAAGATTTCCAGACTTTTCTAAAAGAAGAATATTATTAACAAAAGGATCGTTATGTTGAATGATTCGTGGTTATTCTAAATTAAAAATAGGAAACTCGAGGTTATCTGGTAAGAACGCCATTATGATCGAATTGTTAAAGTATTATACGTATAGGTGCGATGTTATAGACACAAGACTTACAAGTAAGAATCTACCATAATGCTTAGTTTGAGAAAGCATTTCAGCGTACTTTTTAAAGTTGCTATATGACACAATTGGGATATGATCAAACAAGCTCGAAAGATGAATACAAGTGAAATATGGATGTTGACCAATGGTATCATTCTTGTCTCCAATATTACAGCGTATATTCCTTTTTGATTCCTAAATATGTATGAACTTCTTTTCTTAATAATTTATTTACGATGATATCAAAAAGGAGGATATTGCATTCCTTTCAAATTTAATTTTTCCCCTCAAGTTTTGTTCTCTTATTGGGACGAGCAGTATTATGGTGAGACGCTTTGTCGGAATGACGAAGAGTCGGGTGGGACACCACCTAATCATGTGTTGTATGCCATATGGTACAAAAGACTGGCCATCTTAAGTACCAATGTGGTTGTCTCATTCATATTCAAATCATTATTTCTTCTTTCATTTCAACTCAAAGTTTATTAAATTGGGAATCCTTCTAGTTGTTTCATTATACTGTCGTTCTTTGCAAAAGTTTTTTTTAAAACAAAAATCAACGTATTCTGAACCAAGCGGGCAAAGTTCCATCTACTTCTCACGCATGGAAAGAAAACAAGGGCATATGGCTAGGAATGTAAATCACTAGCCCCAGTCAGGGATGCACTAAGAGTCAAGGGAATCTACTCCAATAAGGAATACGTCTCCAAGAACGAGAGTTTACGAATCGTCTGTGAATTATATTATTCAGAATACGGGTATGATGACGTGAATGATTATTGTGAATACCTTATACGTTAAAGTATTGAAAGATGTGGGAGCAACTTGATTGTTTATCTCTCAAGGTTTTGTTGATAAGATAAATTACCCTATTGAATTGATAAGATTATGACTAAAGGGCTAGCAAGTCAAGAACGTGTAATTGTTATATAAGTGAGTACCCATAATGGAATTGAGATTTCTGGAAATAAGTTATGAGGATTTGACATCATTTAAGATAGGAGAATTTGACATTATTCTAAGAAATGGACTAACTATTTAAACGTGATGCCCAGATAGATCATCGTGATGAAAAGATAGTCCTGAAGATGCCAAATGAGAATATGATGAATTTTAGAGGATGAAGGAAGGTAAAGAATTTGTTAACGATGATTTAAGCTAAAAGGTTATGGTGACCAAGATGTAAGCACTAGGGAGATTATAAATAAAAGTGAGGAGCAAACAGAATTTGAAGATTTTATAGTAATTAACGAGATTCAAGATATGTTTCCAGACGAATTACCAAAATTTCCTCCAGATAGGGGAATTAAGTTCGTGATTGACTTAGCACCTGAAATGAAGCCAGTGTCCAAGGCCTCACACAAAATGGCACCAGTTAAAATGAGGGGGTTAGCAAAGCAAATGCAAGAGATGTTAAAAGAAGGAGCGATTAGACCTAGTGTACCCCATAAGGTGCACCGATATTATTTGTTAATAAGAACTATGGAAGTATAAGATTATGTGTCGACCAGCGAAAGCTCAACAAGTTTACTATCAAGAGTAAGTATCTGTTACTTCGAACTAATGTTTCGTTTGATCAGATGGAAGAAGCAAAGTATTTTCTAAAATTGATTTAAGATTTGGGTATTACCAATTGGAGATTGAACCTATGAACATATTAAGGATAATTTTCAGAACTAAGTACTGCTGCTATAGAACTCTAGTAATGTTATTTGGATTAACCAATATACCAGTAATATTTAAACTGGATGGACATAATCTTTAAGGAATATCTGGATAAGTTACTCAAAGTCAACGGAGGACCATGTAAAGTATCTAATGATAACTGGGGAGTCGGAAAAGAAAGAAGTTGTATATAAAGTTTGCAAAGTGAGAGCTTTGATAGTAGGAAGTATAATTCTTAGTATAAATAGTCATGGAAGAGGAGACCAAAGGGGGATCCAGCAGGGATTAAAGTTACTATTAATGAAGCATGACCAAAAGCACCAATAAAACTAAGAAGTTTTATTATTGGTCAGTTATTATCAGAAATTTATTCAAGATTTCTTGAAAGTTGCAACACCTTTGATGAAGCTAACCAGGAAAAGTAAGAAGTTTATATGAAATAGTGAAGGGTGAAGAAAGTTTTGCGAAGTTAAAAGAGAGAATGGTTACAACACCTGCTTTATCACTTTGAAAGTATCATGGAGATTTTTTAGTTAATAGTGATACTTCTCATAGGGAAATAGGATGTGTGTTGATACAGCACAATAAAGTTATTGTATATGCATCCAGACAACTGAAACCTTATGAGCAGAAGTATCCTACTCATAATTTGGAATTAGCAGTAATAATATTCGCTTTGAAAGATTGGGAAACATGATATGTATGGAGAAAAGTGTGAGATCTATACGGACCATAAGAGTTTGAAGTATGTATTTACAAGGAGAAGCAAATGTAGCGGCAAACGATAAGCAAAACAAAAAAGAAAGTAAATATAGAGACTGCACCAGAAGAATTATCTATAGAATTTTGGAAGTTAGAATGGGAAGTTAAAATTTATAACCCAAAGGAAGTGAGGTAGGATAGTATGACCTTTCAGTCAGAGTTATTAAGAGAAAATAATGGGATGTCAAGAGAAGATAGTAGATCAGGATGTTAACGGTTTAGTAAGAAAATTTATGCGCCCAGAAGAATGATCAGGTATTCTCATATATTCTTCCAGAACTTGGGTACCACAAGTAAAAGAATTAAGAAATGAGGTCCTACAGCGAATTCACAATATAAAGTATTTAATTTATTTAAGAAATGCCAAGATATACAGAAATTTAAAGAAAAATAGTGATAACCATGTATAAGAAGGAAATTTCAAAATGGATTAGGAAGTGTTAGACATGTCAAAGAATTAAGGCGAAGTATCGGAGGCCTAATGGACAAGGCAGACCAAGGAGTGGTTTTACAAGAAGAGAATCATAAAGTGTACCAGTGATGTTGTTGGAGAAAAGGGATGAAATTATGAGATTATGTACTGATGATCGGGAGTTTAACAAAACAACGAATAAGAAAAAGGGACCCCTATAAAGAATTGATTACTTACGAGACCTAATTCAAGAAGTGTGTTATGTCTTGGGGATTAACTTAAGATCTGACCTGAGAACATATCAGAGATTATGATTAAAATGAGTTATGAACATTGCAAGCTCTGGTGATATTATGTGAAATAACAAGTGTATCAGTTGTCTATAAGGAATTAAGGAATATGGTGTATAAGGAGTACTTGGATAAGCAAATTGTATTTATTTATAACATCCTCAACTATTCAAAGAATAAGAAAGTCTGGGTGGAATGCCCAAGGATTTTCCTCCAAAGATTAGAAGGAAAGCAACTATACGTTAAGTTTTCAAGGATGAAATTTTGACCGAAGTTAACAAAATATTCTGATTAAACCATTAACAACTACCAAAATAAAGCTGTATGGTAACATATGCCTTGTGCAGAAAGAAAAGATTGGATGTAATTAAGACCACTGAGGAGTTAATAAACGAATTGGAAAGAGTGGAATATGAAGTTCAAATACCTAAAGGTGATAATAAGTGAATATATGAGATTACTTTTCAGCCTTAACGGATAGAAATGAATAGGAGATGTTTAAATGTTTGGAAACTAAATGAAAATGAGCACCACTTATCATCCTTACACGAAGGGTCAAAGTGAGGAAGCGATTCAGGAATTATAAGATATGTTGAGAGGTTGAGTTTTAAGGAAAACTGGGATGATCATTTATCATCGATGTCAGCTTTAGAATGCCACTTTACCAAGCCTTATGTGGACGCAAGTGTAGGTCCCCACTTTATTGAGATAAAGTGGGAGAAAGGAAGTTATCAAATCCTAAGTTATTGATTTCAGCACACCAAGGGCGTAGTGATATTGATTGAAGCAGCTCGGAGTAGACAAAGAAAGAAGGCGGATTTGCATCAAAGAAGTATTGATATAGAAATAGGATCGTGGGTATTGATAAAAGTTTCACCTTGAAAGAGATTGGTTAGATATGATTAGAAGGAACGAGTTGAGTCCTAAATATATGTACTCAAATTGGGTATCGAGGAAGATCGATAATGTTGCTCTTGGTATTGTCACCGCAGTTACAGCAAATTTTATAGTATGATTAACGTGGCAATATTAAAGTGATATGTTCCTGATTTGAACCAAGTCTTTGATTAGGAGCGAATGGGCTCCCATCTAAACTTATTCTATGTGGAATGATCGACCCAAATCCTCAATCGTTATGAGCGAGTCCTTAAGAATGAAGTCTATATTGATAGTAAGTATGCTTTGTATAAATCCGCAAGTAGAAGAGTCTACTTGGAAGTTAGATTCAGATATGCTAGACAAATATCCTTACTTCTTTAGTTAGATCATATTTTGAGGACAGAATCCTTTTAAGGGGGGAAGGATGTAATATCTGGAATATGGCGTGTAATTATTTTTGTTAATAAATGAATTATGTGTATAGCTTTTGTTAGCTATTTGTTGTTTTATTATTATATATGGGTAATTTATGGTGTACCGGGTTATCCCCGTAATTAATTATGGAATTGTATTGAATTGTTTCCACTTTTAAAAGTAAATTTAATGCAAATTTCTTTGTATAAATATGTGAATTTTCTCTGGAATTGTTTTTAAGATTTTATAATTACAATAATTATTTTTAGGATTTTATAAAACATAGAAATCAATATTTCATCAATTATTTAACCCTGTATGATTTTCTGATTTACATTTATTGTAAAATTTGTATTTAATTACAGAATTCTTCAAAAATTATGAAACTCGTATATATTTGAGTTCGTATTATTCCTGGAATTTTAAAATTATTTCGGAAATTTTTGGGATTAATTTCACCCGCGAATTGTTTCGCTAATTGTTAAAAGCGGGTATAAATTGCGTTTCAAAAATTATATTAAAATTTTGAAATTTATGTTTTTATAAACTGCGGGATATTTTTAATATTTTAAGACTATTTTTATAATTTTATGAATTTGTTTTATGTGCCACTTGGTTCAATAAATTGTGAAAATGTAATGCAGAATTAAGCTGTCAGGTGTTATAGTATACACGTGTTGCTTCCCTGTCAATCGAGTAATACGTGGCAGATTAATACAATTCGGGTTCTTTCATTTTTGTTTCTCAACTTCCCCTTCTTTTACCCCGTTTTATTTCTTTTTGCTTCGGTGTTCTCTTCGGGTTGGCAGCTGTGTATCTTCTCTTGCTCTGTCTCTTTCCTTTATCGGTAATTACTACCGTACCATGTTCTTTTATCTCCCTTGCCGATGGTAGTCCGGCGATTCTGCCGCCTTGGTATCAGTTTAGCTGTTGGTTTGGATGTATATACATGCACACGTGTGTGTGTATATCCTAGTAGAGAGTATTGTTGTTATTTGGCTGATATCTCTGTGCCGCCTGTTTCTTTTTATTTTGTTGCCACCTTTCTTTGTTTTTCCGGCGAGAAACAACTGTGATGTGTGTGCATGCATTATATGTGCATCTGTGTGTGCGTATATGTGTGTGTATTTAGGTGTGGGAATTCGATAGAGTTAGGTTGCTGTGTTTCTTCCTTGTGTCGCCTGTTTTATATTCCAGTTATCGCCGGTTTTATTCCGGCGTGGTGATCGACGCGTGTGTGCGCGCTCTTGCATGTCTGTTTTGTGATGATTCTGTGCTTGGTTGTGGTACTGTGTTGTCCTAATGGATTAAAATTTTAATTATTTTATTCTGCAAGAATTGATTGAGTAACATTCATAAAATACTAAATAAATTAATTCGTAAAAGTATCTTTGAAACGATAATATGTTATTTTATATTAAAGTCGAGTACGTAATTTGGTTGATGAATTGTGATTGGATTGATTATTGGATTGGTAGTTGATTGAGACGTCGATTTTATTCGACGGGTAGTCCGATAAACAAAGGAGACGCTGTCCAAATTTCAGAAGCGTATCCTGTAAAATATCGGGAATATCAGTCGAGTGTATATAGTTATGTACTTATAAATAAATGTGGTACGAGCCTACCTGCATATTGGGCCAGATGGTTAATAACCCTATTTTATGAAATGTACCTTCGTGTCGTAAGAATATATTTTATAAATTATAGTTGGCAACCCTTGTTTCCTAAAATGATGAGTATGTGTATTTTCCAAAAATGAATATTGAATCAAGATTTGAGTATATAAATCTTGTATGTTACGTGTACTATAGTAATGTATATAAGTACGAGTCGGGATTGTTATCGTTTGGGTAGGATTGGTATCGAGGATATGTCAAGCATAACTGGGTGTCTAACACAGAGTAATTCGACCCTGTAGGTTCTAGTCGGGAAACCGAAAGTGGACGTTGGACTAAAGATAACCTAGTGGTCAGTCGATGAGCTCAGTAGAGTTTCAACCGAAAAACCTGAGTGTCGAAGTCGAATCCAAGGTGATCTAGTGGTTGGACGTTAAAGCCTGAGCGTCAAAGTCGGCTCAGAGTCGATCAGTAATAGTTGTAAAGGCCTGCAAAGCAAGTACTTTTGAACCTTTCTCGAGATATATTGCAAATATTTCTAAATTCTCTAGTGACATTGCTAGTATTCAAAATAGTTCTATTTTATGTTAAGTACTTTGGATGATTCAGCCTGTACCCCGATCACATCATTTGATCTTTGAGTTGTAAGCCTTATTCTTTGTAAACCATCCATTGTTGATTTACTAGACACTAAACCACACAAATACAATACTACCCAACAAAGACATATCCATCATACACCAAACACTGGAACATACTTGCTTAAACATAGAGAAACTTTTATACTCAATCATACCTTATAACATCAAACGACTAAACTTTGTGAAATCATTACTCATTTAATCCCTGATTCTCTTACAGGCTGAAAACCATTCCTCATACATACCTTGATATACCCTTGTGATACCCATGAATTGCATTACGCTTTTATTCAAGTGTTTTATCATCATTGATTGTGATACTGTTTTATTGAATTATATTATTTATCATACAGAACTGTTTTAGAATTGGATAGTTTTCTTATGTGGACCAGATTCGTGGCTTGTTTTCATACTTTAACCTGTTGCGATATGTGGTTATGTAAAGCAGGGTCAATGCAAATAATATTTCTTATACAGATTTATAAATTGTGTATGTGTTGTGGACCCAAAACTTCTGACCCAGGTTTGGAGGGCACCACACAAAGGGAGCCCTTGATGCAAAAATAGAGAGAAAATGAGAGAAAACCAGGTACAGGAGAAATAAGGATGGGGACCATTGCTAGTGAGTCAATGAATGTCAATGATGCAGAAAAAGAAAAACTGTTTCAGCAAGAATAACAAGCTGTGATAGATTCTATCTCTTAAGATGTTGAGATATTTACTCATCCTGTTCCAGCATATCAAATTCTGGCTGAACAGGGGAATGAGGAGGCTGAGAAGATACTCAACTTGGTGCACACTACTGCTTCTATGCAAAGGGGTAAGGATGCCATCACATCCATGCCACCCACAGCTGGTGATGATATTGATTATGAAACTGGTGGTTCTGAGGATATATTTGGGGATGAAAATGATGATGAAGAAGAGTTCATGGATATAGGGGAGAAGCAGGCCCTAAGTCTAGATCAAACATTCCATCTTGGGTATTTTCCAAAGCATGTGATGAGCACCACTTCAAGTCCACCCTATCTCATATCATTCAACAAACTCAGATAGCCCTTCAAACTACTACAAATTCCAACACCAAGAGACTTCTACAAGAACATCTGAACTCTCTCCAACTACATCAAATTCAATCTCTCAAACAAAATCTGGATGTCACTGAGCTAAAAGACTGAAATTGATTAAGTCAAGAAGGATGTTACTGAGCGATTGGATGCTAAGTTTCCTAGCACAACCATGCTAGACATCAACAGACAACTAAGAAATTTTTTTGATCTAGTCAGCAAGGTAGACTCCTTAGACAAAAGTCTCAAAACCCTAGAAACATCAATTACTGAAATACATCTACATCAAGCCCAACAAACTCTGCTACTTCAGAAACTGGTGGCTGCACAAACATCAACCTCCACTAAACTTGATGCTAACAAAAAGGGGGAGAAAGACTCTATCATTCCAGTTATATAGGGGGAGTCAACAAGTGAGGGGGAGAAAGTCAACAAGGTGATTGTTCCAGTAATTGCTTTCACTAAGCCTCCAGCCTTGGACAACATTGATCTGATCAAGATATCAGCTACTAAGTTGGAATCAAATGAAAAATCTAAAAAGCTTGATGTTGCAGCAGTTGAGCAAGAGCTGGATGCAAAATAGAAGAACCTTGATGAAAATATCAAGAATAAATTTGGTCCAATTGAGAAGCAAGACAAGGTCTTTTCTCACTTCTGCAAATTAAGACAAATTTCATTTAATGAAATAAGCCTAGGGAACTTAGAAAGGGGTCAACCCTCAACAATCAAGTCTCCAAAGGCCAGTGTGATCTTTCATCCAAAAAGAAATTATCCGAAGAACTCAGACAAAAATCCACTAGACCTATCATATGAAACCCCTAGGCCAGGTGAAAAGAAGCTGCTTGGAAGGTCCTTAGCTTTCTTCAAGGATCCCAGAGATTTAATACTAAAGAAAAGGATTGCTAAAATCTACAGAAATGGTAAACTGATCTGTGTTGTGGCTGGACATCCACAGTTTGCAGAGGCTAAGAATGAAGAAAAGGTGAGGCTCAAACAACAACAAAAGCAAGCTGCTTTAGATGCCAAGATCCAAGCTAAGAAGCCTGCAATCACAGAAGTTGTATTGCCAACTAAGACATCTGAAAATATGGATGAAGGAAAGAAAGAAGAACCAAATAAGACAAAGAGGAAGTTTAGATACAAGATCCATGCAAAGAGGAAGATAGATTTCAATGATGATAAGGAAGACTACATGTCTGTCAAGTCTACAACTTCAAGTCAACCAGTTATACCTATAATAGAGGAGGCTGAATTCAAGATTGATCCTAATTCATGATGAACCTGTGATTCCCAAGGATGAACCTATAGATTGGAATAGCTTTCCTCTTCCTGATCTACATCTTCCAATCTTTGTCAAACAAAGGAAGACAAAAGAAAGAGTAGTCAAAACAGTCAAGGCTGTCAAGCTTAAATCCAAGCAAGTGGCCAAACCCAAACCTAATGTCAATAAGGGAGATCAACTCTATATGTGTGACATCAAAGAATTTTCAGACATAAACCTCTATCTGGATGAGCTAAAAGAAGTCAGATCTATTGATGCATACAAGTACCTTCCAGAAAGACTAATCTTCAGGTACATGGGTGGTAAAGAGATTACATGGCCACTTCACAACATTCTCAATGAAGGTTGTTCCACTTTGGTGACCATCTTCTCTGCAATCAAGAAAAACTTTGGATTTAATATAGTTTCTAATAAAAAGGTACTAAACAAGATTGAAGAGATAAGGAATAGCTGGAGAGGACCAAATGCACTTCCAAGAATATTGACAATCCCCTTTACTGGAGATAGGGTGCATTTGAGGCCATACTGGATTATGGAGTTCAAGGATGAAAAATACATTAGAAGATTCTTCAGACTGGAAGATCAGCTAAAGATTGCAAGCAATGAAACTCTCAAGGAGATGCAAGAAAACCTGGATCTAACAAATGAGAATGAATAAGAATTTTTCAGACAACTCCAACATCAGATTGAAGAGAATGATATAAAGCTGGGAAATAAGTCAAGGCAATAAAAGAAATGATCCAAATTTGCTCAGTCTAAAGGAGCACCTTGAAAATGATCTGTAAGACACTCTACAAATCTTTCTTTATGAAGAATTATCAATAATTTGTAGCACTTATAATATTCAATCTACTTTATTCAATTCTGTATTTCGAGTGTGTTTTGTTATCATCAAGTTTATCTTAATTTATGGCTACAATTCCAGTAGACATAAATTGGGGGAGATTGTTAGGATTATGTTATGTACTTGATGATAACTCGAACAAAAGACTTAGTAGATATTATTTAAGTAATTTTTTAGCTTTTAACGGATGATCATTTCAACATTCGTTGAAAGAGTAGCTTATGTAACAATAAGACTAGTAGCACATTTATGCACACTTGAATGGCTTAGTGAACTAGATGTTGAAAATGGTTAGGTCATGTTGACTAATAAATTGATATGCAAGATAGGATGGCTAATTATAAATATTAGATGCCTTGTAATCTTGTATAAATGAAACAGAGTTAACTGCCAAGAAGACAATCTCAACGGATGATTCACAAAGTTTCAATGGATGATTAACATGAGTCTCGACGGATGATCAATCTGAGTTTCAACGGATGATCAATCTAAGTTTCAACGGATGATCAATCTAAGTTTCAACGGATGATCAAATACAAAAGAGCAGTTGATAGTGGCTTGACAGTCACATGCGTTGATTGTATGCAAATAGAATGTGGCAGCCTAATTCAGGTTTTAGAGAACAAAGAAGCATTTCCATTTTCATGCTAGACTGAAGATATTCAAAAATCCTGAAAAGAGAAGTGTAGCAACATGATGTTATGCTAGATATAGTTTGTCTTATTATCTTATCTTTTTGTCATGTAACTTGGTGATATATATACCTAGGGTAGCAAGTTAAAAAGTATCCAAGTAAGTAAGCATTAACCAGAGAAATAAATAAGGCAAAATTTGAAAAGAATTTCTTTGTTCTTGTTGTTCAACTTGTAAGCAGTTGTGTACATCTTATAACACAGAGTTCTCTACTTAATATATATCTCTGATGGAAAAGTTCAATCCACCAGAAAGTTTTTAAATACTTGTATTTAAATGCTTTGTGTTTTGATTTATACTTTACTTTCATTCTACACTATTGTAATATCAAACACAGTTATTTATTTGTAGAAGAACTGTTCTTGAAATCCAAAAAAAGCCAGAATTTTATTCAACCCCCTTTTGTAATTCTTGTTTAGATTGTTTGGGAATAATAGTACATAAATTCTACCTATGTGTACCTTGATTAGTCATCCACCATCACAAATGCATATCTTTTTCTTGATATTGACTGGACATTAACTGGTCCAAATAAATCCATGTGAATAAGTTGCAAAAGTTCACTTATAGAATTCACAGTTTTACTCTTGTGACTTGATCTTTTCATTTTTCCTTTTTGACAAGCGTCACAAACTTCATCTTGAGCAAATTCCAGATTAGGAATGTCTCTCACCAACTCCTTTTTAACTAGAGTATTGATTACTTTGAAATTCAAATGAGACAGCTTCTTATGTCATAGTTTGCTTTGCTCTATAGTTGCCTTGGTGTAGAAGTAACAAAATTCCATCCTCATTTGTTGAGTCCAAGTCTGCAACAAATAAGCGTCATTTCCTTGTTCCTTTTAGAGCAACTTCACCAGTTTTCTTGCTGATAAAAGTGCATTCTTCTTTGTTAAATAAAACCTTGAAACCTTTGTCTGCAAATTGGCTGACATTAAGAAGATATACTTCATGACCAGCTACTAGTGCTACATCTTCAATGATAATATTTCTAGAAATCAATTTGCCATATCCCAATGTGAAACCTTTGTTGTTGTCTCCAAAAGTCACTAATGAGCCAGCCTTTTCCTCAAACTGTGATAGCAGGGCCATATCACTAGTCATATGTCTTGAGCATCTACTGTCTATGATTCATATGACTTTCTTCTTTTTGCCCTGCACACAATGAGTTTAAGTGTGTTTAGCAAGCCAAGCAGTGTTGGGTACTTTCTTCTTGTTAATAGAGTGAGCGAAATCAGAATGAGTTGTTTCAGATAAAATAGAATTCATTGATTATTGTGCATTTTCCCTTTTTAATGTAGACCCAATTTTTACTTCTTTGAGGTCTACTCTCAGCTTGTGGCAACTTTTCATCAATTTCAAGTTGTAGGGGATGCAATCAAACTTGTCACATAATGAGTATGGATCATTTACATTTGCTTCTTCATTGTACTTGTATGCTCCTTCTACTGGCTTGCTAACAACCTTTTTACAAAGGTGAGTTAGATGATTCACAGAGCCACATTTTTAACATTGTTTTATTGGTGCATCTACAATATAAGCAAAATTATTGCTTTTGTTTATCCCAATCTTTCCAGTTCTATTCTTCTTCTTCTTTCTTGCATCTTCAGTTTTCATTTCCTTGACAAGTATCTTGGAATCTTGGTTGGCCATGAGCTTCTTTTCAGGTTTGGAAGATGGAGTTGTTTTTGTATTTTTCTTCTCATTGTCTTCATCAACAATTTCTTTCTTTATGATTAACTCTTCTTCACTAAAATCTACTTCACATGCTTTGAACATAGGTGAACCAACCTTTTTCCGCATAGCTAGAACATCTTCATTTTCTGTTGCTTTTCATTTACCACCTATATCTTTCTTCTTGTTGTTCAAAGCATCATAATCAAGACCAATGGCTATGTTAGCACATAGCTTGTTCTTCTCATGGTACTGTCCAACAAACTCAGATTTATTGCTGAATGATTTAAGTTTCACCTTATTCTTCTCAGTCTTTTCTCTTAACACAATTTCAATCTCATTTGCACACTTCAGCTTATTTTTCAGATATTCATTTTCTTGCTTGACTAACTCAAGTTCCACAAGCAGTTGATCCATCTTTTGCTTTTCACTCTCAAGCTTCTCAGTAGTTTTAGTTAGCCTGCTGACTTCCTCATTGGCTTCTACTAAGCTAGTGCGTATGTGAAACATCTCCACACTCATCTTTTCCACAGTCTCCTTATATTGACTAGCATTTAAATCAATAGTGGTTAGAGTTGGTAGCTTTGATTTTGAAGTAGATGCTTCTCCTTGCTCAAAATCCATGAGTGCGTAGTTTCCAACTTCTTCATCCTCATCATCAACATCAGTATCATCCTAACTTTTTCCTTCTACAATAGAAGCATTTCCAGACTACTTCTTCAACAGAGCTTCATACTTTGCTTTCATCTCAAGATAGACCTTGTTTTTCTTCACCTTTTTAGGCTTTCTGCATTCAGTAGCAAAGTGACCCAACTCATCACAGTTGAAGCACCTTAATCATCTTGCTCATCTTGTTCCATCGCTTGAACAACTGAAACTTAATCATCCTGATCATCTTCACTTTCTTTTCTTTCATTCACAATTAAAGCACTTAAACCATCAACAACATGACCATGGTGTGCTTTCAATGACTTTCTTTACATTATTTCAATTTTATAAGTTTTCAAGATTCCATATAGAAATTCCAAAGTTATTCTCCTTAAATCTCTCCCTTCTCTAATAGCTGATATTTTATGTTCAATATGGTCAGGAAGAGCTAGCAGAAACTTTAGGTTAACCTCCTCAGCCTCATAATATTTATCATGTAGCTGCAAGTCATTTATCAATTTATTGAACCTTTCAAAGACTTCGGTGATTCCTTCTTTTGGTTTAGCCATAAACCCCTCATACGGAGACACAAGAATCCTCCTTTGGTTTGACCTAACCTCCTTTGTTCCTTCACATAAAATCTCTATTTTCTCCCAGATTTGTTTTGTTGTGTCACAGTTGACAATGTTATTGTAAATTACATTATCAAGTGACTCAATCAAGATCAGCTACAAGCCACTGTCCAGAGAGACCTTTTCTTTTCCAGGTTCAATGTATTCTGAAGGATCTTTAGGAGCATAATGTGCTGAATGATCAAGTCCCCATCTGTAGATTCCTCAACTCTTACCATGGGAGTGAAAGGCCCATTCTTGAGGATCTGAATGTATAATGGATTGGCCATCCTGATGAACAACAACATTTTCTTTTTCCATAGTGGATAGTTAGATCTGTCAAAGGTGAGGATTTTGATACGGCTGAGCTTCTGCGTATTCATTCTTCCAAGATCTTTAATCTGTTTGCTTTCAGATTTTACTCTGATACCACTTGTTAGGTAATGAATACAACACATAGGGGGGTGAATGTGTTTTAGACAATTTTAATCTTATGAATTGTTTTTGGATGGTGAACAAAGTAATTTAATTTGTAGAGATAATATGTTTTAACAGAAATAATAAAACATGCACAGGAACACACTATCTTTCAAAACTAACTTAATTTTATATTAAAATCAAGTATGTGTTTTGCTACAAATTTCTGGGTTCTTGTTATGTCTCATCTTCTCTCTTGAGAGTTACAAGATTTTTAGATCTCTTTGTTACCACTAAAAACAAAGCATCCAGTGTTTAATTTATAGAACAGTAAACACTGGTTTTACACAGCATGCAAAAGAATGTACTAAACCCTACTTTAAGTTTACTAAAAACTTTTTACTTCTGGATTAGTGTATCTTTGCAAATCGTGCATGTCAGTGACTTTACTTTGTCAGTTAATCTTGGCCTTTGATCTTGTACTCTTCAAGCTTCTTTTGTAGACTTTTCAAATCAGTGATTGATTTGTTTTTTTATTGTTAACTTGGATATTTAACTGGTCTGCACTTTGTACTTTGAGTTTTACCACGAGATCTCCAGTTTGTTATATAGATTAATCGACATCTCGATACGTACAATGGCTTATCAAGATCTCTCATTGCTCTATAGTTGTTTTAACTTATCGAAGTCTCTGAGTTCTCTATAAGAGAATATGTCTTATCGAGGTCTCTAAATTTCTGCATGTAAAGTTGACTTGTCGATATCTCCAATCTTCATCTCTTCATTTTGAATTGTCGATATCTCTGAGTTCTCTAGTGCATAAATAACTTGTCGATATCTCAGTGACCTCTAGTGATACTTTGACTTATCGATATCTCTGAGATCTCTAGTGATAATTTGACTTGTCGATATCTCAGAGATCTCTAGTGATACTTTGACTTATCGATATCTCTGAGATCTCTGGTAATAATTTGACTTGTCGATATCTCCAATCTTCACATCTTCATTTGGTGTAATAACCCCAAAATTTTGAACTTTTTTTGTAACCCTTATGAATAGTGTTTTTGCTGATATTGCTGAATAAGAAAACTTTTCATGCCACACTATGTAGGGGTTCTTTTATTGTTATTCTGAGATCTTATTAGCACTCTATATGATATATAAGTATAAAGATCGTCAGAATCCAAATTCAAACACTTTGATTTTTCGCAAAAATCCACCAGATACCGAAAGAATGGAGTATAAGGTAATAGGATAAAAAGGATTTAAATTCAAGGATTATAAGAGAGGATCATAAAAGGAATATAATGTATTGAGAAAGGTTAAGGAAACCCAAGTAACAAGATCCCAGGTATGATCCCTCAAACGATAAACGAAAACAAAAGTTAAGCGAACCGTATAACTGATCAGCGGTCATTAGCCAAGTAATTAGAAGCTAATCAAAGAGGTTAGCAAGGATGATGTCATCAAACCAACAAGAAGAGGACAAGTGTGGGAGGATGACATAACATGATGACCTAAGCATGACCAAAGAGAAGGGTGTTGTTGGTTGATTGTGAACCACACAAAATTCACCATGGTTAAAAGTAATAAATCAAATCAAAAGCAAGCAACAAAGCAAAACAAATCACAAAATCACAAAAACACAAAGTTGACTTCATTTTATTTAAGAAAGCTCTCGGCCTTTCTTTTTTTTTTCAAGAAGAAAAATCCAAAATCCAAGATCCAAGCCTTGTTAATTAGTGAGGTAATTATCTAATACTCCTTATGCATAGATATAGCTATCCTATAAGTTTGAGCTTCAAATTCCTTCATAATTTCTTCCTAAAATTCATGGAAGAAGAGGGTGAATAGTGTTTTTCAAGAACTTAAAATTTTGTTCTTGAGTTTTTATTTAGATTAAGCTTGGGTAAGGACTTTCAAGGGTGATTACAAGCTAATTAGTTACTCCCACTCACAAGGAAGGTATATTCTCATAACCTAGCTTTGTTATTGAATGTTAAGAGCTTAATATGATTATTATAGTTCATAAGAGGCTTGATTGTTGTGTATGTAGAGATTAGTTGGTTTTGTGATGTTTTTGGAGTTGTAAATCTTGGTTATTAGTTAAAGAACTTAAGAATAGTTTTAGTTCATGTTTGAGATTAATATAAATTGGAAAAACTTGAGGTGTTGGGCTGTTGTAGTGAGTTATGGATGGAGTTTGGTTGTATGGTTGATTTGTGGTTGGTTTGTGGTTGATTTGGAGTAGAATAAAAATTGGTAATCGCGTAAACATAGCCGTCGTAATGTCCGATTTACTTTAGACTGTTTTTGTTCTTAACATCAGGACCCGAGAACTCACTGTTAGGTGTTGACCATTGCCATGATTAGATAGTTCGTGTTACGAGCTTCGTTTTGATATGTGGTTCGTTTGAATCCGATATACGGTTTAGGAGAAACGACCGTTTTAAGTAACGGCATTTCGCGAACGAACCATTACCACTCGCCTTACTTTGAAACATAGGTTAAAGACCTTAAATTACTAATTGGAGTATGAAACATTTATGTAAAGTGTATTATGCAGTTGGTAAGGCACTCGCGAAAGAATCGCCTTAAAACCCTTAATGGTTAATTTATTAAAAATGGTGGAGCCGAGGGTACTCGAGTGACTTAAGTGAATCGTTAAGCGCAAAAGCGAACGTTAGGGTCTAATTGGTTAAAGTATAGATTCATAAGCGACTTTGGTTTAATTCCAAATTATATGTTGTTTATAGGTTATCAGACTCGTCCCAAGCCATTTATCACCCCCAGTCGCTCAAATAAGTTTTCTTCCCGTTATACTGTTGTTGTGATGTATATATGTATATGCATTATCTTGTGATAAGTGCATTATTGTTATTAGCAAATCTTGCGATATATTGGAGGATGTTGATATAATATATATGCATGCCTGTTTCGTAATCTTGATATCTAATTGTTGATTCAATTGCTTATAAGTTTCATAATACATATGCTAGATATAAGCAGTAATTGCGTATACCCTTAGTATAGGGGACCCAAAGGTGAACATTTTCTAAAACCGGGAGTCAATGTTCCCGAGTATATTATATATATATTTATATATATATATATAGATATAGTTTTCAAAACTGTGAATCGAATAAGGTTTATTCGATAACTTTATTTTATTAATGAATATTATTTTGAATATTCATTCGAGAGCTTATGACTCCGTCTATTTTATTAATGATAGGGATAAATAAATTCTGATTACATAATAGTTTGGGCTGCAAGGCCCAATAAGAAGATGTATGACATTCAAGACCAGAAAGCTTAACATGTCGATCAGGCCTGATGGACCAGATCAGGCCTGATGGAACAAAGAAGGCCCAAAAACCCTGATTATTTATTAATTTCGTAATTAATAAATAAGGGAGAAAAACAGCTATTAAGATACATCCTAGTGAGGATATAAATCCTTGTAGATTGGCCTCCAAGGAACCTCATGGGATAAGGAATCGGCTTCCTACTCCCTAGGACTCCTAAGTCTATCCTAATTCAGAGACTTGACCACCAAGTCTCCAATACCAAGTCCAATTCAAGGACTCCCAACATCTATATAAGGGGCCTCACCCCACAGATCAGAACTACGTTTTTTGACTTGATCCTTGGCAATCAGCAAGGTACGTAGGCATCTTGTTAAGGCAGATTGAGTCACGAAACACAAGAGCAGTCAAAATCGAGCCTTGAAGCTCACGTTACTTATTATTAGATACATTAATTATATATATTAGTTTTAATCCATAACATTTGGCACCGTCTATGGGAAGGCACAACAACAACCATGGCGAGAACACGGAGAACAACTAGAGCTCTGGAGGAAGGAACACCATTGGGAACAACCCAGATGATTTCGTCCACCGTGGAGATACCTCCCCACTCAACTTATGCATCTACTCAAGCGGAAACCCAGATAGGGGCAACTCAACCTCAGCCACAAGGGACGACTCCCCCGACTATTCAAGGTACGAATCCTCAAGTTCAACAAGTACATATACCTGTGAATTCCTGACCCGTCGGTATGAATACTCAACTGTTGTTACTACTAACCCCCTTATGGGATGCCCCTTCACCCCGAGGTTGGAGGAAGTGGATATGCTGGGCGAAGTGAAGCACGAGGGCAATCGCCCCCTATATACAAGGTTTGGCTCCTATCCCCGAGGATCGGGAATTTTCTGGTCCTTACACTGAGAGAGACTCTGAATCTTCAGATGATGAAGTGGCCCCGAGAAGGAGGCGTCCTGGCAAAGAGCGAATGGCGGATGGAAGGCAACGCCCTCAAAGCACCCAAGGGGCGAATCCCCAAGAAGTGCAGGAAAGGATCAGGGCTCATGAGGCTGAGATCCAAAGGCTGAGGCGTGACTTGGAGGCTCACCAGGCCACCAGACCCCAGATACCGCATAGGGGGAGAAATCCTCCTCCTGTCATAGACCTGGATGGTCCGGTACGAAGAAGGGCTGTCGTCCCAAGAACTGATCCAAGCAATCTCCTTCCCCTTGGAGATCCTGATGATCCAACTCCACCCTTCAAAGAAGAGATAATGAATGCCCATATCTCAAGGAAATTCAAGATGCCCACTATCAAAGCCTATGATGGCATGGGAGACCCCGCTAATCATGTTAGGACATTCTCTAATGCACTGCTGCTGCAACCCGTGAATGATGCTATAAAGTGTCGGGCCTTCCCTCAAACCCTGTCGGGTATGGCTCAAAGATGGTACAGTCGCTTGCCCCCAAACTCTATTGGATCATTCAGAGAATTAAGTCAGGCTTCTATTAAGCAGTTCATCAGTGGGAGAGTCCATGAGAAAAGTTCAGCATCTCTTATGAGTATTGTGCAGGGAGCTAAGGAGTCTTTGAGAGATTACCTGAATCGTTTTACAAAGGAGGCTTTAAAAGTCCCAGACCTTGATGATAAGGTAGCCATGATAGCACTGCAACAAGGAACTAGGGATGAGTTTTTCAAGATATCCTTGGCCAAACATCCCCCTGAAAGCATGTTGCAACTCCAAGAAAGGGCAGGGAAGTATATCAAGGTTGAAGAAAGCATGAAGAAGACCGTAGTAAGTAATGAGTCCACTGGAGGCAAGAAGCGAAAAACTGATCTTATATCGCCAAGGACTAGTATCCTAGAACCGAACAAAACCCTGATTCAACCCCCAAGAAGGGAGGACCTGGGCAAAAGTTCACTGAATACGCTAAGCTGAATGCTCCTAGAAGCCATATCTTGATGGAAATTGAGAAAGATCGAGATATTCGTTGACCTAAGCCCTTGAAGGCTGATCCCGCCAAGCTAGATAAGAGCAAGTATTGCAGATTCCACAAAGATGTTGGCCATGACACCGATGAGTGTAGGCAATTGAAAGATGAAATTGAGTTTTTGATTCGAAAAGGAAGATTGAACAAGTATACTGGAGAAGGAGGGGACAGGAATAATAATGGAATGAAGAACTTTGAAGATCGTAGGAAGGACCAAGACGATCAGGGGCGGAATCCCCAACCTAGTGGGCCGGTTATAAATGCAATTTTTGGAGGGCCGCGACCTCGAGGACCTATGATAAACACGATCTTTGGAGGTCCAACTGTTGCTGGATTGTCCAAAAATTCCAGAAAGACATATACTAGAGAGGTTATGCATATTGTTGGAGAAGCCCCGAAGAGGGCCATGACAGAAGTAACATTGGCTTTTGAAGATTCTGACCTAGAGGGTGTAAAGTTTCCTCATGACGACCCGGTGGTCATAACACCAATAATAGGAAATAGCCCGGTTAAGAGGGTTCTTGTGGATAATGGTGCTTCTGTGGATATATTGCTCCACGACACCTTTCTAATGATGGGGTATAACGATTCCCAGTTGACACCAACCGACATGCCGATATATGGATTTCCTGGAGTAGAATGTCCCGTGGAAGGGATAATCAAATTGCCAACCACCATAGGTACGGAACCAGGACAAGCAACACAGAGATTGGATTTCGTGGTAGTAAAGGCTAGTTCAACTTATAATGCTATCATGGGGAGAACAGGGATACATGCCTTTAAGGCAGTCCCCTCTTCCTACCATTCAGTTATGAAGTTTCCCACCCGAAACGGGATTGGAGAAGAGAGAGGAGATCAAAAAATGGCTAGAAGCTGTTATGTGTCCTCTTTGCGGGCAGATGGAGTCGGGGGGCAGGTTCTTCCTATTGAAGATATGGATGTCCGAGAAAATGACGAGAAGAAAGGAAAGCCAGCATAAGACTTGGTTTCGGTTCCTTTAGACCCCGCGAATCCTGAGAGGATGACTTTCATTGGAGCCACACTAGAGAAGCCCCTTAGAGGGAAGTTGGTGAAATTTTTGCAAGAAAATAGTGATGTATTTGCATGGTCAGCAGCTGATATGCCAGGGATAGACCCGGAGCTGATTACTCATAAGCTAAACGTGGATCCAAGCCGGAAGACAGTGAAATAAAAGAAAAGAATTTTTGCCCCGGAAAGACAAGAGGCTATAAAATTGGAAGTAGAAAAGCTCTTAAAGGCTGGTTTCATAGAGGAGATTCAATTTCCGGAGTGGTTAGCAAACCCTGTAATGGTGAAGAAGGCTAATGGAAAGTGGAGGATGTGTATAGACTTCACTGATCTGAATGATGCATGCCCTAAAGACTGTTTTCCATTGCCAAAGATTGATACTTTGATTGATGCCACTGCTGGGCATGAGATACTGAGTTTGATGGATGGATTTAGCGGATATAATCAAATTAAGATGCACAAGGATGACATTCTAAAGGTATCATTTATCACTAACTTTGGTGTTTATTGTTATCTTGTTATGGCGTTTGGTCTTAAGAATGCGGGAGCCACCTATCAAAGGTTGGTAAATAAAATTTTTAAGGATCTTATTGGTAAGACTATGGAAGTCTATGTTGATGATATACTAGTCAAGAGTCTAGTAAAGACTGATCATATAACCCATTTGAGGGAAACTTTTGAGGTCCTGAGGTACCACAAGATGATGTTGAATCCTACGAAGTGTGCTTTTGGAGTAGGATCTGGAAAATTCTTGGGATTGATGGTCTCAAAGAGAGGAATTGAGGTTAACCCCGATAAAATAAAGGCAATCCTGGACATGGAACCACCAAAAACTATCAAGGATGTTCAGAAGCTCACAGGAAGGGTCGCTGCGCTAGGACGATTCATCTCCAAGTCAGGAGACAAGTGCTTGTCATTCTTCAAGTCACTAAAGAACATCAAAGACTTTGTATGGAATGAGGAAAACCAGAAGGCATTCGAAGAGTTAAAGAAGTATATGGCTCAGGCCCCGTTGTTGGCCAAACCATCTTTGAATGAAGTTTTATTCTTGTACTTGGCTGTTTCATAGAGCGCCTTGAGCGCGGTGTTGGTTAAGGAGGAACTGAAAGTCCAGAAACCCGTATACTATGTCAAAAATTTTGCATGGTGATGAGTTAAATTATTCAACTATTGAGAAATTCGCTTTAGCCTTGGTAATGGCTTCGAGAAAGCCGCGTCCTTATTTTCAGGCTCACTAGACTTCTCAACCACAAACAATGAGGCAGAATATGAAGCCCTGATAGCTGGCCTTGGTCTAGCTGGGACACTTAGAGTCAAAAACTTAAAGGTCTGTGGAGACTCAAAGCTGATCATATCCCAGGTAAAGGGAGAATTTGAGGCAAGGGATGATACGATGGCTAAGTATGTCCGCCTAGTAAGGGCCGTGATGACCCAATTTAATGAATACCATGTTGAACACATTCCAAGGGAAGAAAATGCTAAGGCAGATGCGCTATCAAAGTTTGCTTCATCTAAGATAGAAGAAAGTTCGGGAAGTGTGTACTTCCGTGTTTTGAAGACACGAAGAATAGATGTTAAGCTTGTGGCTCCCATAGGCCTGGGGACGTCATGGATTGATCCTATCAAGGCTCACATTTAAACCGATTGGTTGCCAAGTGATGCAACTGAAGCACGGAAGTTAACTGTTCGAGCACTAAGGTACTCTTTGATAGATGGGATTCCTTACAAAAGATATTTCGTGGTTCCCTACTTGAGGTGTCTCAGGCCCAATGAGGCACGCTTGGCTCTTGAAGAAGTGCATGAAGGTATTTCTGGACAACACTTGGGGGGCAGGGCCTTGGCTCATAAGATAACTCGTCTAGGCTTTTATTGGCCAGAAATGATGGCTGATGCCAATGAATATGTGAAGAAGTGTGATCGCTGTCAGAAGTATGCACCTGTTGTTAGACAACCTCCCGAGATGCTGACATCTATCAACTCGCCCATTCCCTTTGCTATGTGGGGGATGGATATTCTGGGGCCTTTCCCTATGGCCATGACACAAAAGAAGTTTCTGATTGTAGCCATTGATTATTTCACCAAGTGGATCGAAGCCAAACCCTTGGCCAAGATCACAACTAAGCAGGTTGCACAATTCCTGTGGGAAAACATTATGTGCCGATATGGAATTCCCCGTATCCTCGTCACTGACAATGGAACACAATTCAACAACGAGGAATTCAAGAAGTATTGTGAGGAAAATGAAATTGAGTTACGGTTCACCTCTGTGGCTCACCCACAAGCCAATGGGCAAGCGGAAGTAGCAAATCGAATAATCCTGGATGGACTAAAGAAGAGGATCGAGAAGTCAAGAAATAATTGGGTGGATGAGATACTTCCCATATTATGGGCCTATAGGACTACTTGTAGAGTCACGACAGGAGAAACTCCCTTCATGTTGGCATATGGGGCATAAGCAGTAGTTCCAGTGGAGATATCACATTCCTCTCCAAGGATTCAGGCTTTCAATGCAGAAGAAAATGAAGAAGGGCAGAGGTTAGCCCTGGATCTAATTGATGAAGTGCGAGATAAGGCACATGCAAAGATAGTAGAATATCAGAAGAAGACTTCATTCTACTACAACCTAAGGGTTAAAGAAAGATTTTTCAAACAAGGTGACCTGGTCTTCAGGAAGACAGAAGCTTCTAGTGTAGGACAGAAAGGGAAGCTTGCCCCGAATTGGGAAGGGTCGTGCAGAGTCAAGAGTGTTCAAGGTAGAGGAACCTACAAGATAGAGACTATGGATGGTATTGAAGTCCCGAGAACTTGGCATGCACAAAACCTGAAGGTTTACTATGTGTAGGGCAGCTGGATAGGATTCTCACTCGTCAGGATGACGAGTAGGTTGAAAAGCACCTTGAAGCTTTGCTTGCTTAGGATTTATATGTTTTAGTTTTGTTACGAAGTTTATTAAGACTTGTGTAAGGGACGAATCCCATACAATTTTATAAAATTCATTAGTTCATCATCTATATTACAAGATGCAAGCATAAAAGGTGATAAATAAAATAGATCTGATAAATATTACAAGAAGTTCGATAAATAAAGTCTCAAAAATAAGACAAGCCACGCAGGGCTGAAAAAGCTCTAAGGAGCTGAGGTGCCCTCGGCATCCATATCATCGTCCTCTCCGCTCTCGCTGGATGTCTCTGTCGTCTCGAAGGAGGAGGAAGAGCTATCGTCCTCAGCAGGTCTGGAAGAAGACTCGGGAGGAGGAAGGAGTGGATCCTGAGGAACATGATCCGAGACAACTACTCGGGTACGAAACCTCTGTAGCAAAGCCTCGTCATCAGGGTAGACATAGTCCGCCGGGTTAATATCAGGACAAGCCTCGTTCACGGTCCCAAGGGCCGTGTCCCAACCAGTCCTAAAAAACCCGGGAAAGACTGAATCATCCCTAATCCTCATGGATTGGGCAAACTCCTCCGAGTCTAGATAGTTGTCTATAGCTTTATCCTTCTCCGCCCGAAGTACCACTAGCTCGGCGTTGGACTCTCCGAGTTCTTCCTCCTTGTGCTTGAGCTTCTTCTCCAGGGTAGCATACTTCTTCTGTTGCCTCCTAAGGGCATTATCGGCCTTATCAGAAGCCCGCTTCCATGACTCGGCTTGCCTCACAGCGCCTTGGAAATAGGCGTTAGACTGAAACAAAGCAATCAACAAAGTATAAGGCAAAAAAATGCTACAAGAATGAAAGATAAGTTCAAAAGAGAGAAGGCATACCGAAGCCAGAGATTGGGCTCCCATGAGCTTAATCCTCTCAAGGTCAGGGGTGGCCACCACGTTAGTAAAGTCCTTGGGAGTCACGCTATGGTAGGACCAATCCCAAGCATGTTTCGTGGAACCAACCACGGTATCCCCTCGGCGGAATCCCCAGAGATGCTGGAAGGCGCCTGTGGCAGCAGCAGCAGGGGCAGCAGCAGTAATAGGAGCACTATGGCCCTCAACTCCTTCAGTTGAAGCCTCCCCCATAGGCTCTTTGTGCTTTCTCAAGAAGATAGGCTCTGTCGCCTTTCCCCGGGTGTCTAGGCCTGCGAGCCGAGCTTTCTTCATCCTAGCAGTCTCTTCAACCAGAGGAACATTGTCCTTGTTAATCTCCTTAGCAGCTGCGAAACAAAGCAAAAGACAAAATAAGTGATGTTAATAATGCATGTAAATGAAATAAAGTTGAGAAGGGAAGAAAAATACCCTGTTGAGAAACAGAGGATAGTCTCACGTGAATGAGGGAGAACTCCCCTAAGAGAGTCTAACTGGTAGTAGTGCCATCGTCCTGAGTAAGCCCATTATAAATAATAGTTTCCTCAGGAGTTAAGTGAATGGATTTGAGGCTACCATCACTGACCTTCCCGAAGGAAGATCGGAAAAGTGTGCCCCAGTCACCATTCTCCCAACGTAACCCAACGAAACTATTCCTCCAATTTTGGTTGTTATCAGGAATGGAGGCGCTGTTAAAGATATGTTTACTTTTGGGCCTTTGCTTAACATAGACCCAACCACAAATACTGGAAGAGCTATTATAGCACTAAAAGACCTTCTTAAAAACAGCAACGGAAAGGGGAAAACCCTCCCTAAGGCAGCAGACCATAAAACATAAAAAATTGCTCCAAGCGTTTGGAGGAAGCTGACACGGGTTGATTTGTAAATCAGCTAAAAGATGAGGAATAAAAGGGTGGAAAGGAAACCTAAGTCCATCATTAAGGGCATCTGTGTAAATGAAGAGAGTGTCGGGTCTCCAATGGTAAGTACGGTCACCACCAGAGACTGGAACTAATCTAAGAGGAGGAAGGACATTATAACGTGCATTTAGTTTATCGAAATCTATATTGTGAGCATTTAGTTTATCGAAATCTATATTGTGCCAGGTATTACAATGATTAAAAGAATCGAGATGTGCAGTAGAGGGATATTCATCCCCCCTAGTGTTAATCATATCGATTAGAGACATATACGAAGAACGGATCTCGATATCCTTACCTCGTTTTGAAGCCGAGGCTATATTGGCCGCCCTCTCGGAACTCTTGTCAGCCATTAGTAAAGCTGGAAAAGCCTGGAAACTTTGAAGGAAAGAGGGCTGGAAGCTAAGGGAGGAAAGTTGAGGGAGGAGAAAGCTGGAGAATTTGAGAAGTGTATGAAATGAGGAGTGAAGAGTGTGAGTGATACACTCCCCCCCCCACACACCTTTATATAGGAGGAAAATAGGGGAAAATGGGCCTAGGAAAACCCATTTGGGCCCAGGTTCAGGAACCTTCTAGAATGACCTACAGAATATTGAAAGAATTTAGAAGATTTTCTAGAAAAATCCAGAGAATTCTAGTAAAAATCAAAAGAAAAGCTTGAGTTTTTCCAAGATTCTGGAAGAATCCAGAAAAATATTAGAAGAGTTTGGAATTTGGGCTCAGAAATGAGGCCCAATTCTAGAAAAACCTTGAAAAAATCAAGCCCAGTTAAGGGCCCAAGTGTTTAAAAAGGCCAGTTAAAAACAAAAGTTAGCCCAATAAGGGAGGGGCCCAATTAGCTAAAAACCCATTGAAGGGTTGGTCCCAGAAAATTCAGCCCAAATTAAGGGCCCCGGTCAAATGGATCAAGGTCAAAATAAATATATTCTGAACTCTTGACCCCATTCGATCAGGACTTGCACCAAGATCCTAGCCGAATGCATTGAGGTCGAATTTCCTTCGACCAAGGCTGAAAAAAGGGGCTAATTCGGTCAAGAAAAGAATTCTGACCAAAATTCTTGGTCAAAAATACCGGAATAGTTTTTAACCCTGCTTCTTGACCCAGCTCGACCAGAAATCATAAGAATTCCTGATCGAAATGCTTGAGGTCGAATAGAATTCGATCAAGGCTCAAAACCAGACTTAATTGGATCAGGATTTAGATCCATTCGACCAAGAAACACGAAGGAATCCTGGCCGAACCAATCCTGCTCGAAATAGCTTCGACCAAGGCAAGAAAGATGGTTAATTCGGTCAGAAACACAAGAATCCTGACCGAAAGGGACGAAAATTCCTAGTCGACAAAAAAAAAGGGGGGGTGAAAATCCTGGCCGAAATTCGACCAGGAATTGAGGTCGAAAGCATCCTGCTCGAAACCCTATCGACCAGGGCAATCTGAAGGTTAATTCAACCAGGATCCTGGTCGAATGGATTCCTGGTCGAAATATGTATAAAAAAAATAAAAAAAAAGAGAGAGAGAAGAAAAAAAAGGAAAAAGAAAGAAGAAAAAGAAGAAAAAAGAAGGAAAAATTCCTGGAAAATTACAGAAAAATAAGGAAATTCCTTAAAATATTTTCTGAAAAATACTAATATTTTCAGAAATAAGGAATAAATCCAGGAAATTAAGGATAAATCCCAGAAATTAAGGGAAAAATCCAGGAAATTAAGGATAAATCCCAGAAATTAAGGGAAAAATCCAGAAAAATAAGGATAAATCCCAGAAATTAAGGAAAAAATCCAGAAAAATAAGGATAAATCCCAGAAATTAAGGGAAAAATCCAGAAAAATAAGGATAAATCCTAGAAATTAAGGGAAAAATCCAGAAAGTTAGAGAAAAATCCCGGAATTAAGGGAAAAGTTCCTGGAAATTAAGATAATTCCTGAACAAAAGGAACAATCATTGTAAACGTGTAGGTCGCTCCACATTTTATGTAAAAATGAATCCCTGTAAGGGAATGAATAGACTTAACTTCTGCGAAACCTAATCAATGTTTCCCAAAAGTTGGGGGGCAAATTATAGGGATAAATAAATTCTGATTACATAATAGTTTGGGCTGCAAGGCCCAATAAGAAGATGTATGACATTCAAGACCAGAAAGGTTAACATGTCGATTAGGCCTGATGGACCAGATTAGGCCTGATGGAACAAAGAAGGCCCAAAAACCCTGATTATTTATTAATTTCATAATTAATAAATAAGGGAGAAAAACGGCTATTAAGATAAGTCCTAGTGAGGATATAAATCCTTGTAGATTGGCCTCCAAGGAACCTCATGGGATAAGGAATCAGCTTCCTACTCCCTAGGACTCCTAAGTCTATCATAATTCAGAGACTTGACCACCAACTCTCCTATACCAAGTCCAATTCAAGGACTCCCAACATCTATATAAGGGGCCTCACCCCACAGATCAGAACTACATTTTTTGACTTGATCCTTGGCAATCAGCAAGGTACGTAGGCATCTTGTTAAGGCAGATTGAGTCACGAAACACAAGAGCAGTCAAAATCGAGCCTTGAAGCTCACCTTCCTTATTATTAGATACATCAATTATATATATTAGTTTTAATCCATAACAATTAATGAATATTATTTTGAATATTCATTCGAGGACATATGACTCCGTTTATTTTATTTAATGAATATTATTATTTGAATATTCATTCGAGGACTTATGACTCCGATTATTTACTAATTATTATTCTTTATTTTATTAAAGAATAATGTGTCGATAATCAAACTCACTTTTGATTATTCAACTAAAGATAGTACTTTCGTATAAGTATATCTTTGGTTATTTAATACTCATTTCAAGTATAAGTTTTAAAACTTCTACTTCAATTATTTTTATAAAGATTATTCTTTATGGGAATATTATTTAAATAATAATATTCAGATATTTTCTAATATATTGGGACTGATTTATTTTATTAAATCAGCATCACACCAAACATTCTTAAAAATGCTTTCGAGTCTTCAAAATGATTTTAAAGGTTAGGGCGGATCCCAAAACTCATTTTTATATTTAAGATCCTCCTTTCGAAGGGGATTTAAATACTCGCTCAAAACCTGAGGGATCCGGCTCTGTGGTGTATTTTATATTCGCAACAAGGTTGCTATTCTGATAAAAGAGTTTTTGATTACTTACCCAATACTCGGGAAGTAAAATTCTTGGAACAAGTTAATCCATTAACAGGCATCGCCTGGGAAATATCGGTGAGTTTTCCTTTCCAACTAGATACGACTTCTTGGTGGAGTCGTATCAAAAAGTTTCTACTTGAGGAAAGTGGGGACGAGCTTTACGTTTCAGAGTCATGGATTTCATCTGAACTAGGAGTGGCGTAAGTGGTCGAGTGGCGCCGGTCCAGCCTTATTATATTGGCCCAAATGGCCCGGAAGTTCCGCTAAGACGGTCCATTCCTAAGGAGTCCAGTGTTCGGTTGACAAGTAAATCCGACAGGTTCTCCTCTATATGTAGAAAATGGTGGGGTTGCACTACTACGACTGATCATCGTAAGTGGTCTTCCTGGCGCGGCAAACTCCCGTAATGAGTTCATCATCCAGTTGGATATTTCTGCAACACTACCCGGAGCATTTCGGTCGAAAGGCTACGAATGGGTGCTTGCCGAAGCATTGACAGGTTTAAGAAATTATAATGGTGTTTCCATCAAATGAAGTATCTCGTAACTTCATTTCATTCAATAATATTTCAAGGATTGAATATATTCAAATCTTATCTTGTAGTCTCATCTATGTGATGAACTTTTGAAACGGATTATACCTTGAACGGTGGTAGTTCAAGTAGTATTCGGAGAAGATATAAGTATATTGGAGTATCTCGTAACTTCATCTTTTAAACTTATATCTAGTAAATGATTATCTTGTGCATGTCAAAGATTTTCAGAAAAATGTTGAGACAAGGTTAGATATATGAGATCACCTTGCAAAGATATTTTTATACAGTTATAAACTGGAACACTGTGTATACTATACATGTCAGAGGATTTCAAAGATTGTGAAAAGTATATAGGTATATATCTACTGAATATTTTGCGACTTGGTCACGTTAAGATATCAACTTGGTTCATTTCTTCTTGACCAAGACTTTCATGAATACTATGAGAATGCTCATATATTATTAATTATTATACATACTATTTCGGTGGGCTTGTTGCTCACCCTTGCTTTCTTCTTTCATCACACAATGACAGATAGAAAAGATGAACAGGACCAAGCTTCCAATTCGCAAGCGGTTAGGAAACGTTTCACGGTTTTTTGGAAGCGTTGATGTCGCCGTAGCTGAGGTAGGAACTACCAATAGGCTAGGCTTTCAACTATTGATGAACCGGACTTATGTATATTATGAATTGTAATAATGGCAAAGAATATGTAAATTATTCAGAATCCCTTTTGAGGTGAAATGGTTTACAATTATGGAGTAAAATGAATTATGTTATTTTTGGTATTCATCTCTGAGACTATAACTTGTGGTGTGTGTGTGTGTGTATATTGTGGGGTCACAGTACTCAGTAGTTGGTTGACTTTTAAGATTAAGTATTGATAAGGGAAATGGAACTCGTGACAACCCGAATCCCCGACCCCGGATTTGGGGGTGTTACAGAAATGGTATCAGAGCGAAGCGTTATAAACCTCAGAGATGATATGACGTTAAAATAATAAGTTCAGTAAGATAATAAAAACTCTTGCCAAGTTCATAGTCGGACTACCTAACGTAGTACTGACAGTTAAAACCCTTATGGGAACCCTTATAAATATCGTGATAGAAGTGTAGTTCGTTATCGTATATGGTAGCGGGACTCCGAACCCTGAGGTTGAGGAGCAACAACGCGATGATGTTTTATTACTTATTGGAGATCAGATTATGGATCCGATAGAGCGTCCTAACGCGGGACCGGATGATGTTCATATTGAGGATGTAGCGGTTGAGGATGTTGTCCTAGAAGGGATTGTTGCTTAGAAGAATCCCGTTGAGGATCCTGACAAGAATGAATAAAGGACCACTGAGGAATTGATGACTATGGTTAGGGCGACTACCAGAGGTACGATTGGCCGGTCACTACCGGAGGTGCGTTCAAGTTTGTAAAGATAGTAGCCCTTTAACGCGGCTTACTCGTAAGACTGAAAAGTTTGAATGGACAGAGAAATGCGAGAACAGCTTTCAAGAACTGAAGCAAAGATTGGTGATGGCCCCTATGTTGGCATTGCCGGATGGAAAAAGGAGATTTTGTGATTTGTATTGACGCTTCGCACAAGGAATTAGGGTGCTCTTGTACAACACAACAAGGTACTCGCGTACGCGTCAAGAAAATTAAGGGAATATAAAATTCGATATCCCCACCCATGAGCTTGGGCTCGTGGCAATAGTTTTGCCCTAAAGATTGGAGGCACTACTTGTATGGAGAGAAGTGCGAGATTTACCTAAGCCATAAGTGCTCTAGTACATTTTCCCGTAGAAAGAGCTCAACATACGCCAGAGGAGGCGGTTAGAGCTAATCAAGAATTATGATTGGGAGATTCTTTATCATTCGGGGAAAGCCAATGTGGTGGCTGATGCCCTTAGTAAAAAGGAGAGACTCAAGATGATAATGTCTTTGGGAGAGTTTATAAGAGATTTTGAGAAAATGGAAATAGAAGTGAAGGTAACCGGAGCCGGTACCGAAAAGCTGTTTGAGATTGCAATACAGCCCGAATTGTTGGAGAAGATCATATTGTGCCAAGAATAAGTGATGAATAGAGGCAGAGAACCAATGACCGGAGAAGAGATTAATACCGAGAAAGATGATAAGGGAATAATGAGGTGTTCCTACAGAATTTGGGTTCCAAATGTTCAAGAGCTTAAAGATGAGATCTTACATGAAAGCTAGTTTGAGGAATAAGATTTAGAGCAAACCCTGAACGTGATAGTCAGGGAGGTCACCATCAAGATAGAAGGAACCCATTACATAATGAAGTGGAAAATGAGGATTTAAAACATGTAGGATGACCCCGATTATGGGGAGGAGGAGGGAACATTCAGACTAATGAAACAGAAATTGAGTAAGGAAAGGAGACCCGAGACGGTACTCCTATACGACAATTTATGGACCTTTCTAAAAAGAACTTAGACTATTATCCCCAACCACCACCCTGAGGAAACAATGCAGTGAGAAATTCTTTCAGGACCTTTAAGTCGCTAAGCTCTCAGAGTTCCAAGGAACAAGCTGACCCAGTCGAGGCAAGAGCCTGGCTAAAGGAAATATAGGAATCATTTGAGATTATAAATGATTGACGAATCACAAAAGACTGTTTTTGTCACTTACCCTCCTAAGAAAGAGACCACCCACTGGTGAAAGGCCAAGGAAGGCACGGAGCAAGAGATTATAATAAACTGATTTAAGTTCAGTCAATTGTTTTCAGGAAAGTACTTCCCAAGGTTATGGAGATAGTGTAAAAGCTTTAGAGCCAGAACAAAGACAGAAGAGTATGATGAATTATGAATCTAAGTTGTAAAAGTTTTCAAGATTCGTTCTGAGGACACGAATCCAGAATGACGGGATGTTTAAAATCAATGCTTATGTTGTGTTGGTTCATGAAATAATGATAAGAGAATGGAAAATAAAAAGAAACTGAAGTGGAAAGGAATATAAAGGCAATAGAGTTTGAGGAATGATAAGGGAGTTGGGTATGAGGAAACCCTAAAGACTCGTAGCAATAGAAATAGAAAAGTATGTAATCGTCAGAATGAGGGTGATTCACCATGAGTTAAAGTTGATGATTGAAGGAATAAGAGATACATATATTTTATCCCCTATAAGTTGGGAGAATTCGAGGAAACCTTGAGATAGTTCGAAGGATAAATAATGAGACGCGAATAGACTGAGGAGACAAGAAAGTAGGAAATTAGGAAAATTGGATGAAGGAAGTGACCTTCAAGAATGTGAAGTGTAAGACCGGTGGCATGATACCCAGAAAGGGAGACGCCAGGTATGAAAGACATCCCAACATTGAGATGACTGTTGAGATAAACAACAAAAGAAAATGAGGATTTATTAAGAAGATGTTCACGTTGAACACGACCAATATCTTCCAGAACATCCATGTTATCATTACCAAACTAGGAAAGAAAATCGGGTAACCATTGTTATCTTTTGAAGGCCATATGTGTTGACCTCAGTTTGAATAAGGATGCTATTGTGAAATTGGTATAGACTATCTGGGTGGGAATGATTGAATAAGACACCCTTATCAGGGATATATGACTTGATTTATCTATGGAAGGATGCATGTACCTTTTTAAAGGTGGAATTAAGGATAGAACATCTGTAACTTAGAATGAATCCTAGGGGAATGCATAAAGGTTGGCATTTCACCCTTAATAGGGATAGTATGAGTTTTGACAGTATAAATTGGAAAGGATTAAGGTAACAACAACCTATAAGGATTAGTGGAGAAATTTTTCAGAACTATATAGACAATAATTCTGGTATTAGTAAATGGTATCTTGATATGCCCTGTGCCTAGGGTGTACCTGATGAAGGATTTAAGGATAACCTTAGAGGTTTTACAAGGAGAAAGGTAATATTCAAAGTTTTCAAGAATAGAAATTTTGATAAAGGAAATGTGACGTAATTATAATAATGCCAAGTGGGGCACGTGTTAAACCACGAGAAAGTATGGATCGAACCAGTAAAGGTCGAAATTGTTCAGGGCAATTAGGACCTAAGATAAAAGATGTCCAAAGTATGATCAAGAGTCAGTCGTGACAATGATTAACTTCTAAAGACTGAGGCAATAACTTATGGAAAAATGGTGATATTTTTTTTACTCAATAGATTTTAAGGAAAACATCTTCACACAAGCAGTGATTGGAAATGAGGTAGAAAATTTAGTGAAAGTGGTTAAAATGACATTCATTGTAAGGAAATATTACTATCAAGAAAGGCCAAAGAGGTGGCCGACACTTTAAGTGTAAGAGGACAATTATAGGCGCTCGTGCCAGAGGAATATAGTGATAATGGTTAAGGCCATGAAGGTTGTATTATGGTGTGGAAGATTGACATTCCTTCTTATGACTGTGCAATACCCAACCGTAATAGTAGTTTGGTAAAGGTTTAATTCGTATAATCGCCATGAGCGGGCTATCTATCTTAGAAAGAACTATCCTGAGGATAATCCAGGACCATGTTTCAAAAAGGACTAAACGAACCTTCGAGTTAAGTCTTCTATTGAAGGTATATGATTAAGAATGGTATTAACCTGCTATCGTTACTTTGATTGAAACTCTTCTGTAATTTTATCTGCTTCATGTCATGTATGTACTTCAGGATCTAGAGTTTTCTTCATGAATCATGAATGGTAATTATGTTACCTCCTTAGGAGAATTCTATACGATATGTATGGACTCCGTATGGTTAGATATTAAGATTTCATGAAAAGTGAATTACGAAAGTAGGTCAGTGATGGACCATAAGTAATGCAACAATGATTCGGCGAGTAATGAGCTGATTACAAGCATGAGAGTTGTATTGGAATGGATGTTGAGATTAGGTACCACTAATCGGGTCGTGTGGACGTACAAGTTATCTTTGATAGAAAAACTGGGTCGATTATTTACCTATTGAATATTTATTCTTTCTTATCAATTGAGAGTCGTATTATTATACGAGGAAGGTTGTGGTGCAAGCATAGAATTCTAGTAGCAATAATGTCTAGAATGAGATCCCAGATTCGATTTTCGATGTCGAGGGAGTTTCAAAGGTGATTGTGTATAAGCTCGAGGAAGAGCATGGGTCCATAGAATGATGGACGGAATAGCAAATATATATTTAGGCATGTGATATACAATGCTATAATACTTGATGTTGATATATATACGTATATGTTTTGTTCTCCTATGACAAACCTCTATAGTTCAGAGGTAGATTTCAAGCCAAATATTTTATGGCAATATTTTTACGTATATACAATTCTCTTCAGTTCGTTCTTTTCTCTTCTTTTCATTTCATGTAAGCTGAGAAGAACAACCCTTCCAGAAGGGGAGGTATTGCCGAATAACTATCTATCTGTGTGATAGGAGCCTAGTAGGATACCATATGTTGTTTAATTGCTTGTCAAGTACTAAAGGTTGGCCACCTTCTGTACTAACTATGCGATATAACAAGTGTTCATGATCATAGTGATCTCTCAATAAATTCTTTTACTTCTATACGATGGATCAGGCTTTCAAAGATAGAAGCAGCTAGGAAGGAGTAGTATCAGTGCGGTGGTATTCCGAATCTAACGCGTTCGTGATACTAAGGTTGACGCAATTATTAAAAGGTTATAGAATGCTAACGAGCAAAAGTGTAACCAGTATAGTATTATGTACGGAAGATAGTAAGGACTACAAACTAGAAAAGAATGGGTATTGAGAAGCAAAAGCTATAATACTAAAAGCTATGATGAGAGTCTGTGTAATAGACTTGAGAGAAATTGGAATGATCACTTAACACGGATTGAGTTTTCTTACGATAATAGATCATATGTCAGTATTGAGATATCGCCTTATAAGGCCCTGTATGGAAGAAGGTGCCGATCTCCCTTATACTGGGATGAAGTAGGAGAGCGGAAGATGCTCAGACCCGAAGTGGTCCAAAAGACCACTGACATAGTGGATCTTATCAGAGGACGGCTGGTAGCAGCCCAAGACAGATAGAAGAAATATGCAGACCTAGCCCGAAAGGACAAGGAGTATGAAGTAGGGGACTTAGTACTACTAAAAGTATCCCCTTGAAAGGGATTAATGAGGTTCGGAAAGAAAGGGAAACTAAGCCCAAGATACATTGGACCTTTTGAGATACTAAGATGGATTGGGAAGTTGGCTTATGAGCTAGCCTTACCCTCGAACCTACAACAAGTTCATAATGTGTTCCATGTGTCAATGCTAAGGAAGTATCATCGGGATGCCAGGCATGAAAGGAATATGTCCTAAGTCCAATCATGTATAAGGATTTAGGAATAACTTTTATGTAATCTGTTTTGATTTCATTGATATTAATAAAAGACTTGTTTTGTTTTTATTACGGGATTTATCTATTTAAGTGTTTAAATAAGATATACCATAGTTTAGAGTAAAGCTTTTTATGGATTATGATGAGATCATAATAGTGAGACCTAAAAAGATGATAACTCTAAACTTAAATAGTTCCTGGTCATAGGATTACTAACTGTTAATTAATAATCCGCAAAGATCGGTACATACTATACTTGCTTCATTATGAAGGATGTCTGTTCTCATAGACATTTGTGTGGTGACACTATAGCTAGTATGTAGGTGCTTATTATAGAATAAGTTCACTGAACATGACTCGAACAGCTGAACAACTGATGGAGTTCACTCACGTGTCAGCAGTTGTTCACATAGTGATAGTTGTACAAGTATCCTTAGACTTGAGGTCATCATAGTCATCTTGTGTACACTGAACTATGCTTTGGTTTAGTTCTTAGTCTCCAGGGACAATTATTAGGGCTCTTCTGGGTATAGGAATTTGTACACGAAGATAGTGTATGATCAATAAAGGATCTACCCCTTCCAGTGAAAGAAGCGAATATTCAAGGCTGATCCACTTATGCTAGTTCAGGAATCTCTGGCCAGGGTGAATGAAATTAGAAAGGAGTTTCTAATTTGCATAGAACTACGCATAGTAAATGGTAAGCAAGTGATTGAATTAGATAGGCTTGACACGAGATCCATGCCTTGTATTTAATCGGGACATTGTAGGGTAGAAGGAGTTTATTATACGGTAACTATTCACTGAATAGGTTCTTGGTATTCTAAGCAGTGAATTCATATTATCCGGATAGTCGCGATATGCTGAGAAGTATCCCTCACGATGTAGAATAAATGTGATTAATTAATTAATCATATTTAATAAATTAGAGAATTTATATAATAATGATAAAATAGTTTTATTATTATTTATTTCTACTACCGGCTTAATATTGAACCTACAGGGTCACACCATAAAAAGAGAATGATTTAATGGTGGAGGAATTAATTAATAATGGCTAATAATTATTTATTTATGAAATAAATAATTAATTGGCAAATTTAATAATTGATTAAATGAGATTTAATTGATTATAAATTAATTAAGAAATTTTTTTAATATTATTAATTAAAGGATTTAATTTTTGGAAATTAAATCAAGAGAGAGAATTATTTCTAAAGTGTTTAGAAAAAGGATTAATGATTAAAAGGTGTTTTAATTATTAATGAGAATAATAAATGGGATAATAATAATAATATTTATGGGAAAATTTCAGCTGAAAATTTTGCCTATAAATACACTATTATAGACCCTAATTTTATTCTAACCCACACAAAACCCAAAAAGTTTGGAAAACCCAATTCTCTCCACCTCCTTCCTCCTCCTTAACATCATTTTCTTGGTGGATACCGGTGGAGTGCTTCACACTTGAGGAGCAACTGCTAAGGATCTCTGATCGTTGTCTCCGAATTATTTTAAAAGGTTAGATTCGATACCTCGAATTTTTATTCACGATTTATATGCTTTTATTTGGATTTTGTATGTGTAAAAGTGTTTTGCCATGCCCCCGCTGCGTTAAAAATCCAACAATGGTATCAGAGCATAGATTGTATGCATATAGATCTGTGGTAAAAATTTCAGAATTTTATGTGCTTGTATGAATTAATTATGAATTTTACAAGTTATATCATGGATTAATTTTGTCTGATGAGAAATCGTTTCTCAGAATAATTTTGATTGTTGATCTGGGTTCTACAAGTGTTGTATATCATCTGGGTATTTTTTTCATAATTTTATGATGTATAGATTTTTTATTATGAATTTTTGAAGTTCTTGTAATTAAATTCATAATTAAATAAGTATAAATATATGTATATAAAGTATATATATATGTTTGTATATATCTGTACTATTGTCTGCTATATACATCTGCTCTGCTGCGGCACGGAAAGAACAGCATGAAAGAGACAGAGAAGTCAGATGCACGGCGTTCGAGAAGAATAAGCGGCGGCTGCTGCAGAAAATAATAAAAAAAAATAATAGGGGTGTCACGCATTCTGGGAATGCGTTACACACCTGTGACGCATTCACGGAATGCATTACACCCTTAAATGGCTTAAAAGGTGTGTAACGCATCACCGGAATGCGTTACAGGGCTTGTAATGCGTTCCTGTAATGCGTTACAGCCCGTCTGTTGATTTTAAAATTGATTTTCTGGGAGTTTCGTAACTCCGTTTTGGGCGTGCAATATACCGTTGGATTCGTTTTTCCGAGACGGATCTAATGGAGTGATCAATTTTAGTTTATATAAAAGTTTTGAACTGTTTATATTCTATGAAGTGTTTTAAAGCTGTTTTTGATCGTTTGAATTGATTTTAAATGCTTCTTGTGATACATAGAGATGTATATTGCTAGTTCTAATGTGCTAGATGATGTAACATGCCTACCTTGATGTTTATTCATGTTGATATATGTGATATATGCTTAGTTTATCATGCGATGATAGATTTAGGTGAACTTAAATAAATATAAGGCGTTTGTTAGACAACCTAGTATAGTGAAATTGTGTCATAACCTTAATAATAATATTATGAATACAATCATGAGATTCTTGTGTTTATGAAACACGTAATTGAATATGAATTTTCGATATGAGAGAAAGGATGATTCTGTCAACAACAGATTTCTATCTGTAAGAAAGGGTTATTAAGTGACGCCTCTTGACAATGCTCCACCCGATCTGGGAATCATCTGATTATTGATTATTGATTTGAAATATTTAATTTAAAAGGAAGAATCTCTTTATAATATGATTATGATTGTAACGTAATATAATCCCTCTAAAATTAAATAATATCAAGTAGTAATTGGCCAATGACATAACGGGCTTGTGTCGGTCATAGTCTTCCAACATGGTAGAAAGTAGTTCTTATTTTTGAATCATTATCATTTCGTGCCACAGCCGAGGGCTTTGATTTCGAAATAAGAAATACTTGTCTATTACATAGAGAAGAATCTAAAGGTCGTTACGTGCCACAGCTGTGGGCCTTTGGGGACTGATTCAATTGTACAGAATGTTGGGTTAGACTTGACTTAGAATATTGAGTTTGTCGTGCCACAGCCGTGACTCAATTATTCAAGAGGCTAAAGTTTGATTAGGGAATAACATTAGATGTAATTGACAAGAGTTGTCTGCCTATTGAACATTACATGGCATTTCGTGCCACAGCCGGGGTTGTGTAATGGAATGTAGGATCCCTATTCCCACTAGCATTATGAATGCTTAATTTTTCACGTAGGGGGTTGAATAAATTAGGTAAACTAGTGGGAGCCACTTATGAATAAAGACCCGATTCATATAGTGTTTTAAAATGAAATCGAATATTTTCTAAGTGTTGTTATGTGTTTATCATTTACAGATTTACAATATACATTATGTCTTCTGCACTATCACTCAGGAGCATACTGGATGCTCACAAATTGACTGGTCCTAATTATGCTGACTGGCTTCGAAACTTGAGAATTGTTCTCAGGATTGAGAAGCTGGAATACGTGATTGACTCACCTAAGCCTACTGAACCTGCTAGTGATGCACATAATGATGAACATGTTGTGTATCGTAAGTGGATAGATGATGCAAATGTTGCTCAATGCATCATGCTAGCTTCCATGAACATTGAGCTACAGAAGCAACATGAGCATATGGATGCTCACACTATCCTCATGCATCTACAAGAGTTGTATGATGTGGCGGGGAGGACAGCTCGATATGAGATATCAAAGGATCTGTTCGGTTGTAGGATGTCTGAGGGATCATCTGTGAATGACCATGTACTTAAGATGATCAATTTGATTGAACGTCTTGGACAACTTGGCATGGATGGGGAGCTGAGCCAAGACCTGGTCTTGCAATCGCTTCCGAGTTCGTTCTCGCAGTTTGTTGTGAACTTTCACATGAATAAGTTGGATGTCAGCCTGCCTGAACTCCACAACATGTTGAAGACTGCGGAATCGAATTTTTCCCCTAAGAAGAGTTCTGTTCTTCTAATTGGTGAAGGTTCCAATCCTAAGAAAAGGAAGAGGAACCCTTCCAAGAAGAAGAAAGTAGGTGAGAAAACGCCGGTTCCACCAAAAGCTGAAGACCCCAAGAGCAAAGTTGTTTGCTTTCATTGTAACAAGGTGGGGCACTGGAAGAGGAACTGCAAGGTTTACCTTGCAGAATTGAAGAAGAAGAAGGGTAGTGAGACTACCGCTTCTGATTCAGGTATGTTCATGATAGAAATGAATATGTCATTAAATCAAATTTCTACTTGGGTATTAGATACCGCCTGTGGTTCTCAAATCTGCAATTTGTTGCAGGGACCAAGGAGAAGTAGGACTCTTGAGGAAGAGGAGGTGATTCTACTGATGGAAATGGAGCAAGAGTTGCTGCTGAAGATGTAGAATCATTTCATTTACATAGGCCTACGGGCAAGACTATTGTTTGAAATAATTGTTATTTTGTTCCCTCGATTGTGAGGAATATTATTCCCATGTTAGACTTGGCTGGATTTTCATTTATTATTGAGAATAATGAATGTTCTATTCTTAGAGATAATATTCTTTATGGACGTGGTGCTTTAAATAATGGTCTGTATGTATGTGACATAATTTATTTCAGATTGAACAAACTAATAAAAGAAAAGGGATGATGAAAATCTCACTTTATAGTGGCATTGCAGTCTCCATTTAGTAGACATGGAGAGAGGGCTGCAAATTTGCTAGGAATGGTACACACAGATGTATGTGGACCAATGTCTACGCAAGCCATGGGTGGATTTTCATACTTCATTACTTTCATAGATGATAGATCTGGATTCGGATATGTGTTTGATGAAACACAAGTCTGAGGCCTTTGAAAAGTTCAAAGAATATAAGTATGAAGTGGAGAAACAACCAAACATAGTATTATAACTCTTCGATTAGATCGAGGTCCTGAATACTTTACGGAGAGTTTCTGTATTATCTCAAAGTAAATGGTATAGTCTCCCAGTGGACTCCTCCAGATTAGTATCTAAAAGGAGAAATCGAACTTTGTTAGACATAGTTCGGTCCATGATGAGCTATGCAAATCTTCCAGTATTCCTATGGGGTTATGCATTGGAAACCTCAGCATATTTACTGAATAAGGTGCCTTCCAAAATCTGTTCCTCAAACTTCGTATGAGATATGGAAAGAAAGGAAACCGAGTCTTAAACACGTTAAGATTTGGGGATGTCCAGCTTATGTCAAGAAAGTTGACCCAGATAAGCTGGAATATCGATCCGGAAAATGTAGTTTTGTGGGATATCCTAAAGAGACTTTAGGGTATTACTTTTGCACCGATCATCGGGTGTTTGTCTCCAGACATGCTACCTTCTTGGAAAAGGAGTTTATCCTTGAAGGAAACAGTGGGAGCAAAATTGAATTTGATGAAGTTCAAGAAGCACAAACTACTACAGATCGAGTGGAAACACCTGTTCTGACTGAACAACCTTTTGTGGAACAGCCCATTCATAGATCAGGGAGAGTGTCTCGCCAACCTGAGAGGTAATATGGCCTTGTCATTAAGAATGACAATGAGTTGTCGATCATTAATGATGATGACCCTATGACCTATAATGAGGCTATGAGTAGTGTTGACTCAGAGAAATGGCATAGTGCCATGAAATCCAGAATGGAATCTATGTATACGGTATACAAAAGATAGATTATAGCAGATGGCCAGGTGGAGACCTTTAAGGTCAGGCTTTTGGGAAAAGGATTCAAACAAAGGCAATGGATTGACTTTGATGAAACCTTTTACCTGTAGCCCTGTTAAAATCAGTTCGGATTTTACTTGTGAATGCTGCTTCCTACGACTATGTGATCTGGCAAATAGCCAGATGGTTTTCTTTCCAAGGGAAATGAAAACCTAGTGTGTAAGCTGCTGCGAACCATATGTGGTTTAAAGCAAGCTTCTCGAAAGATGGAACATTCGTTTTGATGAGACAATCAAAGAGTTTGATTTTATCAAAAAACGTAGATGAACCATGCGTCTACAAAAGGGTTAGTGGGAGCGCGGTAACATTTCTTGTATTATATTGAATTAGAGTTGACACACATAACAACATAGCAGACCCACTCACAAAGCTACTTTATGAAAGTCACTTTGATCGTCATAAAGACAAGATGGGTATTAGATACCAGAGTGATTGGCTTTAGTACAAGTGGGAGATTGAAAGGATTATGTCCTAAGTCCAATCATGTATAAGGATTTAGGAATAACTTTTATGTAATCTGTTTTGATTTCATTGATATTAATAAAAGACTTGTTTTGTTTTTATTACGGGCTTTATCTATTTAAGTGTTTAAATAAGATATACCATAGTTTAGAGTAAAGCTTTTTATGGATTATGATGAGATCATAATAGTGAGACCTAAAAAGATGATAACTCTAAACTTAAATAGTTCCTGGTCATAGGATTACTAACTGGTAATTAATAATCCGTAAAGATCGGTACATACTATGCTTGCTTCATTATGAAGGATGTCTGTTCTCATAGACATTTGTGTGGTGACACTATAGCTAGTATGTAGGTGCTTATTACAGAATAAGTTCACTGAACATGACTTGCACAGCTGAACAAATGATGGAGTTCACTCACGTGTCAGCAGTTGTTCACATAGTGATAGTTGTACAAGTATCCTTAGACTTGAGGTCATCATAGTCATCTTGTGTACACTGAACTATGCTTTGATTTAGTTCTTAGTCTCCAGGGACAATTATTAGGGCTCTTCTGGGTATAGGAATTTATACACGAAGATAGTGTATGATCAATAAAGGATCTACCCCTTCCAGTGAAGGAAGCGAATGTTCAAGGCTGATCCACTTATGCTAGTTCAGGAATCTCTGGCCAGAGTGAATGAAATTAGAAAGGAGTTTCTAATTTGCATAGAACTACGCATTGTAAATGGTAAGCAGGTGATTGAATTAGATAGGCTTGACACGAGATCCATGCCTTATATTTAATCGGGACATTGTAGGGTAGAAGGAGTTTATTGTACGGTAACTATTCACTGAATAGGTTCTTGGTATTCTAAGCAGTGAATTCATATTATCCGGATAGTCGCGATATGCTGAGAAGTATCCCTCACGATGTAGAATAAATGTGATTAATTAATTAATCATATTTAATAAATTAGAGAATTTATATAATAATGATAAAATAGTTTTATTATTATTTATTTCTACTCCCGGCTTAATATTGAACCTACAGGGTCACACCATAAAAAGAGAATGATTTAATGGTGGAGGAATTAATTAATAATGGCTAATAATTATTTATTTATGAAATAAATAATTAATTGGCAAATTTAATAATTGATTAAATGAGATTTAATTGATTATAAATTAATTAAGAAAAGTTCTTAATATTATTAATTAAAGGATTTAATTTTTGGAAATTAAATCAAGAGAGAGAATTATTTCTAAAGTGTTTAGAAAAAGGATTAATGATTAAAAGGTGTTTTAATTATTAATGAGAATAATAAATGGGATAATAATAATAATATTTATGAGAAAATTTCAGCTAAAAATTTTGCCTATAAATACACTATTATAGACCCTAATTTTATTATAACCCACACAAAACCCAAAAAGTTTGGAAAACCTAATTCTCTCCACCTCCTTCCTCCTCCTTAACATCGTTTTCTTGGTGGATACCGGTGGAGTGCTTCGCACTTGAGGAGCAACTGCTAAGGATCTCTGATCGTTGTCTCCGAATTATTTTAGAAGGTTAGATTCGATCCCTCGAATTTTTATTCACGATTTATATACTTTTATTTGGATTTTGTATGTGTAAAAATGTTTTGCCATGCCCCCGCTGCGTTAAAAATCCAACAAGGCATATAGTGGAGTACGAGCAGGTGGATATGCAACCAGATCTGACTTACGTCGAAAGACCAGTAAAGATTATGGATAAGAAGGAGCAGGTGCTTCGGAACAAAGTAATCAAGCTAGCCAGAGTGCTATGGCAGAATCATAATGTGGAAGAATCAACTTGGGAACTAGAGAGCGCAATGCTAGAAAAGTACCCCCATTTGTTTTCTATTTGATTCCGGGACGGAATCCTTTTAAGGAGGGGAGACTGTAATAACCCCAAAATTTTGAACTTTTTTTGTAACCCTTATGAATAGTGTTTTTGCTGATATTGCTAAATAAGAAAACTTTTCATGCCACACTATGTAGGGGTTCTTTTATTGTTATTCTGAGATCTTATTAGCACTCTATATGATATATAATTGTATGTAAAGATCGTCAGAATCCAAATTCAAACACTTTGATTTTTCCCAAAAATCCACCAGATACCGAAAGAATGGAGTATAAGGTAACAGGATAAAAAGGATTTAAATTCAAGGATTATAAGAGAGGATCATAAAAGGAATATAATGTATTGATAAAGGTTAAGGAAACCCAAGTAATATGATCCCGGGTATGATCCCTTAAACGATAAACGAAAACGAAAGTTAAGCGAACCGTATAACAGATCAGCGGTCATTAGCCAAGTAATTAGAAGCTAATAAAAGAGGTTAGTGAGGATGATGTCATCAAACCAACAAGAAGAGGACAAGTGTGGGAGGATGACATAACATGATGACCTAAGCATGACCAAATAGAAGGGTGTTGTTGGTTGATTGTGAACCACACAAAATTCACCATGGTTAAAAGTAATAAATCAAATCAAAAGCAAGCAACCAAGCAAAACAAATCACAAAATCACAAAAACACAAAGTTGACTTCATTTTCTTCAAGAAAGCTCTCGGCCTTTCTTTTTTTTTCAAGAAGAAAAATCCAAAATCCAAGATCCAAGCCTTGTTAATTAGTAAGGTAATTATCTAATACTCCTTATGCATAGATATAGCTATCCTATAAGTTTGAGCTTCAAATTCCTTCACAATCTCTTCCTAAAATTCATGGAAGAAGAGGGTGAATAGTGTTTTTCAAGAACTTAAAATTTTGTTCTTGAGTTTTTGTTTAGATTAAGCTTGGGTAAGGACTTTCAAGGGTGATTCCAAGCTAATTAGTTACTCCCACTCACAAGGAAGGTGTAATCTCTTAACCTAACTTTGTTATTGAATTTTAAGAGCTTAATATGAGTATTATAGTTCATAAGAGGCTTGATTGTTGTGTATGTAGAGATTAGTTGGTTTTGTGATGTTTTTGGAGTTGGTAAATCTTGGTTATTAGTTAAAGAACTTAAGAATAGTTTTAGTTCATGTTTGAGATTAATATAAATTGGAAAAACTTGAGGTGTTGGGGCTGTTTTAGTGAGGTATGGATGGAGTTTGGTTGTATGGTTGAATTGTGGTTGGTTTGTGGTTGATTTGGAGTAGAATAAAAATTGGTAATCGCGTAAACATAGCTGTCATAATGTCCGATTTACTTTAGACTGTTTTTGTTCTTAACATCAGGACCCGAGAACTCACTGTTAGGTTTTGACCATTGCCATGATTAGATAGTTCGTGTTACGAGCTTCGTTTTGATATGTGGTTCGTTTGAATCCGATATACGGTTTAGGAGAAACGACCGTTTTAAGTAACGGCGTTTCGCGAACGAACCATTACCACTCGCCTTACTTTGAAACATAGGTTAAAGACCTTAAAAGACTAATTGGAGTATGAAACATTTATGTAAAGTGTATCATACAGTTGGTAAGGCACTCGCGAAAGAATCGCCTTAAAACCCTTAATGGTTAATTTATTAAAAATGATGGAGCCGAGGGTGTTCGAGCGACTTAAGTGAATCATTGTTACGACCGGCATTTTATGTAATATTAATTGTGAATTTGGTGTAATTATAAAGCCGAATGCAAATATATTCAATGATTGTACGTTGGTGTGAGTGAAAAATTTATGCATTATAAATTTGCTTTATGTAGTATATGATTTTTCAAAGCAAGAGTTTATTTAATTACATTATTTTTGATTTATAAGGAATATTCTAAGCCTTGGAAAAATTTTCCTTTAAAAGGTATTTTGTTCACAAATTTTGAAAATGATTTTATAAAGTCTCTAAAAATCCAAGTTATTTTATGGTATAAATTTTATAATTTTTGAACTTGTATTTTATTTTATAAAAATAAATCTTTACAAATTTTATTTATTATAATTAGCAAATTACATGGCTACCCTTGCATGCAAATACTCTTCCAATTCAACTAGGGGGCAAGGAAGACATTTCCAACCCCACTCACTTTCATTCTACTAACCAAATTACCACTTTGTCCTTGCATGCAAATCTACCTAACTATGTTGGAAGGTTACTCTTGTAAAATCTCAAATCCACTCTTTTTTGGTCAAATAAAAACCAAAGTAACATGATTATTACTCCACTTTCACCCCACCATTTCCACACTCCTCCTTTCCTCCCCCTCCTCTCGGCTCTCCCCTCTCCTCTCGGCTTTTTGGCCGAAGCCATACCCCCTCCCTTTTCTTCATTCTTCATTCAAGCTCCCACTTTCCAATCAAGTAAATATTACTTCCTATATCTTAATCATACATAATTCAAAGAGTGTTGAGTGAAAAGTTTAAGTTTAAAGGTTGCATGTAAAGGTTTTAGTGAAACTCAAAATACAACCTTGATTCTTGTGAGTTTAGGGTTGTTTTTGAGAGGACTACAAGGAATGGAGAAATGCCAAGTCTTGAGAGGGAAACTCTTGATGATTAAATGGCCATTCCCATCCATTTCATTCGGCCATGACCATATGGAAGCCGAATGAATGGTCCTTAAGACTATTCTTGTTGCTTAAATCAATTTTTGCATGTTTATGTGATGATGACTTGAATTTTGTGGTGAAAATTTGATAAAACTCTTTGCATGCTAAGTGATCATCTAGGTATAGCTTATGCTAGGCTTGCATGTCAATTTTATGATAGAATATATGTAGAAAATAAGTTGTTTTGTTTTGCAAAACCCGAAGACATGCATGCATGTGGATTTCTCTTAGAATGTTATAAGATTTTGATCATTTGGAAAGATTTTGTTAGTGAGCCTTAATTTCAGTAGGAATAATGTGTTAATATTGATTTATGCTTCTTGTTGCATGGTAATAATTCGTGGTTATCTTTTAATAAAAATGCATATCTTGTTGTTTCAAAAGCATGAAGATTTGTGAGTTGTGAAGTGTAGTTTCTTTTGTTTTGCCATAATTGTACCTTAGATAAGGATGATCTCACCCAAGGTTATTTTGAGAATAAGGGAGTTAGTTCAGTAGATTACCATGTTTAAGTCTTGGTTTGAGTATTGGGTTGTTGGTAGTTGAGTTTGTCAAGTCAAAACCTTGGAGAAAGGAGAGTTATAGTTTCTGCAGAAAATCAGTTTAGAACTCTGAGGTTTAGAGTGAGTTTTGACCATGTCATTGATGTGCACTTTGAGTCCCAAGCCACCAGAAGTTAGTATTGGGAGTATATAAAAGGTTTTAGGAGTTGGTTGGAGGTTTGCATGTCATTTGGTTAGGTGCACAAGTAGAACAACAAAATCTGTCCAGCAGGGGACAGTTTTGTTGCAACTTAGAAATAGGGAGATTTGACCATGTCATGGGTAGGCTCTCATTAGGCCCTGTTGGGCCTTAGTTAGAGGGAGTGTCAGAGAAGTTTTTCCAACCATAGTTCATAGGATATGAGTTAGAACCATGTCGCAAGTTAATTCAAGTCAGGGCGTTTTCTGCCCAGAAAAACAGGGGAACCTTGGAATTTTAGCTTAGGCCCAAGAAGGCCCAAGCCAGGCCCTTGAGCCACATCAAGTTTGTTAGATGCCCTTAGGTCAGGAGAGTCTTGTGCAAAAGTTTTGATGGAAAACTTATCGTTTAAGAGTGTCTAATGCACTCAAGAAACCATAGTTGTCATTCTGAAATTTGCACTAGTGAGCACTTTCACTTATCACATAGTTTTAGAACACTTAGGAGTGAGTATTAGGTCGACCACCATAGTTGTAAGATAGTATAAGGTCAGTAGAGAAAAAGGCACAAGTGAGGGTCAATAGGTTTTGGATAGTTTAGTAAAGGCACATCGAGTTAGGAAGCCAAAATTTGAAGACTTTGTCTAGTTTAGCGACCAAGTGACTTAAGTTGTGAGTCGAGATCATCCAAGCCTAGTGTTGCATTATGGTATATATGATGTTATTAATATATGATATGTGATTATGTGGCTATGTGTGAACATTTGTAATTTAAAAGTGAATATAAAATTAAGTGCATATAGGCCTAAGTGCCATCCGTGTTAAATTTCGGGTTGTAAATAGGTTAAGATGGTAAGAATATATTATAATGAGGATTATTATTTTTTATGTAGGATCTCGAGACGAGGGAAAATTTGCCATAAAGGTCGAGTGAAGCTCCAGTTGTTGCTCCTAACAGTCAGACCAGACTAGCCTTTCTCAAGACAAGTGATTCAACTTGACCTTCGTATTTACTGTAAATAGTTCATATATATCGATGCAATTATCTTGAGTCATTTTGATATATTTAAATCAAGCGTATCTTTTGTTTATCTTTGAGTTATATAGAGATTCCATGAACCCTCGAGTACGTATTGCAAGTAGTTCAAAAGTCTTTTTCATGATAGTTAAATGCCATGATAAAATGAAGAGTTGTTATATTACTTGATTGATCCTCTTGATTAACATGCTGATGATTCCTAAGTATTGATATCTCATCCTGATACTTGAATCCCTATAGAAACTTACCTTGAATCCTGAAAGCCAGATATTTATCAAAGTGATTCCTCATTGATTGATACCCCTCTTTCTTACCCTAAAGCTTGACAATTCTGATATATCCTGAGCTAGAGATTATTTCTTCATACCTTAACACCCTTAGTATTCATGAAGCTTATCTTCTTGATGATCCAACACCTATACCTTGACGAGAAACCATTGCTTTAAGCCCAGTTTGGCATTACCCCTTCATATTATCCATTAGCCTCACTAAATTTTCTTGTCCAAGTTTTGACATATGAAAACCTTTTAGTTACCCTAATAGAGTAAAGTTTTGTGAATCATGGCCCTGAGAGTTAGTATCATTTTCCTCGTGTTTCGATTTAATCTATAATCCCTTGATAAAAATGTTTACTATAAAAATAGATTTTAGTTATAATTCGGCATCAGTGTTTTTGAAATAAATAAAATGTGGGTTTTCAGTCCCAAAGGGGGATAAATGTTTTCTTTGAATGATGGATCTGGACTGAGACGCGAGTCATTTCCACACTTATATTAGGCTTAAAAGTTGCCTAGGGATTCCCATTAATGTTTTAGAACCCAGCGAGGTTCGGGATTACTTCGCGGCTGATCAACGGCTGTAATCCGTAGCGTCATAAAATGATTTTGATTAAGACATGATTTTAAAATTGTTTTGATACAAGCAAAATGATGCCATCGCGCATAGTTTTATCTCTCGTTATCATTGGTTATGTCTTTCCATTGTCATTCTTTAATGTATATCTCGATTTATGTTTGGTATCGTACTGTTAGCACTTGTTGAGCATTTGGCTCACTCCTTGCTTTACCCTAGTATTACAGCTAGCATGATAGGGATAAATAAATCCTGATTGTATAATTAAATATTACAAGGTGTAGGGCTGCTAGGCCCAATAAGAAGATGTATGACATTCAGACCAAGAAGGTCAACTCATTGATCAGGCCGAATGGACCAGATCAGGCTTGATGGAACAAAGAAGGCCCAAAAGCCCTGATTATTTATTAATTTCGTAGTTAATAAATAAAGGAGGAAAACAACTATTAAGATAAGTCCTAGTGGGGATATAAATCCTTGTAGATTGGCCTCAAGGGGACCTAAAAGGATAAGGAATCAGTTTCCTACTATCTAGGACTCCAAAGTCCATTCTAATTATGAGACTTGCCCACCAAGTCTCCTATACCAAGTCCAATTCAAGGACTCTCAACATCTATATAAGGGGTCTCGCCCCACACATCAGAACTACGTTTTTTGGCTTGATTCTCTAATTCACAGAGATATGTAGGCATCTCGTAAAGGCAGAATTAAGCTACGAAACACGAGAGCAGCCATTAAAGGCCTTGAGCTCCCGAATCTTAGTAATAAATACAGCAAATAATAACCTTAGTTTTTTATCCATAACATTTGGCGCCGTCTGTGGGAAAGCACAACAACAACCATGGCGAGAACACGGGGAACAATTAGAGCTCTGGAGGAAGGAACACCATCAGGGACAACCCAGGTGATTTCGTCAACCGTGGAGATTCCTCCCCACTCAACTTATGCATCTACTCAAGGGGAAGCCGAGACAGGGGCAACTCAACCTCAGCCACAAGAGACGACTCCCCCAACTATTCAAGGTACGAATCCTCAAGTTCAACAAGTACATATACCTGTGAATTCTCGACCCGTCGGGTATGAATATTCAACTATTGTTACTACTAACCCCCTTATGGGATGCCCCTTCACCCTGAGGTTGGAGGAAGCGGATATGCTTGGCGAAGCGAAGCACGAGGGCAGTCACCCCCCTATATACGAGGTTTGGCTCCTATCCCTGAGGATCGGGAATTTTCTGGTCCTTACACTGAGAGAGACTCTAAATCTTTGGATGATGAAGTGGCCCCGAGAAGGAGGCGTCCTGGAAAAGAGCCAATGGCCGATGGAAGGCAACACCCCCAAAGCACCCCAGGGGCGAATCCCCAAGAAGTGCAGGAAAGGATTAGGGCTCATGAGGCTGAAATCCAAAGGCTGAGGCGAGATTTGGAGGCTCACAAGGCCACCAGACCCCAGATACCTCCTAGGGGGAGAAATTCTCCTCCTGTCATAGACCTGGATGGTCCGGTACGAAGAAGGGCTGTTGTCCCAAGAACTGATCCAAGCAATCTCCTTCCCCTTGGAGATCCTGATGATCCAACTCCACCCTTCACAGAAGAGATAATGAATGCCCATATCTCAAGGAAATTCAAGATGCCCACTATCAAAGCTTATTATGGCATGGGAGACCCCGCTAATCATGTTAGGACATTCTCTAATGCACTGCTGCTGCAACCCATGAATGATGCTATAAAATGTCGGGCCTTCCCTCAAACCCTGTCGGGTATGGCTCAAAGATGGTATAGTCTCCTGCCCCCAAACTCTATTGGATCGTTCAGAGAATTAAGTCAGGCTTTTATTAAGCAATTTATCAGTGGAAGAGTCCATGAGAAAAGTTCAGCATCTCTTATGAGTCTTGTGCAGGGAGCTAAGGAATCCTTGAGAGATTACCTGAATCGTTTCACAAAGGAGGCTTTAAAAGTCCCGGACCTTGATGATAAGGTAGCCATGATAGCACTGCAACAAGGAACTAGGGACGAGTTTTTTAAGATGTCCTTGGCCAAACGTCCCCCTGAAAGTATGTTGCAGGTCCAAGAGAGGGCAGGGAAGTATATCAAGGTTGAAGAAAGTATGAGGAAAACCGTACTAAGTAATGAGCCCACTGGAGGCAAGAAGCGGAAAACTGATTTAGAATATATTGCAAAGGAAAAATATCCTAGAACTGAACAAAACCCTGATTCAACCCCCAAGAAGGGAGGACCTGGGCAAAAGTTCACTGAATACGCTAAGCTGAATGCTCCTAGAAGTCAGATTTTGATGGAGATTGAGAAAGATAGAGATATTCACTGTCCTAAGCCCTTGAAGGCTGATCCCGCCAAGCTAGATAAGAGCAAGTATTACAGGTTTCACAAGGATGTTGGCCATGACACCGATGAGTATAGGCAATTGAAAGATGAAATTGAGTTTTTGATTCAAAAAGGAAGATTGAACAAGTATACTAGAGATGGAGGGGACAGAAACAATAATGGAAGGAAGAACTTTGAAGATCGTAGGAGGGACCAAGACGATCAGGGGCGGAATCCCCAACCTAGAGGGCCGGTTATAAATGTAATTTTTGGAGGACCGCGACGCCCTCGAGGACCTGTGATAAACACGATCTTTGGAGGTCCAACTGCTGCTGGATTGTCCAAAAATTCCAGAAAGGCATATACTAGGGAGGTTATGCATATTGTTGGAGAAGCCCCGAAGAGGGCCAGGACAGAAGTAACATTGGCTTTTGATGATTTCAACCTAGAGGGTGTGAAGTTTCCCCATGACGACCCGCTGGTCATAACACCGATAATAGGAAATAGCCCGGTTAAGAGGGTCCTTGTGGATAATGGTGCTTCTGTGGATATCTTGCTCCACGACACCTTTCTAAGGATGGGGTATAACGACTCCCAGTTGACACCAACCGACATGCCGATATATGGATTTGCTGGAGTAGAATGTCATGTGGAAGGGATAATCAAATTGCCGACCACCATAGGTACAGAACCAAGGCAAGCAACGCAGATGCTGGATTTCGTGGTGGTAAAGGCTAGTTCAACTTATAATGCTATCATGGGGAGAACAGGGATACATGCCTTCAAGGCAGTCCCCTCTTCCTACCATTCAGTCATGAAGTTTCCCACCCGAAACGGGATTGGAGAAGAGAGAGGAGATCAAAAAATGGCTAGAAGCTGTTATGTGGCCTCTTTGAGGGCAGATGGAGTCGGGGGGCAGGTTCTTCCTATTGAAGATATGGATGTTCGAGAAAATGATGAGAATAGAGGAAGACCAGCAGAAGAATTGGTTTCGGTTCCTTTAGACCCCGAGAATCCCGAGAGGATGACTTTGATTGGAGCCATATTAGAAAGGCCCCTTATAGGGAAGTTAGTGAAATTTTTGCAAGAAAATAGTGATGTGTTTGCATGGTCAGCAGCTGATATGCCAGGCATATACCCGGAGTTAATTACTCACAAGCTAAACGTAGATCCAAGCCGGAAGACAGTGAAACAAAAGAAAAGAAATTTTGCCCCGGAAAGACAAGAGGCTATAAAACAGGAAGTAGAAAAGCTCTTAGAGGCTGGTTTCATTGAGGAGATCCAATTTCCGGAGTGGTTAGCAAATCCTGTAATGGTAAGGAAGGCTAATGGAAAGTGGAGGATGTGTATAGACTTTACTGATCTGAATGATGCATGCCCTAAAGACTGTTTTCCGCTGCCAAGAATTGATACTTTGATTGATGCCACTGCTGGACATGAGATGCTGAGTTTCATGGATGGATTTAGCGGATATAACCAGATCAAAATGCATAAGGATGACATTCCAAAGGTATCATTCATCACTGACTTTGGTGTTTATTGTTATCTTGTTATGGCGTTTGGTCTCAAGAATGCAGGAGCCACCTATCAAAGGTTGGTAAACAAAATTTTTAAAGATCTTATTGGTAAGACTATGGAAGTCTATGTTGATGATATGTTAGTCAAGAGTCTAGTAAAGACTGATCATATAACCCATTTGAGGGAAGCTTTTGAGGTCCTAAGGTACCACAAGATGATGTTGAATCCTACGAAGTGTGCTTTCGGAGTAGGATCTGGAAAATTCTTGGGATTGATGGTCTCAAAGAGGGGAATTGAGGCTAACCCCGATAAAATAAAGGCGATCCTGGACATGGAACCACCAAAAACTGTCAAGGATGTTCAGAAGCTCACAGGAAGGGTTGCTGCGCTAGGACGATTCATCTCTAAGTCAGGAGACAAGTGCTTGTCATTCTTCAAGTCACTAAAGAACATCAAAGACTTTGTATGGAGTGAGGAAAACCAGAAGGCATTTGAAGAGTTAAAGAAGTATATGGCCCAGGCCCCGTTGTTGGCCAAGCCAGTTTTGAGTGAAGTTTTATTCTTGTACTTGGCTGTTTCAGAGAGCGCCTTGAGCGCGGTGTTGGTTAAGGAGGAACTGAAAGTCCAGAAACCCGTATACTATGTCAACAAAATTTTGCATGGTGCTGAGTTGAATTATTCAGCTATTGAGAAATTCGCTTTAGCCTTGGTAATGGCTTCGAGAAAGCTGCGTCCTTATTTTCAGGCTCACCAGATTGAGGTGCTAACGAATCAGCCACTGAGAAATATCATTCACAGTCCCAAGGCAAGTGGGAGGTTGATTAAGTGGGCAATAGAGTTGGGAGAGTTCGATCTCAAGTATAAGCCACGTACGACCATAAAAGCCCAGACACTAGCTGACTTCGTGGTGGAATGTACCATACCCAACCAAGAAGTCGGGGGGCAGGAAGATACCGTACCTCAAGACAAGGGAGTCGATAATGGGGACAGAGAGAAGGATGATAAGGAGAAAGAATATTGGGTTCTCTATTTTGATGGAGCATCAAAAACAAATTCCAGTGGAGCAGGGTTGGTTTTGCAAAGCCCTGATGGATTCTTAATTGAGTATACTATGAAGCTAGACTTCCCAACCACAAACAATGAGGCAGAGTATGAAGCCCTGATTGCTGGCCTTGGTCTAGCTGGGACACTTAGAGTCAAAAATTAAAGGTCCGTGGAGACTCGAAGCTGATCATATCCCAGGTAAAGGGAGAATTTGAGGCAAGGGATGATACGATGGCTAAGTATGTCCGGCTAGTAAGGGCTGTGATGACCCAATTTAATGAATGCCATGTTGAACACATTACAAGGGAAGAAAATGCTAAGGCAGATGCGCTATCAAAGTTTGCTTCATCTGAGATAGAAGAAAGTTCGGGAAGTGTGTACTTCCGTGTTTTGAAGACACGAAGCATAGATGTTAAGCTTATGGCTCCCATAGGCCTGGGGACGTCATGGATTGATCCTATCAAGGCTCACATTCAAACCGGTTGGTTGCCAAGTGATGCAACTGAAGCACGGAAGTTAACTGTTCGAGCACTAAGGTACTCTTTGATAGATGGGATTCTTTACAAAAGATCTTTCGTGGTTCCCTACTTGAGGTGTCTCAGGCCCGATGAGGCACGCTTGGCTCTTGAAGAAGTGCATGAAGGTATTTGTGGACAACACTTTGGGGGCAGGGCCTTGGCTCATAAGATAACTCGTCTAGGCTTTTATTGGCCGGAAATGATGGCTGATGCCAAAGAATATGTGAAGAAGTGCGACCGCTGTCAGAAGCATGCACCTGTTGTTAGACAACCTCCCGAGATGCTGACATCTATCAACTCGCCTATTCCATTTGCTATGTGGGGGATGGATATTCTAGGGCCTTTACCTATGGCCATGGCACAAAGGAAGTTCCTGATTGTAGCCATTGATTATTTCACTAAGTGGATTGAAGCCAAACCCTTGGCCAAAATCACAACTAAACAAGTTGCACAATTCCTGTGGGAAAACATTATGTGCCGATATGGAATTCCCCGTGTCCTAGTCACCGACAATGGAACGCAGTTTAACAATGAGGAATTCAAGAAGTATTGTGAAGAAAATGAAATTGAGTTACGGTTCACCTCCGTGGCTCACCCACAAGCCAATGGGCAAACAGAAGTAGCAAATCGAATAATCCTGGATGGACTAAAGAAGAGGATCGAGAAGCCAAGAAATAATTGGGTGGATGAGATACATCCCATATTGTGGGCCTATAGGACTACTTGTAGGGTCACGACAGGAGCAACTCCATTCATGTTGGCGTATGGGGCAGAAGCAGTAGTTCCAGTGGAGATATCACATTCCTCTCCAAGGATTCAGGCTTTCAATGCTGAGGAAAATGAGGAAGGACAAAGGTTGGCTCTAGACTTAATCGATGAAGTGCGAGATGAAGCACATGCAAAGATAGTAGAGTATCAGAAGAAGGCTTCATTCTACTACAACTTAAGGGTTAAAGAAAGGTTCTTTAAACAAGGTGACCTAGTCTTGAGGAAGATAGAAGCTTTTGGGGTAGGACAGAAAGGGAAACTTGCCCCAAATTGGGAAGGGCCGTACAAAGTCAAGAGCGTTCAGGGTAGAGGAACCTACAAGCTGGAGACTATGGATGGTTTTGAAGTCCCGAGAACCTGGCACGCACAGAACCTGAAGGTTTACTACGTGTAAGATAGTCGAAGTACGATTCTCACTTGTCATTGTGACAAGTAGGTTTAAAAGCACCTTGAAGCTTTGTTTGTGTAGGATATTTATTTTCTAGCTATTATTGATCATGGTCGAACCCATATTATGTAAGGTTTTGGAAAACCAGACTTGAAATTGAAGAGTTCGAAATTATTTCAACCTATGGATGTTTGAGTTGTGATGATACTTATGTGGCCCATTAGGCCAAGTTTGAATATTAAAGTATCAGAGATGCGAATAAGGAAAGTAGCATATAAAATAACCCCGGAGGGTAATAAGTTTTAATACAAACAAAAGTCCAGACATAAGTTAAGGATATAATTACAGAATAGAAAAACTACTCCTCCATGCGGGAGCCTTCATTCTCTTTCTTCTTATCAGCGCCTTCAGCATCCTTCGCAGGAGAAGCGGGAGGAGAAGTAGTGTTAGGATCCAAGATGCGATCATCTGGCTGAGGGGAGTTGAAGAGGGCATCTATGCTGTCCTCCGACTCAGCCTGCTCGGGACTTATAAAGTCCTTAGGGTCGACTAAGCCCGGGTGCTTCTCAGAAACCGCCTTTACGGCCGCATCCCATCCCTGAGTAAACTGTAGGGAATAAAGACCCTCATCATGAATCTCCATGAGATTCTTAAACTTGTCAGAATCCATGTAGTCATCAATGAGCTTATCCTTATCGCTCCTAAGTTTCACCAGCTCGGAATGAGCCTTAGCCAGCTCCTCTTTCTTCGTGTCCAGCTTCTTCTCCAGGACCTTGGCTTTCTCCTCCCATTTCTTCATCTCCTTCTCAAACCCATATGAGTTACCCTTCCAGGACCTAGCCTGGTGGAGGGCCGCCTGGAAGTAGGTATTACTCTGCAAAGAAATATGTATGAGTTAGCACAAGTTCGTTGAAATACGAGAAAGTTGGGATTCAAAGAAAAAGAGAAAAAAGAAAGTTACCGCAGCTTGGGCTTGAGAACCCAGAAGCTCAATAGTCTCGATATCACTCCCCGTAACAATGTCAGTAAAGTCATGGGGAGTGATGGAATGGTACGACCAATCCTTAGCATGTTTGGTGGATCCAACCACCGTATCGCTCCTCCTGAAGCCCCAGTTAGGCCTGAAGGAATGTGCCTTAAGTGGAGGATCCACATCGTCCCCCAACTCAACCACCGGGACGTAGGGCTTAAGAAAAGAAGGACCGTCAGGCTTGCTCCTGGGGTCCTTGTTTAGCTTGTCCCTCTTCTGGCGGCCTGACTCCCCTTCCTTGGGCCTGTTGACATTATTGATGGCCTCGCAAGCTGAAAAAGAAAGATAAAAAGAATATTAAATTGCAGGAGAGATAAAACGTTACAATTAAAGGGAAGGAAAAATGGTTATCCAGTTATAAATTTACCCTTATCACTGGCCTGAGAGAGATCGACTTTCTTCAAGGAAAACTCCTCTAAGAGGGTCCAGGTGTCTGTTTTCCCATCATCTAAAATTAAGGCTTGGTAGGCCACCTCCTCCTCATCAGATAATCTGATGCTACCTGGACTCCCATCTGACACTTTGCAAAAAGGCCTACGAAAGAGTGTGGCCCAATCACCCCCAGCCCAGGTCAGCCTCACAAACTCGTCCCTCCATTTAGGGTTGTTCTCAACTATGGAATTACTATCAAAGATATGAGGGATTTTGGGCCGTTGACGAATTAAAACCCAACCTGGTTGACTCATGGCGCTATTATAGAATTGGAAAACTTTCCTAAAGACAGCTACGGAAAGAGGAAAATTGTTTTTGAGACAAAGGACCATAAAACAGATAATGTTCCTCCAAGCGTTAGGAGGGAGTTGACAAGGGTTAATTTGTACATCGGCAAGCAAGCGAGGAATAAATTCATGGAATGGGAACCTAAGACCCGCGGTCAGGGCTCCTCGATAGATAAACAAAGTATCCCCCTCCCAATTACAAGTCCTATCCCCAGGGGCGGCTGGAGTGATCCTAAGGTGGGGTGGAAGTCTGTACAGGGTGTTCATGGACTCTATCCTACCATCTCACTCATGAAAAGTGTTACCATGGTTATACGAATCTAACTCAGATAGAGAGGGATATTCATCACCTCTCGAGTTAATCATATCAAGTAGGGAAGTATATGGAGATTGAATTTGAATGTTTGTACCTCTCTTAGAGACATTCATCTTCTGCAAATGAGCCAAGTCACGATCCGCCATTGATATGCTTCGATTGAAGGCTTGAAACCCAGAAAAACCTGAGAAAGGTGGAGCTGCGGTGGCTGAGGACGCCGGAAATCGCCTTCTCACAGGGAGAACTCTAGAGAGATTTATGAGAGAAAATGAGAAATGTGAAGTGAAGTGAGGATTCTCACTTCACACTACACTTATATAGGAGAAAAGCTCGGAATATGAGGCGTTTCTAGGCCCATTTAGCCAGGCCCAACCTAAAAGCCCATCTACCAGAAATATCAGGAATAATCTAGAAGGTACTGTGGAAAATGAAGGGTCGAAAATCGACCAGAATTTTAAAATGGTTCAATCAGAGTCCTAATCGACAAAGAAAAAAAAATCCTAATCGATACTTCAATCGATCAAGAGGGAAGAAATCCCCTAAGTTCGATCAGAGTCCTGATCGACGCCAAACAGGATCCTGATCGATACTTTATTCGAACAGAAGGAAAGAAATCCCCTAAGTTCGATCAGAGTCCTGATCGACCCCAAAAAAAGATCCTGATCGATATCTTATTCGAGCAAGAAAGAAGAAAATCACTAAGATCGATCAGAGTCCTGATCGACACAAAAGAGAATCCAGATCGATATTTCATTCGATCAGAACGGTAGAAAGCCACCTAGTTCGATCAGAATCCTGATCGAAATCAATCAGGAATTCTGGTCGATTAAGCCCATGTTTCAGTCGACTAGAGTGTCACTTTGAAGGCCAGTTCGATCAGAGTCCTGATCGAAATCGATTCGGAATACTGATCGTAATCGATCAGGAATCCTGATCGATTCCGCATAGATCCTGATCGAAGATCACGTCGACCAGGATGTTAGTTCCTGAGCTAGTTCGATCAGGATCCTGATCAAAATCGGTCAGGAGTCCTGATCGATTTTCTATACATCCTGATCGATTTTAAGGCAGAAAATTAGGGAAAAATCCAGAAATTAAGGATAAATCCCAGAAAATTAGGGAAAAATCCAGAAATTAAGGATAAATCCCAGAAAATTAGGGAAAAATCCATAAATTAAGGATAAATCCCAGAAAATCAGGGAAAACCCCAGAAATTAAGGGAAAAATCCAGAATTTAGGGAAAAATTCAGAAATTAAGGGAAAAATCCAGAAAATCAGGGAAAACCCAGAAATTAAGGGAAAATCCAGAAAATTAGGGAAAAATTCTTGGAAATTAAGATAATTCCTGAATTAAAGGAAAAGTCGTTGTAAATGTGTAGGTCGCTCCACACTTTACGCAAAAACGAAACCCTGTAAGGGAATGAATAGACTTAACTTCTGCGAAACCTAATCAATGTTTCCCAAAAGTTGGGGGGCAAATGATAAGGATAAATAAATCCTGATTTTATAATTAAATATTACAAGGTGTAGGGCTGCTAGGCCCAATAAGAAGATGTATGACATTCGGACCAAGAAGGTCAACACATTGATCAGGCCTAATGGACCAGATCAGGCTTGATGGAACAAAGAAGGCCCAAAAGCCCTGATTATTTATTAATTTCGTAGTTAATAAATAAAGGAGGAAAACAGCTATTAAGATAAGTCCTAGTGGGGATATAAATCCTTGTAGATTGGCCTCAAGGGGACATAAAAGGATAAGGAATCAGTTTCCTACTATCTAGGACTCCAAAGTCCATTCTAATTATGAGACTTGCCCACCAAGTCTTCTATACCAAGTCCAATTCAAGGACTCTCAACATCTATATAAGGGGTCTCGCCCCACACATCAGAACTACGTTTTTTGGCTTGATTCTCTAATTCACAGAGATACGTAGGCATCTCGTAAAGGCAGAATTAAGCTACGAAACAAGAGAGCAGCCATTAAAGGCCTTGAGCTCCCGAATCTTAGTAATAAATACAACAAATAATAACCTTAGTTTTTTATCCATAACATAGCAGCTATGGTTAGATTCAAGCAGACTGCCCGTAAGACCTGTGATGCAGATGCTTATGTTCGAGCTCAGGTAGAATAAGTGATAGTAGTTTGTGTGAGGACTCCGTTTTTAAAATCAGATATAATAGTTGGTAGCGTTGGGCTGTTCCAAACCCTAAACTGTAAGATCTTGGATTTGGTTGTATTATTTCTTTTAAAATTTTGTAATAGCTATATTTATTTTGCTGTTCAAGTTGGGGGCGTGACAAGTTTTGGTATCAGAGCTACGGTTTAGAGTCCCTGGACAGCCCAAATAGGTTATAGGTTATGTGTGTAGGATATAGATAATATGCGAGAGAGTAAGATAAGTAAATTTATTATTAATACTCCTCTTATTGGTTGTCAGCAAAGGGCGCATTCCTCGTCATTCTCTGGTTCGGACGACACTATTGCTTTCACGGTGTATGCTGAGTTGAGGCGCGAGTTCTACATGCTTCAGGGCAAGTATGACCGACTGATAGACCGACTGAAGAACGTGTATCCGGATAGCCGAAACTACGAAGGGAAGCCCAAGGAGCAGATGACTGCGAGACTTGAGACCTTGGTTCAGTACGTCAACACTAAGCTTGAGGAGATGCCAGCGCACCGGGACCGCACCAGCCAGTATGTCATTCAGATGGTGGCGGATGAGCTCCAGAGCATTGTGAAGACGCTTCGAGAGGAAAAGACTACCAAGCCCCGTTCAGATGGAGTGAAGCCTAGTTCTTTCCGTTCACCTTTCATGTTGTTGTACCATCAGACTCTGTGGAATCCCCAGTTATTTCCGTTGTTTCCTTTAAATAAGCCTGTTATTCCTAGAATCAGACTTTGTCCTAATCCTATGTATTGTGACCTTTAAAATTTTAATAATTATGTGCTATTGTTCCATTTGCTCTCAACTGTTATTTTACGTTTTTATAATCATATCTGCTTAATTTGGAAACTTGACCCCATATGTAAAATAAGAATGCCATGCGATACCCTCGAATCATTTTATCATTCATATATGTTTTTAACACAACTCTTATTTCAGGATCATGCCTCCCAAAAAGAAGAACCCAACAACCACATCCACCACAGACCCAAACATTCTTCGACTTCTGGAAACCTTGCAACAGTAGACCAATGTTATAGCTCAACAACAACTAACTCTTCAACAACGAATTGAAAACCAAGATAACCGTGAGCCACACCAACCACCTGAACCACCAGTACCACCTAGATAGATTGTCACTTTCAAGGCTTTTCAGAATGTGAATCCACCTGCATTTCATGATACCACTGATCCAGTGATAGCTAACACATGGATCAAGGAGATGGAAAAGGCTTTTAAGTTGGTACAGTTAGGAGACGATCAGAAGACGTCGTATGCTACTTACTTTTTGAAGGGAGAAGTCATCTATTGGTGGGAATCAGTAAAAGCTATGGAAGTCACTCAGTAGGTTTCTTGGGAGAGATTTAAGAAGTTATTTCTGGACAAGTATTACCCTAAGTACATGCAGAATCAGATGGAGCTAAAATTTCTTGAGTTGAAGCAAGGGAACATGATTGTATTGGAGTATGAGAAGAAGTTCACTGAGTTGTCAAGGTTTGTGACGAAGTATACCAGCACTGAGGAGGAAAAAGCAAAGAAATTTCAACAAGGATTGGAGCCTTGGATCAGAGATAGAGTGGCTATATTTGAGCTTGAAACTTACGCGGGAGTAGTACAGAAAGCTGCTCTGATTGAGAATAATGGGACGCAGTCAAGGAAGGAAAGGGATAACAAGAAGAGGAAGGTTCTATTTTATGGAGAAAAGTCTGAAGCAGGAAGTTTACAAGATCGGAATATAAAGAGGATTGGTTTCTAGAAGGGCAGAAATTTTCAAAAGAAAGGAAATTTGGGTAAAAGGCAAGAATCGAAGGGGAACAATCAGGCAAGCCAAGGGCAAGTTGGAGAAAACAGGTTCTAGAGGCCAGAATGCAAGCACTGTGGAAGAAGGCACCCCGGAGTGTGTAATAAGCTGAGCATGTCATGCTACTGGTGCAATCAGAAGGCACATTTGGCGAATGAGTGCAAGATGCCGAAGCCAGGAGTTACGTGTTACAAGTGTGGGAAGACTGGACACATAGCTAGGGAGTGCAAGGCAACCGGACCAGTCAAAGCTCTGATGAATGTGGCAAGTGCTAGTGCAAGCGTGCCAGCCGAGGTATTGGCATTACCTCCACCACCTACACCAACCCCGCAAGAAACAGCAATAACATTTGATCTGAAGATGAAGGATGCTGTTCAGAATTCGGAGGTGATAGCAGGTACACTTTTACTCAATAATGTCAAAGCTAAAGTATTGATTGATTTAGGAGCAACAAGATCTTTCATATCAGAAACTTTTGTTGATAAGCTCCAATGTGATAAAATGATTATGAGTGAGGTAGTAAATGTGGTAATTGTGAACCAAGAGAAGATTCCTGTGAATCAATTTTGTCCAAAGTGTGAGATCGATATTTCGGGGTATAAGTTTTCAGCCGACTTGATACTCTTTAAGTTGGGAGAGTTTGACATTATTTTAGGAATGGATTGGTTAGGAGAGAATAACGCTTAGATTAATTGTAAGACCAAGAAAGTGTATTTAAAGACGAAGAGTGGAGAGAAGGTAGTATTTAAGGGGCAGAGGCAAGAACAACTATTTCTTATAATTGTTCAGGCTAAGAAGCTACTTAGAAAAGGTTGTGAGTCGTTCCTAGCTTATGTAGTGGATTCGAAAAAGGCAGCCCCATCATGGAAGATATCCCTGTAGTTAACGAGTTCCCAGATGTGTTTCCCGACGAACTACCAGGCTTACCACCAAATCGACAAATCGAGTTCGAGATCAACCTTGCTCCAGGCATGGAACCAGTTTCAAAGGCCCCATATAGGATGGCACCAGCAGAAATGAATGAGTTGGTAAGCCAGCTACAAGAATTGTTGGATAAGGGAGTGATACGACCAAGTACGTCGCCATGGGGAGCACCCGTTCTGTTTGTAAAGAAGAAAGACGGGAGTATGTGATTATGCATAGACTATCGGGAGTTAAATAAGGTAACGATCAAGAACCGCTACCCGCTACCAAGGATAGATGACCTTTTTGATCAGTTAAAGGGAGCAAAATGCTTTTCGAAGATTGATTTGAGATCGGGATACCATCAATTAAAGATAAAGGAAGAAGATATTCCCAAGACCGCATTCAGGACCAGATATGGGCATTATGAATTCCTAGTAATGCCATTTGGATTGACCAACGCTCTGGCCGCATTTATGGATCTGATGAATCGGGTATTTAAGAAGTATTTGGACAAATTTGTCGTGGTATTCATTGATGACATCCTTATTTATTCTAAGTCGGAAGAAGAACATTAGCAGCACCTCTGGATAGCATTAGAGATACTTCGTCAAGAAAAGTTGTATGCCAAGTTTACCAAATGTGAGTTTTGGTTAAGGGAAGTTCAATTTTTGGGGCATGTCATTGGAAATGAAGGAGTTAAAGTGGATCCGGCAAAGATTGAGGTAGTTATGAGTTGGGAAAGGCCAAAGACTCCTACGGAAGTGCGAAGTTTTCTAGGATTGGCCGGATACTATAGAAGATTCGTCAAGGATTTCTCGAAGATCGCCACGCCATTGACCAAGTTAACCAGAAAGAATCAAAAGTTTGAATGGAGTGCAGAATGTGAGGATAGCTTTCAAGAGTTGAAGCAGAAATTGGTAACAGCTCCAGTGTTAGTCTTCCAGACAATCAAGGGAACTTTGTAATTTTTAGCGACGCTTCACATAAGGGTTTGGGTTGTGTGTTGATGCAACACAGTAAAGTGATCGCATATGCATCAAGACAGTTGAAACCGCATGAGTTAAAGTACCCGACGCATGACTTGGAACTAGCCGCCATAGTGTTCGTACTTAAGATTTGGAGACATTACCTCTACGGAGAGAAGTGTGAAATCTACACGGATCACAAGAGTTTAAAGTATATTTTTACACAGAAAGAGCTCAATATGAGGCAGAGGAGATGGCTGGAATTGATCAAGGACTATGACTGTTCGATAAATTACCATCCTGGAAAGGCGAATGTTGTGGCCGATGCTCTGAGTAGGAAGGAGAGATTGAATAAGATGACAACACCAAAGGAGTTATCTGAAGAAATCAAGAGATTGGAACTGGAACTTTGTGATTGTGGAAAAGTTGAGGAAGTTTGTCGCGCAATGACTTTTCAGCCAACACTAGTGGAGAATATAAAGAAATGTCAAGAAGAAGTAATGGAGAGAGAGAAGAATCAGTTATCTGGAGAGGAGATTAATACTCAAAGGGATGAGCAAGGGATACTAAGGTTTTTTTCCAGAATATGGATTCCTCATGTACCTGAATTAAAGAATGAGATCCTCCATGAAGCCCATAATTTGAAATTTCAATCCACCCGGGAAGCACCAAGATGTATCGAGACTTAAAGAAGAACTTTTGGTGGCCAAATATGAAGCGAGACGTGGCAGAATGGGTTGCGAAGTGTTATACTTGTCAGAAAGTGAAGGCAGAACATCAACGACCAAGCGGATTAATTCAGCCCCTGAAGATTCCAGAATGGAAATGGGAAAATATCGCTATGGACTTTATAGTAGGACTACCGCGAACGAAATCCGGGCATGACGCAATATGGGTTATAATTGATCGTCTTATGAAGTCGGCGCATTTCCTTCCAATAAACGAGAAGTCGTCATTGGACAAGTTGGTTCATCTGTACGTGCGCGAAATCGTACTGAGGCATGGAGTACCCGTGTTATTCCCAGTGGACTAACAATGAGATTTACAGAAGGGGGGTTGAATGTAAATCTCAAAACTTTTTCAAGTTTTGAGCAGTTTGTAAGACTAAGTGTTTGAGTGATCAAATGTGTGTGAATTGCTTGGAGCTGATGCAGACAGATATATATTCAAACACAAATGTAATGAACACAAAGAACTTAAAAACTTTTCTGGTGGATTGGTTGTTCCACCAGAGATGTGTTATTTCAGAAAATCTGTGATTCAAAATTTAAATCACAGTTGCTTCCTAGTACAAACTAGATGATTTTCTCTCTTGATATTTCTAAACAGCTCAGGAAAAATTCATATCTAATTACTAGCTACTACTTGGTTTATATAACACCAAGTTTACAAGTGAAGACAAAGATAAAGTACAATAAGACAATAGTTCTCCACTTGTTTCTGTTCCATTTTTATCCAGTGTAATATGGAATTATCTGTTGACTTTCCATTATGAACCAGACTAAAAACGGCTGCTTTTTCTGCTGTTCCTGAAATAGGCTACCACATCTCTGTCAATCCATGTGCCTCTATCAGCTTTGTTAACTGTCACTATCAACTGCTATGAGACTGAGCATCCGTTGAAGCTTTCATCCGTTGAGGGCTTTATCCGTTGATGCTCTAGCAGTGCATCCGTTGAAGCTTTCATCCGTTGATGGCTTTATCCGTTGATGCTCTAGCAGTTGAAGCTTTATCCGTTGAAGCACTTATTCGTTGATGGATATTATCCGTTGAAGCATTAGAGACATCCGTTGAAGCTTAGTTTCTTATCCGTTGAAGGTCTTCAATATCCGTTGACACTTCTTCACTTATACAAAATTACAAGGCATGAAATATTTACAATTAGCCCTCCTATTTGTACATCCATTAGTAGTCAACATGACTGATTATCTCCTAACAACATCTAAGAATTACAGCTTGAAATCAGAGAGTGAGATGTGCTACAATACCAAACTTATTGCTAAGTAAGGCTACTCCTTCAACGGATAGCCAAGATGGTCTTATCCGTTGAGGCTACAAACACTAGATTTCTACTTAAGTGTTTTGCTGAACTTATCATCAAACTAATACACATATTCCTAACAATCTCCCCATATTTATGTCTACTAGAACTGTAGGCATAAATTTGGGTTTAGCTTGATGATAATAAAACACTTAACAACTATATAAACTATAACAAAGCAGAAATTCAAAAGTGCTGCAAAAGTGTATATGCTGAGATGAAATTGAAGAAATACATTGTTTCCAAGGGTGCTCCTTTAGCTTGAGCAAATTACTTTCTTTTCCTTTGATCCCTGGTTTTCTTTCCTAGCCTCCTGTCATTCTCCTCTATTTGAAGTTGAAGTTGTCTGTAGAATTCAGCTTCATCTTCTTCATTGATATCTAACTTAGATTGCATATCCTTGAGAGTTTCATTACTGGCAATCTTTAGCTGATCTTCAATTCTGAAAAATCTTCTGACTCCTTTGTTGTCTCTGAACTCCATCAACCAATGAGGTGATTTGTGAATTGTAATACCTCTCTCTTGAATGAGTAAAGTTCTAGGCAAGACATTTGGCTCCCTCCAAGTTTTCCTTATGTTGGCAATCTTGTTGAGAATCTCAGTCCTGGCAGTTCTGGTAAAGCCAGAATCCTTATATATGGCTGAGTAGACTCTAATCAAGGTAGAGTAGCCTTCATTCAGAATTCTGTGAAGAGGCCATGTTCTTTCCCCAGCTCCTTTGTATTTGAACACTAGTCTTTCTGGTAGCTGTCTGTAGGCAGCTATTCCCCTTACATCCTCCAGCTCATCCAGATAGAGTTCAATGTCTGAAAATTCTTTTATGTCACAGATGTGAACATAATCATCTTTAGAGGTTTGAGGTTTAGGCTTAGGCTTCTGTGTGAATTTGATTGAGGCTTTAGAGGGTGTTGATTTGATTCTTCTTTTCTGCTTCTTTGATGGTGGATAAGAGGTTAGGAAGGTGGGCAATTTGATGGTGTCCGAATCAATTGGTTCCTCCTTGGGAATGATTGTTTCACCATGAATGTTCATGAAGGGGTCAGGTACACTGGGTTCAGGAATAGAGGGTAGTGGTTTGGATATTGATTGGGTTTCTTCAGTCTTATCTACCTTCTTTCTCTTTGCATTGACCTTCTTTCTTTTCTCTTTCTGCCATTCTTCCTTACTTCTTTCCTCCATCTCAGTGCCAACCATGTCCCCCATAGCTTCATCTTCACTTTTGTCTTCAATTTCTTTCTGTTCTTCAGCCTGACTTGACTTTAGCTGTTTTTCAAGCTTTGCTTGTGCTCTTTTGTCAGCCTTTAGCTGTTTGGCTTCTTCCTTCAACCTTTTGGTTTCTTCCCTCTTGGCTATTGAGAATTTGGGATGTCCTTGCATCACACATATGCTCTTTCCCTCTCTGAAGATAATAGCCATGTTTCTCCTTACAGCCTCATCCATGGTCTCTTTGAGATATGCAATACTTCTTCCTAAAAGCTTGTCCTCATCTGCTTTTGGAAGAGGAAAATCCACCTCTTTTAGAGGATTCTTTGTAGAGTCCTTATTGGATCTGTTGTTGGGCTTAAGAACCATAGGTTGCAGATCTTTGGAAGAAGTTTCTCCATCCTTATGCCTCCCTACTGGCTTGAGTTCCATTATAATTGATTCCACTTTTGTGCAATGCTTCACAGATTGTGATTGAGAAGTTGTAGAAACAAATATTAGTTGCATCTTTTCATCAATCTTCTTCCTTTGCTCTTTGACTTGCAATTCAGCTGCTGCTATCTGGATTAGATCAATTCCATCTAGCTTTCCTTTGACTTGAATTGGTGGAGAAGTTGTGATGACAGGAACTAGCACTTGAGAAATCTGAACTGTTGTAGATGGCTCTCCTTCCCCTTTCCCTTTGTTCTCCCCCTTTTTGTTATCATCAAGGGTAGGGGTCAAGCCTTGTGCTTGTGCCAGCTGCATGAGTAGATTTGTTTGAGTTTGTTGATTCTGAAGAATGGTGACCATAGAGTCTTCAATGATTTGTACCCTATCTTCCAATCTGGCCAGCCTCTTGTCAGCATCAGATGCCTTCCTCAGTCTCCCCAACAAATCTTGCATAGTACCATAGGGTATAACTGAATCCAATTTCTCAGTATTGTAGGATTTCAGATCAGCAATGTCCAGCTTAAGCTCATCCACACTTAGATTTTGCTGGTAATGCTGCAACTGCAAGAGATGCAGAGATTCCAGATGAGCTTGAAGAATTACTTTGGTACCAGCATCCTGAGTCTCCTGAATGGCCTGCTGAATTGTCATGACTTGTTTGACCAAAGTGACACCAAACTCTCCTGGTGTTGATGGTTTTGCCCATGCCCATGCAGGAAGATTAGGAACAGAACTTGGGCCTGCTACTCCCCCTAAGTTCATGCCCTCATTCAAAGAATTAGAGTCATCATCATGAGAATTTACTCCAAATTCTTCAGATGGCTCACCAGCTTGAGAAGGCAGCCTGCTGACAGCAGCTTTGTCTCTGAGAAGAGATTCTGAAGTGTGTACAATGTGTAGTGTCTGTTTTACCTCCATATTGCCCTGTGCAGCCAATAATTGATAGGCTGAAACAGGGTGAGTAAAAGTGTCAGCATCCAAGGAAATGTTATCAATGACAGCTTTGTAATGTTGCTGAAATTGTCTTTCCTTATCTGCCTCATCCACTTTCATTAACTCAGTAGCAATGGCTGGATCCACCCTTATAGCTTCTGTACCTGCCTTTCTCTCAATTTCTCTCTTTTCTTGCATCAGGGGCTCCCCCTGGCTCACACACACCCTCACACCCTCACCTTCACCTTCTAAGGTGGCACTCCTCTCACTTACTTTTGCCATGCTGGAAGAAATAGCATGCATTTGGTGACTCTCAACCTCTCCTTTTGCCTGGGAGGAACCCAGCCTCTCACTCAAAAAATCACTCCCTTCCCTCAAGCCTAATAGTGATTGTACAGTTGCCATGTCCTCTACAGTTGGAGTTGTTTCTGTTAATTGTGTAGAGGCCATCAACGGATAGGGAGTATCCGTTGAAGTAGAAACTGATGGTATCAACGGATAACTGTTGTTAAGCTTATCCATTGAAGAACAACCACTTGTCAACGGATGAGAGATATCCGTTGAAGAAGAAAATGATGTAGAGATAGAAAGTGATATAATTGTTGAATCTGTGTGGATTGATTTTAAGTATGGTGACACAGATTCTGCAACTACATCTGAAAGAATTGGCTGATGATCCAACAAATCATCTAAAAGATGATGATCACTTGGTTTTGAGTGGGGCTCCTCCCTGAGTTTTAATGAGGGAGAATCAGGAATTGATGTGAATATCATATCCACATCCAGAGAGGGTGTTAGAGAGTTTGAGGAATGGTGTGTTTCTATATTGAGAGAATGGGGCTGTGATTTCACATTTGCTGGAATCACATCAAGCTGAATTTGAGAAGGCATAGATACTGGTGGATGTATCTGTGCTGTGTGTGTCCCTTGTGTGGAAACTAGGGTTTTGGCCTTCTTCTTCCTTGAAAAGGCTTGAATTGGTAAATGTGTAGCTTCAGTGTCCCTCCCTCTTTTATTCTGTGTCCCTGGTTGGGGACTATTTTCAATAGTTGCATCCTTTTGGGAGGATGCAACTAGGGATGTGCTGGACTCCTTTTGAACCACTACAGTCTTTTGAGAGACTGTGGCTTGGCTGGTTTGGGTACCACTCACCTCTCCTACCTTATCCTGGGGGGCTTTTTGATGTTCACCCCTCCCTTCACCACTCACACCCTGTTCACTCCCTTTAGGGTTTTTGGTAGTTGTTACAACTGTTGTCTTTTGAGAAACAACAGAGGTAGGTTTCTTTGACTTGACTTTGGAAACTTTAGATTTGGTGGCTTTGGTAGGAGCCTGTTTGGACAATGACACAGGTTCCATAGCCACACTAGAAGGCAAAGAAACATTGGGGTTGGAAATAGTAGGAGTTATAGAAATATTTACCTCACTTACCAGTGGTGCATTCATGATTGGCAAGTATACCAATGGCACCTGGCTGTTGAGATTCATTCTCAAAAGGTCTGCAAGGACCCTTTTCTCTTGTGCCCAGCATTTGAGTTTATTATTCTCATTGGATATAACCAAAGCTTCAGCAACAGGTTAGCCAATAACATAAAGAATCTAGCAAAGTAGATGTTATGTGGTCTATTAGCTTTGTTACCTAATCTGGAACCTAATTCTAGCATAACACAGTTGTTAAAATTAAAGTACCTATCAGAAACTAGCATATAGAGCATATTAACAAGAGATGAAGTGATAGCATCAAAATTGCTAATCTTCCCAGAGAAAACCTTAATAAAGGCATCTCCAAGAAAACTCCATTCTTTCCTAAGGCCTTTCCTTCTAATACTACCTAAACTAGCAGAATCAAAAGCATAGCCTATGGAATCTAGCATAGCAGAGACATCTTTATCAGTGTGTGGTGTCATGGCATTATTCTCAGGAAACTTAAAGCAAGATTGTAAATCATCATAATTAATGCAATAGTCCTTACCTTTGAGAGAGAAGGCAATAGTCATATCTGTGGAGTTGAACTCTGCAGTTGTCCAAATCTCCTCAATCACTTCACAGTAGATGGTTGGGGCTTCCAGCATTGCATAGCTCAGTTTGCAGTTCTTGATGAAGTCCATCATCTTGTGATAATCAGAATGGGCTTCCTTATTTTCAACCAAGACTATGAAATTATTCTTTTCATAAACAAATCATGTTTGAGACATAATTTTGACTACTGGTGCCATTGTGGTGAGTAGAGGTTGCACAGAAGAACTTGAGAATTGAGAGAGAAAGAGAATGATAATTGCAAGAAAGCGTAAAGTGAAAATAAGAATTCAATTGGGCTTTTATACTTTCTTGAATTAAAACACACATAAAATAATTAAATGATACTTTTAAGTAAGTGATAGCCGTTCAGGAATAAATGAAACTGTAGAAATTCTAAAAACTACCGTAAATACAAATACATACAACACTGTATATCTGTATCAACGGTTGAGTAAAAGAATCAACGGCTGTGACTAACTGACGAGACACATCAACGGATAAAGTAAATAGTTATCCGTTGATGAACAACACTATTTTATCCGTTGAAGGATAAAATTACCAGAAGTGTATTTGTCTTTCAACGGATAATGAATATCCGTTGATAGAACAATTTTGGCTTTCAACGGATAGGAAATATCCGTTGATAGGATAAGTCTTGATTAAAGCCAACTTTGTTCTTGCAGCAAATTCATTTCAGGCTATAAGACAGATTACATAGATGACAAGATTATGAATAGTTAAGCATACCTAACTCACTTACTAATCTTGTGAATGTTGATTCATCAAGTGGCTTGGTAAATATGTCTGCAATCTACTTTTCACTTGGAACAAAATGAAGTTCCACTGTACCTTTCATCACATGTTCCCTAATGAAGTGGTACTTGATATCAATGTGCTTGGTTCTTGAGTGCTGCACTGGATTTTCAGTAATGGCAATGGCACTTGTGTTGTCACAAAATATTAGAATTTTGTCAACAGTTATACCATAGTCAAATAACTGGTTCCTCATCCACAGTATTTGTGCACAGCAACTACCAGCTGCAATGTATTCAGCTTCAGCTGTTGATGTGGAAACAGAATTCTGCTTCTTGCTGAACCATGATACAAGCTTATTTCCTAGAAATTGACAGGTGCCTGTTGTGCTTTTCCTGTCTATTTTGCAACCTGCATAATCTGCATCTGAGTAGCCAATTAGATCAAAACCAGACTCTCTAGGGTACCAAATTCCTAGATTTGGAGTCCCCTTGAGATATCTGAAAATTCTTTTAATAGCCACTAAGTGAGATTCTTTAGGGTCAGCTTGAAATCTAGCACAGAGACATGTAGAAAACATAATATCAGGTCTACTGGCAGTTAAATATAAAAGTGAGCCAACCATGCCTCTATAACTTGTAATATCCACAGACTTTTCAGCCTTGTTTAATTCAAGCTTGGTGGCAGTGGCCATGGGAGTTTTTACAGGTGAACAATCCATTAAGTCAAACTTCTTTAAAAGATCATAAATATATTTAGTTTGACTAATGAAAATTCCACCACTAACTTGTTTAACTTGTAAACCAAGAAAGTAAGTTAGCTCTCCCATCATGCTCATTTCATATTTACTTTGCATTAATTTAGCAAACTTTTTGCAAAGTTTATCATCTGTAGATCCAAATATAATATCATCTACATAAATTTGTACAAGTATCTTAGAGCCATTAACATTTCTAAAGAAGAGAGTTTTGTCAACAGTACCTCTTGTGAAGTGATTATCTAGAAGGAACTTTGATAAAGTCTCATACCAGGCTCTAGGTGCTTGCTTTAGTCCATAGAGTGCTTTCAACAAATAATACACATGGTCTGGAAAATTTGAATCTTCAAAACCTGGAGGTTGGCTTACATAAACTTCTTTCTCCAATTCCCCATTTAGAAATGCACTCTTGACATCCATCTGATAGACTTTGAAATTGGCATTAGCTGCATAGGCTAGAAAGATTCTGATGGCTTCAAGTCTTGCAACTAGAGCAAATGTTTCATCAAAATCTATTCCCTCTTGTTGAGAATAGCCTTTGGCAACCAATCTGGCTTTATTCCTTATGACGATGCCATTTTCATCTATCTTGTTTCTGAATACCCATTTTGTGTCAATAGAACTCTTGTTCTTTGGCTTGGGTACTAGCTTCCACACTTTGTTCCTCTCAAATTGGTTTAGCTCCTCTTGCATTGCTAAAATCCAATCTGGATCCAAAAGAGCTTCTTCCACTCGCTTAGGTTCCTCCTGTGATAGAAAGCTACTATACAGACATTCATCTTGAGTAGCCCTTCTAGTTTGTACTTTAGATGTAGCATCACCAATGATCAGTTCAAAAGGGTGATTCTTGGTCCATTTCCTTTGAGGTGGTAGATTAGCCCTTGATGAGGTTGCCTCAGTATTGTCATGATGTGAGATAGAATGTTGATTTGTTGAAACTCCCCCTGAGTTGCTGATCCTTTGAAAGGAATTGGGAGTTCTATCAACTGATGAGGTGAATTGATTATACGTTGACAGACTGTGATCAACGGATGCTTCGTTATGAACTTCAATGGATGATGCACTTTGTCTCTCAACGGATGCTGCATTGTTTCTTTCAACGGAAGCTGAATTATGACTTTCAACAGATGCAGCATTCTGTGCATTATCCAAAGGCAGACTCTGGTTTCTTCTTGAGATGCCTTCTTCATCATTCTCATCTTCACTATCATCACAATATATCTCAATATTGTCAAATTTGAGTCCTTCATGATGTCCCTCATCTGTTAGTCCATCAATCTTTTTATCATCAAACACAACATGTACAGATTCCATGATAATGTTGGTTCTTAGATTGTAGACCTTATATGATTTTCCAGCAGAATAACCAACAAATATTCCTTCATCAGCCTTTGCATCAAACTTTCCTTTGTGATCAGATTGATTCCTTAAGATGTAACATTTGCAACCAAAGACATGTAGAAAGTTTAAGGTTGGTTTTCTTCTCTTGAATAATTGATAGGGAGTCATGCATTTTGCTTGATTGATTAGAGAAATATTCTGAGTGTAACATGCACAGTTAACAGCCTCAGCCCAAAAATAAGTTGGGAGTTTTGACTCCTCAAGCATTGTCCTTGCAGCTTCAATTAGTGATCTGTTCTTCCTTTCCACCACACCATTTTGTTGTGGAGTTCTTGGAGCTGAGAACTCATGCATGATCCCATTTTCTTCACAGAACATCTTCATGGTTGAATTCTTGAACTCAGTTCCATTGTCACTCCTAATATTCCTTACTTTGAAATCAGGATGATTGTTGACTTGCTTGATATGATTGATGATGATTTCACTAGCTTCATCCTTTGATCCAAGAAAATAAACCCATGAAAACTTTGAGAAATCATCTACAATCACTAGGAAGTATCTTTTCCTTGAAATTGACAATACATTGACTGGTCCAAAAAGATCCATATGTAGAAGTTGCAGTGGTTCATCAATTGCAGATTCAAGCTTCTTACTGAATGATACTTTCTTTTGATTTCCTTTCTGACAAGCATCACACAGTCCATCCCTTGTGAATTCCACTAGAGGCATTCCTCTAACTAAGTCCTTTTTGACTAGATCATTCATTGTCTTGAAATTCAAATGGGACAGCTTCTTGTGCCATAGCCAACTTTCAACTGGACTTGCTTTGCTGAGAAGACAAGTAATGGATTCTGCATCTGTAGAGTTGAAATCAGCTAAGTACACATTCCCTTTTCTAACTCCAGTTAGAACCACTTTATTGTCCTTTTTACTTGTGACAATACAGGCTTCAGAATTGAAGGAAACAGTATTCCCTCTATCACATAGTTGACTGATGCTCAATAAATTGTGTTTGAGACCATCAACCAATGCAACTTCATCAATGATGACATTTTTTTTTGAAATCAAGCCATATCCCATAGTGAATCCTTTGTTGTCATCTCCAAAGGTTATGCTAGGGCCATCTCTCTCCTTAAACTCTGTGAGCAGGGTGAAATCTCCTGTCATGTGTCTTGAACAACCACTGTCCAAGTACCATAGATTCCTTCTTTGTCCCTGGTTGCTTGATGAACTAGTTTCATTTTCATTAGAATTAGCCATCAGGGCTAGGTTGACATATTCCACATCATCATCTTCATTTACCCCATCTGCTGCCCAATCATCTTGAGTGAGAAAAGCTCTTTCCTTTTGTTTGAGCAAGTCAAAATACTTCCTTTTGTAATCAACTTGCTCAAATTTCTTTTTCTCAGAATTTAGCTTCCTACACTCACTTGCAAAGTGTCCACTAATGCCACAGTTGTAACATTTGAACTTTGATTTGTCCACCATGTTTTTGTTTGGCTTGGTGAACTTTGTGTTTTTCCTGAACTTCATCTTTGCAAACCTCCTGGACAGAAAGGCCAGATGTTCATCAATATCATCAGATTCATCCTGACTGGAATTGTCTTCATCCTCAGCAACTTACTCTTTACCCTTGCTTGATTCTGATTTGCTTGTGCCAATTTTGAGACTTGGCATTGTCTTTTCCTCATTTCTGGCTTCAACTTTTTCACTGTCAGCTACAAGTGCAACTGATCCTCCTCTTCTCTTTCCCTTTTCCAACAGCTCATCTTGCTCCATCTCAAGTTCATAAGTCTTCAAAATTCCATATAATCTTTCAAGTGTGAAGTCCTTATAATCTTGAGAATTTCTTAGAGAAACAGTCATAGGCTTCCATTCCTTTGGTAGAGACCTCAGAAATTTTAAATTGGAGTCCTTGACTTGGTACACTCTCCCATACAGCTTTAATCCATTCAATAGTTTCTGAAATCTGTTGAATGTATCATTCAATGATTCTCCTTCTTCAAAATGAAAATATTCATATTGTTGAATGAGAAGCTGCATTTTGTTTTCTCTAACTTGCTCAGTGCCTTCACAGATAAGCTGCACAATATCCCAAATTTCCTTAGCAGTTTGGCTATTGATGACATTGTCAAACATATCTTGATCCAGGCCATTAAACAAAATGTTCATGGCTTTCTTGTCCTTGTGGACCTCTTCAATATCTTCAACAGTCCATTCTGCCTTTGGCTTGGGAATAGACTGTCCAACAGCAACTGTAGCAGTAGCAGTTGTGGCCACCTTGTGTGGAATGTGAGGACCATTCTCAATACAGTTGATGTAGCTTTCATCTTGAGAGAGAAGATGTAAATGCATCTTCAGCTTCCAGTGATGATAGTTATCTCTTTCCAGGATTGGAATCTTTACACCAATATCCTTCTTACTCATGATGTTAGCAGAATAGATCTTTAAACTCTTTGTTTGTTAAGAGCTTGCTTAGATACCAATTGTTATTCCCAGTGGACTAACAATGAGATTTACAGAAGGGGGGTTGAATGTAAATCTCAAAACTTTTTCAAGTTTTGAGCAGTTTGTAAGACTAAGTGTTTGAGTGATCAAATGTGTGTGAATTGCTTGGAGCTGATGCAGACAGATATATATTTAAACACAAATGTAATGAACACAAAGAACTTAAAAACTTTTCTGGTGGATTGGTTGTTCCACCAGAGATGTGTTATTTTAGAAAATCTGTGATTCAAAATTTAAATCACAGCTGCTTCCTAGTACAAACTAGATGATTTTCTCTCTTGATATTTCTAAATAGCTCAGGAAAAATTCATATCTAATTACTAGCTACTACTTGGTTTATATAACACCAAGTTTACAAGTGAAGACAAAGATAAAGTACAATAAGACAATAGTTCTCCACTTGTTTCTGTTCCATTTTTATCCAGTGTAATATGGAATTATCTGTTGACTTTCCATTATGAACCAGACAAAAAACGGCTGCTTTTTCTGCTGTTCCTGAAATAGGCTACCACATCTCTGTCAATCCATGTGCCTCTGTCAGCTTTGTTAACTGTCACTATCAACTGCTATGAGACTGAGCATCTGTTGAAGCTTTCATCCGTTGATGGCTTTATCCGTTGATGCTCTAGCAGTGCATCCATTGAAGCTTTCATCCGTTGATGGCTTTATCCGTTGATGCTCTAGCAGTTGAAGCTTTATCCGTTAAAGCACTTATCCGTTGATGGATATTATCCGTTGAAGCATTAGAGACATCCGTTGAAGCTTAGTTTCTTATCCATTGAAGGTCTTCAATATCCGTTCACACTTCTTCACTTATACAAAATTATAAGGCATGAAATATTTATAATTAGCCCTCCTATTTGTACATCCATTAGTAGTCAACATGACTGATTATCTCCTAACAACATCTAAGAATTACAGCTTGAAATCAGAGAGTGAGATGTGCTACAATACCAAACTTATTGCTAAGTAAGGCTACTCCTTCAACAGATAGCCAAGATGGTCTTATCCGTTGAGGCTACAAACACTAGATTTTTACTTAAGTGTTTTGCTGAACTTATCGTCAAACTAATACACATATTCCTAACAACCCGTATCAATAGTTTCAGACAGAGATCCCCGATTTAACTCGAGATTTTGGAAGCAATTTCAGGAATGTCTGGGCACAAAGTTGAATATGAGCACGGCGTACCACCCGCAGACTGATGGCCAGAGTGAAAGGACAATTCAAACAATCGAAGACATGTTGCGCAGTTGCGCAATCGATTTTGCAGGAAGTTGGGACGATCACTTGCCGTTGATTAAATTCTCTTACAACAACAGCTATCATTCCAATATCGGCATGCCTCCATACGAAGCTTTGTACGGGCGAAAATGTAGATCACCAACAAGTTGGGATGAAGTAGGAGAAGGAAGAATTCTCAGCTCGGAATTGGTACAACAGTTGCATGACACAGTCAAGTTAATTCAGAAAAGGTTGCTTGCTGCTCAAGATAGACAGAGGAAGTATGCGGATCCAACGCGTAAGGATGTTCAATTCCAAATTGGCGAAGCTGTTTTGTTGAAGGTGTCACCAAGAAAAGGGTTGTTTAGATTTGGCAAGAAAGGGAAGTTAGCACCTAGATACATAGGTCCTTTTGAAATATTGAGTCAAGTGGGAAAGGTGGCCTATGAGTTGGCCTTACTACCTCAGTATCAGTATGTGCATAATGTGTTCCATGTGTCGTTGCTTAAGAAGTACAATTCTGACGCTAGCCATGTGATAGAATATGAACCTGTAGAAATTCAGGCAGACCTGTCATTTGTGGAGCAACCTGTCAAAATACTCGACTGGAAAGTAAAGAGTCTTAGGAATAAGTTGGTAAAGTAAGTGAAATTACTTTGGAGGAACCCTAAGGTCGAACAATCGACTTGGGAGTTAGAGTCTGATATGTGTTCCCGGTATCCTCATATGTTCTCTTAGATTCTGGGGAAAGAATCCCTTAAGGGGGAGAGGATGTTACGACCGGCATTTTATGTAATATTAATTGTGAATTTGGTGTAATTATAAAGCCGAATGCAAATATATTCAATGATTGTACGTTGGTGTGAGTGAAAAATTTCTGCATTATAAATTTGCTTTATGTAGTATATGATTTTTCAAAGCAAGAGTTTATTTAATTACATTATTTTTGATTTATAAGGAATATTCTAATCCTTGGAAAAATTTTCCTTTAAAAGGTATTTTGTTCACAAATTTTGAAAATGATTTTATAAAGTCTCTAAAAATCCAAGTTATTTTATGGTATAAATTTTATAATTTTTGAACTTGTATTTTATTTTATAAAAATAAATCTTTACAAATTTTATTTGTTATAATTAGCAAATTACATGGCTACCCTTGCATGCAAATACTCTTCCAATTCAACTAGGGGGCAAGGAAGACATTTCCAACCCCACTCACTTTCATTCTACTAACCAAATTACCACTTTGTCCTTGCATGCAAATCTACCTAACTATGTTGGAAGGTTACTCTTGTAAAATCTCAAATCCACTCACTTTTGGTCAAATAAAAACCAAACTAACATGATTATTACTCCACTTTCACCCCACCATTTCCACACTCCTCCTTTCCTCCCCCTCCTCTCGGCTCTCCCCTCTCCTCTCGGCTTTTTGGCCGAAGCCATACCCCCTCCCTTTTCTTCATTCTTCATTCAAGCTCCCACTTTCCAATCAAGTAAATGTTACTTCCTATATCTTGATCATACATAATTCAAAGAGTGTTGAGTGAAAAGTTTAAGTTTAAAGGTTGCATGTAAAGGTTTTAGTGAAACTCAAAATACAACCTTGATTCTTGTGAGTTTAGGGTTGTTTTTTAGAGGACTACAAGGAATGGAGAAGTGCCAAGTCTTGAGAGGGAAACTCTTGATGATTAAATGGCCATTCCCATCCATTTCATTCGGCCATGACCATATGGAAGCCAAATGAATGGTCCTTAAGACTATTCTTGTTGCTTAAATCAATTTTTGCATGTTTATGTGATAATGACTTGAATTTTGTGGTGAAAATTTGATAAAACTCTTTACATGCTAAGTGATCATCTAGGTATAGCTTATGCTAGGCTTGCATGTCAATTTTATGATAGAATATATGTAAAAAATATGTTGTTTTGGTTTGCAAAACCCGAAGACATGCATGCATGTGGATTTCTCTTAGAATGTTATAAGATTTTGATCATTTGGAAAGATTTTGTTAGTGAGCCTTAATTTCAGTAGGAATAATGTGTTAATATTGATTTATGCTTCTTGTTGCATGGTAATAATTCATGGTTATCTTTTAATAAAAATGCATATCTTGTTGTTTCAAAAGCATGAAGATTTGTGAGTTGTGAAGTGTAGTTTCTTTTGTTTTGCCATAATTGTACCTTAGGTAAGGATGATCTCACCCAAGGTTATTTTGAGAATAAGGGAGTTAGTTCAGTATATTACCATGTTTAAGTCTTGGTTTGAGTATTGGGTTGTTGGTAGTTGAGTTTGTCAAGTCAAAACCTTGGAGAAAGGAGAGTTATAGTTTTTGCAGAAAATCAGTTTAGAACTCTGAGGTTTAGAGTGAGTTTTGACCATGTCATTGATGTGCACTTTGAGGCCCAAGCCACCAGAAGTTAGTATTGGGAGTATATAAAAGGTTTTAGGAGTTTGTTGGAGGTTTGCATGTCATTTGGTTAGGTGCACAAGTAGAACAACAAAATTTGTCCAGCAGGGGACAGTTTTGTTGCAACTTATAAATAGGGAGATTTGACCATGTTATGGGTAGGCCCTCATTAGGCCCTGTTGGGCCTTAGTTAGAGGGAGTGTCAGAGAAGTTTTTCCAACCATAGTTCATAGGATATGAGTTAAAACCATGTGTCGCAAGTTCATAGGAGAGTCTTGTGTAAAAGTTTTGATGGAAAACTTGTCGTTTAAGAGTGTCTAATACACTCAAGAAACCATAGTTGTCATTCTAAAATTTGCACTAGTGAGCACTTTCACTTATCACATAGTTTTAGAACACTTAGGAGTGAGTATTAGGTCGACCACCATAGTTTTAAGATAGTATGAGGTCAGTAGAGCAAAAGGCACAAGTGAGGGTCAATAGGTTTTGGATAGTTTAGTAAAGGCACATCGAGTTAGGAAGCCAAAATTTGAAGACTTTGTCTAGTTTAGCGACCAAGTGACTTAAGTTATGAGTCGAGATCATCCAAGCCTAGTGTTGCATTATGGTATATATATGATGTTATTAATATATGATATGTGATTATGTGGCTATGTGTGAATATTTGTAATTTAAAAGTGAATATAAAATTAAGTGCATATAGGCCTAAGTGCCATCTGTGTTAAATTTCGGGTTGTAAATAGGTTAAGATGGTAAGAATATATTATAATGAGGATTATTATTATTTCTGTAGGATCTCGAGACGAGGGAAAACTTGTCATAAAGGTCGAGTGAAGCTCCAGTTGTTGCTCCTAACAGTCAGACCAGACCAGCCTTTCTCAAGGCAAGTGATTCAACTTGACCTTCGTATTTACTGTAAATAGTTCATATATATCGATGCAATTATCCTGAGTCATTTTGATATATTTAAATCATGCGTATCTTTTGTTTATCTTTGAGTTATATAGAGATGCCATGAACCCTCGAGTACGTATTGCAAGTAGTTCAAAAGTCTTTTTCATGATAGTTAAATGCCATGATAAAATGAAGAGTTGTTATATTACTTGATTGATCCTCTTGATTAACATGCTGATGATTCCTAAGTATTGATATCTCATCCTGATACTTGAATCCCTATAGAAACTTACCTTGAATCCTGAAAGCCAGATATTTAACAAAGTGATTCCTCATTGATTGATACCCCTCTTTCTTACCCTAAAGCTTGACAATTCTGATATATCCTGAGCTAAAGATCATTTCTTCATACCTTAACACCCTTAGTATTCATGAAGCTTATCTTCTTGATGATCCAACACCTGTACCTTGACGAGAAACCATTGTTTTAAGCCCAGTTTGGCATTACCCCTTCATATTATCCATTAGCCTCACTAAATTTTCTTGTCCAAGTTTTGACATATGAAAACCTTTTAGCTACCCTAATAGAGTAAAGTTTTGTGAATCATGGCCCTGAGAGTTAGTATCATTTTCCCCGTGTTTCGAGTTAATCTATAATCCCTTGATAAAAATGTTTACTATAAAAAGAGATTTTAGTTATAATTCGACATCAGTGTTTTTGAAATAAATAAAATGTGGGTTTTCAGTCCCAAAGGGGGATAAATGTTTTCTTTGAATGGTGGATCTGGACTGAGGCGCGAGTCCTTTCCACACTTATATTAGGCTTAAAAGTTGCCTAGGGATTCCTATTAATATTTTAGAACCCAGCGAGGTTCGGGATTACTTCGCGGCTGATCACCGGCTGTAATCTGTAGCGTCATAAAATGATTTTGATTAAGACATGATTTTAAAATTGTTTTGATACAAGCAAAATGATGCCATCGCGCATAGTTTTATCTCTCGTTATCATTGGTTATGTCTTTCCATTGTCATTCTTTAATGTATATCTCGATTTATGTTTTGTATCGTACTGTTAACACTTGTTGAGCATTTGGCTCACTCCTTGCTTTACCCTGGTATTACAGCTAGCAGCTATGTTTAGATTCAAACAGACTGTCCGTAAGACCTGTGATGCTGATGCTTATGTTCGAGCTCAGGTAGAATAAGTGATAGTAGTTTGTGTGAAGACTCGGTTTTTAAAATCAGATGTAATAGTTGGTAGTGTTGGGCTGTTCCAAACCCTAAACTGTAAGATCTTGGATTTGGTTGTATTATTTCTTCTAAAATTCTGTAATAGCTATATTTATTTTGTTGTTGAAGTTGGGGGCGTGACAATCGTTAAGCGCAAAAGCGAACGTTAGGGTCTAATTGGTTAAAGTATAGATTCATAAGCGACTTTGGTTTAATTCCAACTTATATGTTGTTTATAGGTTACCAGACTCGTCCCAAGCCATTTATCACCCCCAGTCGCTCAGGCAAGTTTTCTACCCGTTATACTGTTGTTGTGATGTATATATGTATATGCATTATCTTGTGATAAGTGCATTATTGTTATTAGCAAATCTTGCAATATATTAGAGCATGTTGATATGATATATATGCATGCCTGTTTCGTAATCTTGATATCTAATTGTTGATTCAATTGCTTATAAGTTGCATAATACCTATGCTAGATATAAGCAGTAATTGCGTATACCCTTAGTATAGGGGACCCAAAGGTGAACATTTTCTAAAACCGGGAGTCGATGTTCCCGAGTATATTATATATATATATAGATATATAGTTTTCAAAACTGTGAATCGAATAAGGTTTATTCGATAACTTTATTTTATTAATGAATATTATTTTGAATATTCATTCGAGGACATATGACTCCGTTTATTTTATTTAATGAATATTATTATTTGAATATTCATTCGAGGACTTATGACTCCGATTATTTACTAATTATTATTCTTTATTTTATTAAAGAATAATGTGTCGATAATCAAACTCACTTTTGATTATTCAACTAAAGATAGTACTTTCGTATAAGTATATCTTTAGTTATTTAATATTCATTTCAAGTATAAGTTTTAAAACTTCTACTTCAATTATTTTAATAAAGATTATTCTTTATTGGAATATTATTTAAATAATAATATTCAGATATTTTCTAATATATTGGGACTGATTTATTTTATTAAATCAGCATCACTCCAAACATTCTTAAAAATGTTTTCGAGTCTTCAAAATGATTTTAAAGGTTAGGGCGGATCCCAAAACTCATTTTTATATTTAAGATCCTCCTTTCGAAGGGGATTTAAATACTCGCTCGAAACCTGAGGGATCCGGCTCTGTGGTATATTTTATATTCGCAACAAGGTTGCTATTCTGATAAAAGAGTTTTTAATTACTTACCCAACACTCGGGAAGTAAAATTCTTGGAACAAGTTAATCCATTAACAGGCATCGCCTGGGAAATATCGGTGAGTTTTCCTTTCCAACTAGATACGACTTCTTGGTGGAGCCGTATCAACAAGTTTCTACTTGGGGAAAGTGGGGACGAGCTTTACGTTTCAGAGTCATGGATTTTATCTGAACTAGGAGTGGCGTAAGTGGTCGAGTGGCACCGGCCCAGCCTTATTATATTGGCCCAAATGGCCCGGAAGTTCCGCTAAGACGGTCCATTCCTAAGGAGTCCAGTGTTCGGTTGACAAGTAAATCCGACAGGTTCTCCTCTATATGTAGAAAATGGTGGGGTTGCACTACTACGACTGATCATCGTAAGTGGTCTTCCTGGCACGGAAAACTCCCGTAATGAGTTCATCATCCAGTTGGATATTTCTGCAACACTACCCGGAGCATTTCGGTCGAAAGGCTACGAATGGGTGGTTGCCGAAGCATTGACAGGGTTAAGCAATTATAATGGTGTTTCCATCAAATGAAGTATCTCGTAACTTCATTTCATTCAATAATATTTCAAGGATTGAATCTATTCAAATCTTATCTTGTAGTCTCATCTATGTGATGAACTTTTGGAACGGATTATACCTTGAACGGTGGTAGTTCAAGTAGTATTTGGAGAAGATATAAGTATATTGGAGTATCTCGTAACTTCATCTTTTAAACTTATATCTAGTAAATGATTATCTTGTGCATGTCAAAGATTTTCAGAAAAATGTTGAGACAAGGTTAGATATATGAGATCACCTTGCAACGATATTTTTATACAGTTATAAACTGGAACTCTGTGTATATTATACATGTCAGAGGATTTCAAAGATTGTGAAAAGTATATAGGTATATATAAACTGAATATTTTGCGACTTGGTCGCGTTAAGATATCAACTTGGTTCATTTCTTCTTGACCAAGACTTTCATGAATACTATGAGAATGCTCATATATTGTTAATTATTATACATACTATTTCGGTAGGCTTGTTGCTCACCCTTGCTTTCTTCTTTCATCACACAATGACAGATAGAAAAGATGAACAGGACCAAGCTTCCAATTCGCAAGCGGTTAGGAAACGTTCCGCGGTTTTCTGGAAGCGTTGATGTCGCCGTAGCTGAGGTAGGAACTACCAATAGGCTAGGCTTTCAACTATTGATGAACCAGACTTCTGTATATTATGAATTGTAATAATGGCAAAGAATATGTAAATTATTCAGAAACCCTTTTGAGGTGAAATGGTTTACAATTATAGAGTAAAATGAATTGTGTTATTTTTGGTATTCATCTCTGAGACTATAACTTGTGGTGTTTGTGTGTATATATTGTGGGGTCACAGTACTCAATAGTTGGTTGACTGTTAAGATTAAGTATTGATAAGGGAAATGGAACTCGTGACAACCCGAATCCCCGACCCCGGATTTGGGGGTGTTACATTTGGCTTGTCGATATCTCTGAGACTTCTCTATAAGCTTTCCTTGACTTCTCGATAAGTCATTCTGGAGTTCTAGAATGACTTCTCTATAGCACTTAATCTTTGACTTGTAGATTTCTTTACTTAGAATGTTTTTCGCAAAACAGATTTATTCAAAACCAAGCTTCTTCACACTATCTCTGAGGCATGATCTTCATGATCGTCTTCCAGAGTTTATTCTTAGGCTTGAAACTGTTTACAGAAAAATACTTCACTAATCTATTTACACTTTTACAGACTTAAGTGTTGGATATATTTGAGATGTCATGTCTAATATGTTTCATGTTTATTTTTCAGATCTTAACTAACAGGAAATATCAGTACTTACTGGAATCAGGACATACTGGAAGTCAGGACTTAAGGATATCAGGACTTAGATTATCAGAAGATAATATCTGAAGATGGATATCAGAACTTAAGTACTGGAGGACTAACAGTTAAGGAAGGAAGCTGATTCACAGGAAAGAAGATCGCGACTAATACAAGAAGAAGATATGCATGGAAAGACTTCGAGGACTAGAAGAATTATATAAGATATCTGGTTGATATATTTTAGGAGACAGAATTATATTTCATATCAACTAGAAGTTATCTTGTAACTGTGTGTCTATATAAACACAGACATAGGTTTACTCTATAAGAGTTACGATCATCGAGAAGATTATATATTGTAACCTAGCAGCTCTCATGATATTTTTTCATCACTGAGAGAGAACAGTTCCATTGTAACAGAGTTTGTTATATCGAATACATTTGTTTTCTATTACTTGTGCTTTAAATCGATTTGATTGTATTTTACACTGTATTCAACCCCCTTCTACAGTGTTGTGTGACCTAACAAGTGGTATCAGAGCCTATCTGTTAACACACATACAGTAAAGATCCAAAAAAATCATGTCTGAAGAAGCAGAAAATCTAACCAAGCCCGCTAAAACTGAAGAAACTCCAAAGACTCAAACCCAAAGTCGATATGAGACTATCAAGGTTCCCATGCTGAGACCGTCTGAATATCCCATATGGAAAGTGAAGATGGCTATGTTTCTGGAAGCTACAGATCCAGAATACCTTGACAGAATTAATGAAGGACCGCATAAACCAACCAAGCTCTCTGTTGTAGTTGCAGATCAGCCACCAAGACCATACGAAAGGAGAAAAATGAATACGTAACTGAAGATATCTCATCTATTGCCAAGGATGCAAAGGTAAGGCATTTGCTGCATAGTGCCATTGATAATGTCATGTCAAATAGGGTAATTCACTGCAAGAATGCAAAGGAGATATGGGATGCTTTGGAGACAAGTTGTCAAGGAACTGATGCAATCAAGAAAAACAGGAGGACTATACTCACTCAAGAGTATGAGCACTTTGACTCAAAAAGTGATGAGTCATTAACTGACTTATATGACAGGTTTGTCAAACTCTTGAATGATCTGTCACTGGTGGACAAGGAATATGACATTGAAGATTCAAATCTAAAATTCATTTTAGCTCTTCTTGAAAGTTGGGATTTGAAAGCTACTATTATAAGAGATAACTATGCTCTTGATGAAACTACTCTTGATAAAATTTATGGAATGCTCAAGACTTATGAACTTGAGATGGATCAAAGAAGCAAGAGACATGGGAGAAAGTCAAGATCAGTTGCTCTTAACGCTGAGGAGGAATCCCCCAAAGTGGTTGTCTCAAAGAAAGGAAAAGGAAAGGCTCTCATCATAAAGTCTGATTCAGAATCATCAAGTTCTGATGATGATTATTCAGAAACTGAAAGTGTACCTGAAGTAGATGGTAATGAAGAGATGATGAAGCTGTGTGCTCTTATGGTGAAGGATATTACAAAGATAGCATACAGGAAATTCAGAAGAGGAAAGAAGTTTTCCAGGAAAGGTAGAAGTTCTGATAAGAAGGGCTTCAGAAAATCTGAAAGCAAAGGAGGAAAGTCTGACAGAGGAGATTACTCAAATGTTAAATACTACAACTGTGGTGAGAAAGGCCACATATCTCCTCATTGCAAGAAAGGAAAGCGTGACAAAGGCAAGGCACTTGTCACAAAGAAGAAAAGCTGGACAGACACCTTAGATTTTGAAGATGAGGAGAACTATGCCTTAATGGAAAATGCTGATAGCAGTTCTGATGCTGCTGAATTAAAGGTACCTCAAACAACTTATGCCTTTCATACTGATGATATTACTAAGTTGAGATTATATCTTAAAACCATGTTTATTAGCTATAGAGATCAAACTTTAACATGTGAAAGATTAACTTCTGAAAATCTTGCTTTTAAAAAGAGGAATGATTATTTAGAAAAAGAGTTAATTATGTTCCATCAAACTCAGAAGGATAGAGATGATGCTTTCTATGTAAGAGATGAAGTGCTAAAAATGAATAAATCTCTAAAAACTGAGTTAGAAAAGGAGAGAGAGATTATCAAGACTTGGACTAACTCTGGCAGAGCAACTCAGGATATACTAAGTAGTGGAAACTGGAAAGAGGGCTTAGGTCATGGAGATGAGAAAAGTGAAAAAGGAACTGAACAAGTTAAGCCAATTATTGTTAAACAAACTACTAAGCCAAAGGTAAATCTTGTTAAATTTGTAGCTAAAACTGTAGAGTCTGATTCTGAAAAGATGAAAGATATTAAGACAAAAGTGATAGCAGAGTCAACTTCTGACAAATTAGAACAAGATAAACCAACTGAAGTTAACATAGGCTTAATGACAAAGAAGCAGCTTAAACATAAGCTGAAAGAGATTACCAGTGTAAACAAGGTAAAGGAAGCTAGGAAAAATAGGAATGGAAAGGAAGGTGTGAATAAAAGCAACAATTATATGCCTATTCTTAATGCTCCTAGAAAGAAATGCTATAACTATGGAAACTCTAACCATCTGACTTCTTTTTGCAAGAAGAATAAGAATATAAACTCCTTACCTTCTAAGTCAGGATTTAAGAGTCAGTCTATTAGGTTTAAGCCACAAAATCCTTATTTTCATTGTGGTAGTGTGTGGCATTCCATTTATACTTGTAAGGAATATCATAGTTTGTACTATGATTATTATCAGATAAAACCTTCTTTGAAGAAAGTTACTTTAATTCCTTCTAGTGTAAAGTATGATGCAAAGTCTGATACTGTCAATACTGATAAGAAAAATGTTAGCATAAACTCTGATGTTAAATCCGCTGCAAATGTTAACAAACTTAGAAAGGCCAAAGGATCCAAGCAAGTCTGGGTCCTTAAAACTAACATTTAGTGGTCTTTGTGATTGCAGGGCAACAGGAAGAACATCCTAGTTCTGGACAGTGGATGTTTAGGACATATGACTGGAAATAAAGCCCTGCTATCAGACTTTATGGAGAAAGCTGGCCCAGAAGTTTCTTATGGAGATGGCAACATTGGGAAAACTCTGGGATATGGCAAGATCAATCTTGGGAAAGTCATCATTGAAACAGTAGCTCTTGTCTCAGGACTTAAACACAATCTGTTGAGTATAAGTCAAATCTGTGACAGAGCTTATCATGTGGATTTCTTTGAAGAACACTGTGTAGTAATAGGTAATTCAATAGGCAAAGTGGTTCTGAAAGGATACAGGCATGGTAACATTTATGAAGCCAGACTTTCAACAAGTACTGATGGTTCTGCAATCTGTCTGTTAAGTAGAGCATCAATTGAAGAAAGCTGGAATTGGCACAAGAAACTCTCTTATTTAAATTTCAATAATATAAATGAGCTTGTAAAGAAAGATCTTGTGAGAGGACTGCCAAAAACAGTATTTGCTCCTGATGGCCTTTGTGATTCATGTGAGAAGGCAAAACAAAGAAAATCTTATTTCAAGAGCAAAACTGAGTCATCAATTCTTGAGCCTTATCACCTCCTGCATGTTGATCTATTTGGTCCACTCAATGTCATGTCTATTGCAAAGAAGAAATATGATATGGTTATAGTGGATGAGTTCACAAGGTACACATAGGTGTACTTCTTGCACAAGAAGACTGAAACTGCATTTACCCTAATTGATCATGTCAGATAGGTGGATAAATTGATCAAAGATTCTGTTAAAATCATTAGGAGTGAAAATGGCACTGTCTTTAAGAATTCAATCATGGAAGAGTTCTGCAAAGATCATGGAAGCAAACAGGAATTTTCTGCACCTGGAACTCCATAACAAAATGGAGTTGTAGAAAGAAAGAACAGGACTCTCATTGAAACTGCACGAACAATGCTTGATGAAGCAAAGCTACCAACCTATTTTTGGGCTGAAGCTGTGTAGACTGCTTATTTTACACAAAATTCTACACTTATAAACAAGCATGGAAAAACACCATATGAGATGGTGAAGAAGAAGAAGCTAAATCTGAAATACTTTCATGTATTTGGTTGCAAGTGTTTTGTTCTTAAGACTCATCCTGAGCAGCTGTCAAAATTTGATCTAAAAGCTGATGAAGGAATTTTTATTGGATATCCACATTCCACAAAAGCCTTCAGAGTCTACAATTTAAGAACAAGAGTTGTCATGGAATCTATCAATGTCTCTTTTGATGATAAGAAGATTACTGGACTTGAAGATTTTGATGATCATGATCAGCTGAGATTTGAGAATGAAGTTTTAAATTCTGATCCTGAAAATTCTGATCCTCTAAGTTCTGATGGATTAAGTTCTGATGTCATTGAAACTGTGGTAACAACTCCAAAGGGAAATGCACCTGTCCAGGGGGAGCAAGCTGAAGATCCTACCACATCTCAAGACTCTCGAAAAGCATCAGAACCTGTCACTGGCTCTTCAAGTTTTGATTCATCTAGTTCTAATGAGCCAAACTCTGATAATTCTGGAAGCTCTGATTCTTCAACTCCTAAAAAAAAATTCAAATTCTGATGTCTCAGAGAGCATAACTACAGGGGGAGCATCAGAAAATGCTGATGCAGACCGCATGGATCATGGGGGAGGATCCAGTTCTAGATATCAACTTCCATCTGCAAGAAAGTGGACTAAAGCACATACACCTGATTTAATCATTGGAGATCCTGAAGCAGGTCTCAGAACTAGAACTGCAACTTCAAATGAATGTCTCTATCATTCTTTTCTATCTCAGATTGAACCAAAGAAAGTGGAAGAAGCTCTTCAAGATGCTGATTGGGTGCAAGCAATGCAGGAAGAGTTAAATGAATTTGAAAGAAATAGAGTCTAGACCCTAGTGCCAAGACCAAAGAATAGATCAATTGTTGGTACAAAATGGGTGTTCAGAAACAAAACTGACAGTGATGGCATAATTATAAGGAATAAAGCAAGACTGGTTGCTAAAGGTTACTCTCACCAGGAGGGTATTAATTATGATGAAACATTTGCTCCAGTTGCTAGATTAGAAGCCATACGGATCTTTTTGGCTTATGCTGCTCACAAGAAGTTTAAAGTCTTTCAAATGGATGTGAAAAGTGCTTTTCTCAATAGAGAATTGGAAGAAGAGGTATATGTTGAACAATCTCCAGGCTTTGTAGATCCAAAATTTCCCAATCATGTCTACAGGCTTGACAAAGCACTTTATGGCCTTAAGCAAGCCCCAAGAGCATGGTATGAGACTTTAGCTCAATTCCTTCTAGAAAGTGGATTTCACAGAGGCACAATTGACAAGACTTTATTCAACCTCAACCATGGAAAAGACTTACTTTTGGTACAGATATATGTTGATGATATCATATTTGGTTCTACTAATTCCAAAATGTGTGAGAAGTTTGCAAAGCTAATGCATTCAAGATATCAAATGAGTATGATGGGAGAACTCAGCTATTTTCTGGGCCTTCAAGTCAAGCAAACTGAAGAAGGCACTTTTATCTGTCAATCCAAGTATACCAGAAATTTACTGAAGAAATTTGGAATGCAAGATTGTTCAACTGCATCCACTCCCATGGCCACTGCAACGAAGTTGGATAAGGATACTGGTAAATCTGTAGATATTACTAACTACAGAGGTATGATTGGCTCATTACTCTATCTAACTGCAAGTAGACCTGATATCATGTATGATACCTGTCTTTGTGCAAGATTTCAGGCTGATCCAAGAGAACCTCACTTATTAGCTGTGAAAAGAATTTTCAAGTACCTTAAGGGTACAGCTGATCCAGGATTGTGGTATCCCAGGGAATCAGACTTTAAGCTAATTGGTTACTCAGATGCAGATTTTGCAGGATGCAAAATTAACAGGAAAAGCACTAGTGGAAGCTACCAATTTCTTGGAGGCAGATTGGTTTCTTGGTTTAGCAAGAAACAAAAGTCAATTTCCACATCAACTGTAGAAGCAGAATATATTGTTGCAGGAAGTTGTTGTGCACGGATTCTTTGGATAAAGAATCAGTTACTGGATTATGGGTTAGAATTTTCTAAAATCCCTATTTACTGTGATAATCAAAGTGCAATTGCTATGATAGGTAATCCAGTTCAACACTCAATGACAAAGCACATCAGCATTACGTACCATTTCATAAGGGAACATGTGGATGAAGGTACGGTGGAATTGCATTTTGTTCTAATAAATCAACAGCTAACAGATATCTTCACAAAACCACTATATGAAGCTACTTTTATAAGATTGGTAAATGAACTTGGAATGGTTTCATACTTTATGATCAGTGTTTACAGATTGTATTATCTATATATAATTTGTGCTTAATTTGAAAATTCATTAAATGTTGATTATTATCTGATATGGATTTATATACTCTGATAAGTGTTTTGAATGTTCTGTGACTATTCAACCAATGAGGATAACTGTGCTAGATACTGACCTAGTAGTCTTTAACATACTATAAATCCCATGTTTGAATTAGTTGTTTATGTGGAAACTCATTAACACAAGCAGATTCTGATATTGAGCTTAGTCAAGTTTACTTTGTGTATCTTATTACTAAGTCACAAACTAGATTCTTGTTTCTTATCTGTCAAATTCTGATGTCAGTAAATATTAAGAATGAACTAAGTGCTGATAAGCCTCAATTATCAAAAGAAAAGAAAAGATAAGAATAAAAGTCAGGTACTCCTTTGAGATCTAGAGTAAAAATGTGGAAGGGAAGACCCAAGTGCATTGCTGGTATTAGGTAATATGTATTAGAAAAGCAAATATTTTTCTTGGTGACTTTTCACACTCTATGATTACTGGAGAAATACTCTGATAACAACATAAATTCTGATAAGCAGTCGTGACTCACTTACACTGAGAAGCCACTGTAAAAAGGAATTTCAAAAGATGCATAAAATGAGCACAAACAGTTGAGGTAGACTCATGCATAAATTTGTTCTATAGTAGACATCATGACCGATGACAGATTTTAAGCATTTTTCTTAGTTATGCCTTATTTCTAAGATATACTGAAGTTGATCAGACTTTAATCTTTATCTGATATTTTGCTGAATGCACACACTTTCACTCCATATGAATGATGAAAATTACTGTGATGATTAAGTTGTTTTTGACAAACAGTTAAGTGTCATTTGCATAAATTATGAGGACAAGTTCTGATGAAAGTTCTTATGATTAAACTCTGAAGAAAACAAGTCAGTATTTGTATGAAGAATCACAGAAAAAGATATTCACTATTTGAGTACATAAGCCATGTTCTAATGACTGTTAAAATCTGATATAAGTTAAGTTCCGATATTAAATCCTGATGGAATCCTTGATGCTTACGTGGCATTTTTCTTTACTTGACTTATTTGTGGTAAAATATGAAACAGTCATATTTAAATCAGAATAAAATTGGGGTGAGATAAAAACAGTCATAATCATTATGGGTTAGTGGTTAACGTGTATATCCTGAAAACCTGCATGTGCACGGTAATTATTGCTTATTTTACGTGCCCATTAACTCCTCTCTAGCCGTTTTGACTATTCACACGGTGCCAGGTGTAAAGTGTATATTATGCTTCAAAAATATAACTGTTGAGTGGAGAGAGTATATATATGGGAGTTAAGAGATTTTATAATCTTTTACTTACTTTTCTATTTTTCATCTCTCTTATTCTCTCTCTCTAATACTCTCTGAAGCGTTTTCTTTCAGGACTTTTAACAAACACTTTGCAAACACTCTCCTTCTCACTTAATTTCTTAAAGAGATGGCACCAAAAGACGTAATTTTCAATGGAGCTAAGTTTGTTCCTAACAACTACACCGCCATTCTTAGTCAGGCTGAAGCTCCATCGGAACTTCACTTCATTTAGAATTTTCTCGCTAATTCTGATATTGGGTATGCTCTAACCCAACCTGATGCAGTCTCTGGAACTCAAGTGCTGGAGTTCTGGAGAAGTGGAGTATATGATGATGGTGGTGGTGCTCAAGGGTCCCCAAGTATAATCTTTTCATCAGGGGAGGACGAGCATGTCGTAACTTTGGCTACAGTACGCCAAGCACTGCAGCTACCTGAGAACTGCGCATATTCCACTGTTGAGGAGCTAGTTCTTCAAAATATGATGGCCAGTCTGGGGTATGAAAGGACATTGGCGAAGCTGGGTCAATTGAAGAGACCTTACATAAGGAGGGAATGGAGTTTCTTCTTTGACTGCATTACCAAGGCTTTTGCAAACAAATGTTCTAACTTTGATGCAATCCCCATATTCACTCAATAAATCGGGTATGCTCTCATTAATCAAACTGATTTTGATTATGCAAGTGTTGTCTTAGGTTTCATTGGGGATAGGATGATAGAAGATAAAAATACTATTTATTTTGCTAGATTCTTTCAGCTTATTTATAGTTTTTGTTGTGATGATAAGCCCCAATCAGCTAGTGAATTAATTCCATCATTCAGACTAGCTAAAAGAGCTTTTAATGACTTATTATCTACTGATAATAAGAAGGCTATGGTAAGACCCCTCCGAGTTCCTTTATCTGTCAAACAAGCCTTAATAATCTATGATCCAGTTAAATACACTGCACTATATCCTGATGTCAAACCATCAGAACCTCTACCATCAGCACCTACCACCTCTACACAAACACCTCAGACTTCTAAACCATCAGCACAAACATCCAGACCTTCATCTTTCAAAACTTCTAAGAGGACAAAGTCTGTTCCTCAACCTCCACAAAAGAGAAGGAAGATGATTCTCAGAGATGAGTCTGAGAGTGAAGAAAAAATAATTGAAGCACGAGTTCATGCATTTGAACCTGTGTTAACAGAAGCTGAGAATGTTACTTCTCAAAAAGAAACAACAGCTCAAAGTTCTGATACTTTGAAAAGGACATTTGTAAATTTTGATGATGCTGAAGCAACTCCTTCATTGGCAATGAGATTGAAGAAAATGAAGGCAAGGAGGTATTTGGCTAAGGCTATATCAGAAGATACTGAAAAAGCTGAGGAAGGGGATCAGGAATCTCTGATCTCACAAGAACCAATTATCATTAAAGCCCTTCCAGCTCAAGCCAAAGACACTGCTAATGACACAGTTCTTACCCCTCCCGTCTCTCCTATTAAAGCTATAGATGATGCTAAAGAACAAACTGATAATTCTGAAATAGATATTCATAATTTGAATATACCTGAAGTTCGTTATCTGGAAGCTCCATCTACATCAAAGACACCAGCTCTGGAGATAAATTATGTTGATCAGAATTTAGATGATGTTATTCCTGAATCTCCACTTGCTTCACAGATTGTTGAGCTACCAGAACAGAATGAGTCTTCCTCAAGTTCTGATAACGGTGTTTCTGTTGAGACTCCAGTCCCTACTCTGGGCAAGGATGAATTGGTGAAGAAATTTGTTGAAAGGGAAGCACCTATTCCTTGGGAGGATACTCACAGAGGTGTTGAGTGGACCAAGAAGTGGAATGAATCAGATTTTATTCCATGTTCTAAAGTTCTTACAGAGCATATTGCAAAGGCTGATGAGTTGCTCACAAATGCTGATTTGAAGACACAACTCAAGATCACAGCTCTGTCTACAAAACATCTTCAAGGTCTACATATTGCTACTCATGAAAAGGTTGATACACTCAGAGAACAAGCTGATAAGCTCGATCAAGTGCTCAATCTTGACAAAAACAGGTATATCAGACCTGTTTCTGAAAAAGTTGCAGCCATTGAGAAAACTCAAGAGAAGCAACAGACCCAAATTGCTGAGGTTCTGGTTAATCAAGCTTCTCAGAAAGCTCAATTGGATGAAATCCAATCTTTAGTTGAACTTCTTCTTTCTCTCTTACTTCCTGATGATGCCAAAAAGGGGGAGAAGGTAGTTAAGTCCAAATGCTCACCTACTCAAGAACTGAAGAAAATGGAAGATAAAGGTGATGACCAGGGAAACTCTGAAAAGAGCAGAGGTCAAAGAAAAGTTCAAGGAAAATCTTCTATACAGAACAAGTCAAGTTCTGATGCTATGAATGCTCAAAGACTGAAGTCAAGTGGTGATAAGCAAAGTCTGATGTCAAGTTCTTATATTCTGATTCAGTCAGGATCTGAAGACTCTCAGAAGTTTTTGCAAACAATGAAGTTAAAGGGGAAGCAGACTATGTTTTATTACAAAGATCCTAAAATCCAAACACTTGATGAGGAGATAGCAAGAAGATTATTTCTAAAACACAATCCAGGAATGGATTTAGAAACTCTCAAGGAGAAAGAAGCTAGATTTGCTGCTGAGAAGACAAATCCTAAGTCTAAAGCTTCTGATGGAAAGATTCCTCCAAGGCCAAAGGAAAAGGGCATTGTGATCAAGGAAAAGTCAAATTCTGGAACTTCAAAGTTCAAGACTAGATCGCAGAATGAGAGTAATCCCAAAGACAAAGGGAAAAGAAAAATTGATGAACCAACCAAGTCACTGGACTTGAAAACTTCTCAAGATCTGATGAAACCAGTGTTTAAAATGGTTCAAGTATCTGATAATAATCTTGTTGAAGATGAAACTGTTCAAATTCTGAAAAGAAGAAAGATAAGTGAAGATTCTAAAATAACCTCTTACACTGCTCAAGTTGTTGTTCATAATAAAGGACAGGAAGGTACAGAAGAAACAGTAAATTCTGATCAAGCTATCAAGACATCAACTGCGGACAATGCTCAAATTGATTTGAATAAATTGACAATTACTGATAAGAAGAAGTTGTTATGGAAGAAAGCTACTTCAGTTGAACCAAAATACAATCTCATGATTAATCAACTTGCTACATTTTGGTTGAAAGCCAAGCAACCTAGAGATAGAGCTGGATTAGGTTCTGACGAAGAGAAGATTCAAACATGAGTAGAGGTTACTCTAAGAGATCCTTTCATATTGGCAGACAAACCATATGAACAAATCAAACAAAGGCACCTTGACAAGGTATTGTCTGCTCAAGTTGTGATAGATGCTCATGATAAGGAGAATCTGAAAGATAAATTAATCTTATTTCTCAATGATGGAAGGACTTATAGATTAGCTAATTCCGATGTATTAAAGAAGTCTATCAGAGAACTTCAACATATTCATTATCTTCTGGAAGTAAAATCTGATGTTACAAGAAAATGGTCAGAATATATTTTGAAGGCTATAAGAGATCTATTCAGAATCTCTGGTACAAAGACTTCCCATTACAGTTCAATGATTATTGAAGGTGATGGAAGAGAAATTCCAATGCTGAAGAATTCTGCTAAGGTGGAAGTTATTCTGAAAGGAAGATGCTTATGTTATAATGAAAACTCTTCACATCCTAAGGTTATCAGACTTGGTGATGGACTTGAAAGAACATCCATTCAAGCTCTCAGAACAGCCATTTATCAAATTTGTAACACCCCCAAATCCGGGGTCGGGGATCCAGGTTGTCATGAGTTCCATTTCCCTTAATAACACCCAATCTTAATAATTAATCAACTATTCTGTACTGTGACCCCACCATAAACACACACACCACAAGTTATAGTCTCAGAGATGAATATCCAAAAATAATCACAAGTCGTTTTATTCCACAATTATATGCCAATACACCTTAAAAGGGTTTCTGAATAAATTTACATTTCTTTGCCATTATTACAATTCATAAATATACATAAATCTGGTTCATCAATAGTTGAAAACCTAGCCTATTGGTAGCTCCTACCTCAGCTACGGCGGCATCAATGCTTCCAGAAAACTACAGAACATTTTCTAACCGCTTACGAATTGGAAGCTTGGTTCTGTTCATCTTGTCTAGCTGATGTTGTGTGATGAAAGAAGAAAGCAAGGGTGAGCAACAAGCCCACCAAAATAATATGTATAATGATTTACAATATATGAGCATTCTCATAGTACTCATGAAAGTCTTGGTCAAGAAGAAATGAACCAAGTTTGATATCTTACCGCGACCAAGTCGCAAAATATTCAGTATATATGTACATATATACTTTTCACAATCTTTGAAATCCTCTGACATGTATAATATACACAGAGTTCCCGTTTATAACTATATAAAATATTGTTGCAAGGTGATCTCATATATCTAACCTTGTCTCAACTTTTTTCCGAAAATCTTTGACATGCACAAGATAATCATTTACTAGATATAAGTTTAAAAGATGAAGTTACAAGATACTCCAATATACTTATATTCGGATACTACTTGAACTACCACCGTTCAAGTTATAATCAGTTTCAAAAGTTCATCACACTGATGAGACTACAAGATAAGACTTGAATAGAGTCAATCTTTGAAATATCATTAAATGAAATGAAGTTATGATATACTTCATTAAGTCCCGATATATATATCCACATATATATATCTCTTTATACATTTCCTGAAAACCTCTGTCATGTAAAGTATGAACAGAGTTTGTAACATCCAATGAATTTTTAGAAAGGAAAAGAATTGTGGCATAAACCCGGTATCTTGCTGATCAGGCAAAGGTACCAATAAGTAACCTTTTCTACTAGTAGATGGACGAATTCCCCACTGGTCATCACCCTGGTCGCAATAGGACCTTATGCTGGACTGCCACTTAGCCACTTACGCATTTGATGGACTCCCACTGAGCCACTTATACTTTCATGGACGCCCACTGAGCCCATGTTACTTATGCCGACTCAATAGATGGACTTACTTCCCGAATGTTGGGTAAGTAATCAATTCATTTATCAAAACAGCAACCTCGTTGTGAATGTAAAATACACCACTGAGCCGGATCCCTCAAGTTTTGAGCGAGTATTTAAATCCCCTTCGAAAGGAAGATCTTAACTATAAAAATGAGTTTTGGGATCCGCTCTAACTTTTAAAATCATTTTGAAGACTCGAAAACATTTTTAAGAATGTTTGGAGTAATGCTGATTTAATAAAGTAAATCAGTCCCGATATATTAGAAAATATCTGAATATTATCATTTAAATAATATTCCCTTAAAGAATAATCTTTATACAAATAATTGAAGTAGAAGTTGTAAAACTTATACTTGAAATGAGTATTAAATAACCAAAGATATACTTATACGAAAGTGTTATCTTTATTTGAATAATCAAAAAAATAAGTTTGATTATCGACACCTTATTCTTTAGTAAAATAAAGAATACATTTCAGAAAATAATCAGAGTCATAGGTCCTCATAAGAATATTCAAATAATATTCAATTAAATAATAGAAGCGGAGTCATCTGTCCTCGAATGAATATTCAAGTAATATTCATTAAATAATATAAAGTTATCGAATAAACCTTATTCGATTAATAGTTTTAAAAACTATTCATATATATATATATATATAATACTCGGGAGCCTCGCCTCCCGGTTTTAGAAAAAGTTCACTTTTTGATCCCCTATAATAAGGGTATACACAAATACCGCTTATCTCTAGCATATGTATTATGCAACTAATAAGCATTTGAACCAACAGATATATAAATCAAGAATACAAAACAGGCATGCATATATACCGTATCACATGCTACAATATATCGCAAAAATTTGCTAATAACAAATATGCATTTATCACAAGATCATGCATATACACATATACATCACAACAACAGTTATACGGGTAGAAAACTTTCCTGAGCGACTGGGGGTTACAAATGTCTTGGGACGAGTCTGGTGACCTATAAACAACATATAAGTTGGAATTAAACCAAAGTCACTTATAAATCTATACTTTAACCAATTTAGAGTCTAACGCTCGCTTTGCGCTTAACGATTCACTTAAGTCGCTCGAGTACCATCGGCTCCACCATTTTTAATAAATTAACCATTATGAGTTTTAAGGCGATTCTTTCGCGAGTGTCTTACCAACTGCCTATTCCACTTTATTTAAATGTTTCATACTCCAATTAGTCCTTTAAGGTCTTTAACCTATGTTTCAAAGTAAGGCGAGGGGTAATGGTTCGTTCGCGAAACGTCGTTACTTAAAACGGCCGTTTCTTCTAAACCGTACATCGGAATCAAACGAACCACATATCAAAACGAAGCTCGTAACATGAACTATCTAATCATTGCAATGGTCAAAACCTAGCAGGGAGTTCTCGGGGTCATAATATTAAGAACAAAACAGCATAAAGTAAATCGGACATTACGACGGCTATATTTACGCGATTTCCCAAATTTAAAACACTCCAATTCAACCCACAATCAATCCACAATCACAACCCAATCAAAACTCCATCCATACTACATCATAACAGCC